>NC_045567.1:824029-2024029 GCF_009819795.1 Aythya fuligula
TTTTTTTTTTTTCCATGTCTCTCCCATCTGTGAGGCAGGTGTCCAGCATTACAAGCCAACTGAGGGAAAGGAACGTTACTCGCCATAAAATGTTATGAATAGACTATGATTCTACAAAATAGAGTTCTGTGCACAAAGCAATATAAAGATATATCTCAGGTTCTTTCAGGGGTAGAAGCATTGCTACTGTCATTTCTTTGTATTAACATTTCAGTAAAGACCCCTAGCCATGCTCCAGGGCTTTGCTGTGTTTGGTGCTGAGTTTAACTGGTGTAAAGAGACTGTGCAAAGCATAGGCTACAGTGTGTCCCCTCTGCAGAATTTCTGTGCACTTGTAACCAGCTTCTACCACAGGGGATAGCGGTGGACTTGGGGAGATAGGTTTCTATGTTTATCAGTTGTAGAAAAAGATTTTTTTTTTTTTTTTTTTTTTTTTTTTTGACAGTCATTGAGGGCTGCACTAAATAGGTCTGGAGTAAGTGCAGATGGAGTGGGACATGAAAAGTACAACTTGTTACTGAATTACACAGGTATGTGTCTTTATTCCAGGTATGTCTGTACATCTCTCTCTCTCTCTTTTTTTAATAAATTGCTAGAGTTGCAAGATTTTCTATTTTCTTTCAACCAGTAATGGAGATATTTCTATATCTGAGCATTAAAGATTTCTGTGTTATATCAGGCATTAAGCCACTGGTATCTTACCTAATGGCTATAACGTGTGTTTGTTTGTTTTTACTCTGAAAACTGTGTGTTCTTATTTGAACCTCATATTAGTTTTTAATGAAAGGAAATTCTTAGATTCAATTTTTTTCATTAGTATCAAATGTTATATACGTGTTAGGAACAGCATCGGGCCACTAATCTTTATTTGATAATGTGTACACCTGGGAAGCATGCAGGTTGACAGCTTTGTATGGCCTAATTAAAGTGTACTGTGGTGAAAGACTTGGCAAGGAACAAACATTTGCAGGAAGGTTGTACTTTGAGAATACTTCATACTCTGCATGAAGAAACAGAAGTTTGCTTGCATCACTTTGATTTGCTGTGTTGAGCAGTTGATTATTAAGATGCTAATAAGTGAGAATGAATTGTAGCCTGACAGTTAAAGACAGTACTTTTAATTTCATAAATATAAGTAAGTTTAAATGCTGATGGATTTTGTCCCAGTGAATGAAAATATCAGCTTTTAAGAGATGGATAATAAACATTTTGTACCATTCTGTTTAGTTCTGTGTATGCAAATTTCCTCTGTACAATAAAAGTAAGATACTTTCTGCTCATTTAAGCAAAGAATTAACTGACAAACATGGGTATTAATACTGAAGCTGAAGGCAAGCCCTTCTAGTTACTTCAGTCCTGCTGTGAAAACAACCAAAGTCTTTTCTAAAATACAGAGCATCCATTGTGCTACAATGAAAGCATGTGAGCAAATTTAATATGGTTCCCACTTCTGTCTACAAGGGAAGCTAATTCTTATTGCTACATTTATTTGGCTTTTCTTCCTGTGTGTTAGATTTCAGCTATATAAACAGTGATCATGAATGCAGAGAGCTTCTTGCTCTTTCGGCAGATGAAGTACCCATTTGATTAGAGTTTCTATCTTCCAAAGCAGAGCTGTGGCTCTTGTGACTGTTCATGGTATATAGCCCTGGCAACTAGTGAGCAGCTCTCTGTATTCCTCTTCCTCCAGTGCACAAGGACATCAGAGTACCCTTCATCACTCAGGATATGATGTTTTGGAAAGGTCATCTTGTCTCATGTTGGTCGGAGAAGGTTCATTTTTTCTTTGGTGGCAAAGGGTCATATATTACAGGATCTCTCCAAATCCCCACATCACTCATTGCTGCTTTCCTTTACTTCCATTAGTGCAGGGGCATCTAAATGGTTGTTTATGCTATTTCTGTCATCTGAAAAAAAAATCAACGTGGGTTACTCGCTGACAAGAAATTAGTTCATGGCTGTTTATAATATTGTATTTCCCACGTATTTTGCTCTGCAATCGTGTTGATCACTCATCTGTGGCTTTGTTAAGTACCATTTTGGCATTGTTAGTATGAGTTTCACTTAACTGTGACTCACTCCAGCTGCCTATTTTACACAAGGATCAGTCAGTAAACAGGATCCAAAGTGATCTCTTCTCTCATGTATACTTGTCTGGGGATTTAAAAAACAGAAGTTTTTTAAACAGTTTCAGCTGTCTGGATAAGCAGGACACAAACTCAGACAGAGTGAAGGCCCAAACAACCTTAAATGTATATGGACAAGGAGGCTGCTTTGCTTGTGGTGTGAGCTAGTGTATTGGTTAGACAGAAGTGGCTGATATCCCTGTGATTCAGGGTGGCAGCTTCTGCAGTTTTTCATCGCCAGTTCAAACAGGCTGCTGTCAGCAGAGCCTGCAGGATGCAGGCTGAAACAGTGAGTGTATGTCCATAAAACCCCAGACATTTACCTCTGGAGAACTTGTTTCTCCTTACCATATCTCAGCATTTAGCTAACATTCTTCTTCTTGCATCACCTCTCACTTTTATTTGTAATTAATCATTTAATTAACACTCTTATGTTTGAGTCTCCTGCTGTAAGTGGCCAGACAAATGATTGTGGCATGTCCTGTGACACATAACTATGTTAGGGCTTATGTACATAATATGCATGTTTCAGTGCTGTTCCAATACTGTTTTAACAATCAAAAAACCATTGTTGTTAAAAGCAAGACACTTGATCTTTCCATTTTGAATCAAAATCTAGTGATGTTCTTAAGATACTTTTCTGCATTTTTCATAAAACTTTAAAAATTAAAGCAGGCTTCATTTTCAATTGGAAAGGATGATTACAATTTTTTTCTCTTTTGAGTTTGTGAAAAATAATTAAAGAAGCAGTGACTTATTTCAAATGTTTTTAAAATCCCCACTGAGGAGAGAAAGATAATTTTGTGATCACATCTAGGTCCTGATCTGTTCAGTGGAATCACAATTAAAGTTCCCACTGTCTATAGTAGTGCCACAGAGGGCAAATACATAGCTGGTTATGGAAGAAGGGAATTTTAGACAGGGAAGTTTCAACTTTTCACAACTTATCCATGATGAGAAACATTTTTCTCTAAATGAGATTAGGAAACATAGTAGCTCTGAATAGGTTCAAGTCTTACATATTCAAAACAACACCACTTTATAACCTGGACTATTTTAGGCTTGAAACACTGGTGTATTGTTTATACATTTAAGCGTATGCTATAATGCCAGATTTGTCTCCACGCATATCATCAGTTTGTCACACATACAGTGATCCTAAGGGATGCAAAAATCTTTATATACAAAGTTCATTGCATGACTGATGTTTAAAGATTTTTTTTTTTTTTGTCATCTTTATACTGCTATATGCACTTTATACTGCTATATGCATTAAACTGTTCCCTATTCTGTAAAGGACCTAAACATATATTTTTGTAAGTAATTGAATCAGCCTTGACCCTGGCTTTTCAAGTTGGGACAGTGTTGTCCATGGGACCATATAGAAGGCAGTTTGTTAAATGAACAACATTAAGGGAAATTATTAATGCACTTAAGTGGATCAAATGTGTAAATTCACATTTTCAAATAACACTTTATTATTTAATCTAGCAGGTTGCTAACACAATATTTAACAGATCTGTCGTTAGCTTTTTAAAAATACTTCAGAGCAGTGTTTGTAGTACCTTAATGGCACGTAGCTCTTGCAGTCAATGTGTTAGCTGGGCAGGTTTTTTCCTTCTATTCTCTGCAGAGTTGCATGTACTGAACCTGCAAACATTTAGACACACACTTTTAGTGTAGAATTTTATTGGTATTTCTCATTCACATAAAGCATGTAAATAATATCAGTGTCTTATTTACAAGCTTAGGGTCTCAGTTGTTAGTATTGCTCTACTAAGCTGAGTAGCATTATCTTTGAGTGTACTTAAGACAAAATTTTACCAGAATTTATTGCATGGTTATATTAACTCCTAGATGAGATTTAGGTTGTGACCTCCCAGCAGGCTTAGGCATGTTACCTGTAATCTTTCACATGCATGCACATTATCATAGGCAAAACTCCTGCTTTCAGATCAGTCATATTTTAGGACTCACAATTGATATATCAGTCACAGTATAAAATGCTATCACTCCTGTAGACCAACTGTTTACCAGAATATAACACAAACTCTCCTCCTGTGTCTCATTTCATCACACTGTTCCACATAGTGATGTTTCAATGTGAAATGAAGTTTTTTCATGCTGTGCTTCTGAGTAGAAAAAAGACAGAAATACATGTATGATAAATGGCAAAGGTTCTGAGAGAAACCTTGCAAAACAATACAATTTGGAAGCATTACATTTGCTTAAATAATTTAGTACATAAATGGATCTGTTAAAGTTTTATAACCAAATAATGTTTATGCGGTTTTGGGTAGAAAACCAGTTGTGTTTCCACTGAAACAATTAATCTTATATCTTACTTTGAAATTAGGAAATATAACTAACTTGAGAATTGTCATTACAAAGTACTTTTGGAATCAGTGGCATTATAAAAGTATTCTGGTCTTTTAAATAAATTCATATATTTTTCCCATTAAAAAAAATAAGTTTCTCTAAGGTGAGTTTTTTGTTAGCTTTACGTCAGACTAAGCTGCACAGTTTTAAGCACATATTTGATCTCAAACAATAATAGTAATATTTAAATTTGTTCTCTCAGATATTAAAATGTGCACTGAGTTTGGTGGGATATTCTTGTTCAGCCTTTATTTATAATGTAATTTTTAAAACTATCAACATTATTGTTGCTGCTATTAGGACTGATATACCCTGAAAATCAGGACTGATACTACTTGATCTTAAAAGAGAGATCAATTGCAGGTATAGTTGAAATTAAGGACCATTTGAAAAAATATCTGTCTGTCATTATATGCTGAAATAATGGAGAGTTCAACATTTGTTAAGAATCCAACCAAAACATAATCTCTCCTAATCTTAAATAAAAAACTCTCCTAGTCTTAAATAAAAAACGATATCCAGGGTCCAAATGTTATAAGGGAAGCTAACTCCACTTTTAGCAAATGTGTAGTGCATTTAGTGTCCTCAGAAATTTCCCATATTTGGAGTTTATAAGTGTATTTATACAAATGTAAGAGTGGGTATACAAATCCTTAAAAACAAGCACATGCCCAGGCATTTTCAAGGTGTAGAGCAGATTGACAGGAAAAAAACTGTTGATAGTGAGTCTCTGCAGGGATTATTTTTTATCAGACTTGTTTGTTCTAAGTGACATTTTTTAGCCTGTTGAAACATTCATTATAATGAACGCTGATTCTACTGTTTCCCTTTGGGTTTGAGAAGCATGCTGCCCTACCTCACTCAACACCATCCTTTTTGTAGAAACAGATTCTCGCTCCTCCTATTCATTGAGAATTTGGCATTTCTGAGAATATGTCATACATATTATCGACAGCTGACCAACAGGCAAAATCTTCTGCTTCAGCCATGCATTTTTTCTTCATGTGTGCCGTGTCCTTCTTTTTTTTTTTTTTTTTTTGTTTTTTTTTTTTTGTGTGTGTGTGTGTGTCTATGAGCTTGCTATTTTAAGATTTTAAGGTGGAAAATATTTTTGTAGGAAGGAATTGTAGTGTTCCTGTGTAACAGCTAAAAAGTTTTATATTGTTAACTACGATTTTTTTTATAGTTCTGAATTAAACTTTTAAAACAAAAAGTAAAGGATGTTGCAATAAATACTGCAGAAAGATGAGATGTCATGAATTTTCTTAATTAAAAATCTTTTGATTTTTTTTTTTATAGGTTGTAATTCATGATACCTAAGTTACAGCTGTGAAATACAATCTTCTGGTGTGAAAGCTGTGAAATACTGTAAAAAATAATAATAATAAAAAAAATCATTAGTTAAAAAAGTCACACTTTGTTGGAAAAGATCTATACCTTTTCCATGTAAATCAGTTTAAGTCAGTCTTATGGATAGACTCAACAAGTATATAACTACTTTCAAAAAGAATTTAACAGTACACACTTATAAAAACAAAGTGCTGAAATTTCAGTAAGGAAGAGAAAGGATTTTTCACAACCAAGACTTAATTTCTTGGATAATTTTGGTTTAACTGTAAACAAACAAACAAAAAACAGTAGAAAATATTTTGAAGTCTGCAAAAGCTGCATGTACAACTTACCCCCTGCCCCCCCCCCCCCCCCCCCCCGATGATGTTAAGTTATAGGAAATTATCTAATATTTAATTTCTTGTTATGAGGCATTTATGCAGAACTGTGGCTACAGACCTAAAAATCACACTGTTTTGGAGTGACATTTACCTTTAAATGTGTCTAGTGCAAAGACTGATTTGTTAGATGACCACTGTCTCTGACACCAGGTAATAAACACTGATATATTCATCACGTAATACAATATTTATAGTATTTGTTAAAGATAACTATGAATAAAATTGTTGACATTTTATTAACTTTACAATGTAGTAAGTAAATGACTTGTGGACCCCATGCTAGAGAATTTGGTGTAGTACATGATCTATCACATACAGGAAATAAAATGAAAATACTAAGCATGTCTGTTTTGGTCACTAGAAAGCCTGAAAAACATGAATAGCCACTTGTACTCAGAATTCAATATTTCAAAAATTCTTCCTATGGAGGAACAAGACAGCCATGCCACAAGAGTGGAACTTAAATGGAATTAAATTATTTCATTAATAATCATACTGTTCAGAGTCCAGGCAGGTAATATTAACATTTCCAAAATTGAAATTAACTTTAAAAAAACTGTATGCATACAACCTAATATATCATGTACATAATCCAATATATTGGTTTATGTGTTAACCCCCCCCCCCCCCATCCCCCCCCCTCTTGTTTTTTACAGTACTATCAGACCCAGGGAAAAAAATTACACTTTTAGATATTGCACTGTCTACCTGATTTTATTTTGTTTTCATTTAATTTATTTTTATTTTTTAATTCCATATGTTTTTCCATCTGGATGAGGTTTGAAACCCAAAGATGAGCCCACTAGTCTGTATGCAGACAAATTAATAATATTTACTTGGCTTGCTACTTTTATTTATTCATCATCAGTGACTTCCTACATACCCTTCATAAAATGAAAATAAGACTGGATTAGCACATGAATCTGTTTTCATTTCTTTCATCCCATCAAAGAAAATCCAGAATCTAGGCAGAAAATGTACTGTGACAACATCAACTAAAGCTCAAAGATTTTTTTTATTTGAATTAGCTGTATGTTCATAAGTTTCTGTGTGAAAGGTATATAAAAAGTGTCAATGTACTTTGAATGATGCAGAATCTTGTAGTTGAAATTCCACATAACTAAGATTAGAGTTGGCTAAGATTAGAGCTGAAGATGAAATGATTGAAGACCAGAGGAAACAGCGAGTTGAAAGTGCAGAAATTGTTTCATTCTCCTCAATTTACTGGAGTGCGCCTTCTGATTGTTAGTTAGATTTACAATCTGGTATTGTTGGATCCTCATCTGTTTCTATTTACTCTGATAACAAAAAAAAACACACACACAAAAAAAAACAAAACAAAAAAAAAACAAACCAGCACCAAGAACGTTAAATTTATCTGCTTATGGCAAAAAGTTTCTCTGTACTGCTAGTCTTGCCATGTGTATTTGTGATTTTTGTCACCAAGATTGAAGGTTATTGCAGGCTGTGTGTTTGAATGTTTGAAGTTTATATTTTAAAGACTTCATAGGAAAGTGCAGAATGCACACATCTGCTGAGGTTTGTCTACCCTGCAGAGCACAAATTTCATTTATGTTTTTTGTCCCCCTTCATTCAAACTCAGCTTGAATGAAGCTTTCCTTTCTCTTCACTCTCCACAGAATAAACTGATTTGGAATGAGGCACTCTCACAGATCAGGTCTTACCTCTCTGCATACCAAGCAAATTGTATTAGCAATTAGTAGTTAGCCATTGCAAATGACCAGGCTCCTTTAGTTTTAGCAGGGTAGAACTGGACCAGTTGTATTCTGTGTAATTTTTTCTTTCTGAGAAACAGCCGTTTCTAACAAAGTGTAAGTCAGTAAAATAATGTCACTGTAAACCTTGCTGAAAACCCTGAGTGGTACAAAATATCCATTGGGGCCTTTAGCACTCGGTTGAGCTGGCCTGAATTTCTTGCATACCAGTAAGGAGATATAGTGGTGTTCATCATGCCTGTCAACAAAAAAGATTATTTATTTATTTTGCAAGAACAGGAAAAGTTGTGTGTCTAGATATCTTGCACCAAGGACTGTTTTGGGCAAGTCCTGGTACTCGAGTGTCTCAGTAAAACTTTGATTCTGTTGAGGTTAATTGAAACTTTGCTATTGCCCTCAGGAGAATCCAAATTTATCCCTAGACACTAAACATCCCATGGCATTTTAAGCAGTTTAAAAGCAATAGATACATTCCTCTGCCTCAGATAAAGCACAATTTGCAGTGAATTGAACAACAAACTCAAAATATCCACTGAATATAATTAAGCAAAACAAAAAACAAGGTACTTACATGTATTTCATTGCAAGATTTTGTGTGCAGAAGAAAAATGATAGCCTGCACAGAGTTACAGAGGATCACCAGAAAGAAGTTCTTATCAACAAACTAAGGAACTTCATAAATTATTCCCTTAACTTGAAATTTCACTAGAAACATATAACCAACAGTAGCAAGAATATAATACAGAGATTTCAGTCTCCAACAACTTCATAAAACATCATATCAAATTAGAGAAGAGGACACAATAAAAACATTGAGCAATTAGTTCTAGAATTCTTTAAAGAGTCAACACCAGGCTTAAAATCCCCAGGTCTGTACAAGATCAAAGAAAATGGCAAGGGTCTTACTGAGAGTTGATCTCTTTCTGAGATGGTAGTAGTAGAATGAAACTTTGATGTTCTATATACTTGAAGACACAGATTAAAATATTTTAATGAAGGTAAAAATGAACTCTGAAGTGGCCAGCCTTAATAAAAATGATACCATATACAATTCTGAGCTTGCCTTGTTTACCAGTGTGTGCTTATTTTAAATCCTAACTGCAGAATACAAAGATCTGAAGTGAATGAACACACAATTATGTTCTATTCTTTTAATTTGGTCTTGTTGATCCTTTAGGCTCCTTTAAAATCACAATGGCATAGATTGAAACAAAAAAATTTCAAGGTCTTGACCTTTTATGGGTCTATGAAATAAATGTAGAGTTCATAGCTGGGGACATGATCATTTTGGTTGAGATAAATTGAAGCTGACAAGGGGACAGGCTCTGAGGGAGCAAAAACCACTCTTCTGTGAAAAACAAGACCAATAAAAATATTCCTGTATTACAAAATACACATTTTTATAAATACCAATATTTATTGACTGTGATCTTCAAACCGTACAAGATTCAGAAAACCTCAGTCAAAGTAAATGGTATAAAACAATTAACACTAACTAGTATAACACTAACTAGTTTATTATCTTTGTGAATTACTGAAAATATAAGGATTGTTATGTTTGAGGTTAGACATTTAATTCTATAACCTTAAAAGCTGAATATGTTGACCAGTAGCATTAGTTGTTCACATTGAGAAGCACATGGACATTAAAAAACACAGCTTGAATTTTTGAAAAAGAATACCACGACTGAAAGGCAACTGGAGCTGCTAAAGCAACACATGACATGAGAGGAAAGAGACACTTTTGCTTCACAAAGAATCAAATGTCCTCCTCTTAAATTCTTGCCTCCAATGAATTGAACAGAGTTATTAATTGCTAGTCCAGAGAGGTGGTCTGATAAAGCTTTATCAGTATAGCACATGAGACCTACACTTGTAATTGATTCAAAGGATTCCTTTTCCCACAGAGGTAGAGTTCAAATTCATGGAATACAGGGCTCGCCTTGCTCCTGGTCTGCATGCTACTCCTTTGCTGGGTCATCTCGGCCAACCCCTCTGTGGAGCCAGCCATGCTCACCAAGTGTGCCCTCTCTGAGGAATGAACACGTGAATCTGTAAACTCTTTGGGGAAGGAACACAAGGATTATTATTAGCTTGTATAGTAGTTTCTGCATTCAGCAGTAACGGCTACATCCTCATAAAATACAGCACTTAAGATGGTCAAGGAAATAGTCGCAGCATGACAGAGGGAGATTACAACTTCATTTTCAGTCCCATCCAAAATTAACATGAAATGATATTGCCAAGCAAAACAGCCTCAGCACTTAATTTGGGGCATTAGCAATGCCATTATGAAATATGAGCTGCTGATTCTCATCCTGCCTCAGAAGCTTTTTATGTTTCCCAGATCAGCTTGCTTGGTGAATTAAACAGATGAAAAGGGCTCAGTTCGCCTGCACAAGAAACTGAAAGGATTGTCTGATGGCTTATGAAGCTATGTGATTTGTTTCATGGTGTGGGGACACTGAAAGAGAATTTTTATTAAAAAAAAAAGGTCTTGGAACACAGTCCTGCATGTGGTCAGCTCAATGGGGTATCATTTGAAGCAGAATGTGAACTAGTAGAATTGAAATGGAGAGATCTTTGAAGAGTATTGAAAAAGGGGCTTTGGTTGCCAATAAAACAACTGTTTAGGATACTGAAGGGGGTTTCTTCAATCATTTAAAATCATTCGACTCAATAAATGTATTGTATTTTTTCTTTCTTTGGGAATATGGGGGAATAAAATGTAGATGAACTCTTCAACAACCTGAATCATGTTCCACAACTTTCTGGAGAATTTGCATGTGGTTGCAATTTTCTCATAACAACGGCTCTTCAGGAGCAATTTCTTCCCTCTTTGCCTGTTTGTGCTTTAGCAATCCTGGCTTCAACCCTGTTGCAGGCATTGATTATCTTCTCTGGTTTCGATGGGGGTAGGGGTGTGATAGCACTGTGCCAAATGCGGCTCAAGGAATATGCCTTAGACCATGCAAACAACAAAAGATAAACCTTCACCCCACTGACTGGTCAGGACTTGGCATTCCATTCCTGGTTTACCTTGTCCTCTTCAGCATAATTCCAGCTTTGGAGCCCCACACAAGACTTTTCTGCTCCTTCTTATTCCTTCTTCATATATCTTTTGGGAGGTGGAGTTTAACTCCCTTCCATCAAAAGCGTATGGTTTCTGGGTTGGATACTCAGACTAAAGCTTCACACTGGTGTACTGATAATTGTATATATGCATTTATATAAATATATAACTTTTTATGTGTTTTTGCATACATACATATTAATTTTATAGGTATGTATAGGTCTAGAAATAAATGATATCACATAGCCTGCAGTCTGGAGATTAACTTGAAATAAATATAATCACATAAAAATAAAGAGATGTTGCTGTTTGTATAGGCAGGAAAGATATAGCTTTTCTGATTAGTAGGAATTTTCCAGATTTGTGATTTTTTTTCCCTGTCCTGGTTTCAGTTAGAACAGAGTTAATTTTCTTCCTAGTAGCTGGTAGAATGCTATGTTTTGGCTTAGGATGAGAAGAGTGCTGATAACACCCCGATGTTTTAATTGTTGCAGAGCAGTGCTTACACCAAGCCAAGGACGTTTCAGCTTCTCACTCTGTCTTGCCAATGGGCAGGCTGGGGGTGCAGCAAGATCTGGGAGGGGACAGACCCAGGACAGGTGACCCAAACTAGCCAAAGGGGTATTCCATACCATCTGATGTCAGGCTAAACAATACATAGGGGTGGCTAGCCAGGGGGAGGGGGCCGGACTGCTCGGGGTTAGGCTGGACATCGGTCAGCGGGTGGTGAGCAATTGCATTGTGCATCACTTGTTTGTACACATTAGTAGTAGTAGTACTGTTATCATCATTGTATTATTATTATTATTATTATTATTATTATTATTATTATTATTATTATTATTATTATTATTATTATTATTATTTTCCTGTCTTATTAAACTGTCTTTATCTCAACTCACGGGCTTCACTTTCCATTTCTCTCCCCTGTCCCAGAGAGGGAGGGGGGAGGGTGAGCGAATGTCTGCGTGGTGTTTAGCTGCTGGATGGGTTAAACCACGACATTCCCATATACTGAATTCATTCAGAAAGATGAAATTACAGTCTTTTGTTGAACGATCAAGAAAAAATTGCTTAGATTGCTCAAGTTTCTCTAGATGTTCTGGAAATGCTTTATTTCTATTTTTGCTTTCTTCGGTACATTTTTTCTAATATTTTAAAATAGGAAATTGCTTGGACTTTTTTTCTTTTCTCCTCCCTTGCGAGGAAGTTGTAGACCATGATGAGGTCCCCCCTCAGCCTCCTCTTCTCCAGGCTGAACAGGCCCAGTGCCCTCAGCCTCTCCTCATAGGTCTTCCCCTCTAGGCCCTTCACCATCTTCATTGCCCTCCTCTGGACACTCTCCAACAGTTTAATGTCCTTCTTGTACTGTGATGCCCAGAACTGCACACAGTACTCAGGGTGAGGCTGCACCAGCGCAGAGTAGAGTGGGACAATCACCTCCTTTGACTGACTAGCGATGCTGTGCTTGATGCACCCCAGGATACGGTTGGCCCTCCTGGCTGCCAGGGCACACTGCTGGCTCATATTCAACTTTCTTTCAAGCCCTCAACTTGCATTCAGCCCTTTGCTCTTCAGTGTCTCAGCCCAGTCTGTACATATAGCCAGGGTTGCCCCGTCCCAGGTGCAGGACCCGGCACTTGCCTTTGTTAAACTTCATGGGATTGGTGATCGCCCAGCACTCCAATATGTCCAGAGTTTAGCTCATTAGTTACATTAGTTACATTAGTTCTGTTCTGCCTAAATATTTCTTCTAGATGTATTTGGGAGCTTTTGCTTTAGTTGTTCTTTGGATTACAGCTATGGCAATATGGTACCTCTGCAAGTTAGTATTCTCTGGGGATGAGTGATCAGTAATTAACAATGTAAAACAATGCACAGTAATTTAGGAGAGAAAGTTAAGAAGAACAACTCATTCAATTAAAACTTGGCAAGGCAATGTAATTACCCATCCTGGATTTTTGCCAGGATGCAAGAGCTTGTACCTTATCACCTTAAAAAAGCAATGTGGGATGTATAATCAGGATAAGCCTCTATAAACTGTTGGGTTTTAATTAATTTTTATAGCAGAGTTTGGAAAGCAGAGATGCAACACAGTTCATGGGGCTGTAATGAAAACCAATTCATTTCTTCTTGCTAGCCTCATCAATAATTTCAGAGAATTCTGTTCTTAGATAAAATTAATTCAAGTCCAATGTTCAAAAGTTAATCCAAGTCTGCTGTCTGACTAATTGTAATGTTATTGATTTAGGTGTAACACCTAAATATACTGTGATAATAGGCTATTTCCATGGAGAATATAGCACAGACTTTGCCAAGGCATCATACTGCTTCATTTTATACTCACCTGGCTCAGACCAGCTGAAACAACTGGGACTAGCTAACATGCCCCCTTTACTCTGCCCACACAGTCTTTGCTGTAGCCCAGATCAATTTACGCACAGCAAAGGTAATTAATAAAGAGTGATATTCCTATTTCATTAGTTCTTAGTTCATTGCCATGGGTGTCCTTTTCCACTAGGGAAAGTCTATTCCTCTACTACCTCAGTCTGTCTTGAGATGTACATCATAAGTAGGTGTGTGCTCCATCCCTTCTACCTGCTTACCCTTCTGTGCAAGGGAGCATGCCACTGACAGAGCTGCATGTGTGCTCCTCTAATCAGGTAAAATCCTGTTGCGTTGAGCAGAAATTCACCTAAGCAAAGATTTTATCTTTGTAGGATCCCTGATGGAAACCAGTCAACCAAACAGTACCTTCATCCCATATTTATGAACCACCCCCTCCTTCCCCCCTCCCCCCTCCCAAAGAAAAAGTTTTACTTTTCTACCTACTGCTGTTGTTTGCAAATTACTCTTGAACTCTAGTGTTGAGGGAGTCACTACTTTATCTCTTTCCTAGATGCAGCTTCCTTAGGGATTGAAATTAATTTATATTCTATCTGAAGCAAGAGTTGTGTTGCATGTTTCTACTTTTTCCTTTCCAATGACTTTTGGGCACTCAAGGGTAAAATTTAAAAGCAAGTACCAGCCTGTGTAACTCTTATGATTTGTTGATGAAATATATTTTCAGCTCTCTGGTTCTCTAGTTTGAAATATATGATTACAAGAAAGAGAAAACTTTATGTTAACTAAATATTTACTAATGTGAAGACAGCCTAGCGAAACACAAATTTACACAGGCAAGTGAGTTTTGCATCTAATTCTTGCATCTGGCTTCTGCAGGTTAAAAGCTAGAATTAATGGCAATTAAGTGTCATCCAGACTAAAAACTCTTTGGCAAAACAGTGGAAAACTAATTAACTATGAAACATAACATTAACCTAATAAATAGAAGTTTCTGTTAAGACCAAAAGTGGTGGGCTTATATGGACCTGCCTGATATCTCACAAAGGGGTGTGGTTGGAAAGTGGATTTAGGGAACGAAGGAAGCAATGAAGGGAGCTGGGAGCAGGAGAGGAGGCTGAAACATCTTCAGGAGAGATTTTAGAGTAAGAGCACCCATGAGAAAGTTAAACTCAATAGGACAGTCAGAGAACTGTTGAGTTTACATAGGTTTAACATAAAATTTTGATTTCCTCCATCTGAATGATGGGCTTTAAGCCTTCCCTTCCAAACTTGGTATTTAACAGCTTTTTGAGTCCTGCCTGTGATTTCTGATATTTCTTAGTGGCAGTACAGTAAGCTTTGTTCCAAGCCAGAACCTATCTAGAACATCCTGAAAAGAATGTGGCATTTCAAAAGAGACAATGCTGGGTCTTTTGCCAGTAGCCAAAATAAAAGTGAGTGTCATTTCCAGAGGTTATTCACTTCCTTTTGTGTAGGTCTTTTGATGGTTTGTGGATACTCTCTGGATCTAGAAGGACCAGAAATAAGTCTGTCATTTTTCATCCATGAAAAATAAGGTCTACAGCTGAATGGTACACAGCAGACCTTTGTAGACTTTTCTGTTTCTTTATAGACAACAAAGGAGTATCTAGGACATAGATGGCAAAATTCTGTTGAAATCAGTGGAATTGCACTAGCTAAGGCAAATTGTATGCTACAATCTTCCCACAGAAGATATATAGTGACTGGAAGTTAATAGGATCTGTATTGGATCTGTATTACACCAGCTAAATATATAGCCCTTTGTATAAAGAGTATGGGTCAGTGAGGGATCTTAATTTCTTTAATTGACTCAAAACAAAAAAAAAGATCAGAATTTTCCTCTGAGAAACTACAAAGAAAAAATTATCTATGACCTTCCTGAGAATGTTGGGTATCTCGATCAATAAGGGAATAAGAAGAAATAGGTTATGACCTTGACAAAGGAAATGAGCCCTAGTGAAAGCTTTCACTAATGCTCACTAATACTCAGGGAGTACAAGGAATCTGATGTCAGAAGTGATGAAAGTTTTAATGAAACATACAGTGTACATTTTATGCCACAGAAGAAGCTGAGAATAGATTTTAGCAGGCAGAGGAAGATTTCACACAGTTTTACTTTGCATTTATGACCAGATCTGTCTTTGAGGTATATCTTAGCTTATCACATCCCCCTACATTCATAGGGAAAATATGGTTAAATATTTATTGGACACCTTCCAGTCTGTAAAAATATCCATAGCCAAAGAGGATGCTGGAAAAAGTAGGAGAAGATAAATAATGGAGAACTGAATCAAATAAACATATTACTCATATGTTTTTTACCAAAATTGTCTCAAATCTTGAAAAAATCCTGCACATAATTCATAACAGCTTTGGCTTGTAAATCAGCACTTCCTCTGCAGATGACAGTAGATTTCATTAATCTTGGCAGTATTAAAGGGCAATATTTTAAAATAAATTAATGTTCTGGAACACTTTCTTCCATGAGCTCTGTATAAACAGACTTTCTTTCAGTAGGCTTCCTGTTTCCCCTTTTCAGTTTCAATAAACTATTTTAAAGAATGGAGAGAGGGACTATCCCAAACTTAATTGTGCCACAGCTTCTCAAACTCAAGAAATACACTTGTTTTTTACTGCTTTTCTTCCAAATGAAGGATATGACAGGCAAGTCATTAAAAGTTTTTCCTTTGTCTTCCTCTGAGCTATATTAATTGGGAGAGAAAAAGTAAGAAGGAACAATTATCTTAAAGATTTGAAATATCACTTATTTCCTTCCCCATTAACTTACATATCCGTATTCAAATGCAATGCCCAGACTGTGCCCTGGTTTACAGCTTATAATGGCACATGAAACTGTTTAACACTTTGATCACAAACATTGATTGCCAGTGCAGAACATAGCGGTAGTTAACAAAGCAGTGACAAACCTGTAGCATAACATTTTGTGGGCAGTGGCATTAAAAAGTCAACGTTTCATTTGTATTCTTCCTATGTGGTTTTCATTTTATTTTATTTTATTTTATTTTGGATAAAACTACTCTTTTGTGTAGAGCCCGTATAACTAAAAGCCAAACACTGGAACTAACTCACAGGTGGCGTAGATGGTTCTGAGGATGAACGGACAAATAGGCTCTCATTTGAGATTTGGAAATTTGGGAAAGCTTATTCACTTTTCACAGTGCCCATAGGGATCCAGAACAGGTCTAGCAATAAGCAATGCAGGTTTCTTCCAAAAGGAAATGCTTCCATGCAAATGGTGAGGTTGAGAGTCCCTGGCTGTGCTTAAGGCCTGTGAAATGAAGCTTGTCCATAAAGAGGAGTGGGCTGCACAGGTCTGTTTCTCCATTCACCCAGGTAAGAAATGGAACCGTATTAGCTCTGCTGCCTGGGCATTTGACTCCTGTAAAGGCTTGTGTGTCAGGATTTGTTGCACAGTGTGAAAACCAACTAGTAAAACAGCATTCTTGTTTGTCAGTGAGCTGATATTACTTACAGTTGCTCAATTTACAGTAATAAAATATTTTTTTCCAAGTGTCAGAGTTTTAAACACAGTCTGGCATCTGAAAAGCATCTTGTTTGTTTTGGACTTGTACGTCCCCACCGCCAAGCTGGAATTTTGCTAACAGCTCCTGATACGTGAGCCATAAGGGAGAGAAACTCCCTCTCCCCTCACTCCGTTGTTTTTTTTTTTTAGTACTAACAAATGAACAGGGATGTAAAGGTACATGTGTCAGTAAGTCAAGCAGAATTTAAGTCTTCACCTGGGGCTGATATATTGAACACGAAGACACCATTTTTAAAGTCTTCTTCCTGATCAGAATCATGGTTTCAGGCTAAGCTTGTATTTTATGTAACATTTAGTATCTTGGTAGTTGCCAATTGTGATGGGGTAAAACATTGTATACCGACTGTCAGCCTCATGCAAACATTTAAAAAACAGATGCTGAGTCTTTGAAGTCATTGTTAAGTTTAATAGCTTTAGAAAATCATTACTCATATCCATTCCCCAAGGTCTTTTTGTCAAGTTCTAGAGGATCTAAACTTAAAACAAAACAAAACAGCCCTCCAAGAATTTATCTGGCAATTATGAGTTTTTTTTTTTCCTAAAGTTTTCTGTGGCATTAGAATCTTGTGATTCCTAGAAACCATATAGTTAACTCTATCAGGACATTCTGAAAGCTCATGAAATAGTCTTCAAACTGGATGTTATTCATAAATATCAAACAAAAATGCCAACTACCATATTTTGCATTTTGTGCACATTCCATCTAAGCTATAGCAAAGCATGATGTTGTAACGTGTAGCTAAAAACTGTGTGGTGGCATTGGTCTGCTAATACTGATGCCAATTGCTGACCTTGCTGAAGCTGTAAATCAAAAAAAAAAAAAAAAAAAAAAAAAAAAAAGAAAAGATTGATCCCAATGGCATTTTTGTCAATATCCAGCTGATTTTCCTGTTGCTCTTTCTTACATATTTATACTATTCACAGTCTGGCAAAAATTTACAAAAAAGTATCCAAATGATGGTTTCACAGCAGGTGCTGGATCAAACAGGTCTTGTTCTTTGCCCCCATGGGAGGCTTACATGGATCACAGGAATCCTGATACTGCCCTTCAGATGACCTGTAGTAAAACTGCGGAAGATATGCTCAGTTTCTTCCAATGAATAAACAAAGTCTACATGAAATATTTGTATAAGCATGAATAGGGGATTTATTTTTCTATATATACTGCTTGTCTATGTAGTTGATTGAAAATGGCATGAAGTAAATCTTGCTTAATAGATACTTATACAAGAATTTTATATAAATGTCCAGCAGTGTAAATGTCAACATTTGCACTTTGATCATAGTATGAATATACTGGTTTCAACTGGATAGGGAAGGAAAAAAAAATGCAAGAAAATGCGTAGGCTTCGCAAGGAAAAATATATACTGGGCTTATAAATATATAGTGGGCTTATAAAATGAAGTTTGAGAAAGTCTCGGTAAGCTTCAAACACCAAGACCAAAAAGTACTCTGTAGACTTTGGATCTCATCCACTGCTGTTAGCTTCAAGATGCAAGTTAGAAACTGACAGATTTTTCATAGCATATTCTTGTCATGTTTAGGCAATGCCAAATTATTTCTCATCACACTTGAGATTTATTGCATCTGGATTATGGTCTTTTGATTGTGCAAACATTGTGATTGAGGTGGCTGTCCTTTCCAGTATCATTAAAGTCTTCATCATGAATCACAAGAACTAGAAATCTGGAGATGGACTGAAGAAAAACACAGGCAAATATTCAAAATGCAGCAGACTGAAAAGAGCAAACTGGATCACACTCATAAAGCTCACAGAAGAGTACCTAACCACTGGAACAGAATGCCTGAGCCTTGTAACAAATAGTATTAGAAAATCATGAAATGGACCATTAATTCCTTTGCATAACAACAACAACAACAACAATAATAATAATAATAATAAAAATGTAAAAAAGAATTAGAAATAATACTGAAGTGAGCTGTTATTATTAAAATGCTAAGTATGCATGCACTTTTGTAATAAATATTTCCTATGTTTGCTCAAAGTTGTAGCCACCCTATTTTCAAGCAAAAGTGGTGCAAGATATCATGTGAAACCCTGATTTTCCTTCCCTTTTTCTGGTACACTTTGAGGGACCCACAGGTATTGTAAAACAATTTCACCATATGACAAACAGCTCAGAATTCTCTTTTCCCCAGAAGTGCAACAAAATTAATCAGACCCCCCTTGACTTATCCTGATTAAGCTCAGACGTCTCAGCTAGGTGATGAAATCAGGCTCCTTTCCTCCACAGTTAGACTTGCCCTTTGGAATTGCTTCTCTCTTTCCATCAGCTACAAAGTGACTCATGGCAGGTATGCTTCCAATGGAAGTGGGATAAACCAGAGTCACGGCCAGATAAAAATATATGGTTTGGGGTGAGGTGACTTACAATTCATAGCAACTGAAGCCTCACAGCTAAACATGAAAAGCCTTGTGCAGCTTCTCTCACCCCAAATGGCACCGGCTATGCCTTGAAATAGGTAGATGGGCAGATAGATGTCTGTTAGGCCCAAATTACCTTTATCTGATATGAAAGCACATTTCTATTTGTGTATATTTTTCATACGATGATTTAACAAATCTTTAAAAAAAAATCCTTCCAAACCTTTAACATCATATTTTCCAAACAACAGCATTGTAAAGCCAATCCTGACACTGAAGTCAGCCCTGCAATCTCTTGTGTTACATGAGTAGTTCATACACAACAGATGATGTTGATCTGAAATCAGGCTTGGCATGCTGGCTGTAGCTGTATTATTTCCACATGGGAAAGTATAACAATATATATATTTTGTATCCAGCAAATTTCTCTTTCAGGCATAATATATTCCTCTTCCACCCTCCCTACACCCCCCCCCCCCTTTCCTGGCCCTGATTTTATTTTTTAATAATATTTTAATGAACAGGAAAATAAGAAGGGAAAAGCCAGTCTTTCTTTGTCCAGTTTCCCATGCATCTGTCTAAAACTGATAACTACAGCTAAAATGATAAGAAATAGATAATATTTATTTAATGAATTGTATAACATTTTGTGTCTGACAGCTGATTGTGATTGTGGTCAATATATTAATTATTCAGATTTATTAGTTTTATTGAGACTCAATATTGGATTTTCTTGGCTGATCTCCACAAAAATCCTTTGACTGAATGTCTACATTTGCACTTTTGAGAGCCTGGTGTTGCATTTACAGGGCATATCAAGGCCTTTAAAAGACGCTCAAACTTAAAGCACCTCCTGGTGCTTTAGAGATTTCAGAGATTAGAAATGTAGCCCAAGTAGACCTGATAACTTTTTTGATGTTATACGGCAATTCCCAAGATAAAAAACTTTAACCCTTTAAACTTTTCTAGTCAGTAAGCAACAACTTCAGAAATTATTCCCCTTCTTGTCTTGGAGTAAAATAATATTTCTTTGGAACCAACCATTTTCTGATCGTCTCGTCTGTAGAGATTGTCCATATCCATTATGTTTGTTTTGCGGTATAAGAGCTCTTAAATTAGCTGTTCTTCCCCTGACAATCACTGTTTAAGTAGCGTTGCTCTCCCTGGGCTAGCTCTGTTGATGAAGAGCCATGTGGTGGTGGTATACACCAGGACAAAGCATTGTTCTTCAGAATCTGGCTGACAAATTCAGCTGATGCCAAGCCTGAAAGTAAAAGTAGGATTGGGCTTCATAAACAGTAATTCTTCTGAAACTCCCCTCTAAATTCTCTGATGTTTTACATATGGAGAAAAGTTAATAAATGATAATAAAAGAAATGAAATCACTTGCTTTAATTTCCTCACGTAGCTGAATAATGTTTCCTTTAGGCAGTAATTATTGTACTGAATTCACAGAGTTATTCTCAGTGCGCTAGATACAAATGTCAACAATTAAATAATAAAATTGAGCACTGTGAACACCTTGCTAACCATCTGTAAACCAATTTTCAAAGAGAAAATCACATCAGTATAATATCTGACCCATACAGGATCTTGCAGATGTTTTGCTCTAGCCTTTGGGATCTACCTCATTTCAAGGTCTATATAATAGAAACAAATTGTACATTTACACAGCAAAAATCTAACTGAATTCCCTCAAGAATCTTCAAAGGCTCTTATGTTTGACCAGGCGCTGTGTTCTGCTACTTTGGCAAAGAGGTATTAACAACGACTTGTTAATACTAATGGAACTATACCTTCTCCATATGGGTTCCAACACTTAGAGCTGTATCATCTGTCCTTATTTAAAAGCTACACCTTAAAAAGATGATAAATGAGACCAACTTGACCTGGCCTTAGACCAAGTCATGGATTAAACAATTTTTTTCAGCTTGATTGGTGCTTTATTGAGGAAACCTGCTAAGTAAAAGCTATTCAGTCACAGTGCTTAAGTATCAAAAGAGTGGAGAAACACCGCCAATGTGCCAGCCAGATCCTGATTTATCAAGAGGACAGAGACCAGCTGCATAGATCTCAAATTTTTTCTGGATTCCCTAATTCCTGCACCAGGTGTATCTCTGATATATATAACCTCTTAAAACATCATGTTATTTTCCTAGAGGAAAACATATCAGGGTGTTTGTACGTGTCTGTAAATATACACAGGATTTTATTATTTTGGGTCACTACCACACATGAATGGTAAACAGAAGAAGCCTCAAAGGAAGTAAAGTACGTAAATGAAGGACATGAAATTAATTTTTTCCCCCATAAAATTGAAATTAAGTTTCCAGGTTTCATTTATTAAAAACTGTTCTGAAATCCTCTTTTAGAATGCTCTATGTTAGTTGGGAGGTTTCCATAGTAGGTTTATGTTAATCATCTTTTAGGAATTTATATACCATTTCAGGTCAGTGCTGCAAATAATCTATGCATGCTTCTGACAGCGGGTTTAAAGGAAAGTAAAACAACAACAACAACAAACCACAACAACCTAAAATGCAGCAATGAATGTTAATGCACTCACATAACCACAGAGAGGTTTCATTCATTTTTTGATTCTGTCTTCACATGTACAATTTCCAAAATGTTTTTTTCTTTTTAATTGCCACGAGGTTTCTGCCTCAACAGCAACTTCTGTTGTCTAATGAGTTTATTCTTTCATACATAATTATTACACACATTCAGTGCAAACAATCTGTATTGCTGTGTTAATAATAACAATAATAAGAAAAAAACAACAAAACAACAGAAGAAAGAGAAAAGTAGGGACTCAGGGAGCACACAGCATGTCTCTCTTTACAGCTGGTCTAATCTGATGCTCAGTATTGCCATAGCAACAACAGCAGAGGAGAGCAAGGGTTGGCTGGAGCCCCCTCCTCCTCCTGTTGATCATGACCAATGGGTTCCTAATGCAGAACCCACATTTCTAGGATGCAATTTCCACCACTTAAAAAAAAATAAATAATAATCTGTGTGTTAGCTTGTTTTTGTATTATGAAGAGTTGTTTAAATAGAATCAGTACAAGATCATTCATCTGAACAGGACTACACCCCCCAAAAAAACTTTGTTCCTTATTCAAATTTGTGCCTTTTAATCCTTTTAATAAATTAGTAGAGATAACTTAATTTTACTGAATTTTTGTAATGACTTCACTAGCAGAAATCAGTTTCTGCTAAACATAAAATTAAGCTAAGGCAAAAAGCAAAAACAAAAACAAACAAAACAAAAAACAAAAAAATCTTTGGGGAAGGTTTTACTATGAAGAGACTATGATCATTCTGAATCTTGCAAAATAGAAATCATTTCAACATTTAAAAAATATTTTTCCGATAAGCTGTAATTAGGATCTACACTTCCTCTTATCAGTTCTGTCAGAATTTGTATCCCCATTATGAGTCTGTTAGTTAATAGAATTACAGTTTATCCTAGTCTAGAATTCTTCTCTATTTTCTAAGTGCAGAACCAAGGAATATTTCATACTTGTCTTTAAGTATTTTAAAGTATTTTAAGTATTGTTATTTGTGATGTAGTAGTATTAATATCAGAACATTTTTTAATCCTTAAAATATTGAGGTAAATGTGAGCTGCCCCATAACTGCTATCAAGAAAACAAAAATATCATCTTGAAGATATAGGTCTGTGATTACTTAGAAAGGTGACTAATGTCATTGTGAGGACACTCTTGGTTAGGTCGTAGTGATCAGGGAAGTTCCTGAGGGCTGCAAAAGTCCAATGTTACTCCAAAAATAAGCTGATCAACCTCACCTCAATTCCTGGGAAGGTGATGGAACAACTAATGAAGAAAACAATTTCCAAAGATACAAAGAACAAGAAGTTGATTAGGAGTAATTTGCTTTAATCGATGAAGGGAAAATCCTGCTTGAACAACCTGATAACCTGTTAAAATGAGATGAATAACTTGGTGGACAAGGGTGGAGTAGCTGATGCTATTTACTTTGAATTTAACTAGGCTTTTGTCCCTGCCTCTCACACCATTCTCACAGGCAAACTGTATGTAGTATGGGCTAGGTAAGTGAATAGTGAGGTGGACTCAAAACTGGGTGAACTGCAGCACGATGCCCAGCTGAAGGCTAGTGGTGTACACCTGGGATTGATACTGAGGCCAGGAGTTTTTAAGATTACTGGTCTGAAAGATGGGGTAGAGTGCATGTTCATCAAGTTTGCAGATGATGCACAACTTTTTGGAGTGGTTGGTACACCAGATGGCTGTGCTGCAATTCCCAAGGGCAATCAATAGACTGGAGAAATAGTCTGTCAGGAATCTCATAAAGTTCAACAAAGTAAAATACCAAAAATCCTACTCTTGGGCAAGAATAACTGCAGGCACCAGTATGGGCTGGGGTCCAACAGCTGGAAAAGCAGCTTTGCAGAGAAGGCTCTAGGGGTCTCTGGTGGGCAATCAATTGAACATGAGCCAGCAATATGCCCTCATGACAAAGGTGGCCAATAGCCTGCTGGTCTGCCTTAGGAAGAGCATTGATGGGGGATGGAGGGATTCTTCTTTTCCACTTAGTACTGGGTGAGGTCACATCTGCAGTACTGAGTCTAGCTGTGGGTTTCATAGTTTGGATGATAGTATCATAGTATGAAAAGCTACCCACTCTTTATAAAGATATTATGGGTTTCAAAACAACTTGTATTGTTTAATCTCGGGTGATGCAGACAAGGTTACTGAAAGAGGAAGATGGCTATCTGATTCTCATTTGTGCCATTGAAAATATTTCCCCACAATAGTCTTTCCAAAATCCAAGATTTAGATGTCCACTTAAATGTCATCACTTAAAAGTAATCACTGCAAAAATTCTATCAAATGCCCTCAAACTGTGGGGCATCATTTAGCCCTGCTGTGCTACAAATATTACCTGGCAATGAAAAGATACAACTTGTGACCTAAAGATTGACCCATCTGCTATTTATTTAGCCTTGGAAAAAAAAAAAAAAAAAAAAAAAAAAAAAAAAAGTAATTCTATAGCAGACAAACAAAACAGAAAACGAAAAGAAAATAGGAATTTAAAATGTAGCACTGAGAGACCAATTTCAAGTTATAAATATATTTACTTAACTTACTGATCAGAGACTTTATCTTATGTTTGTGAACTAACATTGTAGTATAATAGAGGGCAATGTATATTTAGCTTCTGTACTCTTTAGTGAATCCCATCTGTACCTTTGTAAGCTGAAAATATAAAAGGCCAACAATGAACTATGAAGAAGATACTAAATTTATGGTGGTCATCTGTTTGCATAATGGGAATTCTCTAAAGGTGATTGGCAAGTGAAGGGATTCATAGACGTTAAATTTTGTATATATCAGCTGCAGTATATGGTTGAAAAGCCTTGTTCCAGTCCATAAATAATGGTGTCTAGAAATATGCTGATCTGTGTTCTGCTAGTGAAGGTCAATCAAGGCAAAGCCAGTTCCTATATTCGTGGACAGGAAAAACTGAAGGAAGGTCTCTTTGATTCTCTCTCTTCAGAGTAAGTCTTCAGAACTCTTTTGTGTTTGGTGTTCCTGTCAAAGTCACTTTTGGTTTAACAAACTTGGTCCGCTGCTTCTTTTGAGTCTGCAAACACTTTGGAATCTTGTAAAAAGTGAAGTACTATTTGTAAAGTTGCTAGTATGTGTTTGTGTGTGTGGAGTGAGGATTTTCAAGGCTTTAATATCTTTTTTCCTTCTCCTGTTAATGTGACTCATACTCCTTGATATGAAGAAATCCCTAGGAAATCTAGCTTTTCATGATGTCTGGCAAAACTCCAAAATATTTCAGCTTCTTTACAACAAGAAATAAGCTTTCTGATGAAACCCATCTTTTTGGATGCAGAAAGGAGTTTCTGTGGCAAAAATCTGCTCTTCCCTCCAAGACAGGAAATACAGGAATATACTGTTCCCTCCAACATAGATTAGTTCCACAGTTATTACTTCCAGTTTTATTATTAATAAGGCATGATCTTCTCAGGTCTTATTTAAACAAGGTGATCATACAGTTCTTTCTAGTACAGGGTTGTGCTCTTATTAGTAAGTAGAATGAATTTCCTGAATTCATATTTATTTATTTAAGTACTCAAGCACTGCATTCATTTTTAAGCTGTCATCTACTACTATTCCTTGGCAGATTATCTCGGAGGTTCTATCCAATTCTATCAACTGATATCAACAGAAAGGAGTAACAGAAAGAGCCAAGACTGGGGAAAAAAAAAATAATCCCTCCAAATGATCACATATTTGGGATCAGAAACATCTTTAAAAGATGTCTGGAAATCGAATTAGTTCATTTCTTCTCTAGAATTATAAGGGATTAATTTTGCCTGGAAGGCACAACCCAGTGAAACACGAAGTTCAAAATGCAATGCCACAGCAGGAGCAAATGACAGTGCATCTGGATTTGGAGGAGTGCAGATGAAAGCTATAGTTTCTACCATTTGAGCAATGATGTGGGGCCTGTAGAGTTTTTGACTCTAATGATCCAGATGATAGGCTGGATTCTCTTTCAACACAGTCTGGAGATGCAAAAGTCACAAACTGCAACTTTCTGGTGCTGGTATTTATTGGATATTACTGCAGAACTGTTACTTCCCTGGAATTGTGAAGCATGTGAGATACCAGTAAAGAATACAGAATATAGAGATATATTCTTCATTGCCATCCATGCTGACCATGTTTAGTTTATCATGTTATGCTCCCATTTTACCTCAGTAGTTATAATGTAAGTAGTTAAAATTATATTAAGTAACTTCAAATAGTGTAAGGTTATATACCCAGATTTGATCTACTAGTATCTTCTAATTATTTCTTTTCCAGTGTCATCCTCTGCCACATCTCTTCCTCTGCTAGTAAATTCTGACATGCTACATCTAGCAATACCCTGAGCCTTAGGTGACATGAATTTAGTAAAGAACATGGTTTGGTTACTCTCACACTTGACACAGTGCACAGGGCAATGTTTCAGATGATTAGTCTACTCTTGAGTTGCCACTTACGTGGGATTATGATTTAGTTTGGACTCACAGTATTCTAATCTTCTTTCTGAAGGTTGATTTTTCTTCTCTTATATATATATATATATATATTTTTTTTTTTTTTGGTCAGGAAGATTTAATAGCAACTGCATCCAAAGGGAATTTCCTAGCAAAAACAGACCAGACCTAAATGTTTCTAACTGTCTGAAATTCAAATAATTTCTCAATTTCTCTTCAGAAGCATACGGTTACTGTGTGAGGTAATTGTTTTCCATCTGGACACTGTCTGGTGGTGGTATTTGCTGTACTCATAAGTAAATAAATGAAAGAGTCAAATAAATGAACACATCTGTAAATAATTTGTTTGCTGATTGATTGATTGATTGATAAACTCTAGCTTCCTTCTTTGGCTAGAGTCACAATCAAAATTGTGGAATGAGATATACACCAGCATACTAAAAATCTGAAGTTCAAAGGTAGGATGTGAGAGACCCTCTAGGGATACCCAGAAACTCCAAAGATGTGGCAGACAAATACCAGTTAATGCTGTCTCTGACCTCAGCAAGCCGCTAGCTGAAACACTTTAAAGCATACTAAAGGCTTTTTTGAAATCCTGCTCTAGTTGTCTACCTGCTCTCTGTTTTAATCAGTGCTCTGTAGCCAGTCTTTCAAGGAGAAGAATGATATGGAGACCCAGAAGAAGTTCACTTTTAATACTGATAATTCCATCAAGGACAGCCAGGAGTGAGTAACGCAGGGAAGAATGAAGAGAAAAATAATTTCTGGCTCTGTGGAAACTTGCCAGAAACTTGCCTCATTGTTTTCATTTGTCCATTTTTCCCTTCCATGGAAATGTCCACAAACTACCTTTTTTTCTTTCCTGTTGTCAATATGAGCTCTCAGTAAGGCAAAAATTATCGTGATAATTAGTCTTATTAGTCTTATTAAGATACACTTCCACACTAAGTTGGATGTTTCTGCTCCCAAATAAGATTATCTATTTATTGCTAAAGTTCATTAAAAGAAAAGGGAACTATCAGAATTGTGTCAATAGGCAGCCTTGTATTCTCCAAATTCTTCAAACCCAGCTTTGGAATAGTTGCACTGAACTAGGCAAAAAGCCTGTAAAAATGACTTTTTAGCTTGAGTATTTGTACTCTTACTGAACTGAATTTTAAACAGTACTCATTCAGATGTCAGACTCTTGCAATTAAAAACTGTGCTTGGCTAGCTAGTTAGTTCGTTAGTACACACGTTATGGTGTGAGCTGCAAATTAGCTACTCAAAGTCCGCAGTTCAAAGGATTTGCAGGCCTAGAATTATTCACTGAACAAGATTGTGAATAATTTCAAATAATAAATAAATTCAATATACTTTTTGTTCTGTCCGTGCATAGCCTCTGAAGAGGGAGAGAAGAAAAAGAGGAAATCAATCAGATAAATTATTCATTTAGAATTATTTGTTCAGCTCTAATGCTTATGTACTTAGACAATATTTTCATTGGAACAGACTCTGAAGAGCTCTTCAGTCTGCATATATCTCAGCCACAATTCATCTGTAAAAGGTTTTGAGGTTCTTGTTTAATGCAGATGCCTAGACCTAGTGGTAGGCAGTAGGATTTTATCTCCAAGTTCTTGACTAAGTTGAGCTACTCCAAGAATTATTTAGCAGGGTATTTGTGGAAGAATTTCTTTGTCCTTGCTGGCTCTGCATTTGGAAATAGTCTTAAGTGATCATCCCAAATCTGCTTGCTGCTGTTTCTGTCTGTCTTGGTCATTTTCAGTCCAGTGTGGCAACTTAGGTGTTTCCTTTTGGGAATTAGCCTTTTCATTGTGTAGTTAAGTAAGATCATGAACAGCAAGTCTACTGCTGTTGTGAAGATCTACCTTTCTGTACTAATTTTCATTATTTTAGAGGAAACTAAGATCAAGCAATTCAGTGACATGTATAATTCAGATTAACATACTAAGCATATAGCTTCTCCCTAAAATCTGTATTCATTGTGGAAATAGCTTGTCACAACAGTAACAGATATTACCTTTTGTCTGCTACTCAGTCAATGCTACATCTCTTACAATCCGGAGTCAGAACCTCAAAGGGTATTTTTCCTGCTTAGGGTAACAAAACCTCTTTTAATGTGAAAATCTTTGTTGCTCTACCAGATGAGCAAGACCAAGGAGCCTCTGTTCCATCTTGTCTGCAATACAGTGAGAGAATAGAAAACAAACAAACAAACAAGCAAAAAACAGTGGACCTGAGGCACTGAAAAGGGAATAATATTAGATTCTGTAGAACAGATATTTGCTCTCATAGTAATTACTTTTTCATCTAACATAAAGAAGTTTTGGGTTTCTTCTTCCCATGAGTAAATATTCTGTTACATTTTACTTCATCTCTATAAGCCAAAGAGACATTTGTCCAAAGCGAGAATTCAAATAGCTGTTAAATATAATAAAATAAAGCTGTGAAACTCAGTGTTTTTGTCCTTCCTCTTCCAAAAAACAAGCAAAAAAAAAAAATCACAAAACAAACAACAACAAAACTCTCGTACATTTTACTGTTACTATAGAGTATTATATCCTTGCTGATTGGAAGCAGTGGGCTGGAAATGGGGAATTATGTTGGTCTTGGCTCTGCCACTGACTTACCACTAGCCACTGATCAAGTCACTTAAGTTCTTTTTATGATATCATGAGATGTTATGCTAACATCTTTCAGTTATGTTGATGTAAGAATTTGGGAGAAGGATTATCTCAGGTTTTATAATGTACAGAGTTTAACACAGTAGGGGCATAATTTTGATTAGGGTCTCCATGTGGTACTATAATAGAGTTAATAAATAATACTTGACAGCAGTCTGAAGATGGAGGTATGGAAGGAAATGAGGCATAACTTTTGAATAACCCTTAATTCAAATATCATAGATGCAAAAGAAATAACAAGGTAAAGTCAAACTTCGTTTCACAGGGTAATTCCACAATCTGTGTGGTAACAAACACAATAAGGCATGGCTCTATGTTTCTGAAGACCAAAATGTATGTTGTAAATATCATTTTCCATAGACAATAGTCCAGTTTAAGTATAATGCTCTCTTATTGTTATTTTATTTTATTTTATTTTATTTTATTTTATTTTATTTTATTTTATTTTATTTTATTTTATTTTATTTTATTTTATTTTAATTGGATGATTGTTTATACAGATTAGATAACCTATTGGCACCTAATGAATCTACATTCTGGACATACTGGAAGTCCAGACAGACAGACTGTCTGGATAATATATTATGAGCTCAATACTTCCATTATTTGCCTGAGAATATTTATAGGAAAAATAAAAAAAAAAAAAAAAAAAAAAAAGCTAAAATATCAATTTATTGACTACTTACTTTTCCTATTGTTTTGAACAGTATTCCTATTGTGTGCAGTTCAGTGTATTTTTTTTTTTAATTCCATTTCAAAATTTCCTAAGATTTGCAAAAGTTACAGTTGACAAAATATCCTTCAAATTGTATGTTATTCTGCAGAGGGACATGGATGACTTTCATATAAAATATATAGTGAAATGCCATTTATTGTGAAAAACATACATTTGATAGTACTCAGGTTATGCCAATACTAGTGTGAGATTACTGAAGGATATGCAGCTGACAAAATTGCAGTGATGGCCATTCAATGAGTAAACTGTACTCAGGTATACAAGAATTTTGAAGGAATTCAGTTTTCTAACTGTCCATAGGGCCTCTGAACACTTCCTCCTTCCTTGTTCTCACTGGAATGTTTTCCTCTTCTTGCATTATTTTTATTTTCCAAACGATGTTGAAGTGCAGCCAGCTCCATGAGTAGACTTCTACATGGGAACCCTCTGCTTTAGTCTGCAGACATTGTGCATGACTGTTTCACTGTCTTTGCCTCATTGAGGTAATTTCATGGTGTGACATCTAGGGAGAAAAAAACACCACCACCAGCACCACCAACAAAAATTTAAAGATAACACACACCACTTTAAAATACAACAGGTCAATTAAACAAACAAATAAACAAAAAACACACAAACAACAACAAAAAAAAACTTAAGCAGTTAAGGCTCCGCAGTTGCTGCATACAGTATTCAGCAGTGGGTTGGTTTGCTGGAACAGGGCTTTATTCTCCTTTCCTAGGTATCAGTTACTGTAAGTGCCTGAGGAATACCATAAGCAGCAGAGACAGCTTCAAAAATACTTGAACAAATTTCGGTAATTTTGCCAAGTGTTGCAAATGTCTGACTTTGCCAATTAACTCTCCGTAACTGTGTTATCTGTCAGCAGACAGTCTGAGTAAGTGGACTGATTTTAGCTTAGCTGGGTGGCAGGGTAAGAGAATAAAGCACCTGCGGGACTTTTGCAGGTGGCCAGGTTCAGGGAACCATGCTAGGAGATGAGGTGAACTGTGAGCCTGTGAGTATTATGAGGTGGGTGAGCCTGTCCTGAGTCCATTCAGCAAATACCCATGTATGTCCCATGGGACACTGAACACAGGCAGTTTCTATTAAACAGACACTGAAGGTGTCCAGAGACATCATTGTGGTCCTACTGAACTACCTGGGAAACGATTCACCAACTATAACAACAGCAAGATCAGGTGCTAAAGCCAGACTTCACAGTCTCACTGTGAAGCTTAAACATAAACCGTACAAGATGAGGTGAAGTACTACTACCTTTGCTTGTATTTTGAAAGGACTCTGGTGGTTTTACTCGAGTGAGCAGTCGAGCTCCACCACAACCGCTCTCTCACTCCCCCTCCTCAAAGAGGAATGGGGAGAAAATACGATGAAAAGGGCTCAAAGGTTGAGATAAGGACAAGGAGATCACACAGTAATTATTGTGACAGGCAAAACAGACTCGGCATAGGGAGACAGTAAGATTTATTGCTTATTGCTAACAAGCTAGAGAAGTGACAGACAAAGGAAAGAAACCAAAAGCATCTTCTCTCCCCCCCCCCCCCCCCCCCCCCATCCACTCTCTTACACCTCCTCCCCCGAGTGGCGCAGGGGGACAAGGGAATGGGAGTTATGGTCAGTCTATAGCACTTATTCTCTGACGCTCCTTCTCGGTCACTCTCGTCCCCTGTGCTGTGGGGTCCCTCCCATGGGATACAGTCCTTGATGAACTGATCTGGTGTGGGCTTCCCACAGGCAGCAGCTCTTCCAGAACTGCTCCAAATATGGGTCCGTACCACAGGGTCCATCCCTCAGGAGCAAACTGCTCCAACCTGGGTCCCCCACGGGCAGCAGCTCCTACCAGGTCACCTGCTCCTGCGTGGTCTCCTCTCCACGGGCTACAGGTCTGGCCCAGAATCTGCTTGGGCAGGGGTCTTCCACAGGCCGCAGCCTCTGTTAGTGCAGGTCCACCTGCTCCACTGTGGTCTCCTCCACAGGCTGCAGTGTGGAACCCTGCTCCACCGTGGTACTCTATGGGCTGCAGGGGGACATCCTGCTTCACCATGGTCCTCACCACAGGCTGCAAGGGACTTCTGCTCCGGCACCTGGAGCACCTCTCCCCCTCCTTCTTCACTGACCTTGGTGCCTGCAAGGCTGTTCCTCACTCCTCTCACTCTCCCAGCTGCTGTGTGGCGCAGCGTTTTTTTCCCGTCTTAAATATTCTCTCACAAAAATAACATCGCTTATTGGCTGGGCTCTGGTCAGCAGTGGGGCCCTTACCTAACATAGGGCAGCTTCTAGATTCTTCTCACAGAAGCCACCACTATGGCCCCCTGCTACCAAAACCTTGCCATGTAAACCCACTACAAGGACAATAGAGAGCTAGTGCTGGAAGCCACATTAGGAAAGCTGTTCTCAGTCCCTTTTGGATATTTTGATTTGGATTTGAGAATTTCTGGCTTTCTGCATATCTTTTATTCTTCATTGGTTCTTAAGTATCAAATTGCAGCTTACACTCTGGTCTTTTAAAATATGCATCCTTTAAAATAGCTTTTAAAACATTTCAGAAGGATCTTTTTAAAAGTCTTATTTAAAATATTCTAGAAGGTTGATATAGCTGGGTAATGGCTGTAGGGCACTATTCTGTAACTTCAAGGGAAAAGAATAAATTTTATTTCTCTTTTATTTGTCTTTGATGTAAGCATAGAAAGGAAAATAGAATATTTTAACATTTAAGGTATTTGTAGAGTATCTTTAGCTAATCATTTAAAGGCAGTGAAGCTTGAATGTGTATAAGACTGTTTGTAGCTGAAAGGTCTTCAAAGAAGTCCTCTCAGATTTTGGACAAAAAATAGAAAAAATAATTGAAAAAAAATCAACATTAATCCCTTTAATAAAAAAGAAAAAGAAAATCACACATGTTGCTTCAGTTCTTGCTATGTGAGAATGTTTCTGCTAATAGTATTTTAGTAGAAAACCTGCTCTTTCATATAGAAAGCTAAAAAATTAATATGTGTGGGTCTCAAAACCTCTTGAAGATGAAGTTCTGCTTCTTCACTGAGCAAAAAATCAGATTTGGGAGTTTGTTAGCACCAGTAAGCAAAGCCATTCCAAAAAGACCAAAGTTTCAACACAGCACTGCTTAAATGGTAGAATACAGCCTTGTGCTGCTTTGGCACATTTTGACACTCTCACTCTGTGAGACAAGATGATATAGATGGTCTAGTTCTCAATAGATACCTGCCTGTCTTCCATTTGGATGTGCCATTTGGATGCCCACTCCCTGGTTCTGTTTTATTTTGTGGTAGTTAGCTGTTCATAATCAAAATCAGTACAGTTTTTCTGTCAGAGACGTCAGAAGACTGCAGAGTTGTCTGTGGAGACTGCTGCAGCTGTGCAGCTGAATTGTCTAAGGAAGGAGTCTTGTTGCTCACACCCTTGCACACAGATGGCTGCCGGCACATTTCTGTGTAACTCACTTTTGAGAAGCGAGTGCATAACATTTGTGCTTTTTTTTTTTCCAGCCTTGTAGCTACCCTTGACCTGGCTGTCTTGCCCAACAGACTGTTACTGCTTCTGTTGCCAAGGGGTGTCTGTGGCTGCAGAAGAGTCCAGGGTTTGTCTGTAAGGGACTGCCTGCAAATGACCCAGTTCCACAGCAAATACCTGGCCAATGCCAAACATGAATTTTATTGGAAATGGGCCCTTCCATACCAGTTTTTGTGTTTTTAGTTGTTGACAGTGGTGTTGGGGGGTGGTGGTATTTGGAAATCAGTATTTTACCTGTTGAATACACTAAATTCAAATCTCTAGGGCCACTCCAATTCTGACTGCTCACTAAAATTACTGTAAAGGAAGTTAAAAAAAAAACTTATCATTTCTGTACTTAATTCTTTCCCTCCTACATTACCAGCTGTTAAAGTGCCACTGAAGATTAGGAAAATGTTCTTCTGGACCTGAGATATAGTTCTGCAATACAGCTTTCATACTAGAAATAGATATTTGCTGTGAAATGATCATGAAGAGTTTGGGAGATGAATGAAAAAAGAAGTCTATTTAAATTTAAATATTTTGGCAGCTTTTTGAGAGTAAGTAAGCAGGGTTGTCAGAAAGAAAGAATATGCAGAATATTGCATATGTCCTCGGAAATAGACAATATTACACAGTGCAAATAAGTCAGTAAAAAAATCAAGAAACAAAAACAGCCTGTACTTTAAATCAAAATGCAAAAAAGGTCAAAAGTTGTTTGTCAGAAACTTAGGAAAAAGACAACAAAAAATATTTTTAAATCTACCTTGGGAAATTAATATTGAGGTAATTTTCAGGCTAGTGCTGGAAATGTAGCACTTTGTCATTTTAGAATAAACATCAAAAACAGATGCCACAATTTAATAAAATAAACATGCAGTGAAAGGGTAACACAGACATTAACAGCAAACTGAGACAGTAGCCAATACAGTATGATGCGAAGGAACACTCAGTATGGTGTGATGTGTGATAGAAGCCATTAGCCATATGGTACAGTGTGAAGAGGGCCTCTGTGACTAAGTAACAGTTGTATGTTATGTGGTTTATAAAATAATTATGCAACGGCAAGCAACTCTCTTATAATTATTGGCTGTTTCAAAATATTTCTGCTAATCTGGACGCATTTGCTAGGTTGATAGATGAAAGCAGTCTGCTTCCTGGGTCTCCATGTTTGTAGACTGTGCAGTGCATCATATTACTAAAGCTGGTGACCATTTTAGACTTTACCACTAGAGACTGTGTATATTTTTCTTTTTCTGAAAAGACAAGGAATATCCACATAAATACATCATGGCTTGTTTAGACACCTGCCAAGGAAAGGCCTGGTTGCTACCCTCCCTTTCTTCATGGGCATCTCTGAAAAATGAAAATGTATCACTAGAAAAGTATATTCCTTTGCCACTGTGGATGGCATAAGCTGATGACAATTTCAGCAGGTTCTGAGCTTTTAGTTTTTTGTATGCTGTTTCTTTCAGGCTTATATTAAAGTCTACAAAGCTATTAGCAACCGAAGAACATCAAAGACATTTGCAAACCAACAAGAAGATGACACTAATTCTATTTTCCTTTTCTACTGCTTCTCAAGAAAGCATATTGAAGGCAAGTACCTGTTAGATATTTGTAAATGTTAGACATTTATAAAAGTTAGACATTTGTAAAAAAAAAAAAAACACCACCACTTTGGCTTGGAAATAGCAAAAATGTAATAAAGATGTAAGATTTTTTAGAAATCTATTCAAATGCGAAAAGCTACATTGCATACAGAACAGCAGAAGATGGGGAGGTTGCTAGAGCAGTGAGTCTCTTGACTCCCAGCTCTAATATGGGTTACATAAATCTGTGTGTCCTGTGATCCTGCAGTACATGGGGCAGCTGAATTCCCATTCAGTAAGTGCATGGGACTGAACAGCCCCATCTGGGATATCAAACCTAATTCTCAGAAGTCAAACATAAATGCTTAACTTAGAGAGGTCCTCTAAACATTTCTGACTATCTCTGTCCTTTTGACACAAGCTGCAGGCCACAAAAAACTTCCCAGCTTCCCCTTGCAAACTTTAGATCTACTGTAAAAGAGCAAAAGACACATTTGTAAAATACGACAGGAAGAACACAGGAGAGATCAAGGGTATATCTGGTATAATGGTCTTTGAACATACTCTGTCTATCACACTCACGTGGGTCAGCTCTAGCTCAGACCTAGAGACAGTACAGATCAAACGTAGCTTTTATTACATGCATCTGGTGTATTGGTCTTAGTGCTCTAGAATAGCACATGTATGATTTCACTATAGTAGGGAAGCCTGCCATCTAGGTTTTCAGACTTGTGGTTGCTATTCTGCTGAAGCATTCATAGCACAAGGAAATGATACTGGGTATGCCTAATAAACTAGCCTTATAATAATTATACATGTCATTAGAAATCATACAAATTAAATATACTATGAGGCTTTTGACAAGACTACAGTGCACTAAAATAAACTTCTGGTCTATATGCAAGCAATGTAGGTATAATACATTTTTTCATGTGACTACATACATTTTCCAAGACTGCAATCCAATGACGTGCTTCTTACCATGTATTTAAATAATGTAAAGGTTCTGCTGTTAAGTACAATGCCAGAATATACATCAGGAAATTGCAGTACACAATAACAAACATACCCATAGATATATACACATATATCCATATATATATGTGTATATGCATACACATATATAAATAGTGCATATGTATGTATATATACTTTTTCTTACAAGACGAAAAGAGATTGTTCATCAATGAAAGCAGCTGGCATGACTGCTGAACCAGTTATTTTATCCTATCTGGTATTACTACTGAAGATACCACTTTCATTTTTACCAGCATTTGTAGTGTAAATGAGGAGCAACCTATCGTAAAATGATGCTACAGAGATCAAAGGAAGCAATCCTTACTACCAAGCTAAAATCATTCTGGGGAAATGTTTTTGATTATGGTTAATGATGTAATCAAGCCAGTAAACTGCCTAGAAGTTGGAGCTGCAGCAGACATACAGCCTATCCATTACAAACCACCTAATCGACAATAATACAGAGGGAGAAATGTGTGATGCAGCAAACAAGATGCCGGTTAAATGTTTACTGTAATGGCACACAAAACTGGACAGATTTGATTAGAATACTTATGGTTATCATCTTAAGAGGAGAATACCAAATGGCTGAGGGTTTACTGGGGGAAAAAAAATAATTCAGAAAGCCAAAAGTGGAGAGGAAAGGACCAAAAAAGGTCATTTTTTAACATCTTTGTGTTCATTCTTTAAAGACCAATTACTTTCCTGTCCCCAGTGGGAGAAAAACATTCTTCCTCTTAATAGCAGAATCATTCTAAGACTTCTCTGATTCATTTTATATTTAGTAGATTACAGTTTTGGAGTCATCAGTAGGAGAAAACCCAGCCAACTGACAGACCTGAAATCATGTCCTTTGATTGTAATTGACAGGGAAAGCATTTAAGGTAAAGAAAAAAAAATATTTTATTCATCTTTGATTACACTGTGATGTGATTTGGTGACATAATACAGCTCTGAACTGAGGCAAGAAAAGCAATAACTCCTACTTGAGGCTTTGACATGATGTAGCCCTTTAGTCTTCTTCAAACCAATGCCTCCAGCTACAATAGTCCCCTTGATGGAGTCTAGACAAATAGATATACAGACTGTTACAATTTAAAAGGCAAACAGCTTTAAAATAACATTTCTCTAGGCCATGTATTTTGGTATTAAATGGCTAGGCTGGTACACTTTTTTCTTTATCAAAATTAAACCTAGATCATCCATTAAAAAAATCACATACTGGATAAAAATGATTCACATCAGAAGGGTCTTAAAAGTAACATGGAAAGAAACTATTTTTCACACCTACAGAGCAATTCAATTGCAAGCAACTAGTAGAAGGTGTTGCTAATTCACATGCAAAGGCCGGAAGGACTAAAGGACTATACCTGTCTCTTGGATATCTATCCTTTTTTTCTTTCTTTTTTTTTTTTTTTTTTTTTACTTCTCTCTTTGTATTGTAGTCTCAAAATATCACTTTAGTACTTTAATATTCCTAACAACTCAGGATCTTCAGAGGTACTTGTCAGCAACTGGTTTACAAAATCCTTGGGCATCTTTGAGAGTTCAAACTTTCTGTAAGGAATAACAACCAGAAAAACTGTGAAAAGAAAGTCCAACAATGAAAATCATATCATTAAATTTTAGCTGCCATAGGTGTCTAATCTCAGATAGCCTCTCTGTGTGCTCCTGTAGGGTGGTTCTAGCTTATTCACATAACTTTGACCTAGAGAGGAAGGTACTTGGTGAGCTTAGACTGGGCATCCATAGTAAGGTATGAGCAGTCCCATGCACCCACTTATGCTGTAGCTTTTCAGGAAGGTTTCAGGAAGAACTTTACTGAAAGGGTTGTTAGGTATTGGAATGGGATGCCCAGGGAAGTGGTTCAGGCACCATCCCTGGAGGTCTTTAAAACATTTAGATATAGAGCTTAGTGATATGGTTTAGTGGAGGACTTGTTAGTGTTAGGTCAGAGGTTGGACTAGGTGATCTTGTAGGTCACTTCCAATCTAGACAATTCTGTGATTCTGTGAACTACAAACATGGAATGATCTGTCCAATTTAATCACAGTATTGCTAAATAAGAATTAATAAAAACAGGTTAATATCTGCAATGTGGAATTAACACTTCAGTGATCCTAGGTGGATCACTGGAAAACAGTATAAAGGCTTGAATCTTTACTTACATCTCCTACATCCCAAGTAAGAATTACCTATCCACTAGGATGACTACCTCTGGAGGCATGCTGCTTAGGTTTACCTAGACTGCTGGGAAGTGGTCACAGCACCAAGCTCAAGAAGCATTTGGACAATGCTGTCAGAAATATATTTTAATTTTTGGCTAGTCCTTTTTGAAGCCATGAATTGGATTCAATCATCTTGTGGCTCCCTTCCAACTAAAGTTATTCCATAAGTCTATATGAGACTGGAATAACTGCCTATGAACAATAGGAATGATATTCATGGCCTGCAAAACATTAGGACAGGAAACTCCCCATCTATCTAGTTGTACAAATCAAGCAAGAAGAAATGTTTCATGCATTTTCATATTTATTTTTATTTTTTTCTTGTTTGGTCCTTGTCATTACAGTTTCAGAATGATGAATCTGTGAAAGAATGAATGATATCTGTGAAAGTGGATTTCAGGTCAAACTCAAATATTAGGACAATATAAAAATTGAACACCTAATAATAACACTTAATGACAAGTATAGGTTTGATATTCACACAGAGCTGTATGCTAATATTTGTAGTACCAGTACACTCTAACTATTGCTATGAATAGGCTTGGAGATTCCAGTTAGCACTCATGATGGAAATTCCACTCAGAATGAAGTATCTTTTTTAATACCGTTACATGTATCTCACTTTTCTAATACCATTTCAACATTACTGCAATTATACATGAAAGCAAGAAATACTGATTAAATTCCACTAGCCTATTTATCATCTGTTGCATTTTACACAACACATTTTCTGTTTTCTTTGTAGTATCAAATAAAGAAAAATCCTAAAAAATAAATTTCAGATGAAATTTATAAAGTTATAGTTAAAAAAATATTATCCCTAAAATTACCATTTGAATGATAAGCAATTTTGGGAGTAATTATAGTGCACACTCTACATTCAATGCATTCTGATATATGGATAATTACTCTTGGTAATATGCGTTAGTTAGATTTTATAACAACAATAACAATTTATTGCAAAATTAATTCCATGGCACAATTTAACATTTATTGATGTGAAGTCAAAGTGAATGGATTTTATTGCAGACCACTTGTGATACACTTTCCCTATGCTCCTACCCTAATTGGTTATTATAGGTAATTTTGGTATTTAGTTTTAAAAATAAATTAATTTGGTACCAAGGTGCATTTGGTTAAAATGGCAAGATATTTACAGCTCATGTGGTTTTATTTAAATAAAAAATGGAAAGGTAATGCAATCATCTTTGGTTATAAAGTGATGGATGAATTGAAAACATTTCTGAATCAGGTCAATGGTAGTGATGATTAGTGCATTGTTAATCAAGTTGCTGAGATTGCTATCAAAAGCTTTATCTCTTTCACTCAGACTAGTGAGAGGATCATGAATATTAAAGAGATTCAAATAGATCTGCACTCATGTAATATGGAGCACTACAAATGAAAAGGCTAAATGAACCCAGACTGTGACTTTATGCACTGATATATCTCTTAACTAAAGAGGAATGTCTAATCCATTTCTGTACTTCTATTAAGCTACATACATAGCAAGCATACAAAGTATTTCATGTACTGTATTCATTTTAAGGGCTAAGTACTTATTTACTGCCCTATCAATGTGAACAGAAATAGCTGTGGAGAAGGTTATTTTCAGCATAGAAACAATAGCTACTGTAGGCCAGATTTTAATTTCTACAACACTAGTAAAAATCCAAAATAGTCCACTTGAAATCAGCAGCCTCATTGCAATTACATTACTCTTATTTTAACAGGTTTACATGAAATTAGGATCTAGTCTGGCATATAGTTTAATAATTATGTCTGGAATTCATGCTCACTTTATATCTTAGAGGAGAAAGAGCAAATACTATACATAACCACATAAAGATGGTGCAAATATGTGGACAGTGGAGGCCTGAATCCTGGAAACATGCAGATGCATGCTTAACTGTATGCTCCTGAGAAACTCCATGGATGTTTAGATTGATCAGGGAGACAAGGCTAAGCACATTCAATTTTCGAGGTTCAAGGCCTTCACTAAATCCAATTCTTCATAATCAGATATAGAGATCACAAGTCCCAGATGGAGAACACAGATTGAACCAAAACCTATCCTCATGCTTATGTCTATTTGAGAATTAGTATGCTAGAATAGAGTCAAAATGTATTAGATACCAGAAACTGCTTTGTCAGGGTGAGATATTCATACCAGACTGAGTTCTTTTAAAGTTGGCATAAATAACTGTAAATACTGTTAAGCTGTTATAACTGTGTAGAGCATTTGCAATACAGCATTCTGTAATATAAACACACCCCAGTTCATCTCAGATGTGCTGCTTTACTCTGAGCAACAGAGGAGTTTAAACATTTTATTAGCACTTAGAAACCTACTCATGATGGCTAACTATGAAAGTGAAATTTCAGCAGCAGCAGAAATGATGAAATTCTAAAAGTTTTTGCAGATAATCCTTGTTTTGCAAACACATAATGAGGACTAAGCAGTTATGGAGGGGATGAATATATATAAACAAATTATATAGTAGTGGGTATACTCAAAATCTATAATACCAGAGCCTAATAAACAGCATAATAAAGCCATAATTTATCCTTTGTATTTCACATGAACCATGGTTTCTTCTGCACAGAGCTTGAGAAATATGACACAGGAAATATCAGATCACAGTTTTTGAATCTGAAAGTTTACCTTTTATCTGATACAGACAAAGAATTAAAAGCTTCACTAGACAAAGCTGCTCCTGCTAATTTATGTAGACCACCCTGAGCACAGTGCAAGATGGAGACCACCAAAGTCACTTGTTACAGTTAAACTACAGTGAAACACAGTCCCTTATCCCTCCGCACCTCACTCCTGTTTAGTTTCTTCCCAAGACAGAAGCATGCCACTAATGACCTCCCTGTCTGCTGAAGCAGTTTTACCACACTCAACATTGTGCTGTGAGTACACATTCCAGGTTCTAAAAGTAAACACATTAAAAAGCCCCATATCTCTCTCATCACCTCCTCAACATCAAGATTTTGTATTTTTCATCTTTTATTCTGAGGAAAGACCACATTAAGGAGTGGATTTTATACTTTGATGTGAAAACCTTGTGATTCCCAGAAGAGCTCATCTCTTTGAGGAAGGAGATACAACACTTTGTATGAGTGTTCACAGGACAGCATTGTCTTCTGTACTCCTAACTCCAGTTTTTATCCCTCACTCTAGAGAGCCTGGAGACTGAAGATCTCTTGGGCGGTCATTCATGGTAGCTTAGGCTAATCTGATGGATAGCTTTGAAGATGAGGAGCAAGGCCCTTTATATAACTAGATAGTCAATGAAGAAGCATGCAGACATCATGGTAGCTTGCCTTATAATGTAAGCTGCTGCATTTTAATTAACTGGAACTCTGCATTTAACCTCTTTATTGGCAAAGCTGGTATAATGCCAGAACATTCAGTGAAATTGCCCCTATGTTTACCAGGACTGGATATAGCCCAAAGCATATCAGTTTTCTTTCCAGACATTTGAATTCTAGATGTGTTGATGAGCTGATCCCATCCAGTGGAACCTGGTTTATCTGCATCTGCCCCTGGTCGCTTAGCAGATTTAGCTGTAATTGTGGCAAAGTTGTGTCACCTGTACCTGAACATTGGAAAAAACAAAGACATTTAAAAATGAATCAATAAAAATATGACAATAAAATGCATAAAGTAGGACAACTAGTTATAGGATTCAATTCAGAGAGTGATACCACAGTGTTATACAATAAAAAGCAGCCACATATGCAGGCTTTAGCGTGTTAAAGCCCTGGGCTCAGACTCTTTCTCTCTATACCACCAGCTGTTAGCTACCGGTCTACTGGCTGAAGTCAGAAAATCTTTATCTTATGTAATTTTCATTCATGGACCACAGCAGTCCATGTTATCAGAAGTAAGGCACTATCGCTTAGCATTGCTACACATATAATAAAATACTATTGGTATTGTTTTTGCTTGTTTTATCCTGGTGCTTCTTTTAGGCAATTTAGAAATATAATTCGAGACAAGTTCAGCTAACGGCAGAATTAAAGAAGTGTACAACTGATGTACATGAATGGGAGAAATTGTGTCCCAAGTCTAGAACATGATAAATTACCATTTATGTGCTATTCTGCCTGAAGAACACTTCTGGCTCCTAAGTGCCAAGGTATCTGAAATCTTATAGCAAGTCTGCAGAACAAGGGATGGCTTACATTTGGTAAAAGAGTGGAAATAGTTATTGAATACAGAAAAAGCAGTATGAAAGGTGAAAAAAGGAAAGAGTCAGCCTGTGTGATACTTTCTCAAGGTAGCCATGACCATCTTGGATGTTTTTAGTGAGAGCTGTGGTTTAGTGCATCATTATTTAAAATCAGTACATTTCAGCTATTTGACTGTGAAGAAGCTGAAGGAAACTGTCTGTGTCCTGCTGAGGGATACTTAAAAGATGAAGAGCTAAACACTCACAACTCTAACCTGAGAACAAGGATTATTTGTATATGCAGGAAGTTGATATTGTCAGTCAATTTAGAGCCCTTTAGACTTTCTGGGATGGCTTTGAAAACACTACATTCCTAGGAAAATGAAAGAGTAGCTAGAAAGTACTGGCTGATAGTGCTGGTTCACTTCTGTATCTATTCACTAGATACATGTGACTATTTGAAGTCTTCACAAAAATATTAATTCTGTCATTATGCTTATGCTATAGATCATTGATCCAAAGATCTCTGAAGAACTAGAGTGACTTATTTATTTTTCACAAGGAAAGTATGGCATAACTAAAGAAACAAATGTTATAACTAGGGAAATTAGGGAAATTATTTTTGTCTTCTGAAGAGATTTAAATTCAAATATACTGCTCTTGGATTTCACCCAGCTTTCAGAGGAATCTACCTCATGAAGATGAAAGATCAGAGGTGCTAAATGGAAGTACCAAACTTCAAGAGTTTATGCTCTTTATGACATACTATTATTCAAAAAAAAACCAAAAAACAAAAAACACATGAAAACCCTCAGATACTGAGGCAGAAACTAGGGGATCATAATGAAAAGAGGTGTGTGTCCAACAGCATAGCAAGGCAAATGAATTTTAATATTTCCTTTGGGTGGAAATGTTGAAAGATTATTGCAAAGAATGTCGGTCTCAAACATTGCTTAAAAATTGATATTTAATAAGTTCAGGGCTTTATATAGCTTCAGGTTTGGCCAAGTCATTGCCCTCTGAGAACACAAATGGCAGTTTAATTCTAGTTCAATATAAATGTTTTTCTAGTTGCATAAAAAGGAGGGAATTTATTTAATTTGAAATAAATTTTTGAAGAACAATCTTCAATATGACATAATGTCAAAGGAATTATGGTATTTTATTGTCCAGCGTTCAAAAGTTAGCTAGACCATAAAAGTTTCAGCTTCAAGGCTGACAGAGTGCTGGGTGACAGCCATCTTACTAATAATCTTAATAATTTCTACATATTCCCCCCCTCCTGTTCTATAATTTAATAACAAAAACAAAACAAAAAACAACCAACCAAACAAACAAACAAAATTTGCTGAAATTCCATTACTCAGCTTCCTTTGAGCATCACCATTTTATGACTATTTTTAACACTATTCATTATTCATTCATTGTTATCTCTTTATAAACTTCACATTACACACTTATTCCACTTATCTATGTACACCTTCCCCCCCCCCCAATGCTTCTCTATAATCTCACACCTAATTTTTCTATCTTGTCCCATTTCACATTTAAAATTGCCACCAGAAATACTGTAAATGCTTATGAATGCTTTCTAGAAAGTCAGACACTGTACATTTCTGTGTAATGAGCTCATGAAAATGATGCGATTGATTTTAACTTTATTCTGATATGAAGAGAGATGTTTGGTATAAGTACATCTTTAATTGAAGTCTTAGGGATATAGTCTTGAAACAACTACTCATGCCTTTGAGTTTGACTTCATTTCTGTCAGTGCAAACTAGCACAGGACAAGCAGAGTGAATTTAATTTCCCTCTTCAATTCTTTGCTACTATGACATACAGTGTCCAAAATCTTTATAATGGATCCTTTTGACAGATTCTTCACTGATTAAATTCCCAATATTTTGTTCCTATTGACTCTGCTGTGACTGCTATTTCTACTGGCACTGTGACTGGGTCCTAAGGCTGCAGTGGGCCATAATGGTGACTCTGCACAGCCCCATTGGTGCCTTCTTCTTCCATACCCCTGGCCAAAGGACCCCAATTCTGCTCGCCCTCAGGGTATTCATGCTGGACTCAGCAATGCTGCAGCAGGGCCAGCTTCATGGGCCTTGCCAAGTGGGGACCAGATACAGGATGAAGTCCAGGCCTGGCCTCAGCCTGGCCCACCCCCAGGGTGACCATAGCCTGCTCTGGTCCTGGCTTTGGCTGTAGCCTTTACCTACCACCACGGGGAACCATGCCACTCCTGGCTCCCTGGGAACCAAACCCAGAGCCCCCTGCAGCCCTCTCAATTTAGATTTAAGGTCTTTGACAAACATGGAATTTGGTCCCCAAACTCACCTTTGCTCCTTCCAAAGTTAAAGAGGCACTAGGAAAAGCACAAAGGGCCTTCTCATGTACACAACTGAGCAACAGAAAATGCTACTGGTAGTAGGTGGATTTACAATAAAATACACCAGGATTGAAGGAAGTTACATGAATTTTCATTTCTACACACAGACAAGTAATCTTTACAGAGCATTTTGTTCCTTGCCAATCTTGTTTCACAAGGAGAAAACAGACAGCCTGTAGATTAGCAAGAGCTGGATGCATCAGCCAGGAAACAGCAGTGTTAAGTATAAGTATAAGGGAAAAATCATCTCACAGTATGGACAGTACAGGTGTAATAGTATTGCTGACAAATGAAAAAAATGTCATGATTGCCATCTCCGGCACTGAAACAGATAATAACAAATGAGCAAAGAAGAAAATTTCAGTTGGTACTGAAATTATGCGGAATACCACAATCAAATTATTCTTCCAGGATCCATTTTTCCTTGTGAAAGGTACTGGACTCCATAACAAGAATGTTCTTACTTGCAAGAAAGAAAAAATTGCATTTGCAGACTATGACATTTCCTTGATCATGAAAATCTATTTCTGCTCTTCTGTTTGTTTGTTTGTTTATATAATTTATTATTATTATTATTATTATTATTATTATTATTATTATTATTATTATTATTATTATTAAATATTATTTTGGTCAGACCATGATTAGCCTATATATTTTAGGCAAAACCAGAGCTAAGCCTTTGAGTAGTAACTTTCTTTAGCAGATGATCTATTTGTTGAACATCAATAAAGTGAAGAGTTTACAAAGCTGACCTAAGTTTAAACGCATGTGTAGAAACCTGCCCCCACCAGCGTCAGAGACAGTTTAAAAAGTCTGTTTAATCCAGTTTGTCAGCAGTCTCATAAGTTGATGCCTCTGCTTTAGGCCTGTGTTGATTCTTTGGACAAGCCTTAAAGCTGGTTTTTGAAACAGTACTGAAACAAATGCTTTGATGCTTTGTGAATGCTCACTGCATGAAGTAAATAATGTGAGGAGAGTTTAAATTTCTTCATTTTTATTAAGCCTTCCAATCACATATAAAATTGAAGGCAAAGAAAAGTCACATGAACAAGAATCAAAGCCCTATAAACTGAGAATATTCTTAATGTTTCTAATCCCCATATCGCACACCCAGAATCTGTTTCCACTCCATAGGAATAAAGTTACCCTGACATTCATACCTCATTATTTCTAAAAAGTAAAATAATTCTGTGGCAATCAGTCTGCTGATCTAGGGATACACATTCTCCTTTTATTTCAAAGAGACATACATTGCAAAAAACACTGTGCTCAGACTTCATGGATAAGCCAAGGCACCTAAATTCATATCAGAAGGGCTTGACATTTTAGGAAGGCTTAGCGTTCCCCTGCATCACAAAAGGTATACTTATGTCTTATTGCATGTAGTTTACATGTTGAACTCCATGCCAAAGGACATAACTGAAGACGGGATTCAAAGTGGGATGGAGGATTTGGAGAGGAATGAGACTATTATGGCATACAATAACAAAAATGTTGTTATTAAAAAACATGAAATACATGCTTTACAAGTTACTATGTTCTGATACTGATGTCTCATATGTGACCTTCTTGGAGCAGATTCCATGTCTTCAGACTGTATTCTCTCTCTTTGGTGTAGTAGCGGGAACTTCACAGTTACTTTCCTCAAAAGGACCTTAGTACATCCTAATACACTTCTGGCAATAAATACCTTGCTGAAACTACACAAAGGTTGTCTGATGGCTGTATTATTAGGTTTTGGCCTTGGTCTTTCTGAACCAAGGACATCACACACAAACAGCAAAAAACTATCATCATGAACAAATCTTGGATAGTTTCTCCTACAGTTTGCAGGCTATAATAAGTAATTAATAATAAGTACTTATTACAGAGGGGTAAGGCAGACATTGCTCTCTCCATTGGTAAAACAGAAACTCCAGACTCTCACAGTCACCAATAACTGAGACTTCTGAATTAAGTGGTTTTGGAGCATGTACTCACAAAAAGGCACAGTTAGTAGTAAGGCAAAGTAGTGTGATCAATTGCTTTACTCTAGTGAATCAGGTCAGTAGATAATGGCAAATACCCTGATGGCAAGGAGATCTGGAAAGGCAGGTTTGTGTACATAATGAGGGTAACTAAGTTCATAGTTATTCTGGCGTGACCAATAAACCTGATCCTTTCAGACATTAAAGACTAAATATGAATTATGTTAATGTTAACGATTTTAGATATTTCTGTCTTCCTGAATAGTGTTATTGTATTAACCCAAAGCCCCCGAATGCCTTTAGGGCATACAGCATGACTGTCCCAAATGTTTAACTCAAGGCTGTGTTTGGTCAAAAGTAAGTTTTACCACTACATTCACATTTCAAGACCCATTTTGAGGAATTTTAATTGCTTTCGGTAAGGGTTTAGTTTCACCCTCTGTGCTTTCACAGCACTTAGCACTACCCATCTATACATTACTCTAACATACAAATAATCAGTAAAAATAAGTGGAAATATTAATGTTATTTCTGCTGAGCTCAAAGTATTTAATACTTTCCCAGACAATTGCATACAAGGAAAATAAAATTTACTGATGTTGCTCTCCTATTTCCAAGGAATTATATTCATCTTTGCAACAAGCAGATAGAATGAAGAACAGAGTGATGCTTTTCTTGGATGATGGAAATATCTGTTATCCACCTAAGGACTTCTCTTTCATTGCATTCAAAGAATCATTTACAAAATGAAGGGCTAATGAATACTTGGAAAATGACTATGGCTACCACATTTCAGTAGAAAGACTCCAGAAGGTGGGTACTGCTTGCCCTCCTTGAGAAAGAAGGTTGCTAACAACCTTGATGTGCCCAGGCTTTTGTTCACCAGCACTCCCCATTCCTTCTGCCCCAGACTCCTTCTTTGGGTGAAATACCATGTGCCAGATCACTGGCCTACTACGCAGCCTTTCTGTTTGAGTACCCAGCCTTGTCCTTTCTGCTACTGTTCCTAGATAACACTACTATAACTCTGCCTGTCCAGCTGCCATGAGCTTTACATTCAGTTCTTCTCTAGTACCATTGGACATGGGCATTTGATCTTGTCCTCCATTTGGTTTCCAAGACCAGCAAAAGTTATTGTATTGTTTGGAATATACCACCAAAGAGTAGCCCCAGCTTTTTGTGACAGAGCAAAACATAAACATTTAGAGGCTAAAAAATATAAACAATTAGGGGCTGACTGCTTTTTTTTCTCCTGTTTGTTTTCTCCTAGATTTCTCAGAAAGATGGAATTTTGTTTAATTGACAATCTCTGCAGCTGCTGGTTCTGTTCTGAAACATCTTGCTGTTTCCACAGGCCTTTTACAGCAGTCCAAGGAGTTAATAGAAATCTATTGTATGCCTTTAGAATACATTTCACATGTTGTTGTAGTTGTTTCTTCGTGTGAATCTCTTATAATTTTACCGACCCTTTTAGAAATTGGCTGCTCCCATTGTACAGAGCCTCTGTAATCCCTCTACGTAGCCTGTGTCAGTGGCACAGCAGTTAGATTACTGAACCTTTGGGTTTATGTCTTCCTTCATACATGACTTACAAATTCTGGGAAAAGTTGAATATTGTTGTTGGACCAAAATGGGTCTGATTTTACTTTAGCTGGTGGCCAAGACTCATTCCCTGCAGTGATGGGAGACTTAGGAAGGAAAAGGAGAGTGTGGTTTTGTAGAGCTGGCATCCAGAGCTGATTGCTCAACAGAGGAAATTCACTCAAAACGTTTTTCTTACTTTGTTTTGCAGTTATTTTCTTTAGAGTTTATTTGCTTGAGGCTGTTTCCTTCTCTACACAACTACTCTTTCATGCCCTCTAATGGCATTCTGTTGAATTTCACAATGAACATGTTTAACTATATTAAACAAAAATGACCTTTTCATTATAAGGTAGACATATACTTTATATTTTTTGTCATTCTCATGGAAAATAACTTACACACCAGTAAACTATATTTTCTACTCTGTACAGATCTTAAAAGACATTCTGAGAGTTCTGTCTAGCACTTCATTGCTCATATAACATCCTGGCTTTTGTCTGTTCTCCATTAAGCATTGGTTAAATATCACAGAAAATACAAGAATTGTTTCACTTTGAAGGATGCTTAGGAGAAAAAGTCGTAGACATGTAGGATGAAGCGATCCTTAGGATGTACAGAAGGGACAGGATATAACCCATTAAGAGTAAGAAAAACAAATTTTCTTATTATTTGTGGAAATTTCAAAGAGGTTTACCACTGCTTCCATGTTGCCCCATTTCTGAGTTGAAGATAGTAGATGTCATCTAACCCAAAGCTCACCTCAGAAGACATAGTTTCAATACTTTCAGTGCACTTGGAAAAATTAAGTTTGAAAGCTTTTTTGTACTTGGTACTTAAATCTTAGTTTATATGTCAGGTCAAGAAGATACCTTTAAGAACAGAATTTACAATGTTTGTATTTGTTTGCTTGTTTTAAACCCAGAAATTACAGTAAAGCAGTGACATAAAGAGGAAAGATATATTAAAGTTGCAGACTTAAAGTGGCCTGGCTACATAGCCATTGAAATAGTAAACGAATTCAAGCTCTGTCATAGTACATCCCACCATGGAAAGGCAGGTGATGTGATGCTCTACATGGTCTGAGTGGTTGGAGTATTCTAAGTGATCACACAGTTGTGCAAAAAAGGCTTAGCAAGCTTTCTGTGTAGCTTTTAAAATTGTATTTCCACTGCTTTATTACTTTCCACTTCTTTATCTAATTAACACTGGAACTTGGATCTTATGTGTTATCATGTAAGAGAGAAAAAAAAGTCCTCATTTCCATATTTTTGAATCAATCCCTTGTTTTGATTTAACTATTCTGCAACACTGCAGCTCCAGAAAAGCTTCCTTGAGGTCAATACACAATGTAGATATACAGAAACAGTGTACACCTAGACTGTGAGACTCTACTGACTAAAAACATACAGTGTTTTATTTATGTACTGGTCCAGGCATCTCAGTTATGCCCAGAAAGCCATAAACTTTAATTCCTTCAGTATAGTTAGGTACTGTTTTTCTTAAGGACTTAGTACTATAAAAACAAACTGCTCACAAGCAGGGACAAAAATACTCAGCCCCTGTATCTTAATATGTAGGTATGTAGCACTGCTAAGCTTTGCAAATGCAAAAGTGCAATCTCACAAGTAGGACATCCTGTAAAACAATACTGTTGACTCTGTCTGTGCCCCCTCTATGTGCGATAATGGCTCTCATCTCAGCAATTGAGCTTCTCAAACATGCAATGAATTTGGATAACCTTCTAGGTGGTGACTGCACCATGGGAAAGAGTCTCACTGCTTCCTGTATCTCTCCCAGGGGGTTCAAGTGCAAAGATGTAGAGCTGTTGTAGTGAAGAGGATCCTCATCTTTCTCCTTAGACAGAAGTGACATCGGTCCTGAAGGCTAGCTGATTGCTGTCCCTGGCAGTACACTGACAACTATGTCCTTGGTGACATACGAGGGCAGTGGCAATCATTGGCTTCAAAATTCCTGAAGTTCCTAGACACCTTGTTATAAGGTGATACCACTGTGCCCCTGAGAAATGAATGCTGTAGCTCATTATCTAGTTCCTGAAATACTTCTAATATACAGAAAACAAACAAACAAACAAACAAAAAACAAAACAAAACACATATGTTACAAATATATAGCTAATGTATATAAACTTGCTTGTTTTGTTTTGTTTTGTTTTTCTTTTTTTCTTTTTTTTTTTTTTTTTCCTGTTATTGCCGCCATTTGCTAAACATCAAGATTTGGAGGACAAACTCAACAGGTGTTTTGGCATTGATCTAAGTAGGGAAAAGATCTCACCCAGAAAATTTCATCCTCTTTTGGCTAAAGATACTGTATATGAGCATCTGTGGCTATTATGAAGACTCTGCTTTTCTGTTCCTCATGTTGTCTGTGGCTTTTGCAGAGTGATTTCATGTGCTCTCTTTCCTATATTTGGACAATGTTTTCTTTGCTTGTACTTTGCTCATGAAAAAGGATAGTTAATTTTCTACTAGGGCAAAGGGCAGGATTGTCTTTATTCTCCAGTATTCCCAGAAGATTGATGCTTTTGTAAGGTTCCCAATCCTGCATGTTCAAAGCATTTTTCTGGTTTGAGTGTACTATTTTAAGCAAGTTTTCTGAAGAATGTATTCTGCTGAATAAGCAAGTTGCCCATAGTGCAACTTTTCCTCTATAGATATTGCACTGCTTTGTCTGACAATTCTGATTTTCACTGTTACATTTTTTATTTTTTTCTACTTTTAAAAGAAGCAAGAAAGTTTAAAGCAATAATTTTGTATTACACTTACAAAAAGCAAAACAAAATATTTGTTGGTGCGGAAGAGAAATGTGCTAGGTGCACAAGGTGACCCTGGTTGGCAGGGGGATCGGGCCAGATGATCTACAGAAGTCATTTACAACCTTGACCATTCTGTGATTCTGTGATTCTGTGAAATACCTGTTCATGGATCTGTCATGTGGTGGGAGGGGATAAGAAATGTCTATTCAACAACCTTGTCTGATTGCTTGGTTTTATCAGATGGTCCAGTGACAGTCACACCATCTTCCTGACTAATAGAGCATCTTGATCTATGTCAACTCTTTGTTTAAAGCATTGTGTTTGTATGCAGGTCTGAACAGGCTGATCAGGAAACCTGAATAGCTCTATGTTTCAAATACATCCCCAGCCTTTCTACATGTGTACCTAGTAGTACTGTCTTTTCAAAAGCATAACAGGTCTCTTGATTTCCAGCACAATTCAAGACCAGGGTGAAGATAACATGCTGAATGTAGCTTTTCAGGTTTAGCTGAAGACCCCCTCACCCATTTCCACCATCTGCCTTGGTGCTTGACCAGGGTCATCTCCCAGTAGTAATCTGCTCCCAGTTATGCCTGAGGCATTGCTCCCTGATGTTCCCTGAAAAAAAAATAATGAAGCAGTAGTTGAACATGTCAACTTTATTTGGTGCCTCAAGGGAGCACTTACGACTTTGTTGTAATTTAGATAGCATAGTGTGGGATAGTAGAAGAAAAATAGAAGAGAAAATAGTAGAAGAGAAAATGTGGTATGCAGCTAATTTTAAGTGTGTTTGTGGGAGCAGAAGGTACATTCTGTCATCAATTTTTCTCTGACTTTATAAATGAAGACTTGATAAAAAATAGTATTTTGACATGCAGTAGGTGCTTCAATTAAAGTCTAACAGAATCAATTGCTGTTCTATGCTATGGTAATAAAAACAGGATTTTTATTTGAAATTCCTGATAAGAATGTGAAGGCACTGTTCTGATTTTTTTTCTTTTTTTTCTTTTCTTTTTTTTTTTTTTTTTCTGAAAAGCCTTATTTTAGAAAACAATTAATAAAATCAAAGTCTGTCTTTTCCTTCAAATCCACTGAGGTTAAAATAGATTAGTGTTCACATAGTTCTCATTGTATATCAGAAAGCTGAACACATTATCTCTCAAACAGCAGGGGAAAAGTGAAGAAAACACAATTTAATTACAGTTTTAGTGTTAAACCCAAACTAGTTAGGGATGAATAAGTGTTTCTGTAGAAATTCTGTGGGTTCAGAGATTTATAACTTGGTGATAAGATTCTCCTAGGGCAGAATTCTACTGCACAAACATAGCTTGGAAGTAAAAGATAGATATTTTTCAGAAAATGAGATGTAGTAACTGCTAAAACAGCAAATGAGAATCATATTAATTTTATTGCAGTTTCATGATTTCAGATCCATTTTATTATCAGAGCAGGAATTTTAATTTCTCTACAGGCTTTTCTATGGCACTCAGCATTGATTCAGCTGCTGTAAATTGCATTGCTCCACTGAAGTCGGTAGACCAATAATGTTTAAGCTGTAAATTTAATACAGATTTCCAAAGGTATCCCACTCCCAGAACTTCAACTGGCTTCTGAAAATCCCAAGTGTTTTAATGAAGGGCCAGAACTACTGATGTGGCCTTAATTTTTGTCAAACAAGACCTCATTCATGAGGAATCTGCAATGTGAAATCACTGTCAAAAAGGTCTTCTGTTCTTTACTGATTTATTTATTTATTTATTTATTTATTTATTTTCTTTAGGGAGGGAGAACAGACTTACCTAGGATATCCTTGTTGCTGAGGAGACCTACCTGGAATGTGATGGGTTTGAGTAGCTGCTAGCACAGGATAGAATTGAAATAATTACTTACCCTCCTTCAGGAAAGGCCTGAACCAGCCAAGCAATATTTTTTTTTTTCTGGGCAATCAATATCTTTCAGGGCAATATCTTTCTTATTGTAGAAACCAGATTCTGAAATAACATTTAGTCAGATAAGTACCTAAACTGCGTGGACTCTAAAATAGATAGCCCACTAATGAGATTTATGTATATAAATAAGTCTAACATCAGATGCATACATGTGCTATTTTTTAACATTGGGTCTGTCCATTTCTCAAAACGTGAAAACATTTGTATAATTTCCAAATGCTTTTTCAAATTATGCGAGTACCAAAACACAAGTATAAACCAAAACTCTCTAAAAATGTCATTTGTTTGAGACATTATGATTCCCCTACATAGGAAAACCATTTTTAAATAGTCCTAATGCAGTTACTCTGTACTGTTTTCTGATTCTCTAACTAAATAAATAAATAAATAACCTGGAATAAATTAAATAAGTTTTGGGTCCCTGGACTCATCTAGTTGAGCTGTAGAGCAGAGAAATAAAGATTAGGTGATTAGACTCTTATTATTTTAAGAGTTATTAACATTTTAAATAGTAACATCAGCATGGGTCATCAGAAGCTGATGAGCAAATTTTGGTTCTGGCAACTGCAGAGACAGAGCTGAAAGAAACAAGCCAAAGATTATTCCTTTAAGCATTGCAATCTCTTTATCTAGGGAGACAGAAGGAGAGAGGGAAACCCATCATATCAATAAATTACTTCAACACTCTCTTTCTTATCCTGCTCACTTTTGTCCAAACCTCTGTAATCTTTAAAAGGGGAGGGTAGATGGAAACAAGGACCTAAACTGGGTTTTCTCCCTTTGGGATCCTGGAAGAGATTGGAAGCCCTTCAAATAACTTTTAAGAGATGTGTTTCTTCCCTTTCCTCCCTTGGAAGGTTGAGTGGGAGGGATGACACCCATTCCATCGTGAGATCGACTAGACTTGTCATTCACTAACAAGCCTATTTGGGCTTGTCAGAAATTGATGAGATAATTATGGTTCATTAGATGTAGAGGAGTCTATATTTAAGCTCATTTGGGGTTGGGATGGGAAAGTTAATAATACAGTTGGAAGTAGAGGGAAACTACTAAAGTTGCAGAGATTCTCTTTCTAAATTCCATGAGATTTCCAGGTGCTCTCTGGAACAGGGTGGAAATGCAAAGTAAGGTGATAATTCAGCAGGAAACAAGGAAAAGGTGGTGTCACTTCCTCTGTTACCTCCACTCCTGAATTTGTATGAGAAATAGTCTAGGAAAGAGGGAGGTAAAGAACATAGAACTAAGACCCACCTGAGAAAATACAATGCAAATTATGTCCAGGTACCCTTCAGGCTGGGGGAAAATGAGAAAGTCCTCTGTATAATAACTCCTCTGTATAACACTGCTGTTACTATAAAGCCTCAGAACTACAACAAAAGTATTTCCATTCAAAATACCAATATTTTGGCAGAAAAGCTTGAAGCAAATTAGAGGCTTGTATTACCATATAACTTCACAAACATTTCTTATCAGTACATGCAAAAAAAACAATGTTTTAATGTTGTACTTATAAAATGGGGTTGTGCTGAGTTTGGCCTTTTATGGTCTTTCATCTTCCACTGAAATAAACTGTCTCATTTCTAATTTCTATACTAGGCAAGTGGCCTATCGAGGCAACCACATAACTATTTTATCTTGTCTTATCCTCAGAGTGTTCAACATGTCGCTATTGCAAGTTCTCAACCCCTTCTGAGAGCCAGAGTTGTTGAGTTTTTAACAAAGACCACCCATCTTCAAAATGCTCACTAAACATTAACATTTAATAGGTATTATCAAAGATAAAGCAAAGCAAAACAAAGAATAAAGAATGGTCTGATGAAGCATTAGCAAATCACAGTGTTTCTGCATTGGTTATAGTTGTTGAAGCTGTTCAATGCACCCAAGTAGCCAGGATGAGTAAATTTAAGAAGGGTTATTTTGATCATTATGCTTTCAGAGTCCTCGTGCACCTAACCTGTGGTACCCATCACAGAACAGATGGGACAAACAGAAAACACTCAGTCCACATAGAAGGAAGTTATGCTGAATAGGTTCCCAAAAATGCTAAAAAAAGTGTGTTCTCAATGACTCTTGCAACATGTAAACTGTGTGAAGCTTGACTACTGTGTGGATGGTAAGTGTTTAATAGCTCTTTTTTAAAGCATTGCTTCAAACAGCTGGAGAAGGTGTTTAAAATGTTATATTTCTCCAGTGCATTCAAAGCTGAAGAATATTGTCCTCCTTTTCCCTTCCCAGTTTCCCACTCACAACACAATGGCTGATAAGTTAGAGATGAGCCCTTCAAAGTAACAAAGCTTTGACTTGTTAATATAGACAGGTCACCTTCAGCAGTGTGCCACCAGTGGCTTGACCACCCCCGAGAATGCCTGAGAGTAGTGTGCAGTCCCATTTTCCCTCATTTTACAGAATGACTTTATATTATATTATATGGACTGCACAAATGACTAAAGCTGGAATATTTAAAAAAAGAATCTGGGCTTTATTTATACCATATTCTTTTGTGTCCTTTAGGGGTGTTAGTGTTAGCTTCTGAGTCATTTTGCTATCAAGATGAATCATTTCAACAGATATATTTTATCAATTGATTCTTGAGTAAGATAGCACAGCTTATAAATACAACATATGTATAGACATTTGTGCTTCTGCTTTCCCTTAAGTAATGCACATTTAGGGGCTTTTTCATTTTTTAACATCTCTGATCATTTCGATGATAACAACTATACCACTGTATTTCTTGCTGATGTCCTTGAACAGATTCAATTAATCTGGTAGAAATCTATAAGCATAAAAAACAATATTACTTCATGAGTAATAGTGCTACTGTGTCAGTTATTTGCATCATTTCTGGTGGAATTGTTTCCCTTAATGCACAAGTTAACAGATTGCACTGTAGCCGATTGCTGGGTTTTTTTTTTTTCTTTTTTTCTTTTTTTCCCCAACTTTAACCCTTTACAAAAGTGTGTTAATTTAAAGCCATATAAGCAAGATTCAGAGAGACAGTCGAGAATTATACTGAATGCTTTTTCTCTGTTTTCTATTTGTGTTTCTATTACCTACTTATTCACAGCTCTCAGACAAGTGGGGAAGGTATAAGTCTGAATTAACTCACAAATCTACAGTTGCACTGCAATTTCATAGGAATTACAATAAACATCTCAAGCAATTAAGTTACCTCTGCTAGATTGTACAAAGCAAGCAAATAAATCAAATAATACCCCTACAACTATGAAAATATATAATTTCTTGCACTTAGCATGCTTGTTGTACATAACTAACAAATTATCCAGGCTTATTTCCAATTACCTGCTTACAAAACTGTACATCATCATTATCATTGCAAGTACTTTCTCTAAATTTATAAAATAAGGTAAAAGAGTGTATCAAAATGTGGACACTTTTCCAAAATCAATGATTTTACTGCTAGAAAATTTAGGATTTTATTTCATTTAATATTATTAATGTATTTCTCTCTCCTACAAGTATGATTAAATTGGTATGTAAATAATTAAGAGTGAAAATTGCTGATTTTCTATTTCTGAATTTTGAGAGAAGATTTTCTTAATATATTATGTTGTTGTGGATATGCTGTAATCTGGTAGATGTATAAATTATATAATATGGAGCTCAGTATTTTGAAGGTGTTTTACAGTATGAGAAATGGCCATCTTTTTAAATTATGGGATGTATTATCACAATGCCAGACTCTAATCTGCTACCAATTTGTGTCAGCTTTCTGCATTCGAAAAGGACTCAAATCCTCTCTAAAAGTAGGAATCAGCTGAAGGTTTGTCTTAGCTTCATGAGCCCGCTGCAATTAGGCAGCATATGAATGTGTGCCATATGCATTTATTGCTCTTCTAAGCATGTGTTACTTTGATGTGTTAGGTTAGAAATCTAACTCCTTTTCTTGGGCAGCCTTCCTCCTGGGTCTTTATACTGCTTAGCAGTTGAGTCCAGACTTTGAAACACAGCCTAATTTAGAGGCGGATGCTGCAGCTGCTGCTGTCATTTCAGCTGATTTTTTTTCCACTTTGATGTCAGATTAGAGTCTCGGTTGCTGCATCAGTCCCGCAGCCGCCACAATTCGCCTAACGGCCACCGCAGCATTTTAAGCATGTCTCTTCACCTTTAAATCTAATTTGGGTAGCTTGACTCATTCACAATGCACTGTTGCTTCAGTGAAATGTTGAGTTCTCACAGAATATATCCTTCCTGATCTGGAGGACACACAGCAATAGCTTTGAGTTATTATGTTTAAAGCCCGATAAAATTCCAATGATACGAGAAGACAGATTTTTTTTTTTTTTTTTGACAGATGAGGATGGGATTCCTTGCCAGTCCTGTCCCATCCTTTGCATTAGCGCTGTACACTACTAAATGAGCTTTTTCCTCTGAAAGCTGTCATGTTCCTTTTTAAGATCTTATATTAACTGTATTTTTCCTGCTCTCCATAATTCATTTCCTCAATGGTAGTACATGCAGAGACATTCTACCTCAATTTCCCTTGTACTTGGGCCATCCTTTGCTTTGCTTTCTGCTCTCCCTTTCTGTGGCTGACACGGACTCAAGGATTGCAGGAGCCTTGATCATTTCTGATGCCTTTGCTGAACAATTTGTCTCAGTGAGGTTCCCTTGCTCGGGCCAAACCTTGCCTTCAGATGTGCATGCATTTTCCCATTCATTTCAATGAGACTCACAGACTTCTGAGGCTCCTATTTGGCTTTTAATCTTCTCTAGTTTAAAGAATATATATAGTAGTTGGCTGACCCTTTTTCATAACTGAGATCCTTGTGTCCTCTGTCATTTTGGCTTTCTCTATAGTACAATGGTGTTCCATGCCATGCCAAAAAAAGAAAAAAAATCAAGATACACTTCTTTATACATTAATTCTAGGCAGGTATTTCCTGGTTTTGCTTCTGTTGCAAATAGATTTGCAGTACTTTTCTCTGTATTAATCACATTTTCTCAAAGGTACAATAGTGTTTAGGTTTTTAGTATTAGTTTTTCCAGTACTTTCCTTCTTATTTCCATATTTTGTCAGAACAGATTGTGGGTAGACTATTTTTTGCATGAAGTACATTTTAAAAATAATTTTTTTCATAATAGAAATGGTATTTTTCAAGGTTAAAAAGATATTAGCTAAGATCAGAGACATAATGGGCTAGAACGAAACAATTTTGAAGGATCAGGAGGTTTAAGATTTATTAAAGTGAAAGTTTATTGAATATATGAGTTCAGAAATTTCAAACATTCTTAATTAGAATATGAAGCAATAGTAAGCAAAGGCAAAGCAATCACAATGATCTTCAATAAAGTACAATTTTTCTGACAGTAAATTCACTCTTATCAGTACCAGTATTAACACTACTGCAGTATATTTAAAAATATTATACCAAACAAAAAAAACACCTCCTGGTCTGACATCACATAATTACAGCTATGAAAGACTTTATGCATGCAAATAGTCCTATTAAACTCTGGGAACTACACCTTTATTTAGTAGCTTTTCAGGCAGCATCCTTACGTTGCTGACTCTCATTTTTTAATATAGGCTTGACAGTGGAGAAGGGGATTGGGAATGTTTCCTTTGTAGTGACAGAAGCTCCTTGTTGCTTAGTATGTTAAAGACAGGATCATGTGGAAGTCAAGAAAACCTCAATTAAAACTTCAGCAAACATGTTTCAAAAGTTGAGAAATGAAACAAAATGACTTCACTGCAGGTCAAAAGCTGATTTGGTTTGATTGAATTTGAAAAGAAATTTATCCTTTTTAGCTTCACAATTGGAAAACTGTTCACACCAATATCTGTGTGTGATGCTTCTGGAAGAACAGCTACATTATTTATTCCAATAAAATCTACCACAATGACGGGAAATGAGCAACTGACATGTACTACAGCTAGAAATGGCTTATTGGAGGTCTGGACAAATTTTGTCTGATTGTATATAAAACTTTCACCCTACTGCATGCTGTTGCAACAAGATAGATTAGGAATAAAAACATATGTAGAGATTGCTCAGGCATCTTTTGTTACACTTTGCTTCAAAACAGCTGGTTGTTTCTGAGATATCTTGTTTTCATAAAAGACATCATGAAGAAGGAGGAAGGCTCCTGCACATGATGAGAACTGAATTTGGAAATGTGTCAAATGAGACTCTCAACAACAGCTTGATTTGAGGATGGGGTAAAGTTATATCACATTGTGGCAATACCCAAGTGACTGTTGCCCAAGCCAGAAAACTGTGAAAAAAAAAGCATCACTGCGTTGCTGCTGAAGCTTTGGCTCTGATCTAGGAAATGTGCTAGGAAATGGTGGACCTGTTTAGCAAAGTGTTGGGTACTCAGGAACATGTGATATGGAGAGATGCTGTGCCGGTGAGTAACCAAAAGGCAGAGGGTATGCCCAGAGCAGAAAAACATCATTTCAATGCTGATGTTAGCTTCAGAAAAATTGAATGATGAACTACTGATGCATAACAAGTACAACTGGTTAGAAAAAAAATGATGATAGGGTTGTGTTGCTTCAGAATCTGTTGTTTTCACTGCCAATGAAATGCTTTAAAATGTCTGTATGCAACATTTTTAGAATAGAATTACTTCTGGTTTAAAAATATAAATGATGATTAAGAGTAAGTATACACATAATGAGTAGGAGTCAAGATGAAGTATATTGTTGGGAACAAATCCAAAAGTTCATGTTCTGAAATCCTCTATGAAATGAAATGTCTATGTTCTATTCTGCTGCAGTATCAGGGAAAATTGCCTGTATTTCATTAAACAGAAACATGAAAACATCTCAGGAATTGGTCTCTGCAAGGTGTGGAATAATTTCCATTCTCAATGATGTCCCAGGAGTCACCAAGAGCCTTGAGAGATCAGTCCTAACGAGAAGGAATATGACCTTACCATATCAGGGCTTTGCAACAGTCAAAAATCTAGCTTGACCTTCAACAGTAAAGCATGTCCCTCAGGCTAAATCCTAACAAGTCTTCCCTTCAAACCAAGGCAAAAGGCCAAAAATGCTTATCCAGGGAGCAGTGATAGAAAGGAAAAATGAGAGGATCTTTTTTGGTTGGCAAACATCACAGTTTGACCTGTGTGTTCTCACTGTGCCAAGCCATCTAATCTCCAGGAGGCAGTCCTTTTTAATCTGCCAAGTAGCAAGCTGGCTCAGTACCTGTCAAGACCACTATGCACTGCCAGGCATTTGGTTAGGTTTAGATGTGTGAGATGACATACGTCTCTCCTAAAACAGGACTAATTTCAGTGAGTCACAACCACAGGTCTGATGCTCTAAGACCCTTGGTACCCACCCTGTGCTGTACTGGCTCACTCAGCACAGGTACAGCAGGTTTTCAGTTTCCCTGTCTGTGTGAGTATTGAAAGATGCAGGGTGGGTATGATCTATATAATAAAAATAAATGAAAAGAAATATACCTAACACTGTATCAGCCAATATGAAGAAAAAAATAATCATAGATCACAGAGCAATTTCTTGTAATTACATTTAATTTTTACATTCTGCTCAGTAAATGCCTGCTTTTGTCAGGTTAGAATTTTTATTTATTTATTTATCGACAAAGTCAGATTCTGAAGAACTTTTTGATAATACCATAAAAAGTCATTAACAAGTAATTTTAGGAAGGTTGCACTAAGAATGAAAGTTTTTTCTCAGTCATAAATCCTTTAGTCATAAGTTCTTAAAAAATTAATAAGCTCATTGTAATTCATGAAATGTAATATTTGCTAGCCACTGAGGCTGGAAAATTTACCTGGAACTTACTGCAGATAGAAGCTGCTTCTTTCTGAAGAATTTTTCTTTGCCTCTGGATTTTTTTTTTCTTACATTCAGTAGGCATTTAAATGTATTATTTCACTAGACAAAGTAGATTTTTCTGTGGGTTCACAGAAAAATACAATGAATATTAGAGTGAAGAAAAAAAAGGGGGAAATAAAAAGCAATTGTTATTCCTTACTTCAAAAATTATTTTGCAAAAATATGTTGTGTACAAAACCCACATATTTTGTAGAAAGTTAAAGCTTATAGTCTTCCTTTCTCAATATTCTTCTCCCTTGAGAGCTGCCATTAATCTCTTGTGTAAGAATAAGTGCACATCTCTTTGTGAAGCATAAAAGGTTTGCTTTGTCTTACATTTGTCTGAATGAGCCATCTATTCTCTACTTTTCATTTACCTTCATTTACTTTCTACTAAGGTCGCCTTCAGTGCGGTTAATAAGCAGAAAGATCATTAGTCACTTCAAAGTGCTTTCACATTCCATAGTTTGTTTTTTCTGCAGTGAGCAAATGGAGAGATGATCTGGTAGAAATCAGTTACATTATGACTCATCTTTTATGTGACCTCCTCAAGAGGCCTTTGGGTAGCACATGGGCTTTCCATACAATTACATATAACAGTTGTTGGCTAGCAATACATCCTTTCCCATGCCATTCCTCAGCAATGCTGAAAAGCCATTAATGGCTTTGCATAAAGGATGTTTCAAACCCAGAGAAGGAAAACTTCTCCTGATCAACACTTTCTTTTTCATTTGGGCTAAAGACAGGTTATTTTGCATCTAGACTGATAGTCTTCATGAGGTGTAGCTGAAGTGACTTCAGATATGGTCTTTATATGAAGCATTTGCTTTCTTGTGTCAACCAAAAGAAGTCTGAACAAAAAAATTAAGGCCAGTTAGCAAAAAGATATTGGATGTCTTCCTCCTTGATGTCACACAACACATCTGCTTTCACTGACCCCAAAACTACACTGCCACTCTGTTCCCTGATGGCAATTTGCATTACCTTAAGCTAATACTGAACAAGACTTTGCATGTTTAGGGCTATTAAAAGAAGGAATTAGCCCATTGAAAAGAATTCAAAATATTCTGAGTCTTGTAGGCAAAGCTGTCAACATAACACCCCCCCCCCCCCCCAAAAAAAAAAAAAAAAAAAAGAAAAGAAAAAAAAAGCACAATTTCTTTTTAAATATATCACTCCTTGATCAACTTTGGTGAACGAACACAGACTTGTCTGCTTCTTGATAAGTATAAAAGAGTACTCCCTTGCTCCCTCACAAGGACAAAATATATTTCCCCTCAGTCTCACAAGATGCTGGATTTTCTTGAAAGTACCGACAACATTTCCTTGTTGTTCTGACAAGATGCTATGTCCAACACTGCCTGTGTATTCCATTCTGTTCCCACCTCTTCTCTGAAGCACTAGTGGTGGTCTTGCTGCATGTTTCACAGATGTTTCTTCCACTTAGCTCCTTGGTTGTTTTTCAAGTGGCTTCTTACAGCAAATGTTTCCATGTGTGTATGCTCCTTCCTTTCTGCTGACACCTTTTCTTTCTGTAAAAATAATCTGCTGCTGTCTTTCAGATCTAGGGAGAGACCATCCCATACCACAGATGCTGGTTTTCTTTTTAGATTCTTTGGCATTGGTACACATGGTCAGCAGGCAATACCTCCCTCCAGTCTGTTCCTCATGACTAACAATGTTGATGTTTTGTTCTTTCAATCTTATTTCCCTCTGTTACTCTTACACACACTGTTTCCTTTTTTTTTTTTTTTTTTTCTTTTTCTTTTTTTTTCTTTTTCCTGTTACTCTCTGTTTTCTTTGTACTAGTGGCCCATATGGGATCTCTTCATCTCTCACTGCAGCTTGGAAGAAGAAAACCTCAGACATTAACTGTTTTACTCTGGTTACCACAGGCAGCTTGTATGCCAACTTTTCCTTGTGCTCAGGAACTGGAAAAACCCACACAGCTTTACATTTTCTTTATACACACACACACAAGTAAAATTAAATTCACTTTCTACAGCTGCTCAGAGTACTGGTTACTGACTGACTCCAAAGGGACATGGAAAGATCAGATGCTACCATTGAGTTGATTGCCTTTTTAGTTTGCATGTGATAAAAGTTAAGCTAAGGTTGTCTAATCATTTCCATTCTGAAAGGTATATTCATTTTCCTACAGCAAACTTAGCATTCTAAATTTTTCATATCCAGTTATGAGCACAGTCACCAAAAGGTGACTATGAACCAGCTTGTTTAGCAATTTTTTGGTATAAAGACAAATGAAAAACCAACCAAACAAACAAAAAAACAACGCACAAAAAGACAGAATGGGTCTTCCCCTCCTGGTAACTGCATTATTTGGGACTAAACTATTTGAAATTACCACAGTGCAACTGAAGAAATATGTTCAGTGTTTTATTGAATAAACTCAAAACTTTGCAACAATAATATGAAAAATAGTACATACTGCAGAATGCATTAATGTATTTTATTGGTAGATACGCACATATATCTATGTATATATGTATATTACAAGGACACACGTATATGTCAATTAATGTTATTTTATTACTATGGTGGACTTCACCTAGATAATTCCTTTTCCAATTTAAACTTCCTTTTAAACTTTTTTTTTTTTTAAACAAAAACAAACATGATAATGTTTTAATGTACCCCCAAATAGCAGTTTGATATATAGACAGAAGATTTTCAGGATTAGTACTATGAAATACTATGGTCTTTCGTTCTATAAAACAATCAAAACAGGTTGTCCACTCAGCTTTTCCTTATTTTCTTAGAAATATTATGTATGCTCTGATAGAAAACTGACAAGATCTTTACTTTGTTTTTTGAAGTAGATTTAGATTTGGAAGTATACTATTGATGGTCCTTGACAGTCTTACCTATAATTCAGGATAATTTTCATTCTTTTCAGGTATGTATCTCCACAGAGATGCATGAATACTGCCAACAGCATTAACAAATTTGGGTTTCCCACCCCTTTTATTCTCTCTCCAGGAACATTTGGTTGAGCACATTTTCACACAAAAGTGTTCTCTGACAATCTTAAAGCTCTTTTTTTTATATGGAAAGTGGAAACAATATTATACGATTTCAGTAAGTCATAAAAGGCAAAGAGTCAATTATAGGTACAGACTCTATTCAAATTTGTGTTCTTCACTTTCAGACATATGAACCAAAAAAGTCTAACAGCAGGACCAAATCATGTTGACCAGATAATATTAACATAGGTTGTCTTCAGTTTCTAGTGTAGGACTGTTTAGGATTCATGTATATCTTCTCAGCTTCAGAAGGATGTGTGATTGCTGAGTAGCTATGAAGTATAGTAGATAGCAATTTCGGAATGGCACGGAAGGTACATGAATCGTTCTGGCTTAGCCTGAAGTTTAGAGAAGTCTAAATGTTGTAGAATATGAGTAGAAATTTATATGAAGAAAACATATTTTTAAATAAATATTAGGAAAAGTACATTTCCAATTTTAATAGAGGAGAGTGACATATGGCTGAATCAACACTTTTATTGCTCCTTTCCTTCAAGTGTAATGTGGATGTTTCTAACATGGGGCCAGAAACATGTTAGGAAGGAGAGGAACCACTGCCTCAAAGCATTATTTTTTTTTCTTTTTCTGATTCTGTTTTTGTCAATGCTGGGCAACACTCTTCAGTGGATAGAAGACCAGTTAGTCCTAGGTGCTCTTCCAGTGTCCTCAGTAATATATGTGTTATATTATGTACATTACTTTACATTAGGCTTAGGTTTTCTTTTGTCTAAAATCTCTTGAGAGTATTCAAGAACAGCAGCATCCAACTCTGGGATTTGAACTACAACAATATCTACTCTAAAACTGCTTAGACTAAAAGCATGTAATTTTCTCCCACCTGGTTTTATGACACATGAGAGAAAAGATACAGCTCTCCATATTTATCCTCACCTTAACCACTAGTACCTCCATGATTATGATAGCCTTTAGGAGCCTTTTAAAGAAACAAGTTATGAAAAGCTCTGTAGAAATGTTGTACAACAAACAGCCTCATCTGGCAGGAGTCCAGTAGAAAAACATTGACCATGTTAAAGCTAGCCGTAAAGCCTCCACTGATTTCTCCAGGCATAGGATTCCCCAAGAGCTAATGGCACAATAAGCCAGGTGGGCAATGTAAGGGATGTGCTTCCAGAGCAGTGGAATAACAACAGCAATGAAAATAAACACAGATTCGCCAAAGTGAAAAATAGCAATGAAAAGAAACAGAGGTTCAGCAAAATGAACAGAACTGACAGCATATTACATGGCTAGCCAAAGATATTTGAATCAATATATAAAATATGTAAATGTGAACCCATGAGTCCTAGACAAACATTCACAGCTGTGGAGAATGTTGAGATTTGTGTTTTATTTGATGGGACAAGAGAACAATGTGCAGAGAGTAAAAAACAACTGAATTTCAAGAAGAAATGCCTTGGCAGCATTCAAACACTAGCAGTTGTCATCATCATCATAAGACAGAAAGAAAACAGTTTTTTTTAATTTAGCCTTTTTTTTTTCTTTTTTACAGTGAGAATAACTGTCATTATATAAATGCATATTTTTCCACTAGTATCTTTCAAATCAAAAATGATGTTTCACAACATATGTAGATTTGTATTTTTATGGGTAATATAGTTTTCCTAATAACCTTTCCAAGTGAAAGATTCTGCTTGATTTAGAGAAGCAGACTCTTTTCTGTAAATTTGATTAGACACCTAAACTCATCAGTCCGTCTCTGAGCCATGTACCTCATTATGCATAGGTGTATGCAATACATTATATGAGAGCAGTTTAGCTCTGATGGTATTGTGGCTGTAGCCAAAGTGGATTTAGAGATAATGAGCTTGCATCCTCAAATACTTAGGATCAGAGTCTACTCTCTAAACTGATGATGCAGCAGCTGCATAATGCAACAATGTAATTTATTCATGTAATATGTACAATATTGCTGTAATAAAAAGCCCATTGGCAGTTCCTCTAATTCTCTGTATGAGCACCCTGTTATTAGTAGCTGTGTAAGTCAGTATTTCAGCATCTTCAAAATCTGGCTGTTTATAAATTTCAAGCCACAATATTTTGAAAAGAGAAACAAAACAAAGCAACAAAGCCAAACAGTTTCATACAGTGTGGATTGTGACTCTGTTCACACTGAACTGAAGCCTGCAGCACTTTTGAAGAATATGATATATAACCATATCAGAAAATAAATAAATAAATAGACTTGACAAAGAGACCTTAGTTACTGAACTTTTTACTTTTTGCCACAAATGCATGTCATGATGTAAATTGCATTTCCAAAAGAAGTGAAGGCAGAAGAATGAAAAAAACAGCTGCTCTGCATTTTCATGAGAAAAGCTGGAAGTCCACTATCTGGCCAGCTCTCTTTCAGTAGTGAGTGCTCTTTATGATATGACTGTTTATATTAAAGGTGGATTTCTCTGAAGTAAATTTTAATGGGAACATATTAACTTTCTACAGGAGTCTACATGTAAAGACAGTGATGAAGAGCATTACAACAGGGTGCTTGGAAATTAATCTGCCAGTTTAACCCAGTAACCGACATGCATACTAAAACACTGATGTGAATTGAAAATAAAATAACCACGCTTGACAGATATAATAGTTTAAGTGATTTCAAATTAACCACATCCCACTGACCGCAAGTGAAGAATGTGTTCATTCTCCCGCAATGAAACATGCTCTAGGGACTCATTATACAGAGTGGAGTAAGTAAAACCAGAGTGGAGTAATTGATGCTGAGGAGGAAGGAAGAATGACAGCTATTTAATGATTCTCAAACTTATACATAAAGATATCACAAGCACTTAATATATAATTTTTCTCCCTCCAATCTAGAAATATTATAGACTTAAATCTGTATTGTGCAGTAATTGCAACACCTGATATAGCTGTTAGGAATAATGAATCATGACAAAGATGCATCAGGCAGTACATGGAAAGAGTGAATAACAAACAACCCTGTGCCAACATGTGTACATGCATTATGAGTGCTGTATTCCAGTAATTCAGGTGAGATGAAGTCAGGGCATATCTATTGTCCTAATCCCTCAGCCTGTAATTGCTTTTCAAGTGGTAAGGATTTCTTAAACTGTTTGAACATTACAAAATTCAAATTTACATGACTTGGTCCCTTCTTTTCACATACTTTGAGGGTTTTCACATGAAGGTGATCCCTATCTTTTGCTGGTTTACACAGAAGAAGAGCGTGCATATATTCTATATGTTATCTTTATGCTCAGTGGAGCTGTGGTCCAAATCTCTTCTGTATCTATGGGACATGTCTCACAGGCAACACCATGTCCATAAGCTACTAGTTAAAATTATCTTAATAGCCACACAGTTAGCTGGCTAGTAGTGATCACCAGTAGTGATTGTATTATACATACCATGGACATACCAGCCCAGGAGGAGGCACAACACTGACATTACAAAATTTTTGTCCTATTTCACATTGTTTTCTATGGTATCATAGACAAACTGTTAAACTTCTTCCTTAATATACCCTCAACACTTGCTGACTTTATCCTGCACTTATTTTGGCCACGTTGGCTATGTGTTGTACAAGGTAACCTTTTCAGCAAACACTGTGTTTGAGATAGAGCATTCACCAGTTTCAGCAGGGCACAGATTCCAGCTGATTAAGGCCTTGATTTTTCTGTTGTCTGAATATTGCACAATGCTTGCTTGCTGTTAGTTAGGTTATTTCCTTATACAAAGAGAGCAACACCATAATAATGTTCCCACACTATATCAAGTTTAATATTTATTCAACACTTGATTCAAAGGCGACAGTGCCAGGCATTCTAAAATTATGGCTTATAAAATAATAATATAATAAAATATTCTGGGATATAAGAAAATGAAATAAGCTAATGGACTGCATGTTTAATGGGAAATTTATACCTTTGCTGACTTAAATTAGTAGCTTAAATGCTATCGTTGCTACAGAAACAAGTCTTCCATTGGAAACCATGGTACTAATACTCAAAGTTACAACTGAAAACAATCAAAACCTCCTTTTGCAAGAATCACTTGTCATGGTGTTCATCTGTGACTTGGAGATCCTTCATGAAAATGGTTATGAAACCTGGTCATATGTGCGCTGTTGTGAGCTACACAGCAATACCATGCAGGGCATTGCTTCTTCCTCTAGAACTTTAATCATCCATAAAGACTTACAGATCTCTTAGCTAAAGTAAAAGCAAAAGGAAAAGCAAAAGTAAGAGGAAAAGGAAAAAGACAAAAAGGAAGAAAAAAGAAAAAAAAAAAGGAAAAGGAAACAAAAATGGAAAAGGAAAAGGAAAAAGAGGAAAAAGGAAAAAGAAGTGTGTATATGTGGGAATTATATATATATGTATATACATATACATTTTTATTTTTTTTCCTGAAGATGTTCCCAGAATAGATGAAATTTACACACTGGATGAGGTTGCTGTCTCATGTCCATGATGTTCTGAAATTTGTCTTCAATATGTTTTATGACTTCAGCTTATCAAGAAGCAACACACGGGTTTATTTAAGCATGCTCCTAATTCTGGTGTATTGATAATCAACTTGTGCTGAAGTAGCTTTCATAAATGTCACAAAATGTGGAAGGTTTTGTTTACCTGTAGGAATATTAATGATATTTTTCCTGATTAGAGAAATCCAGTGTCATAAACCAGCAGAATAATTTAATGAAATGCAAATAATTCTCCTAAGTGTCACTCAATATAGGTAAAATTTACCATTGTAAATTGGTGGAAAGATTAAGTAGAAGCTAAACACAGCCAGAACTGCTCAGCAAGGAAAGGCTTTTTTAAAGATAATTTCAAACTAGACAAAGAGAAGCAACAAACAGAAACCAAGAGGAACAAACTCAGTTGCTGCTAGTAAACCTCTCTACCTAAATCTCAGTACCAGGAGAGGGTTATTGGTCTCTTTCAGCCTCCAGCCTTGCTTAGCGGATGTTTTGCAGAGGAACCAAAGAGGAAAAATGAAGCCAGAATCAATTGATTGTGTAGCCCTTACCAGTATCTCTGTCTTCCATGAAACACAGCTTCCTTAGGTGTATTTGCAACCCTTTCATAAGTTCTGTTCATTCAGCAATTATTTTATTACCCAGCCACATGACTAGCTTAGAGGACAGATGCTGCAACTGCCAGAGGGGCTATGGACAAATTTCTTTATTACACACCAAGAAGACACTCATCTTCTCTACATTCAGCCTAGTATTGAACAGCACTATAGAAGACACAATATCTATGGATGTGAATTTGGACATGAATTGAATACAACACTGCAAAAAAATCACTCTATTGTAACAGCATATTATAGAAGCACCATCTGTGCTAGTGTGTGCAGGTAAAACAAATGCAATTTTCAAACTGAAAACCAAAACAAAACACCAAAGAACAACCCCCTCATCCTCCCCACCCCCACCCCAAACCCTTCTTAGTAAGAATTAAGGCTTTTATCCTGTTCCATCTCATTATTTGCCTGTTCCACCAGTGATGCACACCTTTAGGCCAAACATGAGTTGTGATAGGCTGTCATGTGGTTCGGATATTATAGATGAAATCCTTCCAGAAGCAGCATCTGGCTCGTTTTGTAAGCTTTGCAGTCATTTGTAGTGATGGGGTTACATGTGCCCTAGGCTTTGTCAGATGGTTTGGCTGCTTTTCTCTCTCTCTCTCTCTTTTTTTTTTTTTTTTTTAATTGTTATTATTAGTTGTTGATTGTGAGGAATTCATACTCAGCAGTATATGCATAACTCACCAACAATTTGCATGCTTAAAGGAAAAGACGCTTCATTTATAATCAAAACATTTTGAAAGCAGACCATTAACATGTTTCAATAAAATATGGTAGCATGGAGTATAAGACAAAATTCTTTGCTTTTTTCTCTTTAGTGGTTTGGTTCTGAGAAAGATGTGGTCTGGCCCTAAAAATTGGTGGTGGAAATGACCTACTTGGTCATCTTCTTACTCTGTACAATGGAGCATGTACAACATATTTCCAAGAGTTTTGTCCAATGTAGTTTGAAATTATGTATGTTTTTTTGCCACCAGAAATTCAATTTGCTCTATCTTCCTTTTAAATCCATACCTACATTTCTGTATTCTTTTCTGCTCTGTCATCTTATCCTGATTATTAGATTTTTTTATTTTTTTTTCTTCAAAGACACATTCAATCCTGAAAGTAAATTAAGGTAAATTCCCAAGTAGGATTTAACACATTAGGCCAACTGCTTTGTATAAATCTGTTTCATTTTTACTTTGGAATATCAATGTTACAAATGGACTTGACTACCTTATCAGTTAAAATACCAGATCATATTAATCTTCCAAATGCTTTGCAATAATTTTTGCCAAATATGAACATGAAAATACAAGTTATAGTATGAAGTTTTGAAGCACGATAAAGCATGACAATTCCCAGGAGCTTGTTTTAAATACTGTTTTCCAGGCTTACAAGTAATCAGAGCAAAACAGTTTGAGACACTGTGGGACTAAGGTATCTGTATGGAATAGAGGACAGAATGATTTAAATATACACGTGTACCTAGACAAATAGTCCCATACTGTATGTTTGCTTATATGCAATTCTTGAAAATCCTAATATATCCCTGACTGCATCTTTCCCTCTCTCTTGTGCTAGTTTTGTGAGTTGAAAACGATGTTCACATATGAACTATGTTATTTGTAACTCAACAAGAGTTGCCATTATCGGCATCCTTCTTGTTCTTCTGTCATTTTGTCAGCTCGCATGAAGACTATAATGAAATTCTGTTGATACACAGCACTAAATGAAGACCATCAACAATAAGTGAAACTTTGACAAATTTTTTAAAATCACATTGTAATATATTTGTTCACCAAAGCTATTTTTGAGCAGTAGTGAAAAGAGAACAAATTAAAACAATTCAATGTTGATTGCTGAACCATACAAAGAAAAGGGTTAATGTCACTCTATTTACTGCTTAGAATTCAGCTATATATATTGCTGATGAAAAAGTTCCTCTGATCATTACTTCTGTACAGTTTTTTACTGGCAATGACTGCAAGAAGAAGCCTATTCAGAAAGCCACTTTAAATAAGTTTATTTTGAAATGGGTAATAATCCCATTAAATTTTGCTTCTCTTCTTTTGGTGTTTGGGTCACTGTCCTGTTTGAAGCCACTTGAGGAAGCCACTTGAGGAAAGAAGAAAGAATTATGTTAACGTTTTCTACAGAGTTTGTTATTACACAACCAATCATCTAAAGGTAGCAACACATGGTACAGAGGTGTAAAAAACTTGGCTTGGGATGAATGATAGACTGAAATAAATTTCATAATTAATTTGTTAAATATTTTCAAATAAACTTAATCTAAAAATCTTTTGTTAAAGAGTGATTTACGTCAGAAATCAGACAACCCATTAAAAAATATTAACCATTAGAGCCAGCTCACTATTGTTATTTTTTCATGCCTTAGCTTCTGTTTCTTTTCCTAGAGTTTCTCTAAGATTTGAATTTTAAAAACATTTACATGTATGCACATTCAAACTAGGGCCAATTAATTCTTGCAGTATAATAATTTCATCAATGAAATGTGAAATTTCTCTGTATCTGAAATCTCATCAGTTTTGAAATCTGAGTTTTTTGATCAATTTCACACCATCAGACCTCAAATGAAAGTTGAAGTTTTCTTTAAAGTCACTGTCTCTGAACCCTTTGGCCTTCTGAAATATTTTCTTCTGAAATATTTTTCAGTTAATACATGCAACAAACATCTCATTCTCTTTTATTCTTTACCTGGTTGAAGTATTTTAGTGTATGCTATATTTAAAATCAAGCCTGTGCTGGACTATGCCACCAATTCACCTCCTTTAATCTGTCATGACTTCTTGCATCAGTTCTGTACTCTAAGAAAAGAAAGGCGTAGCAGAATATTTAAAGGTTTTGTTTAGTTGTACAACTTGCTGGACCACTTCCATTCATCTGTGTTTGTGCATCACAAATGGTCTCAAACCATAAGTCTTCTCGAAAAGAGAAATCCAACTCTACCAGTCTAGGAATATCAAACTCTTTTTGCCATTTAAGGTTTGTTTTTTCTAAAGTTAATATGATCCCAAGCTATGGTCTGGAGTTGCCCAGATTTTTACTGCCTATTTGTATTCATGTGGCTTGTTCACATAACCAAAATAGTTATTTGTGCTTACACAAATAGAACTCATAAAAATATCTGTTTGTGAAGTCAGCCTTTTTATAAGTAACTAATGAGTTTTTCTCATCAAGTAATAATTTACTAGAGTTAGGCAGATATAAAGAGAGATAGCTCTGGAATAGGAATGGAAATGACAGCAGAAGGTTTAGTTGGGTAGTTTTTTAACTTGACAACAGACTACTGACATGGAAGGAGGGTAGGGGAGAAAGGAGAGGACTGAAGGCAGAGTAAAGCTAATGAGAACTGGTATCAAAGGAACAGACTCAGTACTACCGTGGTGTTTGCATGAAAATGCTTTGGTGCTTCATTGAGGACAGTTGTCTCCAGTGTGGGTGGGCCAAGGGACACAGCTACTAGGGCTGTTATTGCGGAGGATAAAAATCCCATGGGAAAACCGTGCTATTACTCACATCCTGGTACCCTCAGGCTCATTTAACTAAATAATAGTATATGAATAACAGGGTCCAATGTTTAAACAGAGCTTTTACCTTTTATTTTGCTATAGGTATGCGGGCTATAAATGGACATCTTTGACTTTTCTGCAACTAGTTCCATGTGGGAGAGAATCACGGCTGAACAGAATTTTATTTTTTTCTATGAAGAAAATGATCAGGAAAGTTGAACATAATGATTTCATGCCGTGACTATAATGCAAACACATACTTAACCATCATTGTCTCCTCTTCATATAATAACTGAAAACATCTGTATTGTGCACTGAAACATTACACGCTGCATTACAATTAGAAATGTGCTGAAGTGTTGGATTGGGTGTTTATTTATGGTCCATGAAAAGTAAGATTTTCTGCACTTCTCATATACAGCTAAATAGCCATAGGTAGAGTACTGAAAATTTTGGAACCCAGCAGTCACTGTGGGAATGACTTCATTATTCACCGAAGGAGGTTTTTCCAGCAGAGCTGAGTTGCTGACAAACAATAATAAACATTACTGAAAGTTGGGAACAAGAACCCAGGCATGTTGATTTTGACTGTAAGAAATGCTCAGAGGGCATGGAGGGCAAGGCGCTCTCAAAATGACAGGGTACCACAACAGAGAGATCCCCATTAGAGCTGTGCACATATATTGTCTATTGACACAAAAGTATTCTGACAGACTCAGCAAAGAAGCAGCTTCTCCTAGCCATAAATGTCTTTATCTGTTGCCACAAGTAGTCTAGAAACAGCAATGTATTTTTAATAGGCACACAAAAGTCTTGATAATGAAACACATTCTAGTGAGGACATAACAGATGTCTTGTTGGTGTAGCATCTGAGAGTTTTTGTAGCACAAAAGGTATTACTTAGTTCACAGCCATGGTGCACTATTATTTGAGATGAGATTATATAATATCTGCTTTGTCTGAATAATATTTTGCTGTGAACCAGTACGGTAGTTCTACAGAGCTCATACAACAGTTGATTATTTTATAAATAGCTACTAAATTTCATCCAAACAGAGTAGATGGACAATGCTCACTAAAGGTTTCTCCGGAGCTTTCTTCTTCCCCTCCCTACTCATCCTAGCTCAAAGTTTAAAACCAAGGAAGTGTGAAGTCCTGACTGGTGCTTGTGATGGCTGTATTCACAAAGAAGGACATAACATTTGTAGAGCCAATTTCTCAGAGAACAGCAGAATGCAGATAACATATGGTAATTGGGGATTTAGACTCTGATCATTGCATGATCCCTCCTGATATATTCACAAGAAATAACAAATTTTCCTGATCAATACTTGCACTAAAAGCAATTTAATATTTTATTTGCTGTAAGTTTACTGGAACTCAACCAATTTGAATGGCTCACATTTTTGCCCGGCATCAAGTATGCCACTTATTTGCTATCACAGGCTTGAGTGTCTTCAGCTCTGCCAGAAATTGTTGGTTGACTTTCAAAGTGGATTCAGGTTTCTCCCAGAGAGGTCAGGACAGATATGCTGGATTTCTGGTAGTGCTTCAATTAAACATGTATCATTTACACTGATTTTCTACATGATTATCTCACACAGCCATGGAAAGGCACAGTTATCAATCAGGAGGCTGAAAGGATTCAGGTCTGTACAAAAGCTGAAGTCAGGAAGAGACTCATTTTTGTTTGCTTTCTAAGCATTTACTGGGATACTTAATTATGATAGCAAGCCAGGTCCATAAAGTAAGGCTAATTGTATTTTTTCTTACAGTGAGGACACCAAAAGTGCTTTCAGCCTCCAATGATAGTTTATTTGAAAACATGGAAGAGAAAAGGAACTTTTAAAACACAGAAATTAAGATCAGCTGGCTGATGTTAAAATACAGTTTGAAAAACATCTCAGTTGTTTTGAATTCAGTTCAAGCTAGCTTCCATTGTCCAGACACACAGAGGTTGTACAGTTTGGTCTGAAGGCCCACTACATAGCAGATATGTCGTTGAATGAAGATCCAGCCAACCCTTTCTGTGGTGGCTTAAAATACTTGAAGGGGTTGTCATGGAATGGTGAGAAGATGGTGCATACAGTTTTCCTTAAAACCAATGCTGAGTTATGATTTTATCTGATGTTTTCTTCTATCTCTGCCTCAATGAAGAACCAGCAGACCTCTGCAAGCAACAGTATCTCTAAAGGTATTTCCTTTCCCCACAGAGGCCTATCTAACTTCTTATGCAGGCAAAGCACAATTACATCCATCAAGCTCAGGTTCTATTAGATCAAGCTCTATTCTCTAGGGCTCCCTTTTCATCTCCTTCAATAGCATGGAGAAGTTCAAGCTTCCTGGTTATGCAATAAGAAAAATAAATGGTTTATTTACACTTATTTATTTATAAATATCTAAAATGTTTCAGCTAGAGATGGAAAATGGAAGAGAGGCAGCTTTTATTGACATGTCAATAAAAGTTTATACTAAGTTAACCAAGTCTGATTATAGCACAAGAGACACAAACGTTAAAGAGGCAGATGTCTGCTTTGGGAAAGTTGTCAACCTTTATGAAACGTCTTTCCCATTACTCCAAAGAATCAAGGTGTTATTTACCTTTCTATAATATTATCATGTAAAATATAAAATTAAATTCATGTAAGTTTAACCCACATACTTACAGGAATCAGGTCATACACAATCCATAGCCATAATTATTCAGTACACATCAGTTTAATTTATATAACTAAACCAAGCTGCTCCATAATTCCCTGCTAGTGTGGGCTAGAATAGCTCCATTGAACTCAAGACTTATGTCGGTTTATTCCAGCAGGGAATTTAGCCTTGGTATTCCAAAGAGCAATATGGCATGATTCACTTTGGTTCACGTTTTTCCCAAGCTTTTATGTCAAGTAATTTTATTTTTAGTTCAGATGAAGAGAAACATAGCATGTTAGTACAGACATTCCCAGAATGTAGATACTAGATTCCAAAAAGATCTTTTTGTCTTCATAAAAGTAAAACACAAAGCAAACATCTTCAATAGAGAAAACAGAAAGGCAGTTGCTGTACTTGATCCAGCATTATATTGAATGTTCTTGTGTTGTTGCAGTTGGTCTGTATCTGCGCCAGGGGAGTTTTAGGTTGGATCTTCTTTACCTAAAGGGTTGTTAGACATTGGAACAGGCTGCCTAGGGAAGTGGTGGAGTCACCATCACTGGAAGTCTTCAAAAGACGTTTAGATGTAGAGCTTAGCGATATGGTTTAGTGGGGACTGTTAGCGTTAGGTCAGAGGTTGGACTCGATGATCTTGAGGTCTCTTCCAACCTAGAAATTCTGTGATTCTGTGATTCTGTGATTCTGTGATTCAGCTACTGTTGAGGGACCAGAACGAAATGGATGTAAGTGGTTCTGCTTATTCTTTGTTACCGTCACATTTCAGTGTACAGAATGAAATTAATTTTGAAGAAAGTAAATTTTAAAACTTCGATTAAGACAGACTTTTTTATGGAGGACTTCTACCTCTGGAAATTGCTCAGTTTGGTGTTAAATTGAGGAGCCTCTTATTCAGGCAGTGTCTAGACAAAACTTTCATTGATCCAGAGAATTCAGAAGCAACCAACTAGTAAAGATTAAAGTATTGATTGTCAAAATTTTCTTGGATGGGATTTTAGAAATTCTGTAAAGTAAAAGAACATGAACTAAAAATTAGTACATACAAAATATTCCTGAAATGGCAGTGTCAGAGGAGGTCTTCAGATTACTTAATATTTATTCAATATTACTTAAGTAATGATTACTGATGCAGCTAATGATCCAGAAACAAAAAAGTGCCAATAGTGGAAGCCATGCACTCAAGTTTGCAAAAGAAAGATCCATGTAATTCCAAGGTCAAACAGCATAAAAATATTTTAATAATACATCCATGTTTTTCTCTCTTAAGCTCAACACAAAAATTCAATCTTAGTTTGATTTCAGCTTTACATTAAAAGCTTGTTTTTAAAAACAAATTTATTTTGGGAAAAAGAAAGAAAAAATGAGGGGATGTGTAACTTATAGCCATTTAAATGATTAAATACAAATTTGTAATTAATTACCATCGGGTTGTTTATGTATTGATAACTAGTTTTGTAATTCTTGGAAGCATACACACATTGTCACTGGTTAGAAACACACAACAGGGAGATGCACACATTATCATTTAAGTTAGAAATTTATTTCTATTTTCTTCAAATACTTTCAAACTTTTCAAGTGTCTTTTTTCTTATTACCTGAAGTAATTTTAGAGAAACTAAGTATTGCAATCTGGTCTGGGAAGAAAAGAAAAAGAAAAGAAAAGAAATTTATATTGTTACCCCATAGTCAGCATTTCATTATGCTAGTCAGATACTAGAGCTGGGTATCATGAAAAACAGCACGCCATGCTTTCTTTGAAGTCTAGCAAATAGAAAAATAGCATTGAAGGCTTAGAATGCACTAGCAGTAAACACACTGCATACCCACAGGCAGTAACTGTACATTTGGTGTGGCAGTATAGCTTTCTGTGTAATTAAATAACTTACTGAAAACCTAACTGGCAAGGCAGTTTTATGATCTGAAAGGGAAAGGAAGAAGATTAGAGTAAGTCTTAGTTTCATTCAGTGCTGATGGCTGTTAACTTTCAATATCTATAAATATCCAGACAGGTGACTTTCTCCCTTACAGATATACAGAGCTAATGTGCACAACATCATGATGATCACGGTACTGAACTCTCCCCCATTAAGATACTAATTTGATCTCTATCATGCCCTCATTATAAAACACCATAAGTGTTCCTCTGACATGAAGCTACTACACCTTATTTCCCATCTGATATGAAACTCAGTAAGAATACCTTAAAAACATTGATGAGTCTATCACATATAATACAAATTGTAATACAAATACAAACCCCCCAACTGGTGCTAAAGTAATAATGCTTGATAGTGCTAAGACAGCCACGTTGACTCCAGTGAGGTATTGTGGAGTAAAAGGAATAAATAAGTATATATTTTTGTGTTGTTATTTACTGAAGATCACTTAAGAAACTAAGATCACTAAGATAATACTCTTATTAGTTTCATAAATGCATATAGCAAAATCATGGGCATAATAATAATAGATCATGAGAAAGGAAGAGAGACGTGGAAATGTTCCTGAAACTGAAACAGGGAAACTGCAAAATAGAGATAGAGTGCAGAGGGATGAAACACAGCACAGAAGCCAGATGTCCCCCGTTCCTGGCAAGACCTAAACAGTTACATTCAAGAAACATTATCTCCCTAAGACAGCTGTGGAGAAACCAACAGAAAATGTTCTGGGGAAAATTGGATGTAAGATGTGAGGATAAAGACTGCAAGATTCTTTCAGTCACAACTAGTTCTGTCAAAAGTTTCTTTATTCATATTACTGGGTGGGATAATCTAAGAAGGAAAAGGATGTCCCAAAATATGTGGAGGGGTGGGAATTCTACCTCCTACTAGCCTGTGTTTCCTTCTAAAATGACATCAGGCCTATGGGAAGAGCAGCCATAGGAATATTCTTGAAAGGAAACTGAAAGCAGAGAGAAGAGATGTTCCAGCATTTGAGAGCTGGATGGATGAAGTGTGCATTGGAAAAGGTTGCCCAGGGAGGTGGTGGAGTCACCGTCCCTGGGAGAGTTTAGGGAAAGGTTGGATGTGGTTCTTACTGATGTGGTTTAGTGGGTAATATTGGTGGTTGAGGGACGGTTGGACCAGATGAACTTGGAGTTTTTTTCCAACCTTTTCTATGATTCTGTGAAAAGGCAATACATATGAGAAATAAAGGAAGAAAAGACAGAACATATAAAATAGGACTGAACTAAGCAAAATAGCAAAACTTCAACTATTTCTTTTATGTAGGTGACTGGTCTTAGAAAATGTGTTATATTGCACCTGCTCATAAAATGACGCAGAATGTATTGATGCTACCTTTACACAACAGAGACTGTTGCAAAAAGAAAATGTGTTGAATGTAGCATCATGTGGCTCAGAAAGCAAGAAAACTATCATTAAGGGAGAGGCAAAAATTCCCAAGAGCCACATTCCCTAGTGTCTTACCTTGTCTTTCCTTATAGTAGTGCAGGTTGACATGAACCCAAATGAACAACTTTAGCATAGCGCCATAATTCGGAGGAAAGCCTGATAGTTGGAGGCACACTAAAAACACTCAGTATGATGATATACGTTTGGTATATGGTATAATAAACGTATAATGATATACGTTTGGTATAATGGTTCCACATTCTGTCAGCCTGCTCTTGGATGGATGGAAGGATGGGTCTCCCAAGGCTGGTTGTAGATCCATGAATCAGTGCTGTTGAGTCATCATGCGTGCGGCTTTAATTTATAGTATTGGCATAAGATCTTGCAATGACCTCATGGCCATAACATACCAGCCATACCAGAGTCCTTCTATCACAGCTTCCCAAATCAGCCCAGAAAAGTCTTTTCATCTTAGCATCAGGAGTGATGGGCAGATTGCCAGCTGACCACCTCTATGCCGGAGAATCCCTCACTGGTGTTAACCTTTTCTATACATTGGTCAGAATCAATCATATGATGAAAAACAGCCGCAGCGAAGCAGAGGATGTACTCCTTTGTGCTAAATAAAGGGATCTTGTCCAATCATATATGTATTTCTATATCTGTTATACTACCATCGAGCATGTATATGTATTCATGAAAAAAAAAAAAAGCAGAAAGGTATGTTTTCAACACAAATAGATATTAACAGTTTTAGCACGATTAATCCATCCCACCCTCCTCCCCTTCCTACCTTAGACTGAGAATAAAGCCATTTTATGCATTCTCTCCTATGCTGAGCATGAAAAAGTAAATGCTGTATTGCCCCAACTTAGGTAACCCTAAGGATAATTTTTTAAGCAGCAGGAAACTGGGCTATCTGGCTGGGTAGATAATGATATCTGCTGCTTCCTTCCAAAACAACAGGTGCTTTGGCATAAAAACGTATATCATCATACTGAGATGATGACATCAGTTCATACTTCAGCTTAATTATAAACTACATCCATTAATCCTCAAATAATTAAACATTTTGTGTATGTTGCAAGGTGAACCATAAAAGCAAAATGTGCCTAGCTGTTCATCACAGGGTTAAAATGGCAGTTTCTAAATCATTTGTATGTGTGTCTGCCTATTTAAATGAAAACTTCAGGCTGATTTTAAGCATTTGTTTAAATTTTATTGTTCCAGTTTTATATTTCAGTGTACCCACCAAAAGGTGGGTAAAAATACATACTACTAAAATTCAGTGGGTATTTGCTGAATTTACTAAGATACATAGGTTGAAATCACTTGGAGAGTATACATGCAAAAATATCATGTAGAAATGACAAAACGTGTTCAGGATCAGGTTTTGTATGTACAAGAATAATTGGGAAAGAGGTCATGGTTTGTGGCATAGTAAGAGAATAAACACTTCAGTATTCAATGTTTGCAAATTTTATGCAAGAAGATTTTAGACTCATACTCATAGACTCATACGCATCTGAATAAAACAAACTCTGGGTAAGTTAGCACCATAGAAATATTAGAAAAGATGCAGCAACAGAATTAGATTTAATTCCTTTTCTAAATAGTTCAGTTCATACAGTAGGCAGTCACTTGAAACCTATACATTCTCTCCTTGTATACTTTGTTAGCACAACATGTGCACACTTTTATTGTTTCAAAACTGAACAACAGATTGCACAATTTTTGATTTGACATAAAAATCAGTAGACGGAATTGATTGAGGCTTAGTTGAATTTCTAGGCTAAAATGGCAGAGAAAAAAAGCAGATAAAAAATTATACTCTTCTGCCTTTAACTTTAAAATATAGCACTGACCTTCTTTAAAACAGGTGCTATCTTCAGGAGCCAGATGTGTCTCCAAGCAAATTAGTTATAAGAAATACATCCAAGGACATAGCCATTTAAGAATCAATAAATTATGCATTTGTCATTTGTTATTGTGTGAGGCTTATGCTGACATCTTTGACATGAATGGAAGAGTCTCTGTCCACAGTAATAGCATTAACAATTTAACAGAGGTGGTTTTATACCAAGAGGGAAGTGGTTTGAAGAAATTACTGTTTACCACCATGTACATATACACACCTTAATTATTCATTGCATGTCCACTTACCAGCCTACCCCGTGTTATGTAAGTTGTACTAGATTAAAAAGTTAGAGCTGAGGCATGTGTCCTGTATGGCTGCTATTTCTATCCACTTTAACCTGAAAAAAAGAAAATTAGTGTAATGATGATTTTCTTCTCAGACAACCAAATAAAGAAAGTTTTGTTTATCAGCATCACTTTATGAAAAATTCCTGCATGCAGAGTTTTATTTTCTAAAAGCAAAAGCCATCGTAGAATTATTTTGTGGGTTCAGTTGAAACATTTGGATGACCATATGGAACTCTTAGTGGTGCCATGGGACCATGCAGCTATGAAATCTGATCACTATCTCCCTAGTGACAGCTGGAGCCTTTACACCATCAGAAAATTTTCAGACTTCTAATTTGTCATAACTACCTCCTGTGGAAAGAAAATATGTTGTGTAGTTAGATACAAAAATCTGAGGCTGCAGAACTATACATATCAGCTTCTTTTCCTTTTAGCTTTCAATCTTCAAATTAATTCCTTGACTGCATCTCATGACTCATGATGCAAGAAATAAAACACACACAAAAAGAATAATAAAAAAAAAGACTTGTTAAAGCAGGTTTTTGTTTTTTTTTTTTTTTTGTTGTTTTTTTTTGTTTTTTTGTTTTTTTTTGTGGAGAACTAGTTATTTTGAAAAACCTTCTTATGTAACAAATGTTGATCCATGGAGCTCAAAGTTTCCTTATACTTTTCTTATTTTTTCTTATTTTTTCTCTCTCCCACATTGAATAATGTTAACAAGCAAAAAAATCTTTGTTTAGCAAAGATTGGCAATGGTTTCTGTTATTATTATTTTTTTATTTTTTAACATGTGCATTCTTTCATCACCACACCAGGCCTAACGGGGCACAAAACGCAGTAATTTTTTAATAGAGGAGCTCAAGGGAGAAGGGGATGAGAGCTCCCTGCCCTCTGCCATCACATGCCATGACTGTGGAGAAGCTCTTTGTCGTTCCTGGAAAACATGAGTCTTTATGGTACTCAGAAATATGGGCATACAGCAGGCACTCACCTTTGAAAAACATGGGGAATGTGCATGTATAGTTCTATATACCTCTGTATGAGGGGAGGTAGCCTAGCATATCTGAGAGCCATGCCTCCCCTTTTATTTCTTGTGAAGCCTTGGACAGGTTTCTGAATCTCTTGGGGTATTTTCAGAAGTTTCTGAGACAGCTCAGGGAGCAGGACAAAATGTAAACAAAGGTTATTATTTGCTTTTATATGGTCACTTGGGTATTCTAGCTAGCTAGACATCAGAAATATAACCTTATCCTTGGCATGGATACTACTGCTGTTGATTCATGTTTGTGACAGATGCAGCCAAGAAGCTGAGTATTGCACAATCTTGGGGGCAAGGTGGTAATTCCTGGGTTAAGGATTCTGAATGTAGCAGTGCTGCTGTTGATACTCAAGCTTCATTTCACATGGCAATCTGGCACCATAGTATGTGAAAGATCTTTTTTGTATGTTGGAAAGTTCATTGTACAAATAAGTTTAAAAAATGAGGATAAAGGCCACTGTCTTGTACAAGATAATGTACAGGAGGTTGGATTAGGTTATCACATCAATCTCTTCCTGCTTTATAGCAAGGTTTAGGATACCAGAACAAAATTGCCTTGCTATTTAACAAACAAAAATGACATTCAGCTTCTAATAAAGATCAGACTGAATCTTTCTTCCAAGTCGTGTTAACATCAGTCTCCACTAACATATTTAAACATTTGGGACAGTATGCAAGAAACCTAGAAACACAAATTAGAGACAAAGAAAAATACTGATACTCTCTATAGTCTTTGATTACAGTCATAACGCAAAACCAAGGTGGATGCTAATTAAATACAGATTCATTTGCTACAAAGGAGAACTGGAACAAGGGAGACAGTGCAGCCCATGTGGCAAAAAATGGCAACACTACAGAAAAAGCACTTTCTGTTCCAGTATGAATAGTATAAAATATTGTTAGGAAGATACTTGCTTACATTACCAGAAATGATAAAAGACTTTCCATTAAAAAATGATGAGGAATAACTGTGTATAACCCTAGGAGAAAGGAAAGAGATGGCAAGGATAACATCATGCTATGTAACAACCTGCCATCAACTTAGAAATGGACAATTATGACAAATGGACACAGGGGATAAAACTCCAAACACACTGTGAAGTGTTATCTTGGGCAGATGCGTCCTATGTTGTATCTGTTGCTGACATTTACCCAAGGTTTCTGCTTTCTTACACATTGACAACATTTGTACAGCCTGGCATGGCAATAAAATATTTTGATTTGAAGCTGAGCACTGTCCCTGTTTTATTCTTTCCTTAGGAAACAAACCATGACATGTAGGTTAACTTGGAAGCTCATGTTTCGTTACATCTTGACCCTCATTGCCCTGTTGTTGCAAAACCTTGTTTTAGCACCAGTGCCATTCACATCCGCCCTGGAGCCCATTGCATATCATTTATACCATCTTTTAAGGCACACAAGGTAACAAGAGAGGAAGGGTTTGGTAAAAAGAAGAGGGTTGTAGAGAACATGGACAATTAGAGCTTACCATTTGTCATTTCCATAGTTGCAGCTACAGCTAAGTGCCGGGAAGATTTAATCAATGTATTATTTGAAGGTATCTTAGGACCAAACTGAGCTTAACTTGGGGTGTGAAACACAGCTCTTATGTTCTTTGCAAATCCCTATGTGTTAGTCACAACTGATTTGCCTTAGCTGCCAATTATTCATGGTGTAGTATGCTTGTTCATCTACCCAGGATGTCATGCAGCAGCACCTCCAGGGTTGAGTCCACAGGAAGATACCTCAAGCTGAAAACCTATGGGGTTTGCTTTGACTTCTTTCATTTTAACTACACCTCTTATCCCACTTGCTTGTATGGCATTCAGAGTGGTACCTTGTGGGTACTTAAAGCAATGAACAACCCCATATAAAATCACTGTTGATTCTTTTTTTTTGGTTTACACTATCTCCTCACAGCATTCATCCTAAGTAGAAAGAACTATAATATATACATATTTTTAAGCAAATTATGTGTTGATTTTTGTCTGCAAATAAATGTCAAATAAGGGCTCAATATCATTCATTTCATCATGCACATTACTTTCTTACCCTTATTTTTATTTTTTTTATAATCAAGATTTTTGTTACATTTTAAAAATGTTTGATCAGATTTCTATCTTAGCCTTATGCATATACACATACCCAGAGCCAGATTTTAAGGTGGTGTGATCTGGTACTCTGTACCCATTTGGTCAGTTTACTGAAGCTGAGCATTTGATGTTTCTCTCTTTCCCCAAATCTGTTTCATGAGGATATGAAGAACTGCTGGACTCCAGTTTACCATTGTAGACTAGCCAAAAATTTAAAATAGGGCCCTTTGTAAAAGCTATAGAGTGGAAAGAGTCACTGAAGATCACCACAGTGATGTTAGAAGTACTGGCACATCTTCTTTTAAGAAAGTGTTTTCATAACTCTGAACTGTCTGCACTCAATGGACCTACATGATTTATAGCATCTGTATATATTGTCTGTTAATGTTGCCTTTTCCTATCTATCTATCTAATTACTGACAAGTACAAAGCTGGACCTAGTTGCTTTTTCCCTGATCATTATGAGAAGGGAGAACCATTCAAATCACTGTGAACATTTGTTGTTCTTCATTGTGTAACAATGAAAGGGGGTTGCATTTTATAGTTACTGAGGGACTGAGAGGGTTTAATTACACTGAGCAAGGCATTCCTGGAAAAGCAGTTAAAATCCATGAGACTAGAATTTCATTCTAGTGAAATTTCTGGTGCACTCAGAGAACCGAATGAAAACTATTATAATGATGTTTAATTAATGCTGAATCGAATAATGATTGGCCTTAGCTCTCTAATTACTATTGGTAGTGGCTCTTCAAATTTTGATTAGTGGAGAGGTGAATCACTATCTTTGATGTGCTGAGGTAGCTTCAGCTGCAAATTAAAACCTGGTAGTGAGGCTATGGATTAATTGTGGCTATGCAGAGCAATTAGGACAGTCTACCTCACCCTGTCTTCTGTCTGAAATTTATTGCCTGTGGTAAAGGTCACAGAAATCAATCCTGAATTGTACCATTTTTGAATGAGACCTGTATATATTTAAATGTACTGTTTTGGGAAAAATCTTTAGTCATTCTAATTCAAAACATGCCAGATGTCATTTTCTTCCTTGCCACTAGAAATAGCAAGTACCAGAAAGCAAGCTGCTGCTGGGGAGGGGGTGAAGAGGCTCCTTGGGCCACACAGCAAAGAGCAGCATCCATCTGGAGAGCAGTTGCTGGGGGCTATTGTGGGGCTATGTTAGTTTTGACTAACTTTTTATTCTTGCAAATGTGTAAAGCTGTTTGATAGGAAGTTAACCAATGACTTCCAGAAACTGCTCTCCCTGAAGCAGTTTCTGCATGACTGGGTGAGAGCTTCACTAGATGGAGAGAGCCTGCCCTCTCCCAAAGAAGCCATGGATGCAGTCCTGCACTATGGAGGGTGCTTTGCAACGGTTAATCTTGTTTAGATATGAACTTGAATCAAAACATGAAAAAATACACTGCTCTACTGTGAGATTTTAGTAAGTTATATTCACTGCAAGTAATCCTTTTCCAACCAAGTCAGTGCCTGAGTTACAGTATTGTGGCTTTCTTTTTTGGTGGTTTTCTCACTGTACTGGATGAAGAATTGGGAGTAATGGAAAAAAAGCTGATTTTAAAATATATGTTATTGCTATAGTTTTCTGTTGTTCCTCTAAAATGATAATGAATGGAAACATGATTTTAAAAGGTTGTAATACATTATTTTTTGATGTTCTATCATCTTGTTGTCTGCTTCTTTTGTGATGCTTAGATTACATCTGCTACCTGAACTTAGGGCTTAGTTTTTTGTTGTTGTTGTTGTTTTTCTTATTCATTTCATCCTCCCTTATCAGTTCTGATTTAGTTCTTTGTGTCCTTTGCTCCTATTCTGTGACTTACTGTCATTTTGTGCCCTGATTTGTTAGTGGGAGCATGAGAAAATAGTTTCTACTGAAGCTGCTAAATATGTCTCTCATTTATTCAGCTGGTGGGAGAGAGAGAAGAAGGAATGAGGTTCAGCAAAGTAGCCTTTGTAACCACAAGACTGTTTGCACTTTACTGCTGGAACATGCTGAGACTTGAAGCCTTTGTATGATTTTTATAAGTAGAGCGGCTGTAATTGAACTTTCTAGCTAGACATTAAGAAAAAAATAAGAGATTAAAATATATATGTATATATTTGTACACAGAAAAAAACAAAAACAAAAAACAACAACAACAACAAAAAAAAAACAGTTTTTGAAATCATGTGAGTGAGTGCAATTATATAAACTTCTGCGCAAATAACGAGACCCCTCTGAACAATTTTAGAGAAAGCAAAAACAGTCTTTTGCGTATTCATTTCAGGAAAAAGCAATCTGGCTGCAAATTTTAGTGGAGAACTTCACTCACCTACTGTCAAAACGGCTTTCTCAATGTACATTTCTGATAGACATGTAAAAGTGAAACTCGGATCTAAATAACACAAGATTTAGGCAAAAACGAGACACCCCACTTCCATGTCTTGGGCTTGTCTTTCCTTTCCTCCATGAAAAAAAATATAGATAGCAGTTCAGAAAATCACATATTCTAAAGAGCTTTTTCAAATAAAGCTATCTTATTTAAATCAGAAGAAAAGGCAATGATCTACATCATTACTTATGTTCAAGCATTTGCTTTTGTAAATAAGCATGAGAGCTTCATAAAACTAACATCAACATAACCAGCACTAAGATTTTCATCTGAATCAACCCACCAAGACAAAAATAACTGGTAAGGAGCCAAAACTATGTGATAGGAGCCATTGCTATCTCAGTGGTCCTAGAAATGAAAAAGAATTAAAGCAGGTGAAAATAATTGGAAATGACAATATGAAGAAATTAATAGGTTTCTATGTCTCTATATAAATTTATATAAATATAATTAAAAAGCACCATATCGCAGTTGGAAATGTGCAATCAAAGAAGAGCAAAGAAATAGAAAGTAGAAGGTCTTATTTTTAGATAGCTCTGCAAGAGCAGAATGACCAGTACCTGCAGGTCAGCACTTGGAAGAAGTTTCAGGTCTGTACCCACAAAGACCCCTGTTTTCCATTGAAATAATGTATGACAGAAGAGAGACCAGTTATAACCATTTATCTGGTTCAGTTTTATTACAATTTATAGCCCACAGGAACAAAATAAGCCTACTGAAATACATGACAGCAGCAGTACATGAGTTCGTGCTTAAAAATATTATTCTCAAAGTTGGGACATCTGGGCAGCCAGATCTAATCGTATTTCTTTACTCTGCCAGAACTAGAGCATCTGACATTGGAGTTATTTGTTCAGACATTTCTAAATAGATAGTGCCAGATAACTAACTGTAATCAAAACCTTTCCTTTTTCTGACACTATTTAGATGTGCCTCCAGTCCTAAAAATCCTGTCATTTCTCAAAAAAAAAAAAAAAAAAAAAAAAAAAAAAAAAAAAAAAGAGAGAGAGAGAGAAAGGAAAAAAGACATGTTAAATGTGAACAAGAGCACCACAGCCCGACCCCTTTGTGCTGCCCTGAAAAGTGTAAAAGTGTGAAGGAGCTGGCATCTGTTTGCAGCTGCTAGGGACCAAGGGATGGAGCTGGGTCCCTCTCCCAGCTCCACACCCTCTGCAAACAGCAAAGGCCATGGAGTAGGCACAGCAGGTTTCTGCTTACCAAAGCCTCTTCTTGCCTTCTGCTCACACTGGGGAATGGACCCTTGCAGCCTCTGGAGAGTGAAAGATCTGGTGATTCAGCTGTGGGGAATTGCACACCTTTTTCCCAGTCCTGGGCAGAGTCCCATAAATGCTGATCAGTTTCACACTCTGCCTATTTGCTCTACCATTTACTGGTAGTCACTTTCTCGTTTTAGGGCATTTTCTTCAGTCTGTTTGTGTTATCACACTTTATACTTTCCTGAGAGAATTTAATGGAGTGTAGGATTTGTCATAATAACCTCCCCACTTCTACATTTATTTTCCTTAATTTGCAGGAATGTTAAGACCAACAGAGAGAACAGAATTTCATCTATTTAAATAATACTTGGTATAGATCAAGTTTTGATGTACATGGAAAGTAAAGGCTAAAAAAGACATGAGAAACAAGCAAAACTTTTTGAGCACTGCCTTCTCTGCAGCCTTGCTGCATGCTGTTGATTTATAGACTTTGTTGCTACTTTATGGCCAGTTGTTCAACTCTACTTATCACTTTTAGAAGCCCCATAAATGAGAGCTAATTCTCTGGCATTGTCCCTACTCTTAGAAGTTTACGGCCCTATCAGAGTGGCATAAAGATTTAGTGAGATTTTAATCTTTTTTAATAGCACTGGAAATAGTTTCTGATTTTATTCCAGTATGGACTATTCAGAGGCATGGGAGTCAGCTCTTAAAAACATTTTACAATGTTGTCCAAAGTGGATTGACAAATTTTGGACTCAAACTTTTCAAAGTTTAAATGGAGCAAACCTTTTTTTGTTGCTGTTGTTGTTGTTTGTTGTTTTGTTTGTTTGTTTTTTGTTTTTGTTTTTTTTTTTTTAATTTTCTTAGTAAAATATGTTCATTTTTCAATCCATTGTAGTATTTACTCATATTCAGAATATTCATCTGTTTTGAAGAAAATTGTAACATGCAAATGAAATGTTTTTCTTTTTTTGAAAAGCTCTATTACCCTAACTGTTTTTATTACTGGTGAGAATTTTTCACTTGTCTTCCTACACTTGGATTGGACTAGTGCCAGAGCCCACTTCTATATGGAACACACGTTGTGAGTTTGCAGGATAGCCTGCTAATTAATCAGGAATCTGGGAGATGTTGCCGTTGGACTTTCTTCATGGAAAGGAAATGGCAGCAGAGATGTCTCCTGAAACTTGTTCAAAGATGGCTTCTAGACTGTGGAGCTGAAGGGAGAAAGAGGCACCTTCATAGCTTTAATACTGAACAGAAGGTCTCTTGATGTATGGAGCTGTGTGTGATGGTGATGTTCCCTGTGGCTTGTTTTCTGGTTACAGATTGATTTGTTTTATGTTCATCTGTCTGGCATGTGACAGATAATTCATTTTCTCCTCAAACAGAGGTTAAAATTCTGCCATATGACCTAGGGTGAAATCCTGAACAAGCTGAGGTGAAGAGCCCTGCCATTAACTTCAGTGAGATCGGGGTTTAATCCTTATTGTTTAACCCATTCAGGGCCAAGTTTCATAATGACTGGCTCACAACTACATCCCCATGAATTTCAGTGGGGTACAGAATAAAAGTCAACTGAAAATTGGAAGTCAACATGCAAAGATTTGTAGTTTGCTCACACTTAATAATGGCCATATGAAAATTGTAGCTAGTTCCTGTTCTGCTGGACACTGTGTGGGTATTTTGCAAAAGCCTATGTTTAGTGCTTTTGCATATAAACATTATTCAATGTTATTGTGGTGTTTGGAAGGGAAAAACAAGATAAAATTAATCTTAAAGGCAATATATTGGTGTAAAAAAAAAAAAAAAAAAAAAAAGAGAGAAAAAAAAAAAAGAGGGGAGAGTGGGAAGTAGGAAGAAAGATAAGAAGTGTTTTAACACAATTGATACTTTACAAGATTTTCTAATTTGGCCCAAATATTTCAGACTACTTTAATCAGATCATAAATGGGCCCTTTTCTATGAATAGCCTTTTTAGGTTAATTAGGAACAAATCTCTCTGATTTTTTGTAACTAAGAAGACATCACATTCTGTAAATGAATGTGGTAGGGTAATATGCTTTTTTTCTTTATCCTTTTTTTTTTTTTTCATTAAATAACCATGTCTATCATAATTGCAATAAAAACGTTCTTGCAACTGAAGGCAGGTTGGCTCAACTAACAAGCAATTAAAGTGGGTGAAACTAGTTTTAGGGAGGTGACACTCGGCCATCTGATAAATGTAACAATCCTGGAGGATCCTTCCCTCCTTGCTGCCTATATTCAGAAGCACAGGATGGATGCACTAACTAGATAGATGATAGGTAGCTTTTTCTTTATATAGCACAATGTATTTAGTTAAAAAAAAAAAAAAAAGAACACAACAACTTTATTTTTGTGCGGGAGAATGGGGGTACTGTGGGGGTCAGTGTTGTTTGTGTTGTTGCTGATGTATTCAGTAACAACTATGAAGAACTCTTTGAGCAGAAGTACTTAATCCCACCTTATAACTTCAAATGCTTCTTCAACCAAATGTTTAAAAAAATAATTAAAAAAAAAGAAAAAAGAAAAAAGAAAAGAAAAGAAATGTGACCTGAAACTAGTGTGGTGATACTGGTGAAGAGGGAAATTCTAAGAAACACAGTTTTCTGAAAGAGACTGAGATTTCTGAGAGACCACAAGGTGTGTTTGTAGGTGATGTGGCAGCAGAGATCTGGAGAACTATAGAATGGTAGAGCTTATCTTACTGTAGTCCTGTATGTGTTGGTGGAAAGGGTCTGAGTTTTTAAAGATATGTTTTATTGAAAGGGATGCTTCAGGGAGTTAGTGAAGCTGGCTTTAAGCTGTTAACAAAGTTCAAGTAAAGTGTAAAGCAAGGTGCTTGCAGCATTTGGTTGAAGTTAGGCTGTTCCAGAATTTTACAAATAAAGTATGTCTTGTTCGGGACTTCCAACATTAAGCAACACAGTATGAACCAGAGCAGGGAATACATTCCAGATGACTTTAAAATAAATAAAAAGGCATGGTAAGCAAAGAGGAGATTGACTAATCAAGTTGGTTAGTGGAGACTCCCTTATACTGCATTACCTATTGAAATACTATGTACCAAAAGAAAGCTGACAGGGCTGAGTTAGTAAGGATGAGTCATTTGTTAAAATTCAGGGTGAGGAGGTAATGCAGAGGGATATAAGGTGAATGGAGCATAAAAAAATCTTCATGAAAATGCAATTAGTCTTAAAACTGAAGAAGGACAGCAGAGCCTTCTGTTTATAACTTCTGCTTTGCTACTCTGTAAGAGGGCACTCTATCCTATTTTATCCTAATTCAGTAGGAGAAAAATGAACTACGTCTCCCAAAATAAAGATTTGAAGTGCTCTTAAAATCTTTAAGTATAAATAAATGCCATATAAATTCCTTAGTATTTTATTCCCACTTGTTTTTGACTCCACAAATGCAATTTTTGAAGTGAGTACCAGTCCTGATGTTATGGACTGGTGAATTAACAAACAAACAAACAAAACACAGAAGCCAGGAAACTGATAACACTGGAGCAACAGTGAACAAGCTATCAACTAATTAACTCCTCTGATCTCCTTCTTAATTGTGATGATAATGGGCTCAGAGTGGAAGATTAATAAGTGATAAAGATTTTGCAGTAACACAAATAGCAGAGTGAACCATAGATGACAAAAGTAATGGTCCCTGGCAGCTTGCGGTGATGGAGAAAATGGCTGTGCTGGTACTCCCTTTAAGCCTGCAAATGCTATCTGAAGTAACCCCCCTAAAGCACGTGCAGTAGTGAGACTGAGCTCCTAGCACCAACTGATGTCCTCTATGGGTGTTATTTTAGTAGCTTAGACATTGCCGTAGTCAGCCGAAAGGGTTTAGCACCACCAGGGTTTTGCAGTATTTTGTCTCCAAAATTAGCTATTGGCTACTAGCTACTTTTACAAGTACTGCTGCGGGTTCACATTTCAGATTATTCTGATGTGTATCCGTGTACACAAGGAATTGAGAAACTAGTACTTGATTGAAATCTGCAATCTGTGTAGAAGTATAACATCCCACCTTATACAAGTGGGCAAGACCAAGACTTTAAAAGAGGGAAACCTGCATTAGATAGTGACGGATCTTTTTATTTTATTTTATTTTATTTTATTTTATTTTATTTTATTTTATTTTATTTTATTTTATTTTATTTTATTTTATTTTATTTTATTTTATTTATTATCCAAATCCCAGCTTACTACATATGATGAAAAGGCAGGGATAGCACATACTTTTGATCTGCAGATAAATGGATTGTAGTTTTGAAAAAAACAACTTAGACATGAGGACCATACACTGTAGGATACTGTTCTTTAATTCTCAGCCTGTATTTAGTGTTTAGGAAAGCAAAAATCAACATATAAATTTCAGCCCATGAGAAAAACAGGGAATATATTTGGTCCAATCTATTCTGTGCCACTTGATTAACAATAAGTTTCACCTGTCAGATATGTTAATCTTACTAATTAGCAAAGTAACACCACCTTTTCAAAAGAATTGTAGCTCATAAAAATGTTTGCATCCCTATGAAGATTACGTCACTTAATTTTTTTGGGAAGTGAGTTAAGCTTAGGATGAGAGAACAAGATAACATTGCACTCTTCCCTACTTGCACCCACAGTCTCTGCAGTTGTTCTTTTGTTTACAGTTGCTAGAAATTTGAGAAGGTGGAGGAAACTGCTGCAGTAGGTCTTGTCCTTACCCTCTTTATTTCTGCTAACCTTAACCTCTCCCTAGGTTCACCAAATTTGTGATTAGAATTTTTTAAAAGTTATTTTTATGCTCACTAAGCAGGTTTTCTCATAGCTTTACTTGAAACCCCATTATTACCATTTTGAATGCTGCACTGTTCTAGAAACCCATCTTGGTAATTTATCCCATATCTCTATCTTTCCCTCATGGAAAATACAATTATTTTAATTCTTCTAATTGTTTTTCATTTCCTATACTCCAAATTTGTCTCTTCTCTCCCAGGCATCTCTTCATCTTAGATCATTGACTGGAAAGGCCTTTTTGGCTCTTTAATTCCTTATCTCTATTCCAAATGGACTAATATTGCACAGTGTTCAATAAAAAAATAATTTATTTCTTTCATCATGCAGTTGCAAAATTGGTAGGCATTTAAGACAATCCTTGGGTTTTGGGGGTGCTAAGTATGTCTCAAATTGAAATGCAAGGTTTAATGGAAAGTTGTGTGAAACTTTGGGTAGGAATGAGCATTTGAGTAGTTACTCAGGTACTGCGTAACCTGCACTATCATAAAGTCCTGCATACAGCAGGAAAAGTAGAGACCTCCTCCTTTGTGCAGGAAAAGCTGTCATGTCATTACTCATTTCCCTTAGAGAATGATGCACAGCAAATCAGAGCATTATATTCTTATTTCCTTTAGTTATTTTGCTTAATCTCACATAAAATTAACAAGGCAAATTAACTTGATTTGCCTTCAGAGCTGGGGAAATGTACAAATAAACCTGGCAAAAGAGTGAGGTGCAAAGAAGCACAGAGGCTGGAGTCACGGAGATGTCCTGTATGAGCACCAGAAAATCAATTGACATATGGTCAGTTATAAATAGGGCCATCATATAGCCTTATCTTTGAGACGTACAGATTTTCTGCTCTTGATTTCTATTGGCAGATTTTCTTGCCTTTGTTCACCAAATAGCTTTCATAGGCAGTGCAGGCAAAACTTTTGCTGGAGGTTCTGGTTCCAGCCACTCTCCTGTGAGCTGCTTACAGTGGGGAGTGATGTTATCCTGGTGATGAGTCCGGCCAGGAGAGGACCATAACCTTAAAAACCAATGGAGGCTTTAGGATAGAGTCTAAAAGGATTGTCAGCAGTCCAAGTGTTTGTGGATGCGTCTGTCTGAAAAATACAAAAATTGTACTTGAGCAAGTGATTTTGAGGGAGATGTCACCTCCTTTCATGGGACTGGGGATCCAGAAATAGGACGAGTGCTGATATGTGAGTTGATGCTCCCAGCCAGGCTCTGCTCTTGGCCCCAGCATCTTCCATGTGCTTTTCCTGGAATTGTTTTTCTTCAAGGCAGAGCAGACCTGCTTGGGATGGGGAGATGAGATATTGTGAGTCAAAGGAAAAGACAAAACATAAAAGTCAGAAAAAAATCTTTTTGTACTTAAAAACTTTCAGTGCAGCAAAGCAACTGAGCAGAGGTTTTCAGGATTACAGCATGGATTGAGTTAACCATATTTATCTGTTCTTGTGTGTATCCACTGTTGGATTTAGCACTTGTGAGCCCAGCTAAATGACTAGCTTAATGGTCGGGTTATTCAGGTGTGGTTCTAGGTCACAGAAAAATGTAAGAGTTTATTACACCTTACAGTTTTTTTGTTCACTCTTCATTTTTCCGCATAGCACCAGTCTCATTATTTTCTCTTTGGCTCACACATGACTTTTGCTCATTGAAAGCTTCTCCTACATCCAGATATTCAGTTAATCAAGTGCACTCACACAAATGGTCAGAGATCCCTACTTTGTTTGCCTGCAGACAAGGCAAGCTCTGGCTTTGCTTTTGTGGAGCATCCTAAAATGCAATTCCTGCTTAGAGAACTGAAATGGAATTACACTCACTATATCATCCAAATTTGTCATATATAAATATAGATGTTGAGATGATTAAACACATTAGCAATTTGCAGTGGTTCTTTAATTCCATCATTCATTATTTTTATTTGATGAACCTCTTTCTTATGAAACTTATTAAAATGTTGGTATAAATCTATTGCAAATTCCCTTGATGACTATGTTTATACAAAATGATATACATAATGATTTGCTTTTTGAGACTGCATTAGAAATGTGCTTTGCCTTTTCATTTTATAAGAGGCTGTGTATCATTCTCATAAGGAATAATGACTAAAATTTTCTTCCCACATTAGGGAGCCACAGGCACTCAGGCATGGACTCTACCTCAGTTTGAGTCTCATCCAGGGAGATGACAAAATGGGTAGAATTCCATTCTACCCAAATGGGCAGAATTCATTTACCTGTTTCTGTCATCCAGAGTTCATAATTCTAACCAAAACCAGTCATTTAAGAACCCTTGTAGTCAGTGGACAGGTATTTCAAGCAGCTGACTCTTTCAGCCTCCTTTTAGTACAGGATTTCTGAGGTTCTCTCCATCGACTATAAAGAGGGCCTAGATAACTATTTGAGATTAAAAAAACAAAGTAATTGGGTAACAAAAGTAAAATGAGTTCAATCCCTCCATGAAGAATGCTGCAGCTCTGCTGACCTTCACCAATTAGTCTTTGGCACTAGCTGGTAATATAAATCCCACCCTGTCTTTTGGTTTGCACGTTCAACTATAACAAATTTGTCTTCTCGTATAACATGACTGCAATCCCATGAAAGCAATTTTGCTTCCAGATATTTGTTAAGCAATATAGTGAAATGAGCATTTACAACTTGAATTTAAATATATTAAATCATTAAACAAATGAACAAAAAAAACCTCATTGGTATCAATAGGTAATGCTTTAGGCCTTAATTATACTCAGACTCCCTTCTTTCTGAACACAAATGCACAGCTGCTTAAAAGCTCTGAAATGAAAGATCAGGGCAAATATGTTTTTGTTTGTTTGTTTGTTTTTCTCTCACAGCCTTCAGAAGTCATTGATTCAGAGAACTGCTGAGTTAGAAGTTTGTCTGTGTTTAATGATATTTTAGTTATTTTTTTCCCATTAATGTTGTCTAAATTCTTTCCTTGAGTTATGAAAATTTTCTGGTATCTGCAGCATAGTATGGCACAATCTTGGGTAAATTAATCTACTCCCAGAAGGAAAAAAAAATAATAATCATAACTATCTTTGGCAGATATCAGCAAAAAATCATAAAAAAAAAAAATCATAACCATCTATTCCGCTTTAATCAAGTCTATCAGAAAGTGGTTTCTGTGTAATTAGCAAGACAGACCAAATGGACTCATTTAGTCTGGCATAAAGCCTTGGTAAAGGCATAAGCCTGATGGCTTATCTTTCTGATTTATGAAGCTCTAGACTCTGCTTTAAAGTGTATAAGAGATGCTCCACTACATTTCTAAAATTTACTGTGGGGCAATATATTTTGATTCAGGTGGATTTGGTTTGAAATCAAATTTTTATTTTGAGAGCAATACTTCCTTAAAATTATTTACTGATACTGCAAATGTTTAACAAGATACTTATCTTGTAGATAATCATTATTTATTTTTATATTTTAAAGCAGACGAGTATGCCGTCTTGTCTTTTACCATTACATCAAAGTGCCATCACATTGGTAAGGTTGCCAATTTAGATGCCCTGGCTGACCACTGAAATCTACACATTCTTAGGAAAAAGGATGATTTCTTACAGATGTTTTCCCTACTAATTTAATATCTTGTTGCTGAAAAATTACTCATGAGTACCAGGAAACAATTTCTTCTCCCTGTAATAAAGTGGTTTTTATCTATGTATGCTAATCTTTTTTCTCCTCTCCACTTCATTCTGGTCATGAGATATAGGGAGGGGAAATCTTAGTTGCAATATTTGAAAAGTCCTGTATACGGCTGTTTTCTCTCCCCCTTCCCACTTTTTTTTTTTCCCTGACTCATATGGAAGTGTAGGAATTATGTAGAGGAAAAAAAAAATCATAGACTCAAAGGAGTAAGCTAAAAAAATAGTAACTCTATTATATCAATACAGCTGGGGGGGGAGGGGAGAGGAGGGAGCAGAAACTTGAAGGTTCTGTTTTGATAATAGCTTTTTAAATCCATGTAATTAAAATGGAGCAAAAGCTGTTTGTATGTTGCCTTCAGGCCACAAGTGGTAAATAGGAATTAGGAAAAAGAAACGCCAATCAGACTTCTATTAAACCCTATATTTGTTCTACTATTTGGATTTTAATGCAACTGATTTCTCAGTGGAAATGTTTTTCTTTTTCTTAAATTCAAACATATTTTGTTTTGTTTTACATTGTTCTTCTAAACATGCCTGCATAGGCATTTACAAATATCCCTGAGCTTTGGCTGAGAATGGATTGAATGAGGATTGCTTAGTTGGTCTTATATTAAAAATGAATGTTCTTAAAATATCCACCTTGAAAACACAACAATTTTCTCCTGGGAGTATCCCCTCTAATTATTCATAATTAATAAATAAACAAAGAATAGTGTAGTTCTACAGCAAGCAGGGTTGTGGTTGTTAAAGGCTCTCAGAACTAAAAAGACTTTCTAATCAGAAAGCAGGTACCCAGCTGTGCTAAAAGAATGTAAGACTGAATCCAGAGGAATTTTTAGAGATTTTTTTTTTAGTGATTCTGAGCTCAAGAGAGACCATTTAGGATGGAACATCGTTTTAAATACTGACAGTTGGAAGTGAAAAATTTTTGCCCAAGCAATCCAACTTGATCCTGAACTCTTAGGGTGAAGCCATCAGGTGGAAGATTTCTTGGCATAGGTTTTCATTAACAACAGCCCAAGTGGTTTGGGGACAGAGAGGTGTGGCTGAGGCTGTGGGTAGCAGTGCAGGTCAGAGGAGTGCACAGGGTATTTATACAGTTGGATTTTCAGACAGGACTTGACCAAATGCAAGCAAAGGTGGCCAGAGAAGATGCACCAACATGCGAAGCATGTGAACTGTATCACTTGTTGCTACTAAGGAAATGCTGTCATCACAGAGGGCAAGAAAGCAAACATATTTCTTTCTATTAGTGGATTATGGCAAAACCTTTTATTTTTAATTTTTTTCTCCTCCTTTTGTACTTGCTTTGGCTGACACTGTTGCAACTAGTGGAAAGTGATGTGATCTCCCCTTGAGAGGTAGCTTGTTCCAGGGGCATCATTGCTGTGGTACAGCTAAGGATTATTCACCACTCTAAGCTGCCCTATACTCTTTGAGCATGACCCTCCAGGAGCCCAAATTCTCTCTGTACTTTCCTGATTTGCTGTGTGTTCTGGTATAGTTTCCTCAGCTTTCAGATTCCCCCTACGCCCCACCAGATGTAATCAGTTCAGTGTTGCCAAACAACTGGAATAAGCAGTTATTCAGACTCTTGTCCCTGCAGAGTAATAACTGTGTTCATTTATTTACTTCTGTGTTGGACCTTCCAACCCATACATAGTGCATTAGAGGACAGTTTTTCCTTATTGATTCAGATAAGTGTTTTCTTTTTTGAATTTCGATATAATTGCTCCCTTGATACTCTCTGCTTTATTGCGTATTTCCACAACATATAAACCCTTGGGATTTCTTGTGAAAATAGTCCATGTGGCAGGCAATTAAAAACTCTTTTAGATAGTAAGAGGTATAGGAACCATTTAGTTGAGTGTCTTATCTTTTAGCTTAAAGATCTTTTTTTGTTTAGAGCATCTTTATCCTATTTCATCTGGGCTGCAGTCAAACCAGAACACAACTCTGAAGTGTCATTTTCATTTCAGGTACCAAGAAAAGTTTGTCCCAGCTTTACAAAGCTTTATAAAAAACATTACATTCTTTGTTTGGCATTATTTAGTGTTAAAATAAAAATAAATAGATACAGTATTTAAAAATTAATCCTTAAGTACACCCTGGAATAAAAATATAGGTTGACTACTCTGAAGGGAAAGCCCTAGCAGACTGGAACCAGGTCCCACTCTTGTATTTTTTCTTTCCCTAGTCCTAGAAACTTTTTATAGAGCTTTTTCTTCCTGGAGAAGTACTGTGCAGTGTGTGGTATTTTTTCCACTCAGATTCCTACAAAAAGGCGTGATCTGAAATATAGACATGAAAAGAAAATGGTAGAGGAAGTCAGGGATGATATTGCAGTAGGTTTAAGTGGCAAGGTTTAAGTGGCAAGGTTTTGGTAGCATGGGGCCATAGCGGTGGCTTCTGTGAGAAGAATGTAGAAACTGCCCCATGTTAGGTAAGGGCTCCACTGCTGACCACAGCTGAGCCAATAATTGTTGTTTTGTGCCTCTGTGAGAGCATATTTAAGACAGGGGAAAAAAACATGCTGCACTACACAGCAGCTGGGAGAGTGAGAGGAGTGAGGAACAGCCTTGCAGGCACCAAGGTCAGTGAAGAAGGAGGGGGAGAGGTGCTCCAGGTGCCGGAGCAGAAGTCCCCTGTGGCCTGTGGTGAGGACCATGGTGAAGCAGGCTGCCCCCCTGCAGCCCATGGAGTACCACGGTGGAGCAGGGTTCCACACTGCAGCCTATGGAGGAGACCACAGTGGAGCAGGTGGACCTGCACCAACAGAGGCTGTGGCCTGTGGAAGACCCCTGCTGGAGCAGATTCTGGGCTGGACCTGTAGCCCGTGGAGAGGAGACCATGCAGGAGCAGGTGACCTGGCAGGAGCTGCTGCCTGTGGGGGAGCCAGGTTGGAGCAGTTTGCTCCTGAGGGTACCCCATGGTACTTACCCATATCTGGAACAGTTCTTGAAGAGCTGCTGCCTGTTGGCAGCCCACACCAGATCAGTTCAACAAGGACTGCATCCTGTGGGAGGGACCTGACAGCACAGAGGATGAGTGACCGAGAAGGAGCGGCAGAGAAGAAGCGCTATAGACTGACCATAACCCCCATTCCCCTGCACTGCTTGGGGGAGGATGTGGAACAGGATAGGTGGGGGGGAAGGTGCTTTTGGTTTCTTTCCTTTGTTTCTCACTTCTCTAGCTTGTTAGTAATAAACAATAAATCTATCTCCCTGTGCTGAGTCTGTTTTGCTCATCATGATAATTACTGTGCAGTCTTGTCATCCTTATCTCAACCGCTGAGCCCTTTTCATCATATTTTCACCCTGTTCTTCTTTGAGGAGGGGGAGTGAGAGAGCAGTTGTGGTGGAGCTCGGCTGCCCACCCGAGTAAAACCACCACAGACATTTATACCGTTGGAAGTTCTTTCCTTTTCTTTTAAGAGAAATTTTGAACAGAACTACTAGACCTTTTCATGTGAACAATGTAATTATACATCCTAGCCTCACACCTGTTGAGAGGAATTTATTAGTACTTATGGAATGAAAAACAAGGAGCTGAAGGTGTTGACCTCTTATTAAAATTGACTTACTAGTGTTTGCACCACCTGTTGCTGTAGTATTTAATCAGTCTTTTTAGATTGGAATAGGTATTAGATTAGTACCAGATGTTTCCAAACTTTGCAGTTTTTTTCCAGTCTTTAAATCAGGGCTCCTTTAGAAATCATTAAACATAGTTCAGTATGTTCGACTCTACCAAGTTTTTGAAGAGAAAGTTTACAAGTTACTATCTTCTCATATTATTGAGGAAGACAAATTGTCAAACTGATCTGAAAGATCTTTTGAGCCTGCCTATTTATATACCATCATCCTCAGGAAAGCAGCGACATGGCAGAATGATGAGTCTAAAGACTCAACAGAGGAAATGCATGTAATCACAAAAGGTCAACTTCTCTTAATAGTTTCAAAGAGAAGAATCTTGTCACAGATGGTGAAGAAAGACAGACAAGATTTAAGAGTGTGGTTTAACCAGGCTGCATGTGTATTAATTTAACATCTCAGAGAAGTGAACTTGTTTGTCCAAGATGAGTGCGCTTCCACAATCTGTCCTGCACAAAGGAGGTCCCCCTTCCTAGTCCTTATGTGGTCCTAGAATCACCACTGTGCGCTCAAACCCCTCCTCCTGTGAGGAGGGTGGTGGATGGTGTTTGGGGATGCTTCTGGAAGGAAGCAAATGAAGGAGAATATTCCCCATGGATGCATCAGACAAAGAAAACATTATTTCACTGTTCCCAAAAAGCAGCTAGATGGCTGCAATCCAGTCAGCTTGGGATCCCTTGTCATCCACCACCAAGCTCCCAGTGAAGGCCAGCTAAAAAGGAGAAAGGCAGGAGGCTGTCCTATGGCTGAGGCCCTGTTGTGGCTGCTCCTCTGCCTGCAGCTGCTTTGAAGTGTGCAGGGCTGGTGTGGGCCCTGCTGCCTGTTACATGTGGGAACAGTGCTTGGTCCAATCGTTGATCCTTGCATCCCTAAAGGTGGTTATTAATAACAAATAATTAGTAACAGCTCCTGTGAGATGCAGGTGACTGTGGCCTCTGAATGGTGCCCGTGTGTGCAGCACAGAAGATGAGAGCAGCTACCCATTGGTTTAGCAGGAGACATGGCTACTTATGTTTTATAATGCTGGCAAACCTCACTTGTAGTGTGGTGTAGATTACATTTAACAAGCTTTGCAGAATGATTTTTTTTTTCCTTTTCTCCTGTAAAGGCTGAGAGGCTTGGGGCATTACTTTCTTCTAAATTAAGACCATTTCACACTGCAAGGGAAGCAGAAGAAATACTGGAGCCTAAAATTTTTTTCATAGTCTGCATCTTGCTTCTTGTTCTTGTTCTGTGTTGGGCCCCATTATTTTGAAATAAGAAGGAAATATATGAATATATGGGCTTATGTGTGTCTGTTTTTTGTTGTTGTTGTTGTTGTTGTTTTTAATATAATTATTAAAAAATAATCTTGAAGAACACTTGTTGTATGAGTTGCTCATGTGAAGTATCTTCCCTCTCCCCTAGCCTTAAAGGTGGAATTGAACTTCCATTTCTATTCATGTGTCAACACAACAGCGTAACACGACAGGAACGCTACAATGTGCTATGATAAAATGGAAAAATGGAAAAAATGGAAAACTGTGAAACTAAAAACAAATGCAAAATGTCTGGATAAGTTCGTGAAATTCAAGAATAATTTTCACTTCTGTTAAAACAAAACCAAACTATTGTGTTTATTGCCATGCAAGACTAATGGGGAGTAGGAGGAGTGCATTCTAGAGGAAAGTGCTGTCAGTGATTTATACAGGGTAGGAAATTGCTTGTATCTGCATGATTTACAAACTTTCTGGAAATATCTTCTGTAGAAAAGCAGAATAGTAAGGAGAAGTGTTTTAAAGATGTGTATACATGTATACATGTATTACATTCTGTGTATACACATACACAGAATCAGATTCTTTCTTGTGAATTTCCCTTTTTCACATATTGTTGTTTTTCCTTTCTTTTTTTTTTTGCCAGTGTTAAAAAACAAAAAACAAAACAAACAAACAAAAAAAATTAGAGGTAATGTCACAGAAGAGTTTCATGTAACTTTGAAATAGATATTCCACCACAGCAATTCTTGTGTTGAACTTAAGCCAAAGCTCACTGAAGCTATTTTGAAAATTTTATGATACTTTTATGATTTTATGATTCTTTTGACTGTAGCTGGGCAGATTACTCATGACAAAGAATATTTTGTTTTTGCATTCAGTATGTGGTATTTTTTAGGTCATTTGATGGGTTATATATATATATATATTTTTTTTTTTTTTTTCTGAATGCAGAATTTGCTATTTTTCTTATGATGTTTAGTTACAAAAGGAAGTAATGTATGTAATGTATGTATCTGAATTCCAAACTTTATACTAAATTATATTTTTGGGTAGCACTGTTGGAGGTTTAGGTTGAGCTAGTGAGGAATACACCATGCAGATACCAGGCCTCCTGAATGGGAAGTATGTGCTCTGGACAAGTGGATTCTTAGCTGAGAAGCCACCCCAACTTGCGGCCCACATTTGCTGTAGGGCAAGTGATGGTCCCAAGAGATGTTCTGCTCTGAGATGTCCTCAATAAAGTGTTAGATGAGATCAAAAATTCACAAAAACCTAGTAGGGAACTCCTGCAAATAAGGAAAGTTCCTCTGGTAGACAGCATTTTAGTGTGTCCTTGTTATCCTCTTGCCTTGGAACTAACTCTCTTCTGTGTCAACGCATCTTTAATTTTATGTAGCATCAGCAAGTTGAAGATTACGACAAGAAAATGCACAGCAAAGGTATTTTATTTTTTTATCCAATTCCCTGACTGCCAAATTTGTGTTGCCTCCAAACTTGTAGATGTAACTGATACCGAACCAAAAACTACTTTGTTTTCTCAAGATCTCTGGAAACACAGCAAAGGACATCTGTGCCACAACTTGCTTTCACTGCTTCAAAATGCAGTTCTTAATTTTACTGAGACCAGGATTAGTAAGAAAGACAACATTTATAGTAAGCTTTAATTGTCTATCTTTATGCAAAAGCTGCGCATAAAATTTTCATGTATCAGGCCTTTAATGAAACAAACAGTGAACAAAATATCTACATAATAATGTGTTTTAGAAACAAGTTTTTTTTTTTTTTCTTCTAGCTCATATTTGTCAGAAGGGATTATTTGTGTTTTATGATTTGTTTGGTGGTTTTATTTTATATATATATATTTTTTAAATTATTAAAGCCATGAATGAAATGAGTTCTAAGCAATTTGGTGCTTTAAGGGGGGAAAAATCAAAGGAATAAGACGGAAATTGAAAGTGTTTATGATATTGTTTGGCACATCAGAGAAAAATATAATATTTCATTATAGAAAATGAAAGAGTAATTTTTTTTTTTTTTGCATTGTTTTGGGTTAAAGCGAGTTTAAGACTTAACAATGTGTTTATCAGGAAATGAATTCAGCTTCCTTTAGGCAATGGCATCTTATTTTAGTACTGAATATAGATTTCTTCTGAACTTAATAAAGGTTAGATCTCTTAAAAGCTTTCCTGTTATCTTCACATCAAAGTATAAATCCTGCTAATTCTGTGAGTCTCTGGGTGCACAATGAAAACATTTTAAAGTTGATTCTATAGCTCAGTATCTATAAGAATACTTTCAGAGTTTTCATGACTGTAGATTAAACTGGAATCTAAAATGAAGTGTGTGAAGAAATAGATTAGCCAACATCACAAATAATTTTAAGATTTTATAATTTTTCTTGTACTGAAGGTGAATAAGGTATGTTCTTTAGAAGTCTTGTCATGAAAATTCTGAGGAAGGCTTGCATTCCCCAGATTTCTGACTGTATTAGACAAGATGAGGGGGGAGGCCTTCATTCAAGCCCTGCCCAACGCAGGGTGGGAGGTCAGGGTATCTAATCATCTGGCTACTGAATAATCATTCTAAATAGATTACTTTCTGTTCTGCATGCCAGATGATTTGATATTCACTGGAGGAAGGGACCTGAATTCAATTTTTCTGCTATTGAGCTCTTTTGCTCCCATGAACAGAAATTATCCTAAATTGGGAGAAAATTTAGGATACATGACAAAAATTTAGGATACATAACAAAAGAAGAGTTTGAGTGAGAGAGGCTGGCTAGATAGAATGGAAATTTGGGAATGCTACTGAAATGTAGCATAGTGAGATCCAGTTCTCTCCTGTAGAGGGGAGACCTGTAGGGTCTTGTTCTGAATCCCAAGTGAGCCCTGTTTACCAGATTATATCTTATGGTAATGGTGTTTATTATGTGTTATCTCACTTTCTTTATCTCCTTCCATGCTAGATAACATTTTGCCTGAGTTTGATGGAAACTTGTGAGCATTCTGGTGCTGAGAAATAGTATTTTTCAATCAATAAGAGTATTTTGGAGAGTTCTGTTCTAGATGGTGTTTCTACCGTAGTCACAAATTTTCATTCCAGTGAAAACGATCCTTCACCTAGTTTACTAGCAGAATAATTATGGGGGATGTAAAAGTTACCTCTAACCCTCTGCTCCTACTGTGTATCAAAAAGGATAACTTTAAAGAATCAGCCACAAATAAATTCGCCATAGGCCATAGAAGGACTTTATATTGATTTGCTAGGTTGCTATGTAATTCTTTTCTTTCTAATTCAAAAAAAAAAAAAAAAAAAAAAAAAGCTGTTTTGGATGCATTAAGAGAGATCCATTCTCTTTCTGTTTAGTTTGCAAGAGTTTGAAAGCATTTAATACTCTGTCATTATATATATTTTTAAAAATAAGAATAATTTAAAACTATTTTACTCTCATTCTGTTTTGGTTGAGTGTGTTTACAGAAAACTTCTTACAATGCAACAAATTTTGGATAAAAAGAAAACAATTCCTTCCCCTCCCTAAATCAATCTACAGTCTTTTATCACCTTCTAAAATAACACATTTTTGCAAGTGGTAGTCTCAAAGGGGAATTCATATAACCTGATTTTAGTGAATAAGTTAGCTGACTTGTCTTTCTTGAGAGGCATTTGAGGGACACAGGTTCTTGGAGGGAGAAATTAAGAAGATCTTACTTTGACCTGTCATCCAGAAGATCTTGCCTTTTCCAGGGACTATGGAGGAGCAATAGGAAGACTTATTTCCTAATTTATCCTTGTATTTAAAAATAAAGAAATAAAACAGTGTGCCTGAAATCACAGGGTTTGAATACCTTTCAAAACAATATCTTATGATAGGGTTACAACAACCATCGTGGGAGCACTACAATGAAATATAAAACTTCTCACAAATCACTTTGGTAGTCTCAAGTCAATTCATCTATGTTGCATTAAAATAGTCCTTAATCACAGGAACATGACTGAGTATCTATTCCCTTTGGTCACACAACTTGTCAGAATTCATTTCTGGGGCTTTAGGATGTATTCTGAGATGAGTAGAACATGAAAATACTTTAAGATTCCATTATATACATTTTATATACAATGTTGAAGGAGTGAGCTTTATCTAGGAATAATTTAAATACACTGAGGGCAAATAGATTTTAAATAGTTTTCAGACATTAGGATGTACAGAAGGTAGCATTTGGGAGGAGATTAAAGAGGTATAAAAGATGGCATGACTGGCAAAGCTGAAAGAACACAAAAAAGTCAAGACCAGGTCAGCTAGGCAGCATAACTGCTTCTTGCAGCTCTGAGTGGAGAGATTGTCTGATGCAATGAAACACTAAGTAGATATGGCTGAATCTGAGGCAAAAGGGGGAGGACTGGCTGTGTGATTTTTCTGAAGCATGCTCTTTTCTGAGGAATACCTCATTTATTATTTCAGGGGTACAAAAGATGCATGGATTACAGTATGTATTTGGGAAACAGCTTTGTATAAATATATTTTTTTATATATTAAAGTAGGAGTTTTGAAAAAGGAAGCATTTGGGAACATTCTGAAATAACCTTTATGTAAATATAAAAGTCTAATATTTTGTTTTAGACAGAACTGTGGTAAACTTGACACTTTTTTTGACACACACTATGAAATTTATGCAATGTATGTTTTGATTCCAGACATGCTTACTTTTGACATTGCATATTCATTGTTAAAAGTGAGATAGTGGGAGGTGGCTGAAGGAAGGGATAAAAGTGGGTGTTAAAAGTGAGATAGTGGGAGGTGGCTGAAGGAAGGGATAGGGAAGACACTAATATGTTCAGCTAGAGACAAAGTACTGCTGTCCTGAATCTGCCAAGGCCTCTATGCGTCAGTTAGTCCTTAGGACTATTGGGTACATAACAACAATCAGAATTTGGCCTTTACCTTGTGAATGAGTGACAGGATATTTAAAGACAAAGCAAATGCTTCTATATAATTGAATGCAAAACATTAGTTTGAAAGGTCATTTGATTGCCCCTTCCAGTTTTGGAAGAGCAGTGAAAGGTAGTGATGTTGAAAAGAACATGAATATTCCATTTGTATCGTCTCTTCATCTAGCAGAAAAACATAATTGTTTTAGTAGAGGTAAACTTTTGTGCTCCCCAGAGTCCTTAATAATTTCTGGATTAAATGGCCATACTTAGTTTTCTCTTGTAAGTGGTGTCACTCCACTCAACTTAATTATGGCTTGTTTGAGTAAGCTTCAGTGTAATGTCAAGTTTTCCCAAATGGCTCTAGAAGGTCAGAAAAAGTCTGCTGTTAATACTTTCCACAACAACTGAAAGACTTTTTGTTTAAACAACAGCCAGGGAAAACACAATTAGATACAATTACCTAATTCTTCTTGTAGTGCTCAATGGTAACTGTCAAAATAGTGGAACAGTAAAGATTAAAGATTAAGGAAAATGTTGCTTCTGAGAGTAAGTTTATTGAAACTCTTAGCCCAGTAATTGACCTTGCTTAGTTATCTTATACGCTGAAAAACAGTGGAAGCATAAAAACACAGGAAGAAAAATACTTTTGAGAAATCACAAGATGGAAAAAAATATATATATGTTTTGGAAATTCTAGCAGACTGGCATTTTGGGAAAAAAAGCATAGAAATTGACACAATGGGCAGGATAAAGAGACCTGTATAATCTGGTTATCTGTATCTGGCATTTTCCAGAAATGATCTGCATACATGACCGCTCTATGATAGTGGAATTATGATACAAAAAGTCAAATAATTTTCTTGAGCAAGACAGAGATATTTCAAGGTGAACGTAACTCTTTGTATTCTGACTATTATGTACTGGCTTGGACTCCTAGCATGATGCCTTATTTGATTCTTAAAATAGCTGTTTCCATTGTTTATTACAAACCAAGTTGAATTAGAAAGGGGGAAAAAATTGGAACAAACAAACAAAAAAAAAAAACACTTTATTGCACTCAAGTAAGACCTCAGTAAAATCTCAGTTTGACATAAAACAGATTTTATTTTTTAACCTTGTTTTGGCCATTTAATGAAAACAATTCCCATTCATCTGTGTTCTGACCTCCTTTTCATACACTTTCAATAATCACTTGTGTAACCTGCCCATGCTAGAATACTGTTGTTTTCTATCTGTTATCTCCAGACTTTCCTGAAGCATAAGCTTGATTTTTCTCTCTTTCTTTCCCCCCATCCCCCTCAGATTTATTCAATCATGTCAATGAACATGGTCTCATTACCTCCATTTACTTCCCTGTCACAGTCTTTTTCATAATGACTATACTGTGTTTGCAGTCTATTTCGTACGTTGTTATTTAATGTTCCCTGGGTCTTGCATTAAAAATATAAAAGACATTTACCTTAATAAAAATAAATGAGAACAAAGGAAGTAATTTCAAGTCAGGAAACGTCACTTATTTCTATGATAGTATTTTATTATGAGGTGTGGATTTCTGGAAGTTTGGAAAAGTCAATTTTCCCTTTTTAATAATTTTTATTTTTTAGTAGGATTTTTTCATGCTGTTCTTCACCTGATCAGATCGGAATTCCATTTCTTTCCTTACAAACAAGTTCTCCTGGTGTTGCTGGCCATGGCAGAGAAAGAAGCAAAGCCAGAATGCCTCCTGTGTTTTTCCTTTCTGACTCCTTTGAAGGCATCCAGGTTCCCATGTGGAGCATGTAAAAAGCGTTCTCTGGGCTCCTTTCTGCAGGCAGCTGTTTGCCACTCCCAATATTTAAAGAAATCAGGCAGGATGATCTCCCATATTTAATCAATGATCTAGATTTTATAATTATAAACTAGGATTGTCAGGATAATGTATAATATTTACATAACTGTAAAGTTATGTAAATTTAAAAAAATGTAAATTCAGATGCTAAGTTCTTATAGCACATCCCTGGCTGTTGGCAGGGAAAGTGAAGGTGCTTACTGAGGAGTACCACACATGGTGGGAAGCTCTGTGCTTTCCTCTGTGGTATTGCCCACGTGCTTCACCAGTGAAGCAGAAGGACCACCTTTAAGAGCAAAAGGGCCATGCTCCGCATCTGGTCAATTCCTCACCTCCCTCCTGGGACTGCCAGGGTGAGTGCTGGCAGTGAGCATGTTTGCATACTGTGGACACCTGCCTACCAACAGCAGTGCTCAGCACAGCAACTCATTTTACATAGGCTGTTGCACACCTGTTGAACAGCAATAACTTTAATTTACTGTCAACCAGAGAAGTAAGCCGGATACATAGCAAGTGACCCAGCAGGCAAAACCTTCAGATCACCTTTCCAGTCCCATGGGCCAGCTATTTCTTAGCAGTGCTTTCTCTGCATTATAAAGACATTGACATGTGTTAAACAAAAGCAAGTGAAAAAATGTCATGTGAATGCAAAACCCTTTTAATACTCATCTGGCTATACTCTTAAATGCTGTGACTTAAAAGGGAAAAGGACAGATTATTATTAGAGAAAGTTGGGTGGCATACTGGTGTCCTGGGCATTAGAGGTGAATGATAACCCCTCTTAAACCAAGCCATTTATGAAGTTACAAGATAATAACATCCAGTTGAAAGATTTTTCAGATGACGAGAAAATTCTCTTTTCTTTTTTCCTGTAGTATTAGATAATTTCTCCCTGTTACAATGTCTTTTTAAATGATCACATCAAAGATATATGTCATAACTTCCACCTGCAAACAAATATAGAAACACTTAGCTTTATATGTATTCTGAATTTAAAGTTGAAAACCAAAAATGGTTGTCACTTGGTTCTTGTTGGACTGGTAGTTAATACAGTTCTTTACAATCTCAATTTGTTAAATTATAAAAGTTATCTAAATCTTTTAATGACGTTATCCAATTGCTCTTCATGCCAAGCTGTTATATAGAGCACTTTAGTTTGCTCTTGCAAACTAGCTTGTACCATTTATCTAAAATAATTTCTGTGTAGTCTAATCTAATTGTGCATTTGTATAAATAGACCTATGACCACAAGAAAATCTAGAAGTACATTGTTTCTGCTTAACTTGGGATTATCTGCATGTGTATGTGTGTCTAAGTGGACACTCTGCATGTGCTACGTGACTTTAAAGCATGTAAACTGGGACAGTAAAATAGGAAATTTCTCAGTACTGGAAAGTGTATGCTTTAAAAGTGATCCTAACAGAGCTGACATGAATGAGATCAATTTGGACCACAAATGATCAAAGCCCATGTCACTCTTCCTCACTTCTCCCCCTGCCCCTGCCAACATGATCTGACCTATCAGCAAGACTAGTGGTTATCTTAGTTCTGTGGTCCCTCTTCTGCCTAAAACTACCAGAGATAGTAATAACAGTGTCAGTAATGGGCCTGATGCATGTTATGTTATGGGAGTATGTAAAAATTGTGCCTATACAAAGGAAGTGCAGCGTGTTTTGAGAAGCTGTCACTGTCACCAGAAAGAAAATGTCTCTGCATTTGAACACTGTTCCTGAAGGGGGCAGGTGGGGGGAGAGGGGGGGAGGAAGAGGGGAAACACCACCATTTTATTTCCCCAGTAAATCTTGCTTTCTGCTGAGGGGAAAAAAACAAAACAAACAAACAAACAAAAAAACATTCTTTGTCAGGGAGCTAATATCAAGTGTTTTTTTTTTTTTCTAGATTTTAACATTTGTTCTGTTGTTGATTTTTTATAAAAGAGGACAAATTTTGCATGGTGTTTGTTTACACCTTTTTTGATTCTTGACTATACAAATGTAAATAAGACCATAAATTGATCACCAATACATGAAAATGGAGAAGTTTGCCCAGATAACTGCCCAGATCACTGGAACAGGCTGCCCAGGGAAGTGGTGGAGTCACCATCCCTGGAGGTCTTTAAAAGACATTTAGATGTAGAGCTTAGGGAAATGGTTTAGTGGGGACTGTTAGCGTTAGGTCAGAGGTTGGACTCGATGACCTTGAGGTCTCTTCCAACCTAGAAAAATTCTGTGATTCTGTGATAACTTTTCACTTTTGCTTTCAGAACATACATTTGCCTTCAGTTGGTACTGTGTATGTCCCATGTCTGCTCTTGCAATCCAGAGAGCTAAAAGGTGTGGGATGCCTCAGAACTACCAACTCAGCATGAACTCACCCAAAGCATGGTCATCATAGATTCATCAGGGCACTGTTCAGTTACCACAGCTTATTGGGCTCTACCAGTTTGTGAGCATTTCGGTCTAGTTTTCAGATTCATTTTTCATTTTTCTTTAATAAACTACATTATGATAAGTGTTTTCTGTGCATGCTTAAGAATAAGGGAGTGTGTTGTTCTCCTTCCTTTTCTACCATAAGTGTATGATAATGGTCTTTGTTCTGTGGAAGAGGGACAGAAATTATAAGGAAACTTTTCTCAAGAGTGGTCACAAAATGGTGTGTAGCATGGTAGTTTGTTGCTGCTGGTGGCAGAGAATGAACAGCTCGTTCCTGTCTCTGACAGTGTAGCCCTGCATTATTCATATTTGCAGAGCTGTGAAGTCAGGGCCACTGTATGATCTGCACCATGCTATATGTCAAACATACAGCAGTATGGCTGTATGGCCATAAGTTGTCTTCAGTCACTGGGGCAGCTGAATGGTAAAACACAGCAAATACCTGTGTTTTATAGAGAAAGCAGGACACATGATTTCTGCGGAGGTAGCTCTTAGAAGTTTTGTTCTTTAGTTTTGGAAGGAGTTGTTTTATTTGTAAAGTCTCTGGTAGACGTAAGCTGCATCAAGCTTGCTGTGTGCAGTTTTCTTCTGCCAATCAACTACTGAAGGGTAGTCTCTGGAGATAGTCTTTGGTAGTCCTTGTATTTTGCAGTTTTTAATAGGAAGAGATGCATTTACTTTGCTGACTCAGTCTCCATTTCCCTCACCTTTAGGATTTTCAATTTTTCAATATTGCTATAATCTCAGGTTATGCAATGTCACAGTGGGGGTGGGATGGGGAGCAACATGGACAAATTTTGCTGGCTTTTACAAGCGCTCACCATTTCAGAGGGCTCTGTACCTGTACCTGCTTGTGTCTGTGAAAGCACTCTTTAATCTACGAGTTACATAGTTAGACACTGAGATTGTCCAAGGGAAAAAATAAAAATGACAGCTCTTTTTTTTTTTTTTTTTTTTTTTTGGTGAAATGCATCTTTGATAGATTTATCTTCAGATGGCAGGTCCGTGGGCCATGTGCTCTTGGTGTTGTGATGTCCATGCCACTACACTACCTGGTGCAACAAAAGTGATATCCAGTATCTGTAAGAGAAGAATTTGTTCATCTTTTACTCCCATTAGTCATTCAGGATGATACCAGGAGACATGCACCACTACCACGGTATGCTGGTATGCTTTTGACATGCTGCCAGACACAGTAGGTAGTAAAGACTGGTGGCTGGCTATTTCCTCCCAGTGCAAGAGGCTGAATACCAGCTCTATTAAAGACAAAAGCAGGACAAAGGAGAAGGAGGCTAGACAAATATGATTTATGTCTTTCTGCTTGCTTCTAGGTGTGGACTTTCAGATGTAAATACAATAAAGGGAAAATAAAAATGAGAACAGAACAAAGTTGTCTGTCAACATCTTCTTGAATGACTTCTATGACAGATTTTCTTGCTGTTCAGCAATGATTCTAATTCAATTGCTGGCTGCTGTGAAGGAGATGAGATGCCAGAAGCAGAAGCGCTGCAAACCAGAACAAAAAAATAATTACTAGTAGAATGCGCTGCAAATAATTCCCTTGAAAATACAGTTGCATTGTTCTTCTAGTTTGCTTATACCCCAAATATTTTTGTTTTCTGATCATTGAATTGAAACACATTTCAGCAGTATGAAACTTTGCACCTGACAACATCAGAATTGTCTAAGCAGTTATGTACGACCTCATATCATTATATTCTGGATATTTGCAAACCTAATTTTCTTGAAAAACCTTCATCAGACAGGCTTTTTAGAGAGAGACAGAGGTGGGTGGGGGATGGAGGGTAAGCAGAGGAAATTGTTGGATTTGGCAGAGAGATGTGTTTTGGTTTTGGCTGCTTAGTATGTGCTCTAAAATCAAGTGACATCTAAGCATGTTCTGAACACGTTTCTTTTGTCAGCTATGGTTTGTAGACTGGTAGATAGGTATAGTCTAGAACAACAAAACCAGATGCAAAGGACTGCCCTGACTATATCACAGTGCTTGGACAAGACAGAATGCGTGTGGCTGGGGTTTGGCCAAGAACTCTGAACAGAGCTTGTAATTATGGCAAATGTAGGGATAGAAACGTGCTAAATTCACATATAGAAAAGTCTCCTATTAAGCAGGAAAACTGTATGTTTCTCAAGACCAGGAACATGCCCAATGATGGAAAAAGAGAAATGTTTAAACCTTTATAATATTTTTTTTTTAAATGAAAATGTAAGCCAGTGGGGAATTGAGAGCTTTCTTCTTATCTTCATTGGAATTGTTCTTTGCATGGCCAACACAATTGACTGAGTAGACTGCTCGGCAAGCACCAAAATGTACCAATATAAGGGCTAGAGTTTATTCTTACCATTTTCCTGATTGGACCAGCAGATGGAAATTGAGATGTGATCATTTATCTTCAAAATTGCCCTAGTAATCTGCAGTGTTAGCACAGATTATGTTATAATTGCTAGAGGTGGAATAAAAGAGATTGCGGCATCTGTAAAGCTAGTGGTAAATTTAACGGATATAAAAATCAGCTCCATGTCAGGGGACATTCTTGCTAGTATATTACATTTCATGTGCACAAATGTAGCAATGAAAGAGCAGAAGCTTATGACAAATATAATTTGAATTTTATTGTTGAATTTTCTCTGCAGCTGGTTTAGTGAAGTTAGGATAAAATACAGCCCTTGCAGTCTATGCTAGCACAGTGTGCAGAACCTAGCCTGAGACCACAAACTGAGGGGCAGTGTCCTGTCAAAACTGCTACAGGGCGGGGATTTTTAAGCGTCCCTCTCCTTACAATTTTTGTTTCCAAATTTAATACCATTTCAGTCTTAAATTGTTTAATTTCACAGTAACAGATTTAACTTTCTAAGCTACAGGCAGAAAGAAGACAAGCTGAGACCAAAATTAAAATCAAGTTATGTACTTAATTTATTAATTAAGGAAGAGATTTCAGTCTTACATCTACTGCAAAAATGGGATAAGGTTTTGTCAGACTGTTGCTTACACAAACCAGACAAATATTTGGGCTCTGATCAACTGCATTTAAAGCCAGAAATAGATGTTAGTGTGATGTGGAACCCTTTGATAACAACCCAATCCTCCACATAAATTGTTTGGTCAGTTTTATCTGTCATGGTATTAGAAAACTATTAAATATGTCCTTATACTGGTGAATACTGACTACCTCCAGAACAAAGGTTTAAGTGATAAGCATTTTTAAAATGTAAAACAATTTAGAGATGCTATAGTTGCTCAGCCTAAGCTACAATAGTATAGGTATATGATGAAAAGTTCGATTTATGAAGTTTACATTGCACTCTGCTAAGAAAAGTTGTCTTTCTTATCTTGCTTTTCACATATCTTTGGTGTTTTTCATGAGTTCTTAAAAATTTCTGAGGAAATAATGGGGCTAAATTTTGTCTTCTGCTCCACTCTGAACTTGCACAGAAGTTTTCTAGCTTCAGTTTGGTCTTGATGAGGGAAAAAATTGCCATAACAACAAGGGCTTGGACTACTAAAATTGCAAAGGATATACTATAGTGTAATATAGGTGAATACCAAATCAGCACTGTTGATTACGTTCTCAGCTATTTCACCACACATTTATCATCATCAGAAAACAACAAAAGGGAGCTGTCAAAAATAATACAAGTCAATGTTGTTATTTTCTGTGCCATTCTCACAGCCATACAGCTCTGGAAGAAATCCAAATAGTAACTAAATTGAATAACATTCTGCAATTCAAAGAGATTGTGATGGGAAATGGCAGGAGCTAATGAAATATGGTGCAAGGTTAACAAACGCCATTTCAGGATGGGATGTTATTGCACAAACAGCAGTAAAAACTCTTCATAGAAATGATGAGCATACTATGACTGCAGTAACACTATTGCAGGAAGATGACATTTTAATTTAGCTGACTCTGCACTCCTTAGGGTTTGATTTGCCCTCTTGCTGAAGACTGTACCTCAGGCTGTAGTAGGAGGCTTCATCTACTGCTTCCTCCAGGGAGGGCAGCTCTCTGCTGAAAGAGCAGTGTGCCCAAGCTGGCACATTGAGTGTAGTGGCTGTATCCTCTCTAATTTCTGCTCTTCTTAGGCAGTTGGATTGCAAACTAGCTACAGGCTCTTTCCATTATAACATAACTAGCTGCAGAACTCTGCTGGAGCATATTTCAGCACAACTGGTAGTTAAAATCACAGATGATTTCTGAACTGGCTGTTAGAAAGTATCCTTGGCAAGCTTTGCTCCCTGCTGATTCAGTCTCCTCCCTGGAAGCTGTATCTCCATGCTTAACTAACAGGAGGCTCTTCTTCCCCCTAATCTATTTAGGTGTGGGCCCAAAAGTATTCACTGTCTGTCCTCTGTCCCCGAGCACCCGCACGCTCTGGCATCCTGGCCCTGCTGCTGGCCAGAATGATTGGCAGGAGCTTGGCAGCTCATCTGGATAATAGATGCCTTTAGCTGGACTTTCAGGCTTATGCTCTGTAGAGTGACAAATATAATTTGGTGCCTTAATCTCAGGAGACTCATCTTGAAACACCTGAAAGGCTCCTGATTTTCAAAGAATGCTATGTGCAGCCATCTGCAGAAAATTAGATTTCTTAAAGGTGTGTGAATCTGGGAACTGAGAACTGTGAATTCACAAGTCAGCTGTGAATACCATTTGGAGAAGCTTTATACAGCAAAAATATGATACTTCTGTAGCCCTTAGCATTATATCAATTATTTTACTTTAAGTTTCTAAAAACTCACTTGGAATAGTTTGAAAATCATGTATTTAGACAGGACGCATGTCAGCAGTTTGCTTCCTTTGTGTAAATGGGCAGAACTTACACTCATTATTTCTGGCAGGGTTAGGTTGTGGTGTATTGATGGTCAGTGTGTTAAAGAAAGGAGGAGGGCTATTCTACTTAGAGATGTCACATAACAGTTCACTACTTTGAGAATTAAACTTTTTTTTTTTTTTTAACTTTGGTAAAAATACCTAAAATATATGAAACAAAACCAGATTGTGCTGCTTGCAGTTGTCTCTGCTGTGCATATGTCTGGTACTGTGATGCATGCTAGGACATCAAAGTAGTGTTTGTCTCCTCAACACAGAGCAAACAGAACTGCTTCTACTCTGAGTCATCAGACAGATGTTGCTTTGGTGACAACATGCTACATACACGCTAGCTACAGCACATGTGGGCCATCTTCTCTAACATCTACACAAAGCTGAAGTACATTTGCTCCAATAATATACTAAAGAAAGTAGGCACTGGCATGGGCAACCAGATGAAGCATGGTGTAAGGATAATGATTTATTCATTATGCTCCCTGTTCACTGTGACCTAAACTGGATACTAGTTAAAAAATTGGAGAACTCAGCTTGGATGTTAAATGAAATTATCCCTGTGTCTTGGTGTCTAGTAGATGGATAACTATAGGAGGAAGGTGGTCAGGTCAAGATTAAACAAATTATTTGGGTTCCTAAACTTGAAATGAATATGTTAGGCACATAAACTAGAATAGCAAGCACAGACATTATTTTAAATTTGGGCTCTGAAGCAGAGTTAAGAAGCACCCATGAAGGTGGACTGAATGGCAATGAAATCTGTGGCTGCAGAGAGAGATTTGGAGCAGACCTAAGCCCTTGTTGTCCAAAATCTGCAAGAGGGGAGATCTGAGAGTGGAATTCCACAATTTCCTTTCTAACCATCATGGAGAGGAGTCATCACCGAGCTTTTAACAATTATGTTTGTACAAGAGACAGAAGAGAAAGCTCTGAGACTGTTGTAGGATTAGTTTCTACTACAACCTCATTTTCTTTTTCAGAATGAAAAAGAGGAAAACAGGTTAGGTCCTTAAATTCTCTGTCAGTCTATTTCTCCTTTGGGCTTAATCTTGTTTACATCAGAGCATAGCTGTCTCTTGCATCCGTTTCAGAAGAGACTGGCAGCATTTTATTTCTCTGAATTTCTTTGCAGTGGCTGCAAGGGAAAGCCAAGTTTTCCAGGCTTCCTCCCTACAAATGCTAACCATAAGAATACTGTGTAGCCAGTTTTGTTCATCTCTATAATTACTTAAAGGAGCACTGCATGAATATGAAGTAGGTGTAAATCTCTAACGTTTCACACTCACCATTCACACAGATGATGTTTATTTTACACACAATATAAATGAGTCTAAATAGCTCCCAAAGCTGCAATGTCTCAGAAACCAGGCCCTCTGCAACTGCAGTTAACAACAACCGCCTAATCGTTTGCTTGAGTACCACCAAATTTCTTAACAGTCTTTTGTCCATTAGATAATATGTTACAATCCTATATCATTCATAATATTACATTTTTTGTGCTATGTCAGCATGAATCTATTCATTGCTATGAACTCTGGTTCTTCCCTGGCGATCTTAATTTAGGTAAGAAGGATAACAAATATTAAGGAATGGAAAATGTGTATCTAGTATAAAAGACCAAAAAGTAGGAAAATTAGGAAAAGCAGGAAAATTAGGGGTGTCGTGAGAAATAGAGCTGTATTTGTAATTAAATATGTGGACATTTGTTACCTAAAATTACTCCGAAACCTCTTGGTATGTTTAATATTAGTAAACCCTCAGTCTTATTTTTACTACTATATCATGTTTCCACATAGTTTCTTGCAAATGTTAGCATGCATTAGGACAACTATCAACAAGACCATGTAGACTGGAAGCAGTTAGTGCTGCTTAACCAGTGTTGTCAAATCACACGTCATAAAAATATTATGGTCAAATCTAAAACATTAAGAAAAGAAAGTTTCAGTTATAACACAAGGTCTTCGTAATATCTGACAGAAGTGCAGTTCTCCAAAAGTCTGCTTTGCATAGTGCTTGACTGTTTTGCTGGTGTTATTTTGACAGCTTGCCAGTGCCTTATAGATATGAAAGCAATGTAAAACATGCTGCTCGGATGAGCTACTGTTAGCTCAGTAGTCTGGGAGCATGCTAGTTTCCTAATCATTGTATTTTCATATGTGGGTTTCCAATAGATGAAATATTACATGGAGAAAGAGTTGAGCTTTCATTTGTTTATCGTGCAGAGCCCTGGTTGGTCTCCTCTGTTCCCTGTGGATAGAGCAATGGCTCAAGCAACTGCAGCCCACCCTCGATGAACAGGCATGCTGTCATGCACCCCTGTGCTGCACAGCACAATATGGGCATTTCCCCCAAGTGCTTATAATTTAAATTAGCATTGAAAGGACCATAAATCTATTCCATACTACATAGATAAAAATAGAGCTCTCAAAACTGTTTGAATGCTTACCTTTACAATCACAAGTCACCATAATAAATAAATATTTTTTTTCTTTTTTGGTGAAAGAAAAAAATATTTTTCCCCAAAGAAAAAATGATTGTTCACTTATTTACTTTCTGCATTTTTTTCAAAAGCAAAGAATGATATGGGGAGAGGATGGATTTAAAGAAAAAGTGTGGAAAGCTGCCAGAGAAGAAGAGTAGAAATTCTCAATTAAAAAGCTTGCTAATCTAATCAAACTTTTCATCATCTAAAAAGCATGGCATAAGTTTTTTTCATAACATTTTTCCACTTTTCTAAATAAACAGGAAACACCTTATACATTAGCTCAGTGTAGCTTTTTACCAAGTCACAAAATGTCCTCCAAGACTACTGTCAATTATAATTTTAACTATTAAATTGTTTATACTAAGAATATGCAGCTAAATCTGTCAAAGACCTTACAGGTTTTCCGCTGATCTTCTTATCAGCCTGCCCTCTAGGAAAACAGCCTGCCAAAAAAAACAAAGTGTTTCATATTAAGCAGGGAAGGATTGCAATCTGGTGGATGGAGCACAGAAGGTGGATTCAGGAGAAGCCTTCCTTTGTGAGCAGTAACTGTTCTGCTCCTCAACCTCTCTGAGATGAGAAACATCTCCCAAACAGTGGGGTTATAGGAAATAACTGGCTTCAGAAGGAGGAATTTGAAGTCTGCTAATGGAAGAGCAAAGGTCTGAGGTGCCTTGAAGTGCTTAGCCTGGTAAAGTGCTCCCCCACTTCCATATGCAGGGAAGGACCTATAAGCCAGATCACCTGGGACTTCATGTACATGGCTGGGAAGGTTCAATATTTATAATATTTCAATATCTAGAGATATATGGAACAGCCATTCTGGGTGTTAAAAGTTAGTTTAGCTCTGCAACATGTCTCCAACACTGGTGAACTGTGCCTGTCTAAAGGAATGTGCATAAGTGTAAAACTCATCTTTTTCACTGCAGTAGGAATAGATTTCTCTAACTCCCGGTGATGTAGGCCAACTGTTATATATTCTACTGATAAATCAAGTGAGGAAACCAAAGCACAGTAAGGACTGGATTAGCTTTATCTTAAGGACCAGGCTATAGAGCATTTCAGAAGTTATTCATTCATTAGATCTGTATAGTTAAATATACATAAAGATCCTTGGCACAAATCCAAGATTTCTCCTCTCTATTGGATCAGGATTTGTATTTTTCTCTTTCAGCTTCTGGGGAAAGGGCTACCAGTGAAATTGTCTTGGACTTTCTTGCACTCTATGGAGCTGCAGAGGAGAAATTGCAGAGCTCAGGGAACCCAAGAAGAGTTTTACTGTTTCCTGTTCTTGTAATACTGATGAAGCAGCTGCTCCAGTCTATTCCTATATTTACATGTATGTCTGTTACTAATAAGGACGTAATTTAGAAAAAAGAGGGAAAAAAAAAGGTAATTCCATCAGTGAATGTTTTTCTATTTGTTTCTGCTTGAAGCAAATAGTGCAGCACTGAAATTTAGCAATGTCTGTTATATAGATTAGCCAGCTAACATTTCTTCTCCCTTTTCCCATATGTGTCTCATATATTTCTCTTGTAGCTGGCAATGTGGCATATATTTGTCGGCCACTTCGCCGATCAAGTATAATAAGCATAACAAAGACAGCAGAACATGACACACAGTTTTCTGCACGTTGTTGTGTTGATCCAACATTTGTCAGTTTCTGAGAAATTAAAGCCAAACACCAGAGGTTGAACTGGGGCTCAGAATTAGAGCAAAAGACACAAGTTTGGGTCTCATTGTGCTCAGCAGGGGTCACGCTCCACAGCAGATGTACCAGAGGGAAAAGAAAACAGATGTAGGTATGGAGAGACTTGAGTCTGTGCACAGTGAAGCTTCTCCACATTGCCGGTGTTATATGGTGTTATATATGGTATTAGAGCAACATCATGGTGGGGTGTTGTAGTTCAGTTGTTTTTAGTAAGTGTCATTGTGTGCTGATTGCAAGCACTCAACTGTTGAGAAGGGGGAATCAAGGATACCAAATGGGGAAAAACAATACACAAGAGTCTAATATCTTTAAGAGGATAAATTATCTTTTCCTTGAGAAAGCAGAAAATGTTAATGGCTAAGTCTGCTAAGACATTTTCTAACAGAAGTAAATAAAGATGCAAAAGATCATTCCAGTCTTTTTATGTGCAATTATAATGTATCACTTGTTCTCTTACTGATCTGTGCAATCCTGGCATGACAAACTGATCGACTCTACAGAATATTGCAGTGGGTTTATGGCTGATGAATAAGAGGGAAGGTTATTTTGGGCTTTAAAAACAGCTGAAATGGAACATAAAGGAGCTGATAAGTGTGTGCCCTTCAGGACTCCTCCTGGAAGTTATTGGGGCTTGGCTTGTCATAGTCATCATACGTGAAGTTGTAAAGATTCAGTACAGATAACTACCTGACTGCTGCTGAGGACATCCTTTGTTGTATCTGCTATTGGTCTGTAGCCAGCTGACTGCAAGCTATTTGAAGAATTTTGGACATGATAAGCACGTGTACATCACTGTGGCAAGCACTTCACAGAGCATATTTCAAGTAAAATACTGTGTTTTAAATGGGTACAGCTTATTCACCACCTTCTTCAGTTGTTTTGCTGATGCCATGGCCAGGCTGTTTAGATAATCCTGTGTTCTCCTGATCCCAGGTAGCTGAATCAGCCTTTGGGGATCTTGGATCAGGTCTGAGACTGTTCCAAGCTGAGCTGAGCAAGAGGAGCAGAGACAAATACAGCCCTGCCCTTGGGGAGTGTTGAAGGGATTGAAAATAGAAAAAAGTGGCACTTCTAAACTGTGTGATCTTGAAATTAGGCAGCACATTATAATCCTGGGCCCAGAGCTCAAAGTGACTGTCCTGTATGCATGAGAATATTACTGTGTATACGAGTTAGTACAGTGATAGATCGAGCTAGAAATCATAATCAAGAAACACATAAAATAAAATCCTTTCCTATTGGTACAACAGGTAAAGATGATTCATTAAATGTAAACTAAAGCTCCAGATTATCTACCATGGAGCAAAGAGATGGACATTTTGAGATGTGCCATATTTTTCCTCCATCAAGAAGATGCATTCCAGGGAACGTTTTTGCACAGACTACTATAAGTAAACATTACTCAGTGCTTTTTTTTTCTATAGTTTATAAAGCCTCATCCCTGTCTTACTCCAGGGAAGCTATGGAAGGCTCTACTATGGTAAATATGAGCTAATGATGGGGTGAATTAATAGTAATAATAAAACACTGGAAAACTAATGGTGTTTGAGACCTAGATCTTTATAAGGAACATGCCTTTGACAGAGTTTCCATCAGCCAAGTTGAATAATATTGAGTATTAGTTACCAGTAGTTATTTCTCTCTTATCAGAGCCCTCCTGTGTAAGGTAAAACAAAACCTTGTGACCCTGGCAACTACCATCCTACAGCTTCTGAAAAAAAAAAAAAGAGAGCAGTGAACTAGATTGGAAGACCTTAAGGGAAGGGGCAGAACAGTATGAAAAGCATTTATGAAACAGAAATCCTCCTAAAGATGTTGCTAATGTTAGAAAACCTCTCTCTATTCTCAGAGAGATTGTACAAATGTTCATACTAGTTGCTTGTCTGTTTTGATTTCTAAATGCTATTTAACCATGTGGTCTGGGGACTAGAAGCTTACAGTATTGTATTTTTCTCTGAGACAGTTTTCCAAAAGATTTCTTTTGTACCATAAGTAATTGCTCTAAGCAGAAGGAGCTCTGGAGTTCAGGTGCACTCTCTGGGGTTGCTTGCTCTGAGGGCAGTGTGAAGTAGCAGAGGTTAGGCTGGAGCACACCTGATCTCTTCTGGAAAATAATGTAATGATCATAATTCAAAAAAAAAAAAAAAAAAAAGCAAACAGTACTGCAGTCCCCTTTTCTCTGGAGGAGTCATTTAAGACACTTTTTTAAAGAATCATCAGCATAAGTAGAAACTAGCTCTTGGAGTGAGTGGTAAAATGACCCATAACTTCAAAAGAAACACTCTTGAAGTATGACAAGTTTCATAGCACAAGATCTGGCAATCCAGGTTTATTTAGGATTTTATTGCATCTTATTTAAAACATGTAAAAATCCAAATACAGAGGAAAGAAAAAAAAAAAAAGAAGAATCAGTAATGGTGGGGGTTGCAATGTGCTCAGCCTCACACTGAAAAGCAAGATAGATGTTTTCATCAGAAAACTGGTCACAATATATTCGTGTACCACACAGCTAATAGTTGAAACACGGCTGTAGGTGTGAACCTGTATTTTCTTGTACTGCATGAGTTTTTTCCCATAGCTCTCAAGAAGCGGATCTACTTAGAAGCAAGGTGTCACATACTGTAGTGAAAGAATTAAGGTAAGTGGACTTTGAGGTTTAACAGATGTCCAAGAAGGCAAGTTGGTGATGACAAGACAAAAGAAGGCATGGCAAGTGCTGGATAAGGCAGGAAGTTTTGGTCTGAGGGCAGGTGAGAATCTTGTCTTTCATAACGTACATCAGAAATGGAATATGTGGGAGAGGTAAGGAAATATCAGAAAAATAGTAGGACTTCATTGTGAGCTAACTGAGCCAGCCTCTAGGTGATGTTGACAGTGACCCAAGTTACAGCAAGAAGCCCTTCTCTTGAGTGACACTGGTGAAGCAGGAGTCTTCATGGGACAATGCTTCCTTGGCATGTGCAAGGTGCCTCATGCCAACAGCCAGCTTCGTCTTGTTTCATTTCAGAAGTACATCAGAAACGTTGACTGGGTTAAACAATGCCTGTTGAACCCAATTGTCCTGGTTTCAGTTAGGACAGAGTTAATTTTCTTCCTAGTAGCTGGTAAAGTGCGATGTTTTGGGAGAATGGCCCCACCTGGAGCCTCTGGCAGAAAGAACCTGGGGAAACTCAAGGTTGACCCCTGGGGTTTTGGAGTCGTGGATACAGAGGATCTGAGGCCCACTACACTCCAACCAAAAAGGAGATATTGACAGCATATGAAGGAGTTCAATCTGCTTTGGAAGTGGTCAGTACTGAAGTGCAGCTCCTCCTGGCACTCTGACTGCCAGTACAAGGCTGGATTTTCAAAGGAAGGGTCCCCTCTACACATCGTGCAATTGATGCTACGTTGAGCAAGTGGGTTGCACTGATTACTCAGCAGGCTTGAATAGGAAACCCCAGTCACCTAGGAATCTTGGAAGTGATTATGGACTGGCCAGAAGGCAAATATTTTGGGATATCATCAGAGGAGGAGGTGGTCCATGCTGAAGAAGCCCCTCTGTACAACAAGCTATCAGAAAATGAGAAGAAATATGCCCTATTTACCGATGGGTCCTGTCGTATTGTGGGAAAGCATTGGAGATGGAAGGCTGCTGTATGGAGTCCTATATGACGAGTTGCAGAAGCTGCTGAGGGAGAAGGTGAATCGAGTCAGTTTTCAGAAGTGAAGGCCATTCATCTGGCTTTAGGTATTGCTGAATGAGAAAAGTGACCAGTTCTCTATACTGATTCATGGATGGTAGCAAATGCCCTGTGGGGGTGGTTATAGCAATGGAAGCAAAATAACTGGCAGCGCAGGGGAATACCCATCTGGGCTGCTGCATTGTGGCAAGATATTGGTGGTGAACCTGGTTGTAAAGGTATGCCACATAGATGCTCATGTGCCCAAGAATCGGGCTACTGAAGAACATCAAAACAACAAGCAGGTGGATCAGGCTGCTAAGATTAAAGTGGTTCAGGTGGACCTGGACTGGCAACATAAAGGTGAATTGTTTATAGCCTGATGGGCCCATGACACCTCAGGCCATCAAGGTAGAGATGCAACATACAGGTGGGCTCACAATCGAGGGGTGGACCTGACCACAGACACTACAGCTCAGGTTATTCATGATTGTGAAACATGTGCTGCAATCAAGCAAGCTAAACAGTCAAAGCCTCTTTGGTATGGAGGAAGATGGCTGCAATATAAATATGGAGAGGCCTGGCAGATTGATTACATCACACTCCCTCAAACCTGCAATGGCAAGCGCAATGTATTTACAATGGTGGAAGCAACCACCGGATGGCTGGAAACATATCCTGTGCCCCATGCCACCACCCGGAACACTATTCTGGGCCTTGAAAAGCAAGTCCTATGTCGACATGGCACTCATTTCCGAAACAACCTTATACATGTAGACACTTGGGCCAAAGAGCATGGTATTGAGTGGGTGTATCACATCCCCTATCATGCAACAGCCTCTGGAAAAGTTGAAAGATACAATGGACTGTTAAAGACTACACTGACAGAAATGGGTTCTGGGACATTCAAAAATTGGGATACGCATTTTGCAAAGGCCACCTGGTTAGTCAATACTAAGGGATCTGCCAACCGAGCTGGACCTACCCAATCAAACTTGTTACATACTGTAGAAGGGGATAAAGTTCCCGTACTGCACATAAGAAATATGCTGGATAAAACAGTCTGGGCTACTCCTGCCTCAGGAAAAGTCAAACCCATTCATGGAATTGCTTTTGCTCAGGGACCTGGATGCAATTGGTGGGTAATGCAAAAGAATTGGGAGGTCCAGTTTGTACCTCAAGGGGACTTAATACTGGGTTAGAATAGTACATGAGTTGAATTGTATCATGTTAATTATTACATAATACTGTATGTCATCACTACCATGATTACTACATGTATATACCCTAAATTAAAATGGTGATTAATTAGAATGTATGGGAAAGAGTGTAACCTGAGCATGACATAAATGGTATGGAATAAGGGGTGGATAGATTTCCTGGTTTCAGTTAGAAGAGAGTTAATTTTCTTCCTAGTAGCTGGTAACGTGCGATGTTTTGGCTTAGGATGAGAAGAGTGTTAATAACATGCTGATATTTTAATTGCTGCAGAGCAGTGCTTACACCAAGCCAAGGACGTTTCAGCTTCTCACTCTGTCTTGCCAATGGGCAGGCTGGGGGTGCAGCAAGATCTGGGAGGGGACAGACCCAGAACAGCTGACCCAAACTGGCCAAAGGGGTATTCCATACCATCTGACGTCATGCTAAACAATATACAGGGGTAGCTAGCCGGGGTGGGAGGGCCAGACTGCTCGGGGTTAGGCTGGGCATCGGTCAGCGGGTGGTGAGCAATTGCATTGTGCATCACTTGTTTCATATACGTTATTATTCTTAGTACTATTATCATCATTAGTGTTATTATTATTATTATTATTACTATTTTTCTGTCTTAATAAACTGTCTTTATCTCAACTCACAGGCTTCACTTTCCTGTTTCTCTCCCCTGTCCCAGAGAGGGAGGGGGGAGGGTGAGTGAACGGCTGTGTGTTGTTTAGCTGCTGGCCGGGTTAAACCACAACACCAATATACTGGGTCTGAATCTTCAGTTTGCAGCACAGCCTGAAACCATCTTGAATCACTGCAAGGATTTAATATGGCCCAAGAAAATAACATTCAGGCTAATGCAGAGGCTTCTTGTCTCATGGATACTGTGAACATTATGAAGAACTACAACTCCTGTGGAGGTTTCCTAAAGCATGGTTGTGGCCATGATACATTTCCCCTGTGAAATGTTAAAACCTACATTTTACATATTATGTCCTTACGGCAGGCTTTTAGATTCACGTTTGTGTGCCCTAGGTCTAATTTGCTTTTGTGGATGCCCATTAGTTGAGAAAAACAAAAATTAACTTAAAAGTGGTAACATTTTTACATAGTCATAATCTATGTAAACATAATCTATACACATAATCTATACACAAAAACAATTCCATAAACATGTGCTTGGACTTGCTTATTAGCCAAATAATGTCTAAGTGCCATCTTTAAAATTCTTTTTTATGCAGCCATCAAGGAAGAATATTGCTCTTTGCATGCCCATAACCTCATTTCTAAAATCACCAATATGACATCATTACTCGAGGATGACATAACTCGTAGTAGTAGTGGTGAGCCATGTAAAGAGCACTGTTACTAGCAGGGTAGATAATTATGTGTTTCATCACATTATATCAACACAAATAAATAGTCTTTGGCTACTGAACTGCTATCAAGTGCATATCATTAGTTTACACAATGTTTACAAGATCACCACAAATACCAATTAGTACAGCTGATGAAGAGGACATTATCTGTGGAACAGTGTTTGCCACCCCTATTCACAATGCATAATGGTCTAATCAGTCAGTTTAAAGTGCTGTGCATAAAGGAGCAGATCCTGGTTCTGTTTCAATGGGTTTATATCATTTCTGAAGAGTTGCATTGCTTTATCACAGTCAATGAGCTATAACAATTTACACTGAGTGGGAAACTAGTAAATGTTTTTTAGGAGAAATTGGTGCTTTAAAGTTCCTCTGTTGTTGTTCTGGATTAAAGTTTCATGGAGTAAGAATGGCAGCTATGAACGCACAGCTAAGGTCAGACATTGGCCAAGAGAGCAGATGTACAGTTTTTGGCAATTTTACTGGTTTGTCTCCAAGTATGATTTCCAGATGCACTCCCTTTGCTTTAATTCTTCCAAGAACTATTTGGAGAAGTTTTAAAAATATTTTATTGTCTTAGTTTTTATGATTCCAGTTGATAAAAACAGTCCATCTTTACCACACTTATATTGTAATATCCTACTATATTGTGGCAAAGTGCTGTGGTTTTATTTTTATTGTGTTTTCTAAAATTAGTATAAGCCATAGAAACTGAAAAACCTTCTTGGGAAAGGGGGTGATAAAGATAAAAGAAAGCAGCATTTTGTTTTCTCCCCAACCAGTTCCAAATGTGCCACTGTGCCTATTACATCCCATAAACACCAGGGCAAAAGCACCAGCTGCTCATTATTCTCAGAGGAAATGCTATTTCCTCTCATTTTGGCACAAACTACCCCTCAAAAGGAAAACAGCCCTTGTGAGCTGCAGCTAAACATGAAGTCTTTGTTACGGCATTATGTATAAACATTGTGATGTGATATGTCTCTCCTGACAGCCAAGCCCTATAAAGATATAAAATAAAAAGATGCACTAAACCAAAGGGCATAAAAGGTGTTCGCCTTTTAAAGCAGTTCTGTGAGGATTTTCTACCAGCTTGACTGTAGCTGTTACTCATTGGGTGGCTGGAATAAAGACAGGCAGGGAACTAAGCACCCTTAATATGTTAATGCCACTCAGAGGTCTCCTGCTAATGCCAGTTAGAACATTAAATCTATTTAAAAAAAAAAAAAATCAGCTGAAAAGTGCTATGTGCTGCTTTACGTTAAATGGGAGGCACATTGAAACATCATTAATATTTGAGATGTGCTTTGATTTAAAACACTCATTAGTGCTTCCCATGTATTGGAAAGCAAACCAGAGGGAGAATCAGCACTCTCTTAAGTGAGGACTCCTGAGGATCTCTGAGTTGTTGCTCATCCAAACACCAGCCTGAAGCAGCTAGAATCTATCCCACACCAGTATCATCCATTTTTATTAGATAAATTAAAAAGGTGAAATTTCTAATTTTTTTTTTTATTGTTCAAGGGCCACAGCTTCTGCCTGCTGCTTCTATATTTCAATGTGAATCCTCTTGATTGTCTTCACCATCACCTCTTTTCCCTGCTTGGAGTGCCCAGGCTGATTTGAAGAACAGGTCTGGAAAGAGAGAAAATCCAGCAGTTTCACTTGTGCCAACTGATAAATAGGTGAGACTGGCAGCTGATGAGGAAAAGGTCAGGGAAGATAATCTGCAAAGAAAGGAGGATACATCAGTGAAAGGTCTTTTGCAGAAAAATTTGTTTGTGGATTTGGAAAAAAAAAAAAAAAAGAAAGAAAAAGAAAAAAAAAAAAAAGGAAAAGGAATTAAGGTGGCAAAGGGAAATTGGGAAGGAATGGTGCCAGCAAAGTCTGGAGATCAAAATTAACTTGAATATATCTTGAGAGATATCTGCATGGCATGCAGATTCTATTCTCCCAAGGATAGGTGGACACTGGAAAGTAAACTTCAAAATAGCAAACAAATAATAATAATAATAAATCAATCAATAAATAAATAAACAACTAAAATGTAAAATCAATCAGGAGGAATCAGTTTGGGCAGGTTCAGGCATAGTTTTCTGCCTTTCCATATTAGCAGGAGGGAGAAGTAAAAAGAAAAGTTAGATCACACTGGTTACTTACTAATAATCAGAGTAACCCATCTAAAAGATTGTGGTAACATAGCAGATGCCAGTAGGGTTGAAATTAAAACATTCAGCTCAGAATGCACATTGTTCTGAGACTGTAAGATTTCCCTAAAGCTCTAGCAAACATTTGGCTGGATTGATATTTTGGGCACTGATCTGCATAGCATCTGATTGAGAGCTGAATATGAGCAATGTAGAGAGGCAAATTTTTACTGAAGAAAAAAAAAAAAAAAAGACTGACTATTGCCTTCTGTGAGGCTGAGAGGTGAGTTATAAAAAGCCTTATGGTGCGTTTCCTCAGATGCAGTTGTCATGCAGAGCCTCTTGCCCATGCTTTGGGCACTTTGTAAGTGTAAAGGCAGCCTACCAGTCTTTGGTGTATTCTCTGCTCTATTCTGGAGCCATCCAGGTTGCCAAGCTCATCCCTTAGAGGCCAGCACCAAAGGCACTGGGTCAAACTGGTAGCTCATGTAAACCAGAATAATCACACTTCCATCAGCCCTGAAGCAGCACTATGCCAAAACACACATTGGGTTTTGGTAGTGAGGCTGTCAGGGAAATAGCGGCACACTTCACTGTCGTCATAACATTGTTATTCTTGTCTTCCTTGATTTTGTACAGCACATCAGTGAAAGATTGGAATGAGTCCAACATTTAATTTTTGAATGGCACTACAGAGGTCCCTCCCATTTTTTTTTTGTTTGTTTCAGATGATGTGGGTTAAAAAGTGTATAAAATTTATATTTCTTCCTGGGTCACAATCCTTCAAATGGCAATTTACAGAAATATCTGAGACTCAACCTTAGTTCTGGGTTCTGATTGCCCTAATATCTTGCTGCTGTGTATCTCAGACTTATATTAGAGTATAAGGAAGTCATTTTGAAAAGATTATTGTCTCTTCTAATTAGAAATATAGTACTCTAGACAACCCTTTTTTTTTTTTTTTTAAATCAACTTATTATCATGTTAATATCAGATAGACAATTGAATCTTTATTCACAGGAAATTACATTGCAAGAGCTCAGTAACTGAATTTTCTGTTTGTCTAATCTGAAAAAAGAAAGTTACAAAAATGTGTCAATTTTTCATAAAAATATTAACATTAAAATGTTTTTTAATCTATAAAAATATTTAGCTTTTAAAATCAAAATGCAGATTAAAACAATTTTAAAAAATACAAAATACCATTGAAAGCATCAAAAATTTATTTTGGGATATTATCAGGATTACCATTTTTGAGAAAATGAAAATGTCATGAAATATTTCTGTTGGCCCAAATGTTAGTTTCTGAGAATATATAAAAGGCTTGGACTAAAGATAGAGCCTGTATGCATTGCAAATTACCTATGTACCATGTCTAGTGCAATTTGTGTCCAAACCCAGTCAAACATTCCACAATGTTACGGTCCTGTTGCCTAAGTACATAAGATTAAAGCATGGAGTTAACTTCTCCTGTCTGAGGCAAGATACTGTTCCTTAGTACCAAAATTCACTGACATGGAAACACAGTGAGGCTTTCATTGCAGCTAATGGCAGTGTACCTATCTTGTGAGTAATTACCAGTCTCCAGACTTTGGTGCTTCTCTGTTCATGAGACTAATGTTTATTCAGAACAATAAATATAAGGTCTATGACACTTTTAAAGTAATGTTCAGATGTGTCTGTGTAACCATGGATGAGTGGTGTTAGTAGTTTTATGCTTTAGTAAACATATTTGACTCTCTGAGTGCTCCAGGGACAGTAGTGGAGTGTAGCAGATGCCAGAGAAGCGGTAATGATTTGCAATTTTGGATGAACTTGTAATAGACAATGTAATGACAAGGTAGTGGGTTCAGCTTTTATCGGCTTCATTTTCTGCTTCGTACAGAATATTAATGATTCATTTAGCATTGATCTGAATGGATTTGGAGCACAAATTTGTATCTATAATCTACGAGATTGGTTAATTCTTATATCCTCAAGCTAAGTAAATCTTAGTGGTGCTCACAGCTGTCTCTATGTAGTTAATGACCCTGAATAAATTCCATTCTAATTCCTGGGAGCGCAAAGATTTTTCATGGTGAGGAGCTGAAACCTTGCCCACAACCAGCCATCAGCCCAGGTGCAAATGCAGTCTGCCCCTAGGCCAAACATCTTCCACAAGGTGTTTAGCACTGATCACTACCAGCCACTTCCAGTGGGAATTTAATGCCTACAGTCTCCCAGCGATGAGCCTAGTTTTTGCCCCGGTCCTTTGCAAACTTCAGTCATGTGTTTAACTTGACCCATACAAGAATCTTTGTCAAAGTAAGTACCGCTAATCATGGATGTAATGCTTAGCCAGATTTTAAACTTTTGCAGGTCCTAGACCTGCGTTTTCAGTTTTGGCCAACTGAGAAATGTAAGTTCTCTCAGTGTATGATACTTTTGAACACTTTGACCTGTTGAAAAGAAAAGATACTTTTACCTAAAGTAAGCAATTCACCTGGTCTGAGCATTGATATGCCAAATATGGTGGGCTGGGAGAAATTAATTTCTACTTATTTTCTTTGTCACAGGTGGACAGGAATATTTTTTCAGGGTGCTACTTAATGTATTTTAGAGTTACACATAAAAGGATTGTTTCTTTATTTGAAATCATAGACACTTAATAATCATACAGAATAAAGTAGGGAAATGACCATGGCTTTTGAGAAACAGGTTTCTAACCAATAAGCATAAATCTGGTACTGATAGAATGGAAGAAAAATCTGTATTTAATCAATTTGATCAAATTTAACCTTTACAAAATTGAGCTTTGCCTGCATAAGTCATGCATGCACCTGCTGTGCAAAAGGAGGAAATCTTCTGTATCTAGGAGACTACAGCCAGCTAATCAACTTTAACAGTATATTATTTTCCTGTTTTATTTTTTTTTTCCTATCTAAATCCTACAGACTGACTAACAAGAACACAGAGTACCTGTGGTGCCTTTTGATTTACAAGATTCTAGGTTCGGTCTTTGATTCAAATTTATATTGTTCACAACTACTTGAGCAATGTGAAATTTAGAGTATCCTTCACAAAAATGTAATGGAAAAAGTAGGTGAAATTTTCACTTTAATGACATGATTAAAAAATATATAAATATCAAAATGGTGACTATCAAACAACAAAAGGAATGATAAAAATGTTTCCTTTGGTGTTACAGAAGATGTCTTGATGGTAGTGGTACCGTCTGTAGAACAAGAAGTTGCTCACTGTGTGATCAAAGATGTAGGTAGAAACTGGCTTTTACTAATTTGAAAATGTTTTCCCGTCTGAAGTTTCTATCATACTTCAGTGGAGATCTGAGCCTCTATTTCCTATCTTAATTTAGTTCTTGGTAAATAGCAAGAATGGACTGGGTTAGCTTCTCCATGACAGCTGTCAAAAAACTATGCATAGTATGTAGAATGCCGACTTAAGTCAGCACCCTCTTACTCTTCCAAGAAACCATGAGTTTCTAAAAGAAGCTAAATAAGAAACTGATATGTAAACAGAGCTAATTTATACTTGTAATGAAGAACTGTAGTTAAATACTATGTTATTTGTTTTTCAGAATAATTTAAGTGAAAATACTTAAAGGTTAAAAAAAAAAAAAAAAAAAGTGAAAATCCTTAACTTAAACTGAGGACAATGTAGGAAGAGGAGATTAATTTTTCATCTGTGATTTTTTAAAGTAAAACAAAATAACCACAACAACAAAACACACATTAAAAACAAACAAACAAACAAAGAAAAAACTATTCAGGCAGCTCCAAGTTACACAGGTAACTTGACTAGTATGAATTACCATAGCTTATGAGTCAGCAAGCAACTTTAGCAAGTGTAGATAAGTTTGCTTTACCATGGGATTACAATAGAGAAGGGAGAGTAACTCTTGTAATATATCAAGTGTATCTCACCGGAGAATTCCCTTTCACTCTTTGGGCTGGTTTCACTGGCTGTGCAGACATATTTTTCCTTTGTTCCTCATGCAACAGCCCCAAAGCAATTAAATGAAAGCCATTTCATTTACTGTTTCTTAATTCACTTGAGTATCAATAATTTTATGCAATGTTCATGTCCTCCACTACCTCATGAATATATCCTGTAGTTCTATATATTAAAAAAAAAAAAAAAAATTGGATAAATTCATTTGGTGTAACTAGGTGATATAACTAAATGATGCAATGACTAGATAAGGGTGCAACTCTGATTCATCACAGCTAAGTTTACCCTTAAATTCCCTTCTGCATTTATTGCCTCCATACCCCTTCTTGGGAGATTCCAAATCACAAAACCACATAGAAAATAAAAGAAAAATAAATAAAAAGAAAAAAAAAGAGAGAGAGAGAGAGAAATAAAAGAAAAAAAGAGCAGAACAGATCTTTGTTTGAATCATGAATTTGTCACTTTTACTAAAACTTAGAACCTAAAGATTTTTATGTATGAACACTTTGTGAACTTTTTCTCCAGTGTTTTTCATGTTACTAGGACTGCAATGGATACATTAAATAATGGAGATCTTCTGATAGTCCAGAAACAACTGCCAACAGCATCTTACAAAAAATCTATTTTCATGAGTTTCAAAGAAAATAACCTGATCCAAATACACACTCAAACTCTGAGTATTTATTCAGAAAAAATCCTTCCTTGGTTCATCTCATGAGGAGTCACTACTCAATTTAAACCAGCATGAGTCATTAGAAGTTCAACATTAGAGCAAACTGGAATTAACTTGAAAATGTTATTTTTCTTTCTTGGGGACTTTTCTGTTTAAAAAGTCATAAAAACACTTCAGAAAGCTTTGGAGTTCATATATGAAAGATATACTTAAAAATATTAGGATTACTGTATGGAAGATTTTTGACTACTGGTTTTGGATGGGAGGTGCTTTTTTCACTGTGAGAATACAGACCTAGGAAAAACAACAGGTGCTTGAGCTTTTGAAGTTTAGTTTGTTTGATTTTACTACAGAAAACCAGCTACACTGTTCTTTCCCTCCTCCCCCCCTCCTTCCTCACAAACAACCAATCTTATAACCATCCTTATAACCACCCTCTGGTAAGAATAAATCAAAGAAAATAAGAAAACATCTTTGGACCTACAGCAACCTCCTGTAGCTAATTATCTTAATGACAAATGACAATATGGATATATCATTAATGTATTGTATATAATTAATATATTTGACAGAACGTAACAAGAGCTATGGGTTAGCCATATAAAAATGGGATATACTGATAGTCTGATCTAATTACTGATAGTCTGATCTAATTGCCATCAAAGCTGGAGAGTAAAGAAACAATTTAGAGAGTGGAAAAACAATTTAGAGTGGAAAAGTAGGGCTGCTGTTTCTGAAGATATTTTCTTTGAAGGGGAAAAAAGTTTTTCAGTGAAGTTTCACTGAAATGAAAGATCTATAGAGCTCTTATTTTTACTTCACTTATAAGCTGTAGTAGAAATGTATCAAGAATACCATATTGCTATTTCTGTGATTTTTTTCAGCTCTATTTTCTTTTGTAGATAAAGCTATTGATAGTCACAATAAAGCAGAGGTATTTCTTAATGATTAAATTTGGTTAGTGTTCAGTCAGTGCACACACACTACAGCAACATGTGAACAACAGGCAACAGTCAGGCATGTCTCGCTGCTGCTGTTCTTTCTCTACTACTGCCAGCAAATGACTTGTGTGGACAAAATCAGATTGTAGCACTCATGTCAAGTTGTTGGGAGAGGGCAGTTTGCTGTAAATTAGAGCTCGCATAATTTTCCTTCAAAATATTTCTCTATTATTACTCTGCCTTTTCATAAAACAAGAATTTTCAAACAGACAATTTTGATTTTCTGTTTTAACTCTTGCTGTGGGTCTGGAGGATAGCATGGAAATCCTTCAGCCTCCACCCCTCAAACCCATCCCGGTGTTTCTAACGTGATCATGGCTCTGTTGCATTTCAGTTTGGTGATTTGGTGAAATTGCCTATTTATCCTGTGATCATTTAGGTAAAAACATCAATATTTCAGAGTTTTCAATAGTACTTTATTAGTTCGACAATTTTAACATTGCATGTTTCATCTGTCTTCAAAGCAAAATTTGTGGTGCCCATTGGAATAGGATTTCTGGGTGTGAACCACATTATCCACAGAGGTAATATTATTGCCTATTCAAGCTTTTGAGAAAAATGAGATGTTTGTCATTGATCATGGTAATTAAAGCCTTTATTTTTTTTTTAATTTTTTTTTTTTTTTAAGCTGTGTGATAGATTCAGCATTATTGCTGTCCTTGCTTGGCACTGTAGTAAAGAATGTGTTATGGCCAATAAGATGACTGATTTACTAGGTTTACTAAATTAGTCCTCACTAAGTTTAATTGTGAAAAGATACGTTTTATCTCATTCACATATCCAGTAAGGAGTATTTTGGTTGGCTGTATGACTACCATGAGGAATGGTAGCGACAGCATGATAAAATTCACAAGATTGCTTTGAGTAAATTTTTAGGCCACACATGGTATTGCAGAAAGGATAGAATGCTAAGCAGACAAAATAATTTAAAACACCAGCTAATGTACAACTGCATACGACATCTGTATACATTTTAGTTGTCATTTTGGGTTCACAGCAATTTGTGGAACAAGCAGATCAAGGCATTTGCAGCAGCATTTTTTGAAAAGACAGTTCACTAGAAGTTGACAGTGTTTTACACTGTCATTTTTAATTATATTTTAACAATGTCAGTTTGCACTTCGATTTTGAAAATATTTATTAATTTAGGACAACTATTGCATATAGTGAGCCAGATGTACTAGGAAATTAAAAATATATATATATTATGTTTTTTAAAGATTTTTTTTTCTGAACATAGATACTTTTTGTTGTTTTCACTCTCCAATGATGTGGTAAGGTAAAAAGCTCATTTCTTTCCAAATTAATATATAATGATACTAGTACTAAAACAGTTGACTGGAAAGCTGATATTTACAAAAATCTTAACATATAATAACTTCACGTTCTTTGTTGAATATTCATTAAATATTCTTTTCTCATAGAGCTTATAAATCCTGTGAAATGCAATACATACACACTTTAAAATTTAACAGAAAATACTCGTATTTCTGAGATAAAGTTGAGTTGTTTTTTTTTTTTTTTTTTTCCTTCTTTAAGCACTCTCTCAAATCATATATAATCAGGAACATTGGCAACACTGCTGCTCAGAGAAGGCCAGAGTGAACATCAAGAAATCCAAATGAATTCAATCCCATTAAATGTAATGGTGTGGTAAATCTCACTATACCATCTGCTGTAGAACGCTGAGACACTATTGGAATTCCACATCTTATTTACATAGCAGATAAGAATGTGTTGGGAGATTTATATGGTGAATGAATACCAAGAGACAAAACTAAGTTTCTAGTCTGTTCACATCCGGGGAACATCTACATCTGTAGAGCATTATACAAAAACTACTGTAAGTTAGCCTTTCTGTGAAAGACCCTGCCACTTTATTCCAACATTACCCATTAAAGAAAAAAAAAAAATAAAGAAAAGGAAAAAAAAAAGTGAAAAAGTTCCTGGAAGCACTGGTAGAAGATGAGCTACTTCATCAAAAGAAAACATAACCTTTCCTAAATTAGTACATTTTTCTGAAGGAATTAGCATAGAACATTGTAGCAGATAGGTTGTATCATATTTAAAACATCTGTGCTGTGAGTTCAGTAATCACCTTGTGGGAAAACGTTAAGGAAAATATGCCACAGATTTATTTTTGCCCTCTCTTGAACAGTTAGATTGACACTCTCCATTTTAACTAGATTCATAACTTTCATTTACTTAGTACTGAAATGGAGCTAATCTTCAGCCCAGTTTTATACTAGATTATATCACAGGTGTCTCTTGCACAATATATGAACCACAGAGGAACAAAACACTGTGCTAGCCCCCACCTGATATGATCCTCTTTATCATTATATTTAATACATGGTGAGTTTACTTGAGAATGGCACATCCTTTGTGCACATTGATTATAAAACCCATGAATTGTCAATTCAGTTAAACGTTAAAGTTCTAATACATCAAAAGTGCATAGGGGAGCTGACCTGGGCTAAGAAAGCATTTTATGTAGGAATATTAATAGAGTTCTTCTACAGCTGCCTCATGTACTTCAGATTGGAAACCTCTGAACCAAAGCCAATTGACAGTAACAGATTTGGAAAGGAAGATGCTTTTAAATTACCTCCTTTCCATTTAATCAGACAAGCAACCTCTGAATCCCAAGCCGTAGGTGAATGTTTAAGAGAACATTCTTTATATAGTTAGCTGAACCATGCCCAAGAGCGCCCACTGACAGCTTTCCTATTACCAGGAGGACAATGAATCATATGAACTTTGCTGACACACATACCATAATAACTGTTACATTTTCTTTTAGAATACGTGTATATCCTCGGGCTTGCTTTTGGCCTCACCTTAAAGGTGACAGCTTGTAAGCTACATAACCTAGCCTGCCACTAAATCATCAATAACCATTTATAGAATATCCTGTAATAATTTAGTAGTGCATTGGTGCTGATCCTAACGGAATCAGACATCAGCAGTTATGTTATTTCCTCATGGATTCTGGATTGTTCTATTGAACATTTGTTAAAACAGTTGTTCATCTACAGTGTATATATTCCTGCCAAGATTCATGGAAATGTTTCTATTCATTACTTTAATGTCAATTCTCAGTAGAAATTCATCTTTTGTGTTTGGAACTCAGTTTGGTGCTATATAGACATCTTTGTTTCATAAAGCAGACATTGTTATATATATTAAAACATATGCGTCCTCATTCCCTTCAGGTTAATGGCCAAATTTTCACTGCAGCTTTTCAAGTAAGAACATAAGATAAAGTTTTCTGTTTTTCTGTGTCAAAGCCCTGTTAAATCTTTCATGTTCAAAAGCATACTTTAGACAACTGACATTAAAGTCCACTCTATTTTTCTCTGCTAAATGCTCTAAAAGAGATTTTTGGAAGTATTAGTGCATTTTGGATGTTACTACTATACTTATATACATAATTGTTATTAACAATATATGTATTGTTATACTGGAACTTCTGTTCTGAAAATATTCTCATTGAAACAATATGATCATTACTTTTTCCTTAATCATGGTACATGTTTAGCAGTAGAACTGGTGACAGCAATTTTATTAGAGATTTACAATAGACCTTAGCTCGTACTTACCAATTGTGGCACCTGGTGTCCTAGAGTCCTTTCCACATTTTTTTCAGGTTGGCACAGCCTTGGTGTGTGTGGTGGTGGGTATTGCCTGCAGACCACCCCTGACATGTGGCCGTAGGAATATCTTTGTAATTCCTTGCAGGCTGTGGCCTCAGAAGTAAGGAGTACCGCGAATTTGCTCACGCGGGTGTCCCTGAGGAAGGTCAGATGCCACATGAGGAGTTGCAAGAACAACAGTTCTCTGAAGGTATGGCTGATTGCCACCAAAGACAGCACAGGAGAGGTGAAAAATCGTCTATCAGTCAGATGCAGTTGGGTGAGTTAAAATCTTGTCAGAGTACTTAACTGCATAATGTTATGTGTCTGATTTAACCAGTGAAGTTCTAACACATGTAGCTGGGCTACATGTGCAGCTAATAAGTTCCTCCAGAACTGGAACAGCTCTCAGTTTCTGTGGTTGTTCTACACTGAAGACTTCTATGATTAGGTTTAAATGTCCATGACAAGTTTAAATTATGATTAACATGAGATTCATCTCCATGTAAAGAAATGCTGGTATTTATTTCTTAAAATAATTGCAGTTAAAGTCAGAAGTGTTGTTGGATGTCAGTTTTCTGAAAAAATGTTGGATTTTGTCCAGCATGAATTATTCTCTGAAATTCATTTCTACATAATTTTATAATTTTAAAGTTTTGTAAATATTTTGCTATAAGGAAAATGACAACAGAATGCAAGGGTCCTAACTTTGGATCCTTTATATATGCCTTTCAAAGTCAGTATATTTCTCAGTCTGCCTGATAAAGAAAAGCCTTATGTAACAGTGTTACTCTTGACCTTCTTCAAAGACTCAGTAGCTGCTATGTCTGGAGCTGTAGATGTGGGTAGATGCAAGAATTGACTAGGATATGATTCCTCCTGGTTAATATGAGGCTTGAAACCTTCACAGTTTCAGCCTAAGAAAACACATTCTCCCTTTTCTCCTCCATCTCCCCAGAATGTCTTTCAATAAAGATCCCAAATCTTTCTTGAAATCTCCAAACCTCAGGTGTCCACAAAAGCGTCAGTATCCATCAGTGTTCTGCCAGACATTCAGTAGTTTTTGTTTTTCTGAGCCTACATCCTGCCTGGTCAGAGAACTTTTCCAGACTGTGACTAAATACAACAACAGCAAAGACCTAGTCTCCTTTTCCTCTTGTTATGAGACCCTCTATCCTCAACGATCTGGTTTTTCATTTTCTCCTCCCTACACTCTGTCTTTTCTCTTGTGTGTGCACGTCTTGTCTTCATCATTCTTTTCTTTCCTAACAATCTACTTCAGTTGTAATTTCACTTTTCCTCATCTTTCTCCTTGAGATAACTTACTGTATCTCATGTATGATTATGTACATGTATAATTAAGTAAAGACATGTGAATAAATAGACATCGTGGTACTTGTGAGACTTGAATGTGATCTCTGTTTTCCAACCTTCCCATTGGCTATTTGTGGTCACTTTCTGCTTTTGCATACCAGTATCTTGTATTTTTTACCATTTGAGTACATTAATTCATTTGGTAATTCTATACAAATAAAAATGGAAAAATCACATTCCATTGTAGTTCTCATATGTTATTGCTTATTTCTTTAGCAAAAATTAGGAGAAATGTTTGAGTTGTCTTCTCTAGAGAACATGTCCTAATTATGTGATTAGGAATTATGTGATTGGGAAATACATACAAATCATAAACCCTCTTTGAGATGCAGCTCTTCTAGTATCCCCACTGGAGCAGTATGTCACTGGCATTATGGGCAAAGCTTGAAAATACCACTTAAGCATCATATATTTTTCTGCTTTATTTCTAAGACATGATGTTCTCTCTCTCTCTCTTTCTTTGAAATAAGAATGTCAATTTATTTAATGCAATCTAATAATTTTCCCAAGTATTTTTCAGTCTTCAGAATGATATCTACAATAAATACAGTTATCTCTTTGATAGAGGTTGTTTTGAACTCTTGATCACAGGTTAAATATTTCAATGTGTTGCGATAATATCTGGTATCTCACTATTTAACCTATTTTGCGATATTTTGATAGCATTCTATTTAAGTGACTGCAAGGCTTTTTCAAACATCAGTAAGAATGCAGAGTAAGCATTTTGCTTTGCAGGAGGAAAACGGGCTTAGTGTTTCTAGTTCCTCAAATACAAACTGATGAAACAATTGGACTATGTAACTTGCCATTTAGGACTGATTTATTTGTAAATATTCAGTGTCCTAGATGTCTGAAAGCATCAACTGACTTTTTTTTTTTTTTGGCAACAAATGGAATATTATATAGGTATACAGGTATACAGTTCTCTGGGTGACGAATTGGCTGAATTGCTAGGCCCAAGGGATTGTTGTGAATGGAATTAAATCTGATTGGTAGCCAGTCACTACTGGTGTTCTCCAGAACAAGGGGAGCAGTTTTATTTAACATTTTTATGAATGATCTGGTTAAGCATATGTTTGCTGATGATACGCAGTTAGTCAGGACTGTTGATCTGCTTGAGGACAAGGAGGTTTTGCAGAGGGATCTGGTTGGGCTGGATCAATGGTCTGGGTCCATCATATTAAATTCAGCAAGAGTAAGTGCCAGGTCCTGCACTTGGATCATAACAACCTGATGCAGTGATATAGGCCTGGGTCAGGATGGTTGGAAAGCTGTCCAGCAGAAAAGGACCTGAGGGCGCTGGTTGGCAGCAGACTGAATGTGAGCCAGCAGCGTGCCCAGGTGGCCAAGAAGGCTAATGGCATCCTGGCCTGCCTCAGAAATAGTGTGGCCAGCAGGACTAGAGAAGGGTTTGTGACTCTGTACTCAGCACTGGAGAGTCTAATGGGCCCCTCAATACAGTAAGGATATTGAGTTGCTCAAGAATGTGCAGAGAAGAGCAACAAAGTTGGTGAAGGGACTAGAAGTCAAGGCTTATGAGGAGCAATTGACGGCACTGGAATTCTTTACTCTGAAGAAGAGGAGGCTGAGGGGAGACCTCATCACTGTCTATAACTACCTGAAAGAAGTTGCAGTGAGGAGGGTTTTGATCTCTTTTCTCAGGTGACAAGTGATAGGATGTGAGGAAATGGTCTCAAGTTGTGCCATGGGAGGTTTAGACTGGATATCAGGAAGAATTTCTTCACTGAGAGTGTGGTTAAGCATTGGGATGGTCTGTACACAGAAGTGGTGGAATCCCCATCCCTGGAAGTGTTTAAGAGGTATTTCTGAACATGAGCCAGCAGTGTGCCCAGGTGGCCAAGAAGACCAATGGCATCCTGGCTTGTATCAGGAATAGCGTAGCCAGCAGGGCCAGGGAGGTGATCCCTGTACTCTGCTCTGGTGAGGCCACACTTGTGTACTGTGTTCAGTTTTGGGCCCCTTTACCAGAAAGACGTTGAGGCCCTGGAGTTTGCTCAGAGAAGGGCTACGAAGTTAGTGAAAGGCCTGGAACACAAGTTCTGTGAGGAGCTGCTGAGGGAGCTGGGGTTATTTAGTCTGGAGAAGAGGAGGCTCAGGGGAGACTTTATTGCTCTCTACAACTATCTGAAAGGAACTTTGTGGGGAGCTGGTCATTGGCCTCTTCTTGCAGATAATTAGCAATAGGACTAGAGGGAATGACCTCAGGCTGCAGCAGGGGAGGTTTGGATTGAAAATTAGGAGAAATTTCTTCTCAGAAAGAGTAGTTGGGCATTGGAACAGGTTGCCCAGGGAGGTGGTGGAGTCACCATCCCTGGGGGTGTTTAAGGAAAGGCTGGACATGGTGCTTAGGGATATGGTTTAATAGGTGATATTGGTAGTAGGATGATGCTTGGACCAGATGATCTTGGAGGTCCTTTCCAACCTTAATGATTCTATGATTCTATGAAGAGATATGTGGGCGTGGCACTAGGCGACATGGTTTAGTGATTGGACTCAGTTGGCCAGGTTAACAGTCAGTCCTGATGATCTTTAATGTCTTTTCTAACTTAGATGATTCTATGATTATTGATCATGCTCTTTAATTTACTTCATGACCCTTCAGCCACTAGTATAAGCCAGTAGCTGGGCATACTGTTATAAATCTGATACAATTTTAAAAGTAGTACACCGAGTACCAGTCACTGAAGAGACAGTGTGAAGAATTTACTATAAGGGCAGAAGCAGTTAAAAAACAACAAATTAAATTTAATCAGTTGTGATGCATCCTTTCTAGATCTTTTTTATCTTAATTTAGTTTGCAATTAATTATGTACTTATTTTGCCAAATGAATTACCAAACTTGTATTCTAGCTGCCTGTAATAACAAAGGCCTTTACTGTTGTTAGCTGAATTCTGGTATGTAACCCAGGAGATTTTATGAACAGTGAAAATGTAATCATTTTTAAATAATGCAGAAGTTCAGGTATTACCATTTTACATGCACAGGTCAGAAGTTATAGTGAAAATATAATCTTTATGTTCACTTACCTTGGATGGGAATCCTTAGCTCAGCTGCTAATGACCTTGAGGTTGGCAGCACATAGCCAGGTACAGCTCAGAAGCACCCTGGTTTCTTTTCATTTCTCAAGTCCATTTAAGAAACCAGAGAGGAACAGAAAAACCTCAAGAGACTTTCCCAAGACTGCTTATTGCAACACAGAGAAACCACATTAACCTCTATGGAGAATGATTATGATGCGTCTTTACAGACACACTTCACTATAGGAAATACCCTGTAATGAAAATTGTTTTGCATCTGTATAGTCAAGATATAATGGCAAGAAATTAAAATACTGGTTATCAAATAAAAGATCAAAAAACATAGGTATTTATACCCTTCAAACAGTTATTTTTTTCTTTTCTCACAGCACTAGAAAAGTTACAAAAACATCTTCACTAAGACTGTGCAAAGCAGTGAACCATATCTCAAACCTAGAGTGAACTGGAATCCATTAGCAATTCAAGCTGTATTCATTTATATATTTTATCATTTTGGTACTTCTAATACTCATTTCTACATGTAAAACTATTCTCTTTTCTTTAGGGCAGCCAGAGAATGGCCTGTTTTTATGCTTATTCCCACCCATCTGCAGTCATAGAAATAACACAGAAAATGCTATTTTCTGTCTATCTGGTTGTGCAAATATATTGTTTTAGATTCCCGCTACTTGCCCTTTCAGAAGGAAAAAAGCTTGGGTGGACAAGTGTGGGTGGTAGATAGTTGCTGAAACACAGCCTCAAGACCATAAACATTTACAGCTCCATCCATCCCATAGGGATGGGCAGCTATTTTTAGAAGAGAAAAATCAAGTAATCATATTTGTAAGGTACAGTGAATACTCAGGGTTCCACATTTATTGTCATGGCTAAAAATGGCTATTGCTGCCTGCCAGTCAAGAAACTGTCAGACCATGAAATGGCCAATTATTCTATCCTCTGGAATATTTTCAGCTAGAAAAAATATTTTTAAATAAAAAAAATAACAACCAACAACATAAATTCTGCAAGACTGACAATGAGCATTCTCTTACTGCAACAAAAGATACCCTCTTTCTCCTAAAAAACTGGGCTGCTTCTGTCTTCTCTGTAGTCTCTACAACTCTGTGAGGCAAGTCGTGGTGGCTCAGAAGTACTGGTGTAGAACAATAGAAATGCCTCCCCTTTGTATGCTTATGAAAAACATGACAACCTATTCTACCTAGCCAAGGAGCACAAAATTCCATCTTTTGGAACTGAAGGATGTCAGCAGTGAGCATCTTAACTCTTATTTACACATACAGTGTTATTCCTATGTTGTTTTGATATTAACTCCCCTGGGAAAAATTCCTGGGGTATTCCTAGTGAAATGGCACTAAATAAATCTAATTTTAATGGAAGCTTAGATCTCTCCTGAGCTCTTTTTTCATCATGAGGTTTTAGCCATGCAGGATGGAGCCCATTAAACAGAAGAACAATGAAACAATACAATTGAACAGCACAGTTTTACTCATTACTGAGAAGTTCTGGTATAAAGCTGGACATTTCTTGCAGGGTGGAATCTTTTCATTCTTGGTTTTGAAGTGGGGGAGAAGACAGCAGAAAAGGAGGTGGGGGAATCCTTTAATTGTTAGTGCAGGTTTTAAACTGACAAGCCTCAAAGGCAGAATACTGACTCTTTGATCTTAAAAGGGTTGTAAAAGGATAGTCTCACTTGTGTTTATTCAAATATTTGCAGGTAAACGCTGATAATCTAAACTGAGTAAAAGCTGCAGAATTTAGCATAAGTGATTTGCATATCAAGAGCCTCAAAATAAATACAAATTCAGAGATCTTAAATGTTGTCAAAAACTAATCATGACTTGAAATTAAGTTGGGACTTGCTTATGTATGGAAGTCTGTGCTCAGAAAATGAAAGAATTCATTTGCAACCATTGGTCTAGTTGACATGCTTAATCCCCTTGAAGAGGGCTGTGTGGTAGCTGCAGGTATCTGCAGTCACATACCTGGTGCTTTGGGGCACACCAAGAGCAAAAGGGCATCCTTGCAGGGCAGAGAAGAGCTGAGCAGATACACGGTGCACCCTTGCTGCCAGACACTATCCACTGGAGACATCCTTTGGAGATGAGTCTGTAGCTGATTCTTGTTAATAACAAAAAGAACTACTTCTAGGGATTGCTCTTGTAGATGACTTGCATTTCTTTGTTTCTGTGCAGAATTGTTAATTCTTGAAATATAGATTCTTGACAAGTTGTTTTTATTATTTTGGTAATTATTTGTGTTTCAAGTAAGGGTATCACAGTTTCTGAATTACTTGGTTGTCTTCACAATCTATTTTTAGAACCTGATTCCTACTATTTATTTTATAGCTAATGACTTGGCATAATTTTGTCTGTTATTTGACTGAAGGAATGTACATCCTGCATTAGCATTGAGACCCATTTGGAAGTAGAGATCCTTCACACTTCTTCTCCAAAAGTGAGCAAAACTTTGTGTTTTGGAAGTCTTACGTGTATGCAAATGCTTAAGCTGGTGAAAGGAGACACTAATAATTAGCATTTATCAAGTCAGATCACCCATACTGCCCAACTTAATGACCTAACATAAAAGTTTCAGCCTCTTGATTCCCTTGGGGGGAGAGTTTATGGCATCAAAAAGTACAGAAGAGACTGGGAAATAATCTCAATTTCTTCAAAAAATTGCTTCTTTTGGTCTGAGCTGATATTGCTTGGAAGATAAAATGATTATAATCTTACAGAATTAAATCAGTTCTATTCCTTCTGGGTTTCTGTACTGGATTTTGCATGGACAACAAAGCTCTGTAAGACTAAGACCAGTTTTGGGCATTAAAAATATATTAATGACATGCTCCTGCATAAGAAAAACTTCAATTTGACTTTTTCAGCTAGTCACTGCTTACTCAGATCCCTTTTCAAGTGTTGGTCAATATAAGATTTTTCTATTCAGATTGACACAAGGTGGTGTGCCCAAAATTTGAGCTGGTATTCTTCAGGGAATGCAAGTGGTATATTGCCAGTCAATGCAGTGACTTACTAAATCATAGAAGGTGAGTGTATGTTTCAGTTCCCTAAAACCCAGTCTCCATTAATAGTGAATGAATATCTACTGAATCCAGTGTGTCTTGGGGTGAGATTTTCATAGGAAATTGCACATTGCCACACTGAGCAGAGTAGTAAATTAGATACCTGTTTTAAAGACGTAAGTCTTAAGGAACAAAATGAGAGTCTCTCTTTTTAGCAGTAATGTCCTGAGTTAATGTGCTGTTAGTACAGTTACATCAAGACGTAATTGTATTTCAAATTCTTTAGAATAAGAGGGGTTTTGAGATATAAGTAGCTCTTTTAAAATTCAGCAATTAAAAAAAAAATGCTGGACAATTTTTTTTTGAGAGAGTTTATGGAAATTGTGTTTAATTTTTTTATTTGAAAGGGAAGACTAAAATCCTTTGGATCCCTGGTAGGAAGCTCTGCCAGCACAGGGGAAAAGTAGGAGTGCTAACAGAAGCACTCAGCACCTACCTTACGCCAGCCCTGAGCTTTGATGATGATACTAAATTCTGACATTCAGAAAAACTTCTCTGCTGGTGTTGCCATAGTTCCCTGAGCTCATCACCTGCAATCCAGCTGCCTCCCCACTGTGATGACTCATTGACATTTCAACACTCGACTTTGTTGACTCTTATTGACTCTCTAACTTTCTGCCATACTGCTTTATTCTTTGGCTCTCTGCACACTTTTCCGAGTCCACTTACACCAATTTTTTATTAGTCAGATGTCCACAACTCATCCAACTCTGAAATTTTCATTTTCCTTTAGGATATCTTACTAGTGGTTTTCCACCACTCTCCCCACACCTTCCCATCCCTTGTCCACAGAGCACACTTTGTGTGGTTTGGATATCTAGATGCCAAAAAAATTGATTTGGAGAACAAAATAACCAACAAGCAGTTACTTTTCCTAGTCATTAGTATTAGTCAGTATAACCTGTTGCTGTCTGTGCATTTTTCTATTTACTGAGGTACCCAAGTCTTTATTTTTAATATACATTTTTAATTTTAAAAGTGTACATGCTACAGTATTTTATTAAAATGTGCAGTTCTTAGGTTCAGCTACTCTGTGCGCAGCTGGTCATTGTACACAAAAAAAGACTATAGAAGTAGTTTTCACTTTGTTTGTGCTAAATATTTTTAGCACACTGTGCATATGTAGTCATTTCATTGTATTTCTTCAAGTTTTTTGACAATGTAAATTTAGTATTTTCTTCTTGCACACTTCCAAAGGGTAGGTTGAAGATGACTGAAACTTTCATGCTGTCACCATCCCCCCCCCCCTCCTTTTTTTTTTTAAATAAGATAGCAAGTTAAGGTTTGAAAAGTAGAATGGGATTGCAGAATGCTTTAAGTAGAATCAGATACTGGATAGACATGTCTGCACGGCAGTTGAAAGGCTATTAGTTATTACACGGACTTCATTTATATTACTGAGGGTGATTAGCTATGATGCAGTAGCTTGTCTAGTTTCTTGCTAGTAAGGAAATGCAGGCTCAATACAAGCCTCTAGAAGAATATCATCTTTTGACAGATTTATTTTACATAAAATAGCCCTGTGAATTTTATTTCAGATGCAGTCTGATCTTGTATTGCACCAAACCCCTTCTGTGAAATGCCAAGAATCTCAAATTCTGATGCATGAAGAATTCTGAACACTTCAAGAAATTCTCCTCATGAGTCTTAATGATGCTTTTTGGACTAAAATCAAATGTGGGAAGAATATGAACAACTAATTGCTGGCTGTTCAATCTCACTGAATAGAAGCAAATTTAAAGTGTTCTGGACCTCTAGAGATTTAGTCCCATGTACCTGGGGGATTTCAACAACAAAATCTTGATAGTACATGCTTAAGTATCTTAAATATATGAGTAATTCAACTGACTTATCAGGGACTGCTCAAGAACCCTAAAATTGATAGTACATTTCAGGATCATGACCTTAATGTGTGTGTGTGTGGAAATATTTTTGTGGGGATTTCCTATTTTCAGTTCAGGGGCATTGTACTTAAAAGTCCTTGTGAGTGAAACTGACTGTATTACCAAGTTTATAGCACTGCTTCACTTTACAGTCACTGTCATAAAAACAAAAACAAAACAAACAAACAAACAGAAACACACACACACACACACAAAAAAAAAAAAAAAAAAAAAAAAAAAGTTTAATATTGTTCCATTGTGTACATTTTACAAATACTTTTATAAGAAAGAGTTAATGATAAACCATTTTCTTTCTTTTTCCCATAATGGTTGTTGTAACATGACTTCCAAATTTTAATGCCTAATATGATATTTGAAAAGCTATAAACTTTTAACAGACTTTAAACATAAAGTGAGTGAATAAATTGCCAGGGAGTCTGTGGTTTGATCCCAGGAAATCCTGATTAATAGCCTTTAGTTTTAGTTAGACCACCCTGAATAAATTGTGAAAAACAGTTGACTCATTTTATGGCCATTTAGATTGCAATTCAACGTACTAAATTTATAACATTTTTTTAAAAAACACTAAATGAAGACATAAGAATTTATATTTCTTCATATAAGACCATATGCTGAACACATTTCTTGGTCTATTTAATTCAATCTTATAAATGTATAATTCCGTATATTTGCTAACCACATAAAATCTATTTTTAATGTAAAAAGGGCTTAATCCAAAACCAGTGCAATAAAAATAACTGTATTCAGAACATTTCTAGTGATTTTCATTGATTAGGACTCCCGCATTTAAAAGTGAAATCGTTGCACATGTGTTTTTGAAACCCTCCTAATAATATTTTTGGTAGGAATTATAAAAAGCAAAATAATTTTTGAAGATAATTCAATAGATAATCTTTTTTTTTTTTTCCCCTCTTTATTTAATGTGTAGTTTATATAACGAGTATCTTAATAACATGGTAATCACATTTTATTATTTGTTAGTATTAATTAAAAGAAATATGTTGTATTTACTGCTGGTCTAAATCTTGACTTTGCTAGTCAAGGTCAAGGCATAGTGATAAATATACTCATTTTGTTTAAACATCATGGTTATCTTCAGTGTGCATCACTTTACAGAAATTTAATTCCTTCATAGGCTAAGTTTCCAGAAACTTGACTGGGTATTGATCCTAGTATGAGCATGAGCAAAGGTGGCAAAATATGACCCATGGTTTGCAATTGCTGCATAAATAGGCTCTCTCCATACAAAGAACATTTTCATGTTCTTCTGCAGTTTTCATGTGTACATACAAAAAGAACTTGATTTTTTTTCTTATTGAAAATGGGATTCTTTTGGGGAGGTCACAGTATTAGCAATAAGATGCAAAAGAAAAGAAATAATATTCCACAATGCTACTGCAGAAGGCTGATTACTGAAAAATTAATTTGCATATTCTACACAATTTAACAAATCACACTGAGTAAAAAAGTAAACAAAACATCTATATAAAAACCTCCGATAGTTAAGTAGCAGGGTATAAAATAAATAGAGGGTATTTGCATTGTGTCTTTTCAGTATGCTTGGATTTTCTTTTTCTTTTCAATAAAAAAAATAAAGGATTTTCCACATAATAGAAAATTGAGTTTACTATTTCTAAAATGTTCTTAACATAGAAAAAGGAAACATTTTAATATTAGTGCTTATCACAACATCTAAGGCATCACCATCCCCCTCTCAAGCTTTCTACTCTTAAATAAAAAAGGAAAAATCCTATTGTTTTCCTAGCTTCACTTTGCTTGTAGTGATTGATGTAGAATTTTACTGCCATCCAATGGCAAGGACCTATTATAGCCTAAGTAAATGTCTAATGCTTTTTGATCAAATTGCAGTCTAGGGAATTGTATGTAAGTGTATGTAGTACACTTAGAATTTACATCAATACATCTCTGTTCGTTACACAGTGAGAAAGAAATATGACTACAGTTTCAATTTATTCCGTGTTTCCTAATTCAATTTAACTCTGAATTACAAATAGTGGTACATAATTACTTAAATGAATAAATCAACCTAAGCTATTTACGAAAAAGTACATTAGCATATAATATTAATTTTTGCATGTACCTTGTCATGTTAGTTTAAAAGATTCCTTTCTCTACAATTAAGAGTGTTTTCTTAGTCAGCAAAATATGTTTGTACTATTATACCCTTCTCCATTTTACTTATTTTGTCTAGAGACTTTATAGATGTTATTGTATGCTAAATTGCTTTATGACTCTCAAATGCATCTTTTTTTTTTTTCTTTTTCTTTTTGGTGTTTACTAACACACACGCACAAACCTCTTAGAGGGACAGTTGCTGAAAACTATTATCTGCAATGTCTGGATTTTGGTATACTTTTTTTCCTTTATGCTTTTCAGATTCATCTTCAACTGGCAGTCCAACTTAATGGCTACTTTATACAGTTCTAAAAAGCAATTTAGTATTCTAACAATGCAGATACATCTAAGTGAAATAACTTCAATTTGGGGCAAGAATATAAAATAAAGCCACCATCTTTTACTGCTAAGGAATATTAAATTAAGTAGAGACTCTTACAGGAAAAAAACAAACAAACAAACAAACAAAAACTACCAGAATGGGGACAAATATAAGTATGGAGTAAAAGACCAAAAGCTAAATAATGCAGAGAAAGGATAGACTCCTTTATTTCTGTTTAATTCTAGTTGGAAGACTCCTCATGTATGGTCGCTCCATTAGCATTCTCTCCATTGCCTGCTAAAGCCAATAGACACATTTCAAGTGACATAAAGGAGAACTGAAACACGTCCCTCTGAACCATTCCTATCTCCTGGTATGGATGGCTACCTGCTGTCCCACAAGTATATTTCAATTCAGACATTTATAAGAACCTTTATGGTTTCTCATGAAGATACATCCAGTAGATAACTAGTTAAACATCACACCATTTAGGAACACTTTGTCAGACATTCTGTTGATGTCTTGCTGCTATTTTAATTCTAACAATTCTTTGCCCACAGTCTTTGACTATTACCACAGTTGTACAGAAAGAATAATCTTAGATTAAATTACCTCGTTAAGATGGAGCATGCTACAGAGTGTAAGGTTATTGGAGGTGAAGCAAGAAATAGAACATAGAAGAAAGTCCCAGAAGCCTCAGAAATATGCCTTATTTATCCACGCCTTAGTCACTGTAGGAAACAATTACAAAATTAGAACTTTCCTGCTATAACTGAAATACATTGGTTTTAACCTGCACAATCTCTCTGGAGTGTGTGTTCATGGAATAGATTGATTTGGTTAAAAAATAAACATTAAAATAGGCATGCATCTGCTGTCTGACACTTTAGTGCTTTAAGAGGATCAATATAATAGGAAAGTATGAGGAGAAAATGAGGATCATTGGAAATATATGATTTGTATTATTGTACTTATTTTGCAATTAATATCAGGACACCACAACTGTACTTGGAAAACAAAACTCACTTTTCTCAGTATTGCCATATGAACATTTAATTACAAAAGAAATTAAATTTTCTCTCCACCTTTTAGTTTAATTTTTTTTTTGAAAATTAAATGTTTCATGTAATGTTGATGTTCATGAGCTTGGAACTGGCTGAAAAGGGTGGATTGCTATGATATCATGACATACAGATGTAGCTCCTTTTTTCCCTTCATAATTTAGATTAATTTCAAAGAGCACTAATCTCAGAAAAGCAATTTATGTGAGTCCAGTACATATGTTCTTCCTAGGAAATAGCCATTTATTGCTAGGTAAGTTCCTAATTTATTTTCTAATACGTTCTTATTACCATAGTTCTCAATGTTTTTGCAGCATATGCTTATGCAAATTTATCCAGTGTATTCAGTTTTAGTTTGTTCAAGACAAAACACTGCTACACTTTAGGTATTAATGCTCCAAGTGAATACACTTTTCACAGAGCAGATATATTCCCATATTCCTCAAAATCCACTTGATCAATTTCTAGAAATGGATAGGAGGAAAAATTGATTTCAACCACTTCCTTCATGTTTTGAATAATACTTTCCCTCCCACCCTGGTCTTTGAAGGAAAGATCTACGTGACAGCTAACAAAGCTGCCCTGCCTTTGTAGCCCTCATTTTATGAGACGTGAGATAAGATGCTCTCTGCATGGGTCTTGGCGAGTTCAGCTGGCCGCAGCACGTGGGAATCTTTCAGGAAACGAAGCCTTCACCCTTGTTTCTGCACACAGATGTGTGCAAGGAGCCTCTGTGTTGGTGAGAGGCAAAAAAAGGAGCTTGGGAGCTAGGCAAGGTGTTCTTGGGCAGGTTTGGGGCTTTACCATTGCTGCAGTGTTCCTGAAGCACAGAACTGGTAAAATGAAGACTATGGAGAATACGGAGTGTAGCATTTGTAAAGGGTGACGGTTGCCTCTGCTCAGATCCTTCCCTCACTGCAGGAAATACCTGCAGTGGTTCAACCTCTGAGGAGCAGAGGCTGTGTGGTGACACGAGGCAGCACACGTGACTTGGCCACCAGCCTTGCCTGGGAGAACTTTCTGTGTGTTACAGCCCTCCTTTCACTCTCCCCACCCATTCATGCATATTCAGATAATGCATCAAAATAACTGGAAGGCAAATATCCCCAGAATCACCATCTCCATTTCGTGAATAAGAAACTCACAGTTGATTGCCTTTTTCCCTGTTTAATTTTCCTTGAGCGCATTGCAACAGTCTGTATGCTCAATGATGATCACTTTTGTGAAGCCGCATTTCATTTCCTCTGAGCACTAAAACTGGCTTTTCTCACCTGAAACACATATCATGCACAGATTTTAATTATTTAGTTATGATTTAACATTCATGATATATGGGTATCATTATCAGTGGTTGCAAACCCTCTTTTCTTTTGGCTACTTAACACGAAGAAGATGCTCTTTGTTATTAACATCTGTTCATCGAGGGCACAGACCTCCTCAGCATTGCTAGTACCTTCTGTTTTTGTCAGGCAAAGAGAAAGGGATCAAGAGCTTCATCAGAGCCTAACTTGGCACTGATGTGTTTTTTCTCTTAGCATAGCCTAGATCTAAATTGTTCCTAAAAATTGCAGTAGCTTTTAAAATACTACTCAATAACTAGATCTGACTAGGTGGAGATGAAGATGGTTCAGATACAAATGTAATATTATTTAAATGTTATGATTATGTACGGGCTACAAGATGAAAAATGAGTTATAAAAAAGATGTGGAAGAATTAGAAAATCAGATTAGTGAATTGCTTTAGCCGTGAAACCATCTTCTTAGCTATGAAAAAATAGCTAATCTTATTTTTCCCCACTAAGCTCATTCTAGTTTTTCTATAGCTCAGCAAAGGCCTCACAGCAGAAATGTCCCCTGTAAATAACATTTACCTTGTTATTTCAGCAGGCTTTTTATTAAGCCTTTCAAGGCTAGATCTTTGGCTCCCAGTAAAACAAGGTGTTGTTTCTTCTCTAGAGACATTGCTAAGGCACCGAGTCACTTGCAGAAAGGTTCCTCTGTGCTGCCACTTTCCATCCCGACTGATCCAGAGGGGACAGTTGTGCTCAGAGGGGAGACTGAGCCTGAACTTTTTTGCAGATCCTTTTCACAGAAAAGGTAAACAGAAAAGAGATTTCTACTCAATCACTCAATTCTGTGAGCTTTGCCAATACATATGAAATGTAACAATGTTTGTGCTCCAGACCAGAATCTTATTTCTTCCTAAAAGAAAGCATCAAAATCTGATCATGTAGATAAAAGAGAAAACTTCTCATGAATATACTCTACATGATTAAAACTCAAGCTCCCTATGGTTTAGACCTGGAAAACATTTTAATTATCTATCTAACATCTTGCTATTTCTGGAATTTTTACTGCAAATGTTTCTGACATACTGTTTCATGGAGTATCCTTTCCTCACACTGTGCTTTTTTTTATACTCCAGATGTACAGTAAACAACAAAAGCTTGTTTTATCTTTTACTCTCCATCAGATGAAAGTGAAAGATACCTAAATGAAAAAAAAAACAAAAAACACACCACCACCACCACCAACAAAACCTTGTAAAAATATATTTTAGTCATAGACATCATGCTTATAATCTAAAAGTCCTATAACAATTTCAGTTATACTTTACCAAATAGACAACTACTACACATAACTACAAATAATTGAAACATTAACTTTGCTGTGAATAAAACTAAAAAAAGAAAAAAAAAATCTAAAATCATCTTATTACTTTTTAAACTAGGGCAGCAGACTAATGGTTTATTGAATCTAAAAAGTTGTCAAAAGTTTTCCAAAGTTTCCATTTCCTATATTAGTCCCTGAGTTGAATTTATATCAAGAAAATGATTGGTATCTGTCAGGCCAGGTTTTAACCTGTAGGACTGCCAACGCTGTAAAAGTGAATGTAGTGGCTAGATTTGTGAGTTATTATCTTATCTTGTAAGGCAGTCCTGTGTTATATAGCTTGCCAAACAGAGTTTAACTTCATTACCCGAGCAGTATTCACTGCTGCACTTGGCACTCTTTCACAGGATGTACTAGCTGAAGCACAGCAGCCTGTAAGCACAGCTGGCACCTGACTCAGGGTCTTCATCGCAGCTGGCACCTCAACCTGTGCCAGACAGGGCTTTACTTGGATGTGGGCGTACCTCAGGTGTCACGGTGTCTGTTGTCTTCAGCAACATCAACAATTCAGAATTTGCAAAGTTTGTAAATGAAATCTCTAAACTAGAGACATGGTTCCATGAGACAGGTCTACAAATATTATCTTTCCTCATGAGGAGAAGAAAAACAAAGAAAAATGAAATAGTGAATTCTTACATGTTTTTTAAGACCAGACTAACCACTTTGATGATAATCTAGCTTGTTTTAGTGAGTAAAGTGTACTTTCATCTAGTGATTCCTGCATTCCTAACTTCACATTGAGAAGGAGAAGGATATCTTTAAAAAGCCTGCTTCTTTAAAAGCAGTCATGTCAAACTAATTTTATATGGTGACCTGATCTGATATCGTGGTGTTTGGCATCAAACTGTTTCACATAAATTATTAAATTAAACAGTATTAATGAAAGAAATAAGCTATATGGTATGGTTACTATTTTTTTCTTTTTTTTTTTTCTTTTTTTTTTTTTCCCCCATTATCAACCACTATATGTGTGTTAATAACTATATGGGAAATTATTGCTACATCTATTGGCTGCTGCCTCTTTTCTGTTCACCTGAGTAGAAATGGTGGTGTTTTGAAGGCTGATATGGCCAGCTTTTAGTGAGCTGGTTTGTGAATTACTTGGGCCATGGATGCAGTGATTGCTCAGGTCCACTCCATTCTCAGGACCACTCAAGTGCAACAAGACAGAAGCTGCTCTCAGGAGTTAGAAAGTGCAGCAGGTCTCCTACCACACAGGGCCTGATAAAATACACCTGCTCTACCCATGACAGTGGAATATACATGTATGTTCAGCCCCAGTGCTGCCTGGCAGAAAGTAGAGGAGGAGTATGCTATCTCAAAGGCAGTCGGATCCATCAGGCATCTGCGAAGTCCACTCAGGTTATGCCCTTTGAACTACCCATATGGAAACACTCTTTTAGTAGCTACCAGATTTCAGAAGGGCTATTTCAGGCAGGTATTCAGCTGTAACAATGTATGGACATGTTCAGGGCTAACACTGGCCTTTGTATAATAAAATCTTGGTACTGAGGTGCTTAGAGCATAATGTAGGCATACCAAATAGCTCTACAGGAAACAGCTTTGATACAACAAAACTCATACTGTTTTGGAGTTAATTAGTTAGTCTAACTAAACCAAGCCTGATTTCTTACGGAGAAGCTGTGAGATACATATGTAGTGCTCTGGGTTTGAATTTTGTAACACTTTTCTTCTTTGGGCATTTACATTAGCTATGGCCAAGTCTCTCATTCTCAGAGAACAAAGAGTTGATTGGAGAGTGGATGGCACACACACACATTGCATTCAGCCTACCAGGAGCTGCTGCAGAACTACTCCAACCTACATTAACTGCTACAATGCCTCTAAGATGAGTAAATATGGAGCATCTGGAGTGACTTTTGAAAGCATCATGTCCCACTTAAAAATACTGATTTACTGCTTCCTCCCAAAACAGCATCCAAGCCTTGTTGTCCTTGGAGTATAGGAGTGTTTAAAACACATATCTGGGGTAAAGTCAACTTGTAAAAATGTCTTGTACAATCAACTCAAATTTTTACCCATACTTGACAGATCAGAAATTACCTGCGATTATGCAAGTTTGGAAATTTTGGGCAACATCAGAGTATATTCTGAGTGACCATTTCTGCTCAATATCTCTGCACATCAGGTTGTGTATAAGAATCATCCATGTAATGGATGACCATTAGTTCTCTGACATGATAACAAGCCACTGAGCTATCAAAACTCATTGCTTTCTCTTAGCAAGGCAGCCTTAGGTCAGCAAAAGTAAATGCAGGGAGGTGAATTTGTGAAAGGTTTTCTTTCCAGTTGTAGGTAAATGGTTCTGTTAATAGACAGCCAGCTGTGGTAGTACCTCAAAAATTTTGAGATAACCCACCACACAATTTATATTCTGAAACGTGTTAACTTCTGAACACGGCTCAAGAAGGTTCTCAGCTCTCCCCATACTGCCCATGAAGGGTAAATGGCAGCACTCACCCAGAAAGCTGAACACTTGTGGGGCACAGCCACACTCATGCATTGGGGCTATAACAGGCTGCATCTGGGCTTACTTGACTGGTTACTGGAGGGGAAGGCATGGGGCAGCTCTGTGCCTTGACCAGCAAACAGCTGATTTGGACGCTTTGCTTGTGCTGCTTAGGCTTGGAAACGGGAGGGGTTGATTGGAAGTGGTAAGTGATTTACATGGATGTCATGGTCATGAACCCATGGTGGGTAATGGGAAAATTATACTGTTTTAGAGAGGGGTGCTAATGACTGAGATCTCATTGTGAGGGGGAAAACTTGCAATAATGGCTTAGCCTGTTAAAGCAATGATTTCGGTGTTTCTGTGTTTAGCAGAATGAAGGAAGTGCATTCATCATGAATGTCAACAGGCAAGTGTGAATCATCAAAAGCTGGAAGGTTCATCCCTTGGAACAGAGATATCCAGAAGAAAATGTTATTACATTATCTAATGGCAGTCAGCCAGGCAAGAAAAACTAATTATTGTAAAAGGTTCTGTGACGACAGTAAATGTAGTACTGGTATGGAAGCGTAGGCTTAGTTTTTAGTAAGAGATTGTCCTGGCTGTGGTAGGAATAGAGAGTATGACATCAGTTCCTGCTTTTTGGTGCCACTTTATATAATGCTTACACAGTGTTTCAGATTAGGTGAACTGATTGAATTCCTGTGAAGGAAGGTTTATTTTCTGGTGTTGGATGATGAATCTTGGTTGACATTTTTGTTATATAATTTTAGTTGTGAAGAATGCCAGAGTAACAATGAGGGGGGGGAAAATGTTTGTGAAGTGCAGGCAGTGGTAGGCAAGGTGTCCAGATATTGTCTTCTGTGTTTTATCTCTCTGCTCTGGAAGCTGTTTTAGAGCTTGAAAGATAGTACAGTCTCCATAATCATTGCTAATCCAAGAATCCAGTATGTTAAAAAATGTTATTTATGCCATGAAATTGTTACAAAGATTAAAATGTCTTATGTGCCAGCACAGCAAGTTTCCCTCGAGGTTCAGTCAGGACTGGATTTAAATGGCCTTGAGTCCAGCTAATTGCAGGCCAGTTAGCTTTAACCATGCTGAATCTGGAAAATTGCCTCTTTCGGGAAGTGACCAGATTCATGCCTAGAAAACCCCACTTGTATTCTGCTCTGGGGGGTGGGTATAAATCTTTAGTATTCTCATTAATCTTTTAAGCTGGTGAACATAAACATCTGGAAGCTTGCACTTTCAGAGTTCTGTAACAACATCTCCAACTGGTTATTTCACTTCTTTTGTCTATAATATTGCCCTTTTCACTCACTGTGTATTATTCATATCTTAAATTTAATCACCAACCCACTAAAGTTAAAATCACTCTACACCTGAAATATAAACACCATCACACTGAAGTTGAGAATGCATTATGCCTTATACATAATTACCGTTATGCTGAGGTAAGGTTCCCACCTTTTTTTGTGAAGCCACAAAAGATTTTTCTGGTTATCGGTGCCTTTTCATACCTGCGTAACAAATGCAACCTTTTGCAGTTCTTTTTCTTGTACCTTTTCAGAGGAAATTCTCCCACACAGAGAGAGTTTTCACATTTCCTGCTCAGTCTTCATGGCATCTAGGGCTGTGCTGCCTCCAACTGCTAAAATCACTCTGGGTGTCCTTCACATTCCCCAGCAGAAGCACTGTTGTGCATTCTTATGTTAGGCAGGGAATATCTCCAGCAACAAACCAATACAGTGTCCTGCTTTTCTTGAGCCAGCTCATCCTGGCTGGCAGCTCTTGTCTGCATTTGCTCCCCAGATAATTCAGTGATTTCAGTGGTGAACAAAGACTCTACTATAGGTTGTTGGCTGAGTATTTCTACAGAGAGCTCTTCTGTATTGTTGAGGTGCATGTTATAACAGAGTTCCCAAGAGATGGAACAGTGTACAGTGGCAGAGTTGCAGTGTGCCAGTGTTTGCATGAAAAAGGATTGAAGCATCCTTGTTAGAGGGGCACTGTGTCAATAAAGCTGGTCTAGTAGTTTGGGCTTTTTGTTGAATTGCTTGATCTTACCTGAAAGTCCGTAGACCAGTTGAACTCTTATTCTGTCTTCGATTTCTGCAGATGTTTGTTGTTGGTTACCCATCTTTTATGTATGTTTTTTGAGCAGTATCATTCCATTTTTGCTCTTGGTTCTCAGGTCTGTTCAAGACACTAGCTGAGCATCAGCTTTCCTTCAGGATGACTTTGAATAGTGTAGTTTATTACTGACATATATTAGCCCACTATCTTGAGTTCTGACGTTGCCTCCCTACATTTCTTTCACAGCAATGAATTTTGGGAGGATAAAGATTGCAGGATCATGCTTCTAGTATATTTTGTCACATCACATAATAAAACCCTGGTTCTGAGGGGAAAAATAACTTAACACTTCAGACACATAGTAATCACATTTAAGGGTCCTAAAAGGTACTTATTTGCAATATTTATTCAGTCTATATCCAATCAGTATCAAATGTCTTCAAATGATGGAACAGAATTGTGTACTTTGAACATTTCTTAATTTAAACTTTTTCATGGAAAGCAGAAACAAGTTACACAATGCAAAAATTAAAATGAACTTACGTCTGTTAAACATTAAAATGTTTATGCTTTGTTCAGCTTCCCAGTATTTTCTCATGCTTTATATGAAGGTAATATGTACACTTGGTGCTTTTTACAGAAAGCTGAACTTTTCTCTGACCTTTGAAGTACCTGGGTTCAACAGTGCATAAATGGAGTGAGAAAAAATTATTTGAATTTGTTGTCTGGCAATAATTAAAACCAGTAATGTAGTTCTAATGCTGCCTTTGTTACAGGAATCACAGCAGTGAGTGTTACATCTCATCTTATGTTATCTTCAAGAAGCCTTTCATGCTTATGTATTTAATTATCTAGCTTTCTTTTAATGTATTTGTCAAGCAATCTTAAATATATTATTGCAATACCATATCTGTAATAGTATCTCCACATAAACAAATGTGCTTTTTAACTACAGCATTGAGAACTCCCTCTGGTAGGATTCCCAAACTGCTCTGCAGGTTGCTGGCTACAGCAGACTACCAAAACAAATTTCTTACCATGATCAAGGTCAGAACCAGGTCAGTCATTCACAGAATATTACATCTCTGTTTGGAAGCAGGAAGCATTTGATATTTGATTTCCCTATGTGCCATTCTTTGATGGATTTTCCTTTTCTTTCCTGCAGAGGGAAGGATCTGTTATGTTAAAACTGTTATGTGTATTTACATATAATGACTGATACATATTTAATACTGATAGTGTCCTGGAAAACCGTTAAGGAAATGCATCTTCTGGATCTGCAAAAACATGTAATAGGCATTCTGCTGGAGTCTAAGGTAATTCTTTATGAAAAGTGTGTTCACATGAGGACAGCGGTCATAGTGACTTACTTTGACATCAGGTATTTCAGTAAAGTCTCAATCCCTAAATAGACTTCTGCAATGATTTAGGAGTGTTCAAAGAGAGGAACACTGCTATCACCATAGCTGTAGCTTGTCTAATTTTGTTAGGCTAATTTGTAAGGGTAAGTCAGAGATTTCCATTGTCTGTATATGTACGTATTTACAGCTATGGAAAGTGAGCCCCAGAATACTGGGGCTTAAATCTGAGCAATGTGTATGCGTGTATGCAACCCTTAATCCTTGGGTTCTAGAGTTTTAATAACACAAATAACAAAGTTTACTGAGACTCTAGGATTTGTATTTTTCATTTCATAGTCTTCTCACTTTTTTTTTTTTTTTTTTTTTTTTTTACTTGATAAAATGTTTATTTTGCATAGTTCTGTGATTTGGGATTGTTTTGCATGGATTCAACTACTTGCTTCAATTCCTCCCTCCCCAGCTCTTTAATACTAAGGTTGTCAGGGACTTCTGATGTAAGGAAAAACTGAAAACCTGAATGTGTTACATATATACTGCATTTTCAGTATGAAAGGGGGTACTTGTTGGTATTCTGTGAGTGTTGTGATGAAATGAAGAAAAACTTTTGGTTTTAAGAGCTCAGAATAGAGTAAAAACCCACTTAACTGAAATTGAATAACTTCCCTGATCTTGTCACATATAACAATGTGCTGTAGAAAGCCAAAGATGGTAGCAAAACATTTCATTGAACTTAGCAATGATAAACAAAGCTGTGGTAGGTCACATTCCTACTGTAGTGCAAGAGCCCTCCCTCATGCTGTCATGGAGCATGACAAGCATGACCAATGACCAAGGGAGACTAAGACCCACTAAGAACATGGAATTTTATCATGTGCATAAGTGTTTAATTTTACTTGCAGACCTGTATGTTGCTCAGATATACCTGATGCACTAAGTGCCTGAATATATAGGAGGATTTAGTTTGAGGTACTTAGGACCCATGCTTGGCAGCTCTTCAAGCTCTATAACCATAACAATGGAATATATTCACCTGAAAACAATAGTTGAAAATTTTCTGTGTGATAAAGTAGATTAAAAGTGTCAGTTTTTTTCAGTGTAATGCTAAGGAAGTTTAGGTATCTTATCTGGTATCTTATCTGGTTTGCAAGCACCACATAGTAGTAAAAAGTTTGCAAGGATGGATAACTGTTTATAGTTACTCAATGTGTAAGTAGAAGTTAAAGTATAATGGGAAGTTTCCATAACCACACACATTTTCACCTCACATGAGGTGATGGTAGGCACTGCTCAATTCTGCATTAGTATGCCCAATATCTAATGTAATACCTGTTCATGTGTACACAATAAGAAAGAAAAATAGTTTTCTTGTCATTCCTGATCCAGACATCTAGAATGAAATAAAATAATCCAGATACCACAGATAAGTTTAAAAACAGTGCAATGATATGCTCATTTTTTGCCTTCAAATCTGTAAAACTTTAGACTTCTCAAGATTCAGTTTAAGCATTTGCAGTCACTTAAAGTAGCAAAAGCAAAACCACAAGAAAACAAACACAGAGAAGCTTGCAGAAATGTGTATTTGAATCAAAGTTTCTTATTCTGTACTAATTTGATCTGTCACTTCTGATGAAAGATGGTGTATAGCAGCGTCTGGATAAGTGGAAAGTAGCTTGGAAAATATAAGTTCCCCTATCTTGCTAAGTGGGGTAAGGGAATGAATACAGATTCCATGCAAGAAAGGGGTGTATGTAGGCAGGACATAGTAGGGAAGTGGTAGCTGGGTAATTCTGTGACTACTTCTGTAAGGGCCACAGAAAGGAACAGAAAGGAACCTCACCTCCATAAATTACTCTGCATGTGTTTTTATGTGCATGTTCGCAAGGACATCTTAAATGCAAATGCTTCCAAAATAACAAGATCTCTTTGACTATTTTTGGTTTAGACCTGGCTCAAAGCACTCAAAGCAAAGGGTAGTCAGGGTAGGCTGCAAGTTGCATGTACTCAAGAGAAGCTGTAGCACACTCATGTTTCAGACTTAGTTTCATGTTTCCCTGGACAGTACTAGGAATGAACCAAATGGTACCCAAGCTACTGTAAGTCATGTCATAGTTGATGTATTAGAGAGTAGCCAAATATGTCTCTGTTGTTGTTCTTTCTGATCTGGCTTTGTTGTTTTTGGTTATGTGAGTAGACATACCAAAAATTCTTCTACTAGTTTGATGAACTATGTAATCCAATGGTAAATTGTACTTATTTTGGCATTTGTCTTGTTATTCAAGATAGATGAAGACTAAAATGTGAAGTAAATCCTAATATAAAGTGGCTGTGATGGATGGCTGGCTTTCTTTTATTGTTGCTTATAGTCCTTTAACTGCTTGTCATTAAGGACTACTAAGATGGTAGAAGCATGAAAATGCCTTGGAAGTTTTTAGGGCTCATTACCTTCATAGTTTCTTAGCTTCCAGTGTCCTGGGAAGATGTTAAAAATCTTTGTTCTTGGAAAAGTTAAAAACCTAATTTTAAGTAATTTCTTTGCAATCAGTTTTGCAATTTACTAAGAAGCTGAGGTTGAATTGAGGGGTGCCAGACAATGTGCATAGTTATCTCTGGACAGTGAGTCTAACATTTACTTCTGCAAGTCTTTCTCTAGAATGGAGACTGTCATTCTCACAGTTATAACCGTGATTATCATTGCTTGCAATCAAAGTCTGAGAAGGTAGAGACTTAGTTCTGTTGAGGAAACCTGTAGGTGCTGGATTAGTGCAATAAATACAGTGGTCTTTCATCCAAACAGCCTCACTTACTGAAAAAAGAAACACATAGATACACATAATGTACCTTTTCGGTTTCTTCTCTCCAATTATGCTAACAAGCTTCATGCTGAGAGAGGATTAGGGATGGTGGACAATCAAAGACAATGCTTTCTTCTTGGTAAAAAGGTGTGAAAAGATATAGGCACTAGAGCTGGAGTTATTAGGCGTACCTGCAGGAGGCCATATGACTAAGGCCACAAGAGACTGAAGAATTGAAAATGCTTAGTCACTATTCTAAGCTCTTCAATGACATCTTTAACACCTTTTGATTCGAAAGGAAAAGCCACAATGCAAATATTCCCCTGGCAGGTTCTGCTTAGTGTTTGTGGCTCAGCGGGGCTGTGACACCTGGCTGAGTAAAATTCCCAGTGGGAGACCTGCACTCACCCTGCCAGCACTGAAGAGTATGGCACCTGCAGGAGCTCAGAAGGCAAAGCTGAAGATTAAAGAGGCAGGAAGGTCCTATGGAATAAGCCCTCTACCAATTTTATTATGTATTCCATAGTGTAAAAGGAGTGAAATAAAAGGAAAAATCAAAAGAATTGTGTAAGCCCCTCTAATACTTCTATTAACAGTGCTGTTGCTTCTTTGGAGCATTTCAAATAGCCAAAGCAAGATGGTCAGAAAAGACAAAATTTCTTGTTCAATTGCATTATGAATCAATTATGAATTTTTAAAAGGAAATGTATAGATGCTCTGGCTGCCTTGGTCTTTTATTTGGCCTTTCCTGAAAATATTTCACTCTAATTTCAATAAGTGAAATTTAAAAATTGGATCAATTTTATTTCTGCTTTGTTGCTGGCTGTTTATTATCCCTTTTAAATGTATTCCTAACTTATGTGTGCAGTTATTCTGGAAAACCTGAATTATATCTCAGCTGCTCTGTGACTATATGCAGTATTGATGCTTGCCTGTGAAACCCACTGGTCGCCAATTGAACTAATCATAAAATACTATGTCAACATCTCCCTGCATCATGGATATATATTAAGTTACATTCCACACAGACAATGTGAAATGCAAATAATGTAACTTAGAAATGGGTATCTAACACAAATGTTATTAATGTACCTCCCAAAGACTGCTCAGAGGCAAAGGTGACCACAGGGGTGGAGGTAGCTGGTTACAGGCTGCCTTCTCTAACATCTGTGTAAATAGTGGAGTGGTGGCCTCTTGAAGTTGCAAGGGCTGCAGTTTCAAATATTAAACTACAAAAAAAAAAAAAAAAAAAAAAAGGCTGCTTGTGACTGTACTAAAGGAATTGCCTCTAGTATCTTTTCTTTTTTCTTTTTGGCTGCTGTTATTAAGAAAAATATCAGAAGACCACCAAGGAAGAAAGGAGCAGGAAAAGGACATAAGCATAATGAATGCCAAGATTTAATTGACACAGTAGCAGCTCATACTGCCTGTTCTCTTTGTGGAGATGTTATCCTTCACATGTTGATAACACTAATCTAAAGAACTGTATTGAACTGACTCATACCTCTCCCCCCAATATTCTAGAAATAAAATATTTCTAAAAAAATAAAATAAAGTTCCCTAAAGCCAAATATCCTGAATGTTCAACCACCTAACCAGAGTGTTTACAATAAATTTTGATCTGTAGGAGAGAGAGTTATCATTTAAGGCTATTTAAGTTATTCCTAACTTTTTAGCTATGTACACTTAAGTAGTCTACAGAAGGATAGATAGTTTCTTTAAAATGAGAAACAAAGACACTGAAATCCTATGCTTCATTTGATCTCTTCTGATTTTCTTTTAAGGCTTGCCTGAAAGATTTTCTTTTACTTCAACTATGCCTGATATTTTTCAACCCCCTACTTCAGCTTCTGTTTGAAAACAGGTACCAAGGAGAGAATGCAAGTTACAGGTACCCATGTGAGAATGCAAGTATGAGGCTGTGTTAAAATTTGTCTTGTTCTAGTGCTTGAAGGATGAATGCAAAGAAAATGTGGTTGTGTATAGATGTAGTCTGCCATTTATATACAAAGATAAGGTAATAGGCTGGAAATCACCAGTTTTAAGTTTCAACATTTCCATTTTATTTTCAGTAGATAGAAACGTCTGCACAGTATGTGGTCTTATGACCAGTCCAAATCCACAAATATCAGTAGTAACAAAATTAGAAAACTTAAGAACTGTTTTCCACTGCAGTCGGTCACATCAGCTTAATATCAATGCCAACTTCTGATTATAATTAATCTAGGAGAAAACTGCATTTTACAGCAGAAATGTTAATGAATTTGGATAATGTGATATAAGAAAACAGTAGATTGTATCAGAACTTGTTTGCTGCACATCAGAAGTACTGCAGCATTATTTTAGAAGCTCCCTTAAGTGAGGAGGCTCCGTAGTACACTGGAAATTTCTGTAAGGCAATTGTTCTTTCAAATAATGTCCAGGGAAAAACTCTAGAACTCTTTATCATTGTGGCGAAAGTCCTCTGCAAGTAGTTTAAGTTCACAGACAGTATTTTGAATATTTACCCTTTTCATTCCTAGTTTTCACTTTTTTCCTAAAATCTTATATTTCAGGGCAAGCTGTGTTTAAGTTCCAGTCTTGTGTGAAGCCTAGATTTTCCCATTGGAAGTGGGGAGTGGGAGGGAAGGAATGCAGGGACAGTAGAGAAGGTAGGGTACGGAATTGCTAATACCTCAGGGGTATGGTAATTTACTTGGTTAGTGAAGAAGTTGAGTTGAGTTTTAACAATGGGAGCTAGAAAGGCAAAAAATAAGAAAGTTCAAAACCAAGCAGATACAGGTATTTTTTGCTCAGCATACAGTTCTGTATAGAGTTCCTATAAGTTCCTATAGAGTTATAGGTGATGGTCTTCCCTATGGCAATGTCAATTTTACAGTTTGTGTAAACAAACTGAACCCAAAACCCCAAAGATCTATTTTTTGGTCTTTAGTCTTGTCTTTTGGCAAATGAGGATTGATGAGGCTAACTACTTAATTTCAAGAACGTAGTTTCCAAAATAAATCCAATGCTTTTCTTTAAAAAATATTTATATTCCATATATTCTTTAATGTGGCCTCTCAGAGGAGGCCTGTGTAGTGCAGTACAGCAAAGATGTATGTGAGGAAGCTCTGAGCAGACATGTGGGACAACTTAAGTACATCTTCTGTATGGCAATATTGCCTCTGGATCCTGAACCAGATCATTTAACACTGCACTTTTCACATCTGTACTCTTTCTATTTCCTCAGGAAAAACATTTGAATCAAGCCTCACTGTAACTGAAAGAGTTGAGAGGTACATATGCAACTGGAAGAATGTCAGCAACAATGTATGCATGCTTGAAGATTTTGATTGACAAGCTGGCAGAAGATTGGTCAGAAATATGTAACTGAATTTTATTGGAATATGTTTAAGACAGAGTAGGTGTGGACTTAATGCTGGAAATGACTTATTGCTTAACATTAGCAGGACAGCTTTGCTTTTTGTTTCATTGTTTGGTAGCTCTGACTTAGTGAAGCAGCTCCTGATTAGGTGATGTTTTTCAGATGAAGGTTTTCAGGCCAAACTCAGAATGCTTCAGGTACATAGCTCAGATGTAGACATTCAAGTGAAGCAGTGTAAGATGTGAAATGAAATCCCTTTGTACTCAGGAGGGAGTTAGTCTAACCTAACTATTATGGCTATTATGGTCATTGCATAAAAACTGGATGACTTTTTTTTTTGGAGGATACTGCTACTGGAAAGGTAATAGTGATTGCTGTGGTATGTGCTGGGCTCAGTGGTCTCCTGATGTGGTTCAGGACACAGGACGAGGAACACTAACCTGGATAGTAAATGGGAGTGGAGATGCCTACTGGCCAGTTCTGGGTGCTTTAATGCATGCGTGTGCAAACCCAGGCAGAAAAGTTGTGTGGGTGTCCCAAAATACCAGAGTAGTCTGTAGAATAGGCCACTGGCTGAATTGCTGACTTGAGCTGAGCCAGTACAGGGACCTGGCAGCTGGTTTGTGCTCCCACCTCAGAGGAGGACTGGGGACACAGCACGGAAGTGCTCTGCCATTATTGGATGCCTCTTCCCAATGGCTTCCCAACATGTAAGAGGATTTTTTCCTCCTCACTCATGCAGCAGCTGCAGAAAGCTGGTACTAGATGAACTGCCTGCTTTCAGCTGAAGTTAGCACAATATTTTCACAGTGGTACACTACTTTATTGACTAGAACATATGTATATTTTTTATTGTATCAGAATTTACAATTTCCCAACATTATTTTAATTGGAAGTTAATGATGTATGGCTCTTCTAGTAACTAAATGAATATTTGAACTACTGCAAGTTGCTTTAATAATTGTTCAGCTAATCATTTAAATTATCAAAGATCTTTACTTGTGCAATGTCATATAAATGGTAAGAATTAAAAATTAATCAACTTGATTTACGTAACTAAAAGCTGCAATCTAATGGATATTGTTCAATAAGAAGACAGCAGTAATTATGCAAAAAAAAAAAAAAAAAAAAATTGTTCCTGTAGTTTGAACGATTATAGCAATTTCCACCGGGGGATTTTGTAGTCAGGTTCCAGTTCTGGGCAACAGTGATTAATATAATGGTTATTAATGAGAATCCATTTTTGTACATGGAAGGGTGCTTGGGTGTCAGTGTTCCAAAAGCAATGTGGTTAGCATATTAATTATAAAAGATAGCATTGGACTGGTGACTAAGTAACTATATTGATTTTTTTTCCTCGTTTTCTGTGATGTGAAAGGTCAATTAGCCTTATAGAAACAATGGAGTCTTTCACAGCAGGAACCATCATTTCTCTGTGCTGACATCTTTTTAACCATGTACAAAGTTCATTAAATGTGCAAAGGTAGTAATGTTAAAAGGAAGAAAGTGATTGGGTCAGAGGTCACAAACCGTGGCAAGCTGACAGCCTCTTGTGGATTACACTACAGGAGCTAAGTAATAGTGAGAATTGCCTTTCAGGTTGCCCACTGGGACCAAGGGGAATGATGTCATAAGCAGCTAATACTATTGGGTTAATTAAAAGGAATATTGACAGCAGCTTTGTTTGTCTTTGGCTTTGAATAGGATGCTGTTAACCAAGCATTTTATTGGGTTACATAACATTAGTGAATTTGTCTTGAATAACAGATTACCAAATCTTAAAATCTACTGTGTTCCAGTAAGCAAGTATTGAATGGAGCATGTCTGACACTTGTACAGCCTTCTATTTCACTGTGTCCCTCTATATGGTATGTTGTCAGATGTAACCCATTCAAGTCATTTTCTTTTCCACTGAAGCTGGCTCTCCCAGGTGTTAATGTCTAGACATTTTCACAGGAAGGTTACAAGCAGCTGAAGCTCTGCTTCCTGAGATATCATGGCTTGCTAAATATAACTGGAGTGACCACTATCCTCCTGTTCATTTCCTCAAGCATTTATAACACTTTTAAATTCTAGTCACTGTCTCATTTAAAACCATAAGAATCAAAGCATGGAAGGTAAAATAAATTCCAGTGTTGAGGACAACAAGTATTTAAATTTAGAACTTGATTTGTTATTGTTCTAATGCTGGCAGAAGAGCTGAGCAAAGCATTCTTGATCATCTTGGTGAAATTAATAACTTAATAAGCAGCACATCTGCTGAGATTTCAAAATTGTCACTGTTGCATGAAAATGGCAGGCTTTCATACTATACATTCAAGAAAATAATCCTACATTTTTAGAAGTTTTTAAAGTGTTTTTCTTCACTGAAATGCTGAAAACATTAATTATATCCTAGATGTAACTAATTTGCTTGTAGTCTTCATCTCAACACGTCAGGGTTTTTACTTCTCCATGCTAAAAAGAAAAGTTGATGTGAAGTCTCCTTGTAGCAATGCATCTGATTGCTTCGAATTTTGTATGATCGTTCTTTGATTTCAAAATGAGCTCAGAGCTGGCTGTGCAGTGAAGATGTACAGGTAGACTTCAAAGCTGACTTTCTTCTTCCATTTTCTGTTCTGACACTAAAGTCCCTTTGGTTTGTTTTGCAGAAGCCTACAGTAACACAGCCTGAATTATCTGACAATGCTAGCAAAAAATGGAAGCAGAAATATAATTACTCTTCTCCTTTCATATCTTGGTTGATAAACGGTGAAGATGAAATCATTCCTTGCATGTACAAGAGAAGCACTTATGAACTGTATTTACATCAGAAAATTGTAAAAGCATGTGTTGTTGTGATAGATTGCTATGAAATAGGGATTTCTACCTTTTAAAAACTGCTATGACTGCAAAAGAGCTGGGAGTGTAGGAGACTTTTGAAGGAATTGTACATCCACAGATTATTAGAACCCCCTGTTTATGCTTTTTAAGGGTTGGATGGCTTAAGGTCAAGAAGGAACAAATTTGACACCTGACAGAAGCTAGCCTTCTAATAAAGAAAATGATCTTGCCTTTCTGTGCTTCTTCAATTAAATAGCTATACAGTTGTAGACATCTGTTTTGGTACATTTATACTGTAGGGAGGGTGCACATTCTGCACATAAAGTTCAATTCATTAATGACAGCCATCTCACTTGCAGTTACTCTTCTCCAATACCTTTTTGTAGCAGTGTAGATTTAATCTTTCACTGCACTACAGATCAGATCATGTATCAGATAACCATTGTCTTGCATGCTTTGAATGGATGGAATCTTACAGGAATGCCCTGCAATAACTGTTTTGTGCTGTTTGTATTCATAGGAAGTTAAACCTCTCATCTCGGAGGAAGTGCCCAAGCTTTTCAGAGTTAAGGTTTACTGCACAGCACCCTGTCAGGTACAGAAGTTCTGCCTTTCAGTCTCTCACGCAGGGATTTGGGCAGAGTCTTGCCCAATGTTTTACAGTGGTATGGTATAATAGATATCTCAGGGCAAGGCCCGCTGTTTAGTATCCTAATTGCTAATTCACTGTTGCAGGAAGAATGGCCAAAAACACAACACACACTAATATGGTCAGATCATGCTCTCTCCTTATTACCCAAATAGCCTGACTTTTATAGCAAACTTAACAGGGGCAGATAGTGTCTCACACAACATTATTGGTCAAAAGACACTCAGGCAAACAACTGCAAGAAAACAACCCCCTTGTGATTAGCAGTCACGTAGATCCCGTCCTTGAAGCCAGCTGCTGGCAACAATATTTTTCTAAATTCCTCAATCGGGCAATGTGGGAATACTGTCATGGGAACTTCTCATAGTCGTCCTGGTAGCTTGGTTTGCTCAGCTGCAGCAAGTCATGGGATCTTTGCTGTTTCAAAAGTCCCTCAACAATTCACCTGTTCTTTTATGAGGTGTGAGTGCTATAATGGTTGAGGTAGGGCCATCAAGCAATAAAACTTCCTGCTTCTATAAAAGCTAATAATAAGTAATAGCTCAGTAGAGAGCTCAACAGTAAAATCTCAGGTGAGATGGAAAAGCAGCTTCTGTTCACATCTACTGTCTCTGAGGTAAAGCAATATATGCAAGTTCAGTCAATGAGCACTGCACTCTAGAGAGAGAACTTGACACTTGTATTCACATCTTTCACAGTTCTTTTCTGCAAGTGACAACTTTTGACACCACTACCTGTGTGTGAAGGGTATTGATGGCCAGAGTAATACACAGTTACTGTCCTGATAGTGTAAGGCTGGCACTCGAAGCATGTATAACCCCTCTAATGAAATAGCTCCATGGGTTTGCACTCCAAGCTTACGTGATCTAATTTGAAGGCAAGTGAGTCATACCTAGTACCTAAGCATGAGCCCTCATCATTAGTGTGCCTGTTATCCAGTGTTGTGTAGCATATCTGCAGGGGTGCAATCTTGCCTCTGGGTGTCCCTGATATTTGTGGTTACTGATTAGTTGCTGCCACAAATTCTTCCTGATAAATTCCACATATAGAGGCTAGAGCCTGCAGTAGTCTGTCATGATGCACTGGAAGTGTATAACCTGTAGTTTCATCAGCATTACTGATTTGTATGCTTTCCTATGCTACTTTTTAAAGTTATATGTCTGACTTGTTGACTGAGATTTATGTACAAACGCAGCATTGCCCAAACTCTACCTGCAGCATGGGTTATATTTAAAAGCTGCTGCTGTTTACAAAGTATGCTTTTGTCTCTACAGTGGATTTACACATGAATATCAAGTTGGCAGAAAGAGCAACGGGGTGCAAAGGGTTATAAAGCTAATCAGATTAATTCATCTCCTCTTGTACTGATTACAAATGAAGTATATTTTCATACTTGTACTCTGAAACGATCAAAAGGTTTTGCCCTAATGCATGTTAATTTGCTACAAAAAGGGTGGACCTAAGAGCTTGGTTGAGCACAGACCTCTGTGAGTTAGCACCACATGTATTCCTAACATATGGGCATAAGCCAGTTCAAAACCATGAGCTATAGCTGCCAGTCAGATGTCCCAGTGTGCCTATGCAGTGCTCTTGCTTCCAAAAAAGCTTTGGTCTCACAAGTCACCCTCCTGAGCCATGGGGATCTCTGTGCTAGCACTTCAGTGGAGATCAGGAGTGAGGACCTGAAACAACTCTCCCAATTGTCCTGTTGTGTTGGAGCACATCAGCTGGATTCCTGTCAGGTTAAATGCTTAAATATAAGTCACATTTAAGTCTGATATATATCTGATATCTGTCAGGAAGACCACTTTGACATCCCATGGCAGCCTGACTTTCAAATAGTTTGCAGATTTATAACCTTCAGCAACTGTGTGGATTCTGTAAGGGGATGTAGAGCTCCTATGCCCTGTTTGTTATTCCCTGCCATATTTTTGATGTTCTTTGAGAACAGCAGCTTTTACTCCTTTCTCTTCTGCAAAGACTTCCTGATCATGTAAGCTAAAGTTACCACAAATTTTCCGGAGGCTGTCTGCTTTATATCTCAAATATTTTATTCTATTTTAAAAAGTGTTTTTGGAGCAAGTGCCTCTTGAGTAGAAAGCGCTGTTACTGAGAATGCACTTCAATGGGAAGGTGCAAAAATTTAAACAATCTTAAAACAATCTTCTAGTATGTCAGATGTTTGCTTCCCTATGCATCTTTCTGTTGTCATTCAGGCTGATGTCACTGTTTCTTCACTCACAACTGCCTTATTTCAATGTTATATGAGAAATGAAGCAATTATGCAAACCTCCTACCCACTCTATTACAATGTCATGTGCTTGAGGACAAATGAACTCATTTATTTGGGAGAGATGACATCCCAACAGATGTGCATGGCTGGTTGTTACCTTTTCAATAAAAGATAATGGTGTAAGAATGAAAGAAAACTTAGTAAGTACTATTTCTTTAAACTTCTGTTTTAGAGATGCTTTCCTGAGCACCTTATTGCAGAATGGCATTTCATCATCCAGACTTTCTTATTGAAGGTGGAAGGATTAAAGAATGTATTTGAAGTTATTCCTGTGCCTCATGGTCACAAGCCTCTCCACTTCCTTCAGTAAGCTATTTGGTGCCAACTATTCACAGTGATCAGTTATACCTACTGGGTTTTATTACTCTCAGACTTCTCTTGGTTCTTAATTGTTCAATAGAATACGAACTGAAGTGTGTTGTTTCTTTGACAAGCAGACTGTTTATTTTCCTATGCTTCAGAAAAGAAAAAAAAAAAAAAGTTTTTAAGTAAGTTATGTCTATTCTTTATTTCATTTCAAAAATAATTTTGAACTGTCTGCAATGGTGAATCAAAGTCCTGACTTCTAATCTGATAAATTGATCTGCTGAATGTCTATATTCAAGCTTACTCTACTAGTTTGTATGGCTGTCTAATAGAGTCATAAAAGTTACAAAGTCAAGTAACAAAAGTACATGCAGTGATAACCCAATAATGCCAGAAGTGCCCTTTGTCCACCATTATGAAAAATAATACCAGAAAATGGTGATTTTGAGCTTCTAGAATGCCAGACTTAATTGTAAATTTTTAGGAATTTTATTTTCTATCTTTAAATCTGAAAATTAGAACACTATGAATTACTTCCAGATAATTAGCCCTACATACCAAGGCAAACTCCCAGGCCATTCCCCTTGATTCAGTGTCCTGACTACGAGCAAGGCTGTTACTTAGAAGAAATGACTAACTTCTGGACTGAACTGCCCACAGGGACAGTTTTTCTCTAATCCTCATTATTTAATGTTGGCTTATATTCCACAGCATGATGTTAAGCAACTAAGATATATCATCGGCGGCGGGAACATCCCAGACCTGAAAAGCAAATTATTTAGGTATGTTTTCCAAAACTTAGCAATTTGCACTTCAATGAAAAAAAATAAATAAAAAAATCTGCAACAAGTTCCTTTCAAATGTATATCGTGCTGCAGCTTAACAATTCTATAGGAAGCGAACTTACTCTTATTAAAGTCAGGCTTCATCTAATAGCTTTGACATACTTTAGCATGGAAAAAAGTTATATACAAATGTCCTCAGCCTTTTGGAAAGGCTGTGACCTGCATGATACTTAAAAGTCCACAGGAGTATATAGGAATGAACACAGCAGTTGTTCTCTCATACTATGTTATTACAAAGAGAACTGGGGGTCAAATTGCATGAATGATAAATGGAAGGTGCTTGAAATGAGTTGGTTCTTTTTTGAACATTATACATTGACCTTGGCAGTTTTGACAATTACATCCATCATTTCTAAGAATCCATTCCAGAACACCCGTCTGTTCTCTAATGTGGCCAAGTAAACAGGATTTGTGAGTATATGAATCAAAGACTGATCTCCTGTGCCTATACACTGATTAACAGTTGGTTTCTTAGTGCAACTTTTTCATTCTATGAATTATGTGAAGATCATAATTCACCATGTCACACCTGTAGACAAGCATGTTGGAATGCTTTAAACTTTACTCACAAGGTCTCAGTAGGATCGATAGTTGGCCTATGAGTTTGATAAGCAAAATGGAATAAAAACATTAAGAAGCACATTGTATAGAGTAAAAATGATGTTTCAATGCCTTGGTGTTCGTCGTAGCAACAGAACTTGATGAAGACAAAAGATGGGACAAACTGGGGTGGAAAAACTTAGCTGCCATTGAGCATCAATGTTCCCAGACTTGTAAAGTGAAAAGCTTTTCTGTTAGGAATTTACAGCTTATCCATCTCAGACTGACTGTGCAAACAGGTTCTGTAATCTTAAAAGAAGTAACAAGGCATGCTTATAAGTGCATTGTTTAATAGAGAGGTACTCCTGAGTAATGTTTTTTTCAGATCACTTCAATTCAACTGAAAGTCATTAAGCTGAATCAATGAAGCTGGCATGCAGCTTAGCATTACTGTAATACACAAAATCATCTCTTATGCATGCTGTATGTCTTTCAGTGTTTTACTACATTTCTTTAACAAAAAAATGGAAAGTGATGCAAGCCTTCCTTGAAGAAATGAAGGCTGAGATGACAGAACTTGCTCAGAGTAGAAATGGATGCAGATTAAGATTGAAGTCCCCACAGCAGTAACAACCAAGGCTTTGTCTGCTTGGAAAGGAACCAAGTAGGAGCCATCCACACATGAAACAGTAATGTCAAAACCTGCATCCACAGAGTTCACATAAGGGGATTCAGTTATAGTGTTAACTGTAAAATAGAGCTTTATCTCAAGTTTTAATTCTTCTTTTCAGAGTACATGGCAAATCTGATGCTAAGGAGAGCACCAAGAAATAGGTGGATTGTTTGAAAGGGTTCTAAGATTTAAGCTTTGCTAAAAAGTTTTAACTTCTGTAATCTTTGGGTAATTATGTAAAAAATAATAGTTAGTCTTTACAAAATGATTCAGTATTGGAATGTATTAAAAGAATAAAATCTTTACTCTGTGAAAACTCAACCTTAATTTTACCTGCTCTTCTTTCCTATTTATTTCAGTAGGATTGCTTGTGCTTCTGTAAAGCATATTTGTGAGTCTACAAAAGAACCAGGCTTAAAATGCCTATAGAAAATGTTCTTGTTTGGGATACAAACCATATAAATTAAAAATGTGAACAGTACGATGCCAATAAAACAACTTTTGTCCACTGATATCTTTGATTTGTGCTCATCCAGGTTATCTGTAGGTGTGTATTACCTTTAAAAATTGAAAAATTTGCTTTTTAAAACAAAGCAATTTTCTCAGTTGATTCTTATTTTAAGGTGGAAGGTGCACTTAAAACTGAGTATTTGACTTCCTTCAGGGACACAATCTGACATAAAACTTAGTGACTCATGTCAAATATATTAAAGTATTCAGAATTCCCCTAATCAAAGTCAATTCTGAGCTTTCTTGCTGTTGTGGTTTAACCCGGCCAGCAGCTAAACACCACACAGCCATTCGCTCACCCTTCCCCCTCCCTCTCCAGGATGGGGGAGAGAAACAGGAAAGTGAAGCCTGTGAGTTGAGTTAAAGACAGTTTATTAAGATAGGAAAACAATAATAATAATAACAATAATAACAGCAACAATAATGATGATGATAGTACAACTACTAATAATGTGTACAAAACAAGTGATGTACAATGCAATTGCTCACCACTCGCTGACCGATGCCCAGCCTAACCCCGAGCAGTCTGGCCCCCCTCCCCCCGGCTAGTCACCCCTATATATTGTTTAGCATGACATCAGATGGTATGGAATACCCCTTTGGCCAGTTTGGGTCAGCTGTTCTGGGTCGGTCCCCTCCCAGATCTTGCTGCACCCCCAGCCTGCCCGTTGGCAGGACAGAGTGAGAAGCTGAAACATCCTTGGCTTGGTGTAAGCACTGCTCTGCAACAATTAAAATATCAGCATGTTATCAGCACTCTTCTCATCCTAAGCCAAAACATAGCACCCTACCAGCTACTAGGAAGAAAATTAACCCTCCTAACTGAAACCAGGATACTTCCACACTCATGGTACCAGCACAGAACTCTGTGAGGTCTTAGAGCTGAGCATCTGCTGTGAGTGGCTCTTGAACCACTCATATCTCAGATTCAGTGAGAAGTATTTCCTATCTCCATTTTTTCTTTGTATTGCTGTTCTCTTTTCATGATGCTGTGAGAATGTCATACCTCACACAAAGATGCGGTATTTCAAATTGAGTCACTTATTAGCCCATGTGATCTCTTAATAGCTATGAATAGCAACATAACATTTCCTTGCCTACAGTTTAGGCTGGCTAATACAGATGCTGCCATTGGTACATGAACCTATTTTGGTTTTTGGTTCCCTATCTATCTTTGTGTATTACAATGCTCTTTTTTTCCACACTTGTATGATGTGCCCTGAAGAAAAATAAATAAATAAATAAATAAATAGCTACATGTAAGCACCCATGGGAGCAAGTTCTGATATTAATTTCATGTATAGGAAATGACAATCTACTGTTATTAAGGTAAATGTCACAGTGCAGTAAACATTACCTTTAACCAAGTCCTCCAAGCTACCCACCAGTTTGGTGCTTAACATATCATTATGAGGGAAAAATGGATTTCAGCTACACTTCAATGAAGACTGCACTGTATTCCTGTTTTTTCAGTTTGTTTTAAATCAGTTCTGTAAATTTAACTTCTTATAGAAACTGCCTCAAGTTTCTAGAGAGAAACATTCTAGAGCAAGTTACTTGAAATATTATTTATTAGTTTTCCAGAACTGTGCTTCCTAATAGCAGCCAGCCTCCTGTCCTCCCTCTCCATTTCAACAACAAAAAAAACCACCACCAAAATAACCCACCCCTACCCTGGTCATGTGAAATGCAAATCCTCACCTAAATCAATAGGATTCAATTATGTTCATATTTTCCTGGATATTTTGTCTTATGATATAAATATATTTGAAACAGTTCTTCTCCAGTGGTTTGTCTGACACTTGATCTCTTCAACCTCAAGTTACCAGTGACTGCATTAAAGCATTTTTTAAAAATTGTATGTGTTCTGCTGTGGGATGTTGAACTATCATGCATTCTTTCAGTTCCTCTCTTGGGAAATAACTAGTAACATCTTAAAACTTGAACAGCTAACATCACAGTCTGTGGAAAAAACAGCTTGCATGGCGTGTCCCTGAAAATCACAGGACAGATTTGAAGAGTCAGAATTTTCCATGCTACTCTGTATCATGAACAGAACTTTCCAGTTATATATTGCCTTGGGGCAACTTGAAGGAAGTATGCAAGAAAAGTGACTTTCTACATAAAATCATCTTGTCTACCTCTTGCAGAAGAGAACTAGAAAAGAAGAATGGTTATTAAAATATTTTAAGTGCCTTTTGTTATTCTTTTCCTGGGGGGGAGGGAAGGGACAAGAATAAAGATTAGGATTAGTGAACTGCTCTTCTGTTGGAGCAGAAGGTTGCCTCTCACATAATCTAATCAGGTAGAGCTCTTTCATACTGGGCTGTGACCCAGGAATTTTCTTTTTCAAACATGGTTCCCAATGTCTTTAACTGCTGCAGTTTCAAAACAAAATTGGTAATGTTTATACTCAGAAGGCTAAAGTATATCACTTTGGCTCTTGAGTATATCAACAACTGATACAGCACTTGCAGTTTACTCTAAGGTAGAACCAAGGGTGAGTAGGAAAATACACAGACCAAGGAAAAAGAAAATCTTCCTAACCTGACTGGTAATACCATGAGGGTACCTTCATACCTTACAGATGGTGGGAAGTAGAAATGGTTTTCCTTTCCACTCCTCCTGTGGCACTAAATGAACTATAAAATGACTCAAGTGGTTATGTGGCACAGAATTAGAGATTGCAGCAGGTGGTATCACAGGTGTGTGCTTAATCCCTGTTGACGCACTCTGTAGCTCAGAGATGGAGGGATGAAGATTCCCTGACTGCTGTTAAGAATAAGGGCAGGAGGAGTCAGATTAATAGCTCTTGCTCAAGACATGAGCCTATTATAGGGGATTATTATTAGTGGAATTAGGCATTTTGTAACAGACCACGGTTCCATCCACTTGAGTATTGTATGACATAGGAGGCATCTCCTGATGTGTTAAATGAAGGTCTGTGGTGTTCCCTTTCAGCCCTCCCAATAAATGCAAACTGGTCAAATTTGTGTTGTGTCCCTCCCTCTCCCTGGACCAACAGAGGGATTGCTTCAGCAATTTGCTTACAGCTGGCTAATGCAAGCACAAAAATGCTCAAGCTGTGATGAGCTCTGTATTGTTGATGCTGTTGGTCAGAAGATGAACTCCTCTCCAACCTACTGACAGAGCTGTTGAATTTGGATTGTAAGGTTCCCGATTGGGAGCATCAGATGTTGGTGCATGAAGGACATACATGGAGTCCTCCTACCAGATGGGATGCTTTGCTAATCAGTTAAATCTACTTTAGCTGATCTTTTCATAGCATGGACAGAAAACAGATTTTTGAGTTCATTTGAGTGGGATGGGAATGTCTAGCAGTCGAATGCAGACTTCACTTTAGACTGCAATGCTTTAACTTCAAGGAGATATAAATTAATTCCCCTTATAAAGGCAAATGTGTCTGTTTAATACAAGTGTATGTATTTATTTTTTTTTTTTGTAAGGATTGTTCTCACATGTCTGCCTAGGTGAGCAACAACCAGATATAAATTCATTGCAGTTGGGTGTAAATAACTCTCAACTTTGTATGTTAATCTTTTAGTGATGGCTTCCAGGAAAATCTAAGTCTTTGAAAGACTACAATAATGCCCTGGTTTTAGTTGGGGTACTGTTAATTTTCATCTAGGTAGCCAGTATGGTACTGTGTTTTGAATTTAGGATGAGAGTAGTGCTGATGACACACTGATGGTTTAGTTGTCACAGAGCAGTAACAACCAGTAACTATATTTGCAGAGGATACTAATATCATACAAGATAGGAATGGTAGCTCTGTTTTGTACAAATAAACTTTCAGTGGTATAATGAAAACAAGAGGAGAATAGTTCCCATGTGAATGACAGAAGTGTCAGAATTATGCCCCAAATCAAGAAGGAGGTATGTAACTGTGGCTGAGGAAGAAGTCAGGTGAACAAAAGACACATGTGAAGGTCAGCCCCTAAAAGCTCAATTGCGATGAAGTACAAAAGGATGGAGAAACATGAATTTCCAAAAATCAAAGGGAAAATTTGCTGTGAAAAAGAAGGGTTTTAAATCTGCAGGCAGTTTTGGATAAGGAATGTCTGTTTCTCTTCTGTGGTCACCTATAGCTGCTGCACTGCTTCTGTTCAGTGTGCTTGCCTGTGTATGGGGCTGTACGAGGCTCTTGGGGTTGGGGTGAGCTGTGGCACAGCTGAGCTCCTGGAAAGTCCTGCAGTTTGGTGACTTCTGTGGCACTGAACAGGGTACTAGGTACTTAGCTACTTCTTGGCTGGGGCTGGGGATGTCATCCTTACCTCCTCTGTGTGCCTACCCCATACTGCGTGAATGCAAAAAGAACAGAGAAAATGCTCAAAAACATATGTTAAAACATGTTTTAGGATTGAAATTTAAGTAGAGTCTGGGCATTTTAATCTCTACGTCTGAGTGCTTGTAGCTTTACCTAGAGCCTGATTTATATAGATAAGTAATATGTGCTTATAAGTAGTCTGTTTTAAATGGATTGTTCTTTATTAAATGATGTAGTCTTGATCCATGCAGAAACCTAATAATAGGTAGAAACATTATGCACTTTAATCCAGTCTGCATAAATCAGGCCACATGAATGACTTTCTGTGCATTGAACACAGTGCATCACGGGGTGTTACAGTAGTCACAACCAATCTCCAAAGGATGAATTTTAAACCCTGAATATCTGCATGAACTTTAGTAACATTAGTACCTCTTCACTAATAATGAAGAATGGTAGTATCTCTTATAAGTTGGACAATGTATCTTGATTTAAGGGCAACTCTGCACAATTGGCACATATATAAGTGCAGAAGGGCATGAATTTTCTGTTTGTCTTCTGAACTGGATGCAGATCTAGTCCAGCTTGAGGACATCTTGTCGTGCTAGTATGGCATAATGCTGAAGCATGCCAACTTAAAAACAGCAGTTATTGAGTTTGGTGCAGCCTGGTGATAATGTGGTTACTTGCGTCTGGACAGGTGCACACTGCAAGCATAGCTTGCAGAAGCTGAGCCCTGCCTCTACATCACGGTGTTTTAATTTTACATCAACACTTGCAGAGCCTTTTCCCTCTGCCTATAAAGAAGCACCTAATAAGGTGGTACTTATATTTTGCTCTTTTTTATCTCTTTACTTCTCAAACCATGTAGTTGCTAAAAGATACAGTTCAGGTCAAAAGCTGAGAAAAGATGTTTCTTGTAATTTGTTTGATTATAGATGATCCGCTTGTGATGGTATATTTTTTAGTGAATAAAATAAAGGGATCTGCAAGTCATAGTCTCTCTTTAATTGGTTTGAATTTTCTTCCTCTTTAGTTACTAAGTTGAATTTCTCTTCTCAGTTTTCTGATTTGTATAGTGGATGTTGTGAGGAAATGAACTAAAGAGGAAATGTGAACAGTAGTATATTTTTGTTTGTTTGTTTTTGGTAGCACTTTATATCCTTCAAGGAGTATGTAAGCATTTATTAATGAGTAGCAATCTTTCTAATTAAAAGTGATCGATTTGTTGCTTCCTAGTCAATGGGAATTGGGTTTGCAGACAAAAACTGGAGGAGTTTTAGATATAGGGAATCTTAAAAAAAAAGGCAGATTCAGTAGAGATGTCTTGACATTCTTGCCTTTATCTAATGCTGGTAACATAGTTAAAATCATGTCTATGCTGAAGTGTTCATATATACATGACTAAAGTAATATTGGATCAACTCCTGATTGCCACTAGCCAAGTATCTTCGGTATTAGGCTCGATATAGATCAACAGTTTTGGTATTTGGTGTCTCAGACTGGGTTTCATATTAGCAATTACTATCCTGGTACTTTCAGAACTGCATAGCTAAAAACTACCTTACCCCTATGTGAGCTACAGCCACAGTAGTGTCAATGGTTCTGAAAAACACCAGCTGATTTTGATGAAACCTTGGGTGAAATTTTGCCTGTGTACACTCCAGCTCCAGGTCAGTCACTGGGTAGACATCTGAATTAAGCTAACATGTATATAACTCTTGTTTAAGAAAGAATGAATGGTTTTGTGTAAAAAGGGCAGGCCTGATTTCCCATTCAATCTATGCATATACAGTCTGCTTTTTAATGTCTATTGTGTTTGTGTGCCTATATGATAATGACTCAATACAACATATGGGTGTTACTTTTTTATTGAATATATATTACTTGCATATGCATAGGGCTGGATTGTGCTAAATCCTATGCATAAAAGATCACTTCATAACTTTCACATCCCTTGGTAAGAGGCATAAAAAGGAATGTGAAGTGGATTATTATTTTTTTTTTTTTTAGAAATGTCTAGAGGCTTAATGTGTGGAGACAATTTACTGTCATATGTACAGCTATTGCAACATAAAGAAAATTCTTTGTCTAGTAAATGGCACACCTTACATTAACAGAATAGTTTTCATACTTTTATGATGATACCTAACAACACAGAGTGTGAAGGGAAGCATAAACCATTACTTTTTTCTATTAACTCATTTTAAATGTTAGAGTAGCTGGAGCATTAAAATACACAAGGGGCATCTCCCTGCACAAGGATTTTCTAAAATTTGCAGGAAGAGGCAGGTTTTATCTGTGCCACTCTGGATTTGGTGAATGTTGTACGCAGTTTCCCATGTTACCTGAGGCACAGTGGTACTGACAGCAGGAAACAAAATTTTAGACTGCCTGAGCTGGATTTTAGATGTAGCACTTTATGTAGATAAGTTTAAAAACACATTGGTCCAAGCCCCTGCATTGCCACTGGTCAGGGATTAGTACTGTGATGTGTTAAGCATTCTCATGCCAATGTAGCCCTGATAATTTGATATTCAATTTGATATTCCCTTTTGAAAAGAACAGCTTTTGGTCACTTTAGACTTTATGTACCCACTAGGTAGTGCTGTTTTGTTTTGGTTTGGTTTGGTTTTTTTTTTTTTACTTGGCATCTATACATGATTTAACTACTGATTTCCAAATATATATCATATCTAGAGCCTAAGTATATTTGAACAGTCTGTTTGCACAGTAAGCAATAATTGCATAAGCAATATTTTCCAACAAGCTGCATGCCTAAGCTTTAAATGGCAACTTTCAAGAGTGGTCTTGCTATTGCTTATAGTACAAGATATAAGAATCCATGTAAAGTTACCTTAGGTTAATAGCATATTTTACTGCGATACTTAATCCCTTCAGTTTAAAATAGTGATTTGCTTTCAACCCGTGCGCGCTGAAGACATTTTTGTCGGGGGTAGCTACTCAGCTTCTGCATTTTTGCATACCCTTCCTGAGCTAGATGATGACATGAAATTAATAATTTAGTCAGAAACCACTGTTGTAACAGTATATGCATGACTCAAAAACAAATTCCAGGCAGGTTTCCTCTTTCAGTGAAGCAGTCAGTTACCATGGTGATGGGAAGTGTATAAGAACTAGAAGAGAGAGAATAATGTATGACTTCAAAGTACTCCCCTTCCCACCAAAAATGTCACTGTTCCCCATTCCCTGGCAATTCCTCTATATTGAATAGTATATGCAAGGACATTGAACAAGTCCTAAAAAAGTTTATGCAAAAGCACAGAGATTAGCCCTATTTTCTATTAAGCCAAGTTTTGGTGTCATTTGTGTTTTCTAAAATCTTCCAGTGCCTTGGAAAGTCTTCTGCCAAAAACAATTATCTTTATTCAGAAATCAGAATTACTGTAATACAGTGCTTGCTGAATTATACTATTCTTCTGAGCAATGTAATATTATAATTAATATACAAACAGAAAAGCACATGCCAAAAAGAAACAATATAGTTTTTGTTTTGGTGCTATATTGTTCCAATTCTGTGATCCAAGCATTAGCTAAATAGTAGAGTTAATGATAAAACTATGAAGAGTTAATATTTAATCTTAAATTTTATGCTAAAATGTATTATTTGAAGGCCAATTTCTGTCCTGACTCTCATCTACAATAATGTCAGAGGGGAAGCAACATCATGCAAGTCAGGGTAGAGATTGCCCCCAAGAGAGAGGCTTTCAACAAAACGCCAAGTAGGCCTGGAGCCCCACAAGAAATAGAGAATGTCTGTGTACAAACGGTGGTGCCTGTAGGCAGTGGTAGGCATGCAATTTCATTCAAATCTAGAAAATAAGACATGGGCTCTTGGAAAGGTGGTATAAGCGTAGAGTACTTACACTCTCTTCCGCTTTAATTCCTACCAGTAGTGGGAACAGATGGTGCATTACATCTCCTCCCCAAAACAAACCAACATCTGCACTCCCACCCACCAATTTCAGCATTGCAAAAGAGGCAGGGACCTTGGAACAGAGCTCTTTCATGTTGATTTTTTGTTGTTTTACTTCCATGGAAATGATTTGCATAACTCTAATGGAACAGATAGTTGGTGCTAGAAAATAATAGTGTTGTCTTCAAGAGAAGGAAGGAGAAGTCTCAAGGGATGTTTGGAAGAGCATATTGAAGATGGATCCAATTCTAGAAAATGAAGTAGTCAAGAAGGCAAAGTTCAAAACTATCTTGATGGAGCAGATATCACCAAGTAACCTATGTGGGGGAAAACACATTTTTATAAATCAAGCAATTTCCTTGAGGACACTGTTTAAAGACATGCATACGAGAACGCCAAAGAAGTCAAAACCATTCACCCACTCCTCCATATAGAGGTATCTCAGACTCTAAAAGAAAATGCCAAACTGAATAGATATGCACTCCTTTCAAACTCATGAAATTATACTGACCACAACCACGCTGACTAGGTTAGAAGTCAACTGAATCAGAGCTCATTAAAATTGATGTGCATATACCAAAATGAACTTATGAAACTTTGATATGACCCCAAGTGAGCACCTAGACTTCATTGTAAACAAAGATATTATACATGTACACATATTGCAGCGTTTGGGGCAAAGCAAAAGTGGTTTTGAAGAATATCTTTCATGTTCTGTTATGCTCAGAGTTGGAATTTTTTACTTCAGAAGTCTTTATTGCCCAGAACTATTTAGTTTTAAGGAATTTCTCACGGTTTATGTTCTTTCCATATATATCAATGTTTTCTGGTCAACTTGTCCTCTATATTTCTGTTTTTTTATGTGTTTGTGTGACACCAGGTGACAAGAAGTACAATAGTAGCAATAGTAGATGATTCATAAACGAATATTACAGGAAATGCCTAGAAAATAATTAGCAAGTTAGTTTTGTGGTTTTCTTTCTTCCTTTCTTTCTCTCTTTCTCTCTTGCTCTCTTTCTTTTTTGACCTTTATGCAGCTGCAAAGTCAAAATAAACATCAGAGGAACACTTGTCCTGTGTATGACAATAAGGTGCAGATTAGTTACTGGCTATTTATCAAGAAGAAAGCAAACCGATCATCCTCCTTGTTAATATTTTCATATTGTTTTGTTTAGCGAAGCTGGTTTAGCTGAATGTAAAAGATACCTGGGTTATGTTGCACAGTTCTGGGTTGTACAATGGGTGTAGAGCACCCTCTACTTTCTTTTGATCAAATAACTCTACTGCACTTGAAGAAGAGGGTGTGTAGGGGGAACATAGATGCTGTTTTTCTGCAGATTTTTGTACTGAAATCAGAAGAAAGAATTTGTCTATAAGGTTCATTAACTGTTGGCCTCTGCTGGCAGTAACCCATGTTATAGAGGCCACCATTGTGACATCCTCAAAAGAACTCCCTGAAGGAGGCAAAGTCTAGAAGGAGAATATCTACTCTGAGGTTTCCCACCTTCCCTGAACTATATCTGCAGAGCCACCCCAGGAGGGGAGAATGTGGCTTTGAAAAATAACACCTTTGTTATTCCAAGTGTTAGAGATGAAGCAGAGTTTTCAGATGGCCCCAAGGTTTTTGCACCCTTCACCAAACACAGATGGAAACTGGACTCTTTGAACTGCTTTGAAAATCTGTTACCATGCATTGCTGTGGGGCCTGTGAAGCAGCCATTGCTAACTTCTGTCTGCCTGCAATTTTTATGGCCATGTGATGACAACGGATTAAATAGCTTCATTTTAGCAGCAGAGAGCTTTTATATGTAAAAGTGAAAAACAAAATAAAACAAAAATCCCAATAATTCTTTGCTCAAGGCAAAACCTTAATAGACATTGAGGTAGCATTTCAATGAATGAAGTGAATTTTGAAGTTAAAATGCAAGCAGTTTAGAAATCAGAATTTTATCTTAGGCAATAGTTGCAAAACCTTTATAACATTATGATCTTAGTACGTTGGAATCCAGAAAATAAAGATTGTCCCTTATTTCTCTATTTAGAAATCTATTGGAATTACAGTATATAGTACCATGACTGTTCCTTGTGGTGTACCTGTAATTTACATGGAATTATTATGGAGATGCTGAAAAAAAGTCAATTGTCAATGCATATAATGAAAACTTTGACTCATCTGAATTAATTGTTGTTGATGGTGAATAGCATAGTTTTCTATAAGAAAACATGTTCTCTAAGATTTCTGTTCCATCCTGTTCATTATTTAGACCATTATAAATGTATGTGTTTATTTCAACTGCTCTTGGTTTATTAGAAAAGCCAGAGCTTTTTTTCCCTGTCATTATTCAATATATTGAATTTAACTAGCAATAGATTGTCTTGTATTTTCATCTTTTTTATTACAACAGTATTTAGTTTGCATGTTAGTGAATAAAAACTATCTATTTTTCATAGATATAAAGCAATTATCTCATTTTTCCTATTTGTATAGCATGACTGATCTCAGATGTATGAATCAGGAGATGCACCATGCTATAAACTTCATCCACTTTTCATGAGCATAAGTACTTTGGGCAAATTCAACAGCATGCAATACAGCTAAATTAACTGACTGACAGAGAGACACAAACCTAGGCTATAGACAATTGTATTTTTATCCATTATAGATATAAAACTTAGGTGCATCAGCTTTGCTAGTGGAGCAGCTAGCAAAAGGAGACAAAAGTGTGATGTTTTCTACATGTTCTGCCTTTGTTGCCCAGGCAAAGGTCTTCGGCACTGCAGTGGGCACAGGATCATCTAGGCTGCACTTCCTCCTCCTTCAGGCTAAGGTCTCGTCTCCGGATACTCATCTTTTTGTTAAGGCATGAGAATCAGCTTTCCATGAGCTGCGATCCTTTCTGAAACTTGATTTAATGATCTGATCTTCTGTCTGGAAGGTGAATCTACCTAGAAAAAGAGACTACTGCTTTGCAGATTCTCTGTAAATTCCTCATCCCAGAGATGACCAAGGCTTTCCCTTCTCTCCACCAAAGACTCCCACCTGATGCTCCTTCCCCAGGAACTGGTACTTGCTCTGACCAGTAAGAGAGGCCAGTTTGGGTCTGCTACATTTCTGGGTAGCATTGTTTATTTTGAAATAAGTTGGTAGTGATGGCAAGTGCTGGGAGGCACAAAGGAATGTAATGCAACCTCCAAGAATCAAGGTTACTGCAGCAGTCCTATGGCTAATTTCCAACTCATCACTGAAGTAACGGAATTGATCTACCCATTACCACAGCAAGGCAGTAGAGTTCGCTATAAATTTTCTCTGCTCTGTGTAACATATATATTATATTATAATATAAATAACATATATATTATATATAATATATCTAAAAGAACAAAAGTGTGTTCTGCATATATTGCCACTGCATATATACTCACGAAATGAAACTTTATTCCAACTCGAGGAATTTTAATTACAAGCCTCATTGTCATAGCTGCATCTTACATGGAAAACAGCTTACAACAGGCATGTCATGTTTTAGAATTTTCCCTTTAGACTTATTTTTTTCTTTAAATTATATGATACTATACAAAAGAAAATTTTGTGATGAGATGAAAAATAATTAACATGCAAGTGTATTCTCTTTCACTTGCTGATAAAGACAGGAAGAGTTTAAGATGAAGTGGGACAGCTGGTAGCATGAGGTGTGGAGACGCTGGGCCAGTGAGGGCAATTATAATCTTGTAGCAAATCTATAGTACTTGCTTGCCATTAGTCCTGATGAAATTTCTTTATCTGCTAATTGAAATATTTTTTTTTCTACTTCAGTGAAAAGCACAAGTCATTTTAACTCTGAAGAAAACTCAGGATTTTAATGTTTAATCATAATTTTAAACTAATACTGGAAACATAAGGGATCATACTTCCTTTATTAGAGGTGCTAAAAAAGAATATAAATCTTCTGTATATTTTACTAGAGACATGTAATCCTCAACAGAATTCTGATTACTAATTTAAAAAGCTACATTATCTAAGATTCATTCAAAGAAAATTTTCTGGCTCACTTTTTTTTTTTTAAACATTTCCTTAAAGAGCAAGGGTCACTAACTAATGCCAATAAAATCAATGAAGCTGTGTTAACAATATTTGGAACGAGAACAAATACACAGGCAATTACGTCAACCCTTTCATTCTTCTGTAGATTTTTTTTGTATGCATTTTAAGTCTTATAGGAAATATTCTTAAGAGCTTGTTCATCAAGCATGAGGTAGGTTTTGATCAGAAATTGGATCTTAGTCCTGAGACCTTCCCAGAGAGAACCTCTCAAAAGCAACAAAAGATTGAATAAATTTTCATCATACTACTAAAGTATGTGGTAAAGTATTTGGAGTTCCTCTAGACTGGCTAGACTCAGATGTTCAAGATCAGTGCAAAGTAGAGTCCAATAGGAGGAAAACAATGAACAGTTAGCAGGACTGTTGCTGAGTTTGCAACTGGATGAAATTTTCATAGGCTTCAAATGTAATCCTTGTAGGTGTAGTGGTGAGGGGTGGAGGTTGACAGGGTAGCATCCTGTGCAAGTGAGCATGCACCAGTGGGCTGTCTTATTATGAAGTGTGTCAAGTTTTGGAGATGTACGTCCCCATATCAGTGGCTGTATTGAGAGAGATCTGAGTCTCAGCACTCAATTACCCCTGTACTTCCTACTGCTGATGTAGGCTATCTGCAAATCCTGCTACAGGCACAGATCCCTGTTATGTTGCTAATACAGTCGAATTATCTGCTCAGAGAAAAGTGATATTACACTGGAGATATTCACTCTTCTTTCTATGGCCAAATCCTTTTGTAGCAATGTAGCAATGAAAGATAACTTCATAAGCTTTTCCTTCTCTGAACTGCATGCATGCTAGTCCTGCTCACCTTTGCAGTATAACTACATTGGTCATGTCTAAATAGTAGATCAACTGATCTTTTCTTTCAACAAATTACGCTCCTATATTTCAAGCAGGAAAAGTTACCTGACATTTTGCACTTTGGGTCTGTAAACATTGCAGCATACTCTATGACAGGGGCAAACCTATCTTCTTCTTCAGCTCAGCTTGCCGGCTTTTTTCTTTTTTTCTTATAGCAAAGAATTATCTATGATACTTTGAAAGAGATTTTGGCCTAATAAAAGGTCACTTGGCTAGTATTAAGTGCAAGCTGCTGAGCTGGATGGCTTGACTACAAAGGGACAATTGGGGGAGGCTTAGTTTAATAAGCTAATTGTATCTTATTAATGCACATAACTGCAATTCCTTTTCCCTCATGAATATCTCATGAAGAGTAAGTTGATCTTGGTTACTGTAGCTTTGTTCTTCTCTCGGGCCTCAGCACAGAAATTGGAACATACAAAATGTAATATGCTTCAGACTGCATGCACTGACCCTTGGTTGACTCATGAACTTTCGGTGTCTTCCTGTATATGGGCCATGGTGCCTGCCCAAAGCAGACTGCTGTGCAGAAGACCATTGCCTTCCACCTCTTCCTTCACCCCAGAGGCAGGGATGGATTCTTTCCTTTGTACTATCTGCAAAGTGGCCCCAATTCTTAGTTGTAGCAAGAAGTCTGTGAGTACCTCTGTGGGATGTCTTCCTTCATTGGCAGGAGTGGGGCTCACGCATCAGCCTGGCACTGTGTCAATCACTGGGAAAGAGAAGACTCCACTAATCATTTCTCTTGAGTAGTTTGAAAGTATTTGGTATTTCTGCATTTGTATTTACCAAAAACATTTGGTACTGACTGCTGCTGCTAAAAGCTTACAGCTAAATGCTACTCATAAAATATTTTACTGGTCTGTAGGTATGTAACATGCCTATGCAGGTACATAATGTGGCATACACTTCGGATACATCCTAAATATATTCCCGAGGGGAGCCAGGAAATAACTGGAGGGGAGCAGGTAGTGTTTTTTAGACTCCTTCAGCTTTAAATGCAATGAGAAAGAAATTCCACTTTTTCAAAGGAAGTTATGAAATACTGTGTTCTATATAGTTATTTTCACGGAGAAACATTCATTTTGCATTGATAGATGATGAATAGTGACACTTGCCTCTTGGAGGTTTTCTGACACATAAGAGACAGTAGAATTGGTGGAAGCAGATTCAAGTCTCTTCTAACACTTTCTAATCAGTGAGCAAAATTCCCTGCAGTAAACGGCCAGCGGTGCAACATTTTGGGTAAAACTCTTTAGTATGTCTCTGTGCAAGATTTGGACATGGTCAAGAAATACTTTTCAGTACATGGATGGCAACTCCCCATTTTATGGTTTATCAACTTCTGTTGAACATGGCATAGCCATGTAAAACACTTTCACAGCATATAAAACACTTTCTGTACTTGCAGATGTCTGTGCTTTGGCTTCTCACCACTGAGTTAATCAGTTATTAACAAGTTAAAAGACTAGAATAAGTGTTAGATCCTGATGCCTTATATAATCAGTCATGTAAATACAAATTCTCTGGGATTCTGCACTGTGGGGATGGGAAAGACATGAAAGCCTTAGCAACAATGAACTTGCTGGCTCCTTAGTAATCTACAGTGCTGTGTATGTAGAAGGTAATGAAAATTGTATTGGATACAATTTAAGAAAAAACAACCTATTTATAATTTTTTAAAAAAGAGGGTTATGCCATTCTGAAAAGAAGTGTTTGTGAAACAAGTTTCTAAAAGGAACTCTGGTATTATAAATAAAACTACTAAACTACTAAGCAACTTATTTTAGTAATTGTAAAGAAAAAAAAAAACAAAACTCACCTAATTAAATTTAGGCAGCACGCTGATCAACCAAAATCATCAGGGAAGAGCAATAAGACAATTCTTGTGAGCAGCTGTAATCAATCTGTACAGCCTAACCTGAATGTTTGTGGGGGAAAACAATGCAGAAATTACATAAATCTTAATTTCTTTCATATATTTTATATCTCTTAAAATGAAGGAAATCTCCTCATTCATAAGGTTTTTCAAGGAGGAATGTTGGGTGAATAGAAGCTGAATCTATAGAAACTGAATCTATTGTGTGTCCTTTTGTGGCCTTACAGTCTTTACTTCCTATTTTTTCCTTTTTTTTTTTTTTTTTCATACTGCAATTGTAGTTCAGCATCTCATTTTTCATAATTTTGATATTGAATACGCAGTTATTCCTTTGATGCACTCTTCTCTTGGAGTGCTACATCCTCAGCTGGTTGGAGCTGTTTAGCTCCTGTTGTTCCATCATATTCAGCTTTGTTTATTCACATCAGCGTAGGATCAGGGCCTGGAGTCATCTTTTTCTATTTTTTTATTTTTTTTTTAAATATGAACTTTAATGTTCTTAAATGTTTTGGCATATATTAATGCTAAAGGCTGATTTTGTTATTTCTTTGCAACAACCCTTTGAAGAGTGTTAATTAATTTGTAATAATTGAAATTAGTTAATAAATTTCAGGGGATCATGAGCCTATTTTACATGCAGGAATTGTTTACTTTCAGGCAGTTCACAGAAGAAGTCAAAATTGCCTTAGGTTAATTGTTTCTTTATTGCAAGAGATTAAGTGTTTTGTATGTATGACACTGGTTTTATATGACTGGAGCTATGGGAAGAGTATGGCTTCCTGATACACAAGTTGAAGAAAAATGTTCTCTAACAATTGCTGAAATGGATTAACATTTCAGAAGGGTTAAAGTTTCCTCCCAGAACAAAAATTCAAAGATATGGAGAGTGTGAATGGGACTCTAATGGATTCAACTTTTCTAAAAACTCCTTTTTTTTTTTTATTGAAGAAAAAAATAAATTGGAAAACAGGAACCTTCTACACCTTGATTTTTCTAACATTCAAGGATGCTTCACTTGTGCAACATACTACCCTTCCGATCCATATAGTAACTTTCAAAATTGGCAGATGTTCAGATATATTAAGCACTGAAATTCTGAGGGGAAACAGAAAAGGCTCCTGACAGAAGTATTGCTGGCTCACTAAGGGGCATGCTATTAGTGGAAAATGAGAGGGAAGGTAGTTAATGTGAATCCCAGATTTCTGGTAGAAAGAAAAAAAAAAAACATAAGTATCAATAAAATGAAATTACCCAGGTAAAAAATCTTCACTTGTGGGTGAAATAGGATAAATACTGTGAGAGAGGGGGACTGCAAATTAAAGTCAGTTGAGCATAAATTTGACCAGATAATTGGAAACTCCACAGATGTAAGCAGGCAAAGGGAGAGAGAGGAGCAGCATTCACTTCAAAAAATGAGTAGAAATAAAGAGTACGCGCTGCCATGGAGGCAAGGAGGTAGGTTTACAGGGGGTGCATTTTTTCCTGCACTTTCCATGCACCTGGGACTGCTGAAAAGGGGTAGTGTAGCTGCTAAGCCCACTAGCTGGCAGAAGCTGGGCACATAAGCCTATGCCCTCCGCTCTACCTGCATGGTCCCATTTTGAGGCATGGGGGTTGTTTGGCTTCCGATTCAATACTACTTGTATGTGAGGGTTTTAATGGTCGAGAGGAGTGAAAGCAGCAGTGATTAGTCTGGTGAAGCTCATGTCGAGCCTTCAATGTTGTCCTTCCCTGCACGAGGTTTGGAGGGGGGGAATGGTTGTACCTGGGACTCATCCTGATCCATTTTCTCTTGAGCCAAACACCACTTGGTCCATAAGGGGACATACATGGAGCAGGATTTGCAGGAAAAAATATATATATATATAAAAATTGTGCTCTGTGGAAAAAAATTAAACTGTTTTCTGTATGCTAACTTCCAGAAAGAAACAGGAGTTACAGCAAACTATAGCATGTTCCTTCTGAATTTGTCTGCCTCAAAAAATCTCAGGTGCCTGACTCATTTTATATACCTTTCTGTTGTTAAGACAGGCAAGAAATTTGAGAACAATATAATTGTCAGTATGATAAATGAGAAGGCAAAATACTGTTGAGTAGTAGAGGACACCGGGTGTTATTATGGCCTATTGTTGCTATGAATAGAACCACCCAGACACCAATTAACATCTCATTGCTATGATTACTTGCTACAATATCTATTCCACTAATCAAACTTGCACCTTTTTAGTCCATATTTTGATTTCAAAAAGTTATACTAAGAACAGATTACATTTGTCTCAAATGCAAATAAATGTGAAGCTTAAGAAGCTAATTAAGCTTATAACCACTGAGAATAACATTAAAAAGAAAATTAAATTGCTTGGTTTGGAGGAAAACCTTTTAGGAAACATTTGTTGAATAAACATAAAAGAAGTTCTCTTAATGTACTCTTATGCAAATAGTGTTCTGTTTATATTTTTCCATATGTCAATCATATATAACTCATAATTTTTCCTTCACTGAAAGTTCTTCTTTATAGGAATATTTACTGTCAAGTATACAATATGTATTAAGTATGAAAGCTATATGACAGCAATCTGCCCAGACTTTCTGAGATATTCCTTTTCTCTCTCTCTCTCTCTTTTTTTCGTGGTCATAAAAAGTACCAGATTGAAAGCCCTGGAGGAAGGAAGTTTCTGCTTATGTATAGCACAAACATAAATAATGCAGAATTTTTGGGTCTGGGCTCCATCTTATGATGTGCTGTGTGGCATTGCTAGTCTAATAGGCTGCTAAGGCGCATCCATCATCTATCGAAAGTCGATAAGAAATCAAGGGTAGTTAAGCAGACTGGTAAGTGTTTTGGTGGGTCATGTTGCTCAGTGCCTTGAAAGGCTGAGCCCATGCTGCAGTGCCTCAGCTGTGGGACTTCCCACTGGGAGCAGTCCTGGCTGGTGCAGGTGTCCTCTCTGCAATTAATTCCAGAGAGGACGAGGCTGGGGAAAGCCTCCCTTCTTGGTGCCTACATACTGGTTTAAGATTTGTAAGCAGCAGAGCTGTTTGCAGGGTGTCATGGCAATACAACTGTAGCTCTGACTTGTCCTGTAGGGTCTGGGTGTCCTGGATGAGCTGTGTGGTGGCCCGGCCCTACCCTACCCTACCCTACCCTACCCTACCCTACCCTACCCTACCCTACCCTACCCTCTGCTGGCAAGAGCTTAGTTCCTCTGAGCTGGACATGATGAATATAGGGAGGAGAATATTGTGATGGAAATGATGGGTATGATGACATTACCAAGGCCTTGGAATTAGTATTTTGTTAATCCTTAACACTTTAGCCTGCTGGTGTTCAGATAGCATCACTTTCATTTCAAGGGTTTCAATTACAACTACAATATTTTGAACTTTGAAATGTGCCCCTGATGATCCATCACTTTTTTTTTAAAGCTTTGGACGTGGAAGAGCAATGCTGAACTTGGAGCTTGGATTTAGATATAATTTTTTTATAAAGCAGCTGACAGGTTTGCTGGATTAGTGTTTATAATACTTATTGACATCCCATGATACCTTTCCATAGCTGAGCAGAGTTTAGATTGACTCTGGGGTGTTAGTACTTGATGAAGGTAATCTGTTTTCTTGGCTGAAGCTCACAAACAAAGCAGTTAAATCCCCATTACAAATGGCTAAACAGGGACCCATTAAACTTCTTATAGGCCTGTCTGATTTCTATAGCCCCTGAAACATTTATAAAGGGCACTGTTAAAAATTTACAGAACCTTGAGATAGTTTCTTAAGCAAAGCTACTCTGTATATATTACCTGAAATATACAGTCTTCTTTTAAAGAATAAAATAAAAGTCAGTAATTTTTTTTCCTATACCCTTTGACCTACAGTAGCTGTTTAGACTTTTCATTCTTTATTTTCAAAGTTTCATAGAAAAATAAGTGTTACAGGTAGGAAAGACCAATTCATACTGAAGCTATCATAGGAAGCACTGGGCTTGGGAAATAATAATCAAACTGTCTTTGTTAATGTCTATTTCCATTATTACTTCTCCAATCACCCTTTTTATATAGAAGCCACTCTGGAAATTGTTGGCACCAAATTTATGATGAATATGGTAATACTGGATGTATCATGCTAATGAGAATTCTCATATTAAGAAATATAAGACATTATTTTAATGATTCTACTGGCATCAAACCATGGAAGCCACAAAGTTACTTTTTATTGGGTAAATCCCTGCAGGCCTAAAATAATTGTGTGAAAACTGTTTTTTATTTTATTTTATTTTTCTTCCAGTAAAAGACAACCCCAAAATGAAATTATACATTTCACTGTTTTGGCTGATGTTTTGCAATGATAATACCAGGTATTTGCAAACCTCAAAAGAAAGAAAATGTTTAGCACAGTGCTGGATTGGGGAGGTTGAATGAGGCCTCCTAATGCATGGCAATAAAGAGGTGATAATTAGAAGAAGGAAAAAAAAAAATAAATAAAGCCTTCATTAGGCCACAGATTATTTGAGTTGCATGGGCAAACTGTCAAATTGCGCTCACCAGGGATGACAGTATTTGTGAGACAGCCTGTACCTTAGTGCGTGGGGATAGCGGCATTTGTTTGCATAGTGGGGACATGGGACTGGGAAGGGAGAGGGGATGTCCAAGAACTGGAAAGCACTATTGTCTGGTTTGATTCATTATATTCTTATTCTGATCATCCTTTCTAAGAGATTAATCTTCTGCTCAAGTATTAAAAAAAAAAAAAAAAAAAAAAAAAAGAGAGAGAGAGGGAGAGATTCTGTCTTCCTAAATATAGGAGGTGATGCAGAAGGGTAGGAAATAATAAAACCACTCTGTGTATATATTTTCTAGTTCCTGTGAATTTTGGTAATTTGCAGATGGTGACTTGTAAGTTTATCCACCAAATGTGAAGGATGGTTTTATAGACCACAGTATGTATTCTAAGACACCTCTAAAATGTCCAGAAAATTGGAATCTTTAGGAACTGTTTTTCTCCTTCACTGACCACTGTTGTTGCAAGGAACAGTAATAAAGAAGTTAATATGATAGTGTGGTTTTTATTTATATGGATTCTGAAAATATTTATTAAGCTATCTATACCATCTGCTCCACCAGGGTCAAAGCCCCAGCTGTGCAAGCTTTAGGAGTAAGTGCTGTAGAATTCATATTTTATGTGGGATGAATTTGGTGTTTAAAGTAGCCTTTAAACAAGCAAGCTTTTCACAAAATTCAAGGATGCAACTGACACTTGTGAGTATATTCCTTCTTGTGAGTTTTTAGTTGAAAAATAACAGACCTCTTTGCCAGGTGTCTTAAGCGTTATTAAAAAAATCCCATCTGATCCCAGCTGAGATGTTAAAGTGGCTTGTTTACTTTTACAGTATGTAAGGGAACTACTGGTCCAAATAGCCAACTAAATATCCATCATCACTTAATAAGGCAATCTTCCATTTGAATAATTTCTACCTGCCCAGCTCCAGAATATAGATCAACTAAAAACACATCCCTGTGCTGGATTCCTTTCTCTTCTTTTTGTGCTGATGTTTGTCAGTTTCTTGTTAGCTAAGTACAAGACATTAAGGAATTATACAAGCCCTTATGGTACTTGTATGTGTTCCAGGTACTTTTTTCAGCCCTGTATCCTTTTCAAGTGGGGAAGTCAGACAAAGGACATGAAGTGTAGGAAATTAGCAGCAGCAGAAAAGATCTCTTTTGGATACCCATGTCCCAGGATAGTTAGGATGTCCCTAGGATGTCCTGAAAGAATCATCCTTGTTGCTAAACAGTTTGTTTTGAATCTTGGCTGTTTTGAATCTTTGTAGATAAAATGTGGCACAAGTTAAAGATTGCAGAACTTCACACAAATATTTGGTTCTTTTTTATACTGTCTTGGCTGGCTAGTTTCCTAGAAGATCCCATTCTCATGTTGCAATTACTTTCACATCCTTATTGATCCCAAATGCTTTTTTACTAGAAGTAATTTTAACTATGAGTATTTATGATCTTGTGCATCACAGCTATATGATGCCATATAATCATAAAAGCACATCTTCAGAATATGACAGAGTTGCATGTAAAATTACCAGGGATAATCTTCCACTTTCCCACAGACTTTGTAGCCTCTTCGCTCCTAGATATCACCACGTATGTCAGTACTTACATACATGACAGCCTATGCTTGAATACAATCGTGAAAACAGGACTGAAAATACATGTAAAATTCAGAAATACTGCTGAAGGAGAGCAGGGAAAAGTAAACCTCACATACCACATTCCTACTGTTCTGCCTGTTTAGCAGTTACGCCAAGTGCCAGCATGACATGCCAGAATGTTTCAATCATCAATTTATTATTGTTATTACTAAATAAAGAATTTTAAATCCATGGCTGGCACCACTTCTTGAAATGCCATCTTACTAGCATATCTGATGAAGTGCTATTTGTTTGATACTTGCAGGTCATGCTTAGATGAACTTTTCTGGGAGCTGAGTTTGCCCTTTGGAGCATTATATTGGTACTGGTAGTTTGGAATAAGCAACTCAAGTCCTCTATGCATTCTTCTGCAAATCAAATTATCTACTACATAACTGTGAGAGCAACAGCAGACAAAAAACAACTTGTCTGAAGAAAGAAAGTCATAAAGAAGGGTAGTAGTAAGAACTCAAGTTATGGCATTTCATACATCAGTGGAAGAGAGGAATGCAAATCTGGAGTCTGACCACAAGCACTGTTTAGTAAAAATGCAGTTGTAATTGCACTTGCTACAGGTCTGTCCTGCTCTTTTCCTCTTTGCTGAAAGTCTGACTGCAAGAGGTGCTCTATAGCAGCCTTGTTATGAGAAGTTATTTAAGGGCCACACGAGGCCTGCTGTAAAACCCCTCAGTTACTGGGAGGTGGTATTTTCTCCAAACACAAGTATGTCTCTAGTCCAGTGCCAATGAAGTAATGAAGATGTGTCAATTTAGGCGTTAGAAGCTGAGGACGTTCTATGGAGTCTGCTTCATGTGCAAGGCAGATTGTTTCAGAGTTCAATCCATTTTTAAAATGTCACGTCAAAATTAGTTTTTAAAAAACAGGTATTTGCAGGAATATGGTACAATTACAGCAACACTTTTGGGAAAACTTCTGTACCTCTGCAAGGGAATTTCACAAGAACTGACAATGCTGTCCCAGAAGGTCATTTAGTAGTTTTGCCTTCCTGCTCAGGAGGAGGAGACAGCAGCTCAAATACTTGTCTTCCTGTTTAGGTTAGGGGCTAAATTGATAGTTCTTAATGTTTATTGTATTGCAACCTCTGAGTGGACAAAAATGGGTGTAATTGCTTTCTGTCCCATAGGACAGAAAATCCTGGGCCTGATTCAGAGTAGGAATATCTCTGGGATGTCATGGCCTTGGATATGCCCATCGAATGGCTGGGATTCCTTCTATGTCTGTTTGGCAAAGATATTGTGCTTCAACCTCCTTACAAAGCAAGAAAATTGTTTCCTACTAGTTCTTTCATTCACATTGCTCTTTTTCAATAGAAAAACATTGACAACAAGTTTCTACAAAATAGTTCTGATTAATGTGCTCATATACTTGGGGAAAGGAGAGAACAGAGTACTCAGTGGTCACCTTGCTTAACTTGTTACTGGAAGTTGCTCGAAGGTAGCATTGTGGGAATACTTATATAAAACATTGTGTAAGTTATCCTGAATTTCTTGGTCATGCCTGCAGTGTTCCAGAATATATCTCAAGTATCTTAAACTGTTTATTTTCACTTCCATACCTTGATGATATTGTTAGATACTGTGGGAGTTTTGTGGGGGTTGTGGGTTCATCTTGCTGTGAATTCAGAGAAGCCACACTAAGCCTGATATGGGTACTGAGTGAGTTGGGCGGGCTGTCCACCTCTGCCCAGGCCTCCAGGGAACTTGGTGGGCAGGTGCAAGACACCTTGTTGTTTCATGAGCCAATGCCAAGGGCCAATGTTGCTGAGTGAGGTTTAACACGTGCTCACCCAACCTTGAGTGTACTCAGCATTTATTTCCCTGTTTTTTCCTTTAGCTCAGACTATTCCTGCTTACCATTACCCCAGATGATGGACAAGTGTTTCATTTTTGTGGATATGATTGACTACTTCTTCTCCATTCTCTTGAGTTCTCTAAATATTTCAGAAGCTCTCAGAAGTAGGAGCAGACTTCCCGTTTCCAAAATCATGACTGCAGGTTCTGTGAAGTAATGTCTCTTTCTCGTCATAAGGTATCTACTTGTATGAGAAATGTGTGGTTTTGGCAGGTGCTAAATATTACTGCTTAAATCTATTAGAAAGAAGAACAATTTTCTGTAACTTAATTTCCTAAGCCTAATGAACCTAGTAAAGTTCCTCTGATGTCTTCCCAAGTTAATATGATAAATCTAATTTTTTTTTTTTTTTTCCAAATAAAAGACAAATTTCCTCTTAATTGGATTAACCTAGAAGAAAAAAAAAATGTATTGTTATGGAAATCTGTGACTAATAATTTCTGGGTTTAGCTCCATTCATTTACTAGCTACAATTGCTATTTTGTTTTGCTGTAATTTAACTAGAAAGAGTTGACTGCTGCATATATGTATTTGAAAGTTTCATAGATGATACTGAATTACTTCTTGTAATGAAATGTCGCAGAAGAATTTTCTACCCTACATGATTATTTGTATACTTACTGGATATTATATTCACCCATTGATTTTCTTGACATGTTACTGGTATTTTGTGAACAACACTAATAAGTGGATGATGTATTTTCATAAGCAGAAATATGTTCAAAGTAATTTTGTAATGTTGGAAAATTGAATCACTGCGAAGTTCCATCAAAGCTAAACAAAACCCTGACTGGGAGCAGGTCCTGGAAAAGTTCAGTAGCAAGACCAAAACATGAGTTTGTCTATGTATCCTACTTCGATGTTTTGTGACTAGGGTATAAGAGAGATATATAGATTAAGAGGGACACGATTATGTTTTGTTCTGGAATGCAATTCATATTCTTCGCGGCAACATCTATGCTCCTGCTTTCCTGACGTCCTGTTTATTACATGTGGAGAGTTATGATATAAAGAGTGGAGCCAAACCTCTGAAAAATATATTACAAGGGCCAATAATGAGTGCAAATCCATGTATGACCTTTTTAGAGCATTCACGCAGCTGTCTCCACCCTCTGATGTGGCTTGCGCTGGAGGAATCCTACTGATACCTAGCATTTCAAAATGACTATGTATATCAAAAGGATAGGACTGGATTCTTTTGTTTGTACAATCTCTACTGATTTCAGAATTGCTCAGAAGAAAATTGATTTTAAAACCATATGCCAAAGATCTTTCTAACATTCTTACATTTTAAAGTGACTGCTAGTGATGTCTGATAATATTTGTAAATGGTCCAGAGTTTTCCTGCTTTTTTTTTTTTTTTTTACCCTGACGTTTATATCTTTTTCAGCACAACAGCAGTTGTAGGAAAAATAGACAATGAGCTGCAATAGTAAGGTCAACAGTTTTAGTATTAAAATCAGTTTACAGTATGTTTGCTTGAAGTGCACATAAATTCAAAGAGGCAATAAGTATAAACAGAATTGCTGATTTCTTGGATGCACTCCAATATAATTATAGCTATTCACCCTTGTGACTATTTGTGTGTGTAGCTTAAAGCTATTTGCCTGCCCTAAGGTACAGTAGCAGTATTTTTATACATCTTTGTATCTGATTGAAATGCAAAACTCAGTAAACCTGGCAAGGAAGCTAACAAGCTTAAAGAAATGTATGAGTAAAATTAACCAACAGATTGACTGTGCATTTTTGACATTTGTTAGCAGCACCACCCAGTTCTTGGTGCAGGTATCTATCATTTGCTTCAGTTTTGAAACTGTGAGATATCCCTAAAGGATTTGTCACCAAAATAGTGTACTTCTAATAGGCAATTATGAAAAAAAAAATAATTCATCATCAATCACATTTATTGCAAACATCCCATAAAACAGTAAAACATTTGTGGCTATGGAAGGCAACTACGTTGCCATGTAAAATACTAAGATTTGCATATAAAGAACAGCAGGCAGCAAACAAGTATCTTTCCCTTTCTTATTCCATTTATACAAATGCCTTTGATGCAATGCATATATTTAATTTACATCAAAATGTTATAGCTGCAACACCTGAGTGATATTAACTGTCATTAGGTCTGGGAAAAAAGCAACATGAAGGTAGCTGATAATGCTGCTGTCTTCAGGTAGGGTCCATCAGGCATGTTGCACGTTGTCACAGCCTGTTTGTCACCAAGGAGGCAAGGTTTTGTCTCAAGCTGATATGCACCTGTCAGGGATGTTTTTTTTATTATTATTATTTTGCTTGTTCCCTCCCCCAGTGTCTTTTTTTTTTTCTTTCTTTCTTTTTTTTTTTTTTTTTCACCAAGCATCATTCATGTCAGGACTTTGTTTTCAAGCTAATTTGGGGATAGTGGGACTCTGTGTTGTTTCCACATGAATAAGAATATAATGTAGGTGCTTGGAAAGACACAGCTCTTTTTGGGGAGGTGGGGAAGGGGGAAGCGTATGGCAGCTGACTGTCAATACTGAGATTTGCTAATCTCCCCTGTAATCATATGTCCTCAGCAAATGCTCAGAAATCATTTTCTTGAAACTTTTTTAATAGCACAGAGTGTGTCTACTGTGGGGCTGTTTGATACAGAATGACTACTAAAATGTGAGGTTATTTGTCTGTCAGAGTTGGTAACAACTGTCTTTATCTGGCTTTTTCCACAAGCCTGAAGGTAAAATGAAGCAGGCAGCATGGCAGAGAAAAGAGAAATGAATGACATCACATTGTACAAATCTGTGGGATTTTTTGACATTTGATTTTCAACTATCATTTTAAAAATTCTGCCTTCTATTTACTTGTCAGAACTGGATTTAATTCTTATATCCTACAAGGAATTCACCATGTTAAGATATTGATATAACAAATTGCTGAATGTTTTATAGATTGATTCTTGCTGACCAAAATGGGCTTTCAGATTGGAAGTCTTTTTTTTCTAGAAAACACCTGCTGAGATAGAAGTCTGACTGCTACACAAAGGAAATACGTGGTTTGTTTAGTCTGCTTCTATCTAGCAATTTGCAGATGCTATCAGAAATTGCATTTTTTTAATGAAAATTACCTAAGGATTTGGCAAAGACCTTTGGTTTAAATGGACTGAGTGGCCAGTGTCAGGCCAGTATTAGCATACTGATTGGTTGTTACTTCTGTCAGTCTTGCTGCAAAATTATGACAGACCACACAGCAGGGAGTAAATGATCATTAATACTTCATCCTCTGGGACACAATAAACTGCCATTCACTTGCATACAAATAAAATACATAAAGCTTGTCAGACAAGATGACAGAAAAAGGTGCTTTTTCAAAATAATTTTATACTACAGTGGGATGTGATCATTTAAGATGTTTTTGTATTGTGCAGTGTATGATCTTGGCAGCAGAATCTTTGATTTTTTTCCATGTTAAAACAATAGTGATCAGTTCTTTTTCCCAATGTTTATTTTCGTTCATTAGAAGACAATAAGATTTTGAGCACTGTTCTCAGCTGTACAGTGGAAAGTTAACACTAAATCTTGCAGGCAGCAATGTTCCTACTATTTAACCCAATCCCCCAAATTATGTGTGTGCTTGTGCATGCTCTGTATAGGTGCATGCAAAGTCAAATTCCAAAACATACCAATTAGAACAAAGATTTCCAAACCAGAAGGGGAAAAAAAAAAAACAAAAACAAACAAACAAATGAAAAACAACAAAACAAAACAGAAAATCTGTTCTAAACTTGAATATACAGTTTCCACATTTTCAGTAGTGGAGGAAAAAAAGTGTTATATTGTGTTATCCTTTTGGTAAGGTCAGAAAGAGCCTAGAATTTGAGGTATTTGTTTAGCCAGTGCTTCCAGTAATGCTTTTTCTGTTCTGGGAAGTGCACTGAGAAAGATAATTACTGATTTATGCGGATATTTTGCATGTTCTGCCTATAGCGTTTTCTGTTTTGTTATTTTTTGACGCATCTAGCAATGAATTATTAGGTGGTCTAATAATTGGGCATTGGAAGGTCTCTGTAGGGAAAGGGGCATAGGATTGCTTAACCGGGCAGTGTGGAGCCTGATAATCTCACGATATTGGCAAGTAATTCCTTCCACATTTACTATAAAAGCAAGTTTTCTGACAAACTCTTAGTGTTTTAACACATTTTACTACTTCAGTCTCCCATGGGAGATTTATGGGATACACTGAATATCACTTTGTGCAAGCATACAGTTGAAATATTTCAATTTCATTAAAAATACATTTTTTAAGGAAGCAAAAGATGTTTTATCAAATATTTTGACTGAATTCTGCAGGTACAGTGCTTTGTATCATACCAGTGGATCCCATCTACAAAACTTCAAAGTCATACTTGCTTTCATACTTCAGTTCCAAGGCCTGTTAAGAAATTTGGACTTCTCCTTTGTCAAAATTGATTCTGAATTAATGCTTTCAGAGTTTGGCTTGGATTTTTTCTTCTCCTGGCCTTAATGGCAAGAAAGAGTATTACTAATGAATGTTCTCTCTTGACTGAGCTAGAAGGAAGAATCACTGGGAGTTTCACAAGAAAGCTTAGCAGATCCATCAATGTTCTCTTCTTGGGTTTCTGCCACTTCCATGTCCCTGTTAGTGTTATAATGTCATCTACTTTAAAGACCCAATATGGCAAAGCATTGATGAATGAGAGTGAATGTTAGTAACTGAGAAACAAGCATAGGTGCCACTGAAAGTGTTGCTGAGGAATCTGCCAATATAATGTAAGAAGAAAAAATATAAATGTTGAATCCATGTCACTGGTGTTCTTGCATGTATGGTTGGGCAGAGAAGGAGAAGAAAAACAAACAAACAAACAAACAAAACACATAAAAATACTTGAACAACTTCTCTAAACCCCTTCTCTAAACCCTGGATTAAATTCTGATAATGGAACAGCAAAACTAAACAGCATTCTGGAAATATTGGTGGAGGAGGCTGGCTGTGATGGAATGTTTTGTTTGTTTGTTTGTTTGTTTGTTTGTTTGTTTCCCCTTTAATGCTGATGCATTAAACACTTGTGGTTTATTGTATTTCTGTTATTTAGGAAATGCCTACTGATTTCAGGCCTGAATAGGAAAGTAAACCTCTTGTTTTGGCAGAAGATTATCTTTAATAAAGACTTAAAAAAATATATATATAGTTAGATATTTTTTGGTTGGTTGGTTGGTTTGGTTTTAATATATTAAAGCTTATCTTTACATTAAAGGGAATACTCCACAAGACAAACCATGAGACTGAGAGCATACTGGATACAGTAATGGCTACCTTGAATTCTGTATGATATATTGTTAAATATTGTGGTTCACATTGCTTGGGGATTGTGAAACCCAGTGATGAAATATTTTTTTGTTTTGTTTTGGCATAGTACTTTCCCTTCACCTTCCTTCTGGTCCTATCCCTTCTGGTTTGTGCATGCAGAAGCATAAAAGTTAGGACTGATTAGCTGGCATTGGCATTGCAAAATCCCGAGAAAAATACTACTGTTAATGAGAATTGTGCATATAACCCCCTGCTAACTGCAATGACAATTCACTCCTCTGACTCTCTTAAACATTACAAAAAATAAATAAACCTGATAGCTCAATAATAAATAACTGTTCAAGACACGTTTTAAAAACTTTAAAGTGCAATAACCTAAATCCTCAGCTAGATTGAATCCAACTCTCTCCACTGAGTTCAGGGCAGCTAAACTGATTTACAGTGGCTGGGGAATTAGCCTGTCGTGACTCAAACTGTAAAGCGTGCAAAGGTTTTGAGAAATTCAGTTGGAACACAGGCGGAAATGAATATGGGGGTTTCAAATGTTAAAACAAAGCATTGGTTCATAAAAAATAATACAAAATACTTAAACTACTGTTTGAAAATCCTCAACTTACCACTGCATATGTTCCAGTAATTTGTTCAGCCATGCATTGTGCTGTATTCGCTAAAGGAAGAAAACTTCTCATGAGAATGTTTTAAATGTCACTGAGGTTCAGTGTGGATCAGGGTGCAGGTGGCTCTACAAAGGCTTTGCTGAGGGGATGTTTATACAGTTGCTGCTGATGGATGATATTGATTGGTTAGGCAACTAATAAAACAAACCACCTTACTTTCATCTTTGTTCCTTCAGTACATAGAAAAGTGGTTTTAATTATTCACATAATCCATTTTAATGTTGTTTTTCTTTTGTTGTTGTTTGTTTGTTTTGTTTTGTTTTGTTTTTCTTTTTTTAACTGTCATCCACCCACTGTCTTATAAGCAAGTCATATTTATGTTTTTTGATTATTGAACAAAACTTGCAAGGGGGCATACGAGTGAGTACAGATAACAAATTTTTGAGAACAGGAGAGTTGGTGCTGCATTGCTGCTAAGGTGAGCAGATGTCTCCATGTAATGAGACCGTTTAGGTCAGCTTCAGGATGACAACACTTGACAGTGCTGTCATGGACTCAGCAAAGAGAGCACAACCTGTAAACACCACAGTTTGAAAGGCAGCACATGCCGATGCCTGTGAACCAAGCATTCCAGAGCATCCAAGGATCCACGCTGGAAGCAAGTACCATGCAGAGCATGCCCTACCCCTGTACCATTGTGCTGTGACTGAAAGCAGATGTGGGATTGCTTGGCATCAGGAAAATTAGAGCTGCCTTTTGAGCACCTTGGACTTCAAGTCCTGTTTTCCCACTAATTACTTTTTGCCTGAAAATCAGAGTGCTGTGATAAGTCTTTTTGTTTACCGTGCTCTTGCCAAGCTCCTCTTTACACCAGTGTTGTAAACTTTTGTAATAATCTACCTCAAAGGGAGGGCATATGGATCACAACAACTGCAAGTATTTGTTTTTAGATGTAAAAACCATGATACTCTAAAAATACAAGTTGCGAAGAAGTACAAGCAAAGCATTTGGTGGCAATACCTAAATCTGAGATGCTGTCAAATGTTGCCACCATAAAGCTGACCCAAACAGTCAGAAGAAAGTAAGAATATGACTTGGTTAGAAGACAGAGGGTGGATGAGATTAAAAATAAAATGAAATAAGATAAAATAAAATAAAATGGATTATGTGAATAATTAAGTCTACTTTTCTATGTACTTCCACAGCAAGTAAAATGAGAAAGTATAGATGGGAGAGTTCCACAGCCAACTATTAGAAGAGATTGTTTGGAGAAAGAGCTGTGGTGAAGTGACCTTTTTTTTTCTTTCTTTCTTATTGAGATGTTCCATTTTCCTTGAAGCTAATTTTAACTTTAAAACATCTGTGATTATTTTCTTTTTAAATCAAGTTGGGCCGTATGGGGAAGGGAGGCAGAGAAATGAGCCCAAAGGCTGTGAGGTGGGATCCCTCCCACTGCACAGGCTGCTGGTGGGCACAGTTCCAGCGGGAATCACTGATGGATGGCAGCAGAAGCTGCCTCACCATCTCTGTGACATATATGAAAGTGAAAGAATAAGAGTACAGCTTTTCAAAACCTTATTTTATGTTTCCTTCACATTTAGCAGTCCAATCTTGAATGCAAGTACCAGTTTTGTGTATTCCTTTTATGCTTTTGTTTCCTCTAACATCAGTCTGTCTCTCAGAAGTAATAATTTGAGTGTGGAAGAAAAAGTTGAGCTGATTACAGAGGATGCATATTCCCCATCCCCAGTAAAATAAACTAGGAATCCATGTAAATGAGGCATACAGTTTATAATGAATTGGGCTGATCGCGATGATGTGTTTGAGTGTCTCTCTCAAAGTTCATTAACTTAATGTAATATACAGTGGCAAGAATGATACCTATGATTACTCCAATTAAAATGATAGTTTTGTGCTTTTCTGCGCTGCAAGTTAGTGCTGTGAGAACGTGAAACACCTCATAAATGCTACCCAGCTGCAAAAGTAACAAAGTGAGTCTGCCAGCTTTTTCTAGCAGCTTTGGGAATAACAGGCATGGCAGTGGCTGGATTCTGTCATTGCTGACAACTGTCAGTTCACCAAGCATGGTAAAACCAAGGCACTACGTCTGTGATAACATTGCTCAATAATTCATTAAAATACACTAAGTAAAATGTGAAAACATGTACTTTTAAATTGAAATAAAAAATAAACAGAATTAAAAGCATGGTGTGTGGACACCACTACGAGGAGGCTGTAAGCAAGGCTCACCGTCCTGCTCAAAAGAAGTGCAAGATTAAAGCTGTGCTCTGTTTTGAGCTCACTGCTTATTAATAAAGAGTGGATGGTAACTGAAGAGATGAAGAGACTGTATTGTGTGACACCACAGAGCTCTGCATGTGTGATGTTCCTTCTGATGCCATAATAACCATTTGATTTCTGACCCAGAGGTGAATTTTGTATACTCATATGCATGAAGGAGGTGAAAGGATATTCACTGAGATATGCCCTTCTTTCCACACTGTGTTTTTAAAAGTGACATAATTGAGGTATAAATAAAATAACAAAGAAAGCTTTTTCATATATACATTACTATTTCAAACTGCCAACAGTTGTCTTCCCACTTGCTGGTATTTCAGAGCCCTTAATTTTAAATGGCACAGCTTTCCTTTACCATCTCCTGTAAAATGCATTCAACAGAGAATGCATCTTAAGGGAAATCAGGTCTATAATCAGGTCCTAGGAACTTTGCTGGAGTTTCCGGCTCATTTCCTATTTGTTCTGTGACAATAAAGAATACAGAGCCCTAAAATTGGCCCTTAGCAATAGACGAAAAATAGAAAAAAATAGAGTTCAGTTCTCAGCTATTAGCAAATTGTTAGTTTGTTCCTCGAAGTTGTTCAGGAAGTTATGTTTTACTACAGAATGCTACCTCTTTCATTATCATCTCTTGTTCCTTTCCTTAGGATGCCTATAATTAATGGTGAGATCATGAATACTAAAAAAAATGCATTTTCCCAAAGATTGTTAGTAAGAGTGGCTATTTTTTTTAATTTTTTTTTTCCACCTTTATTGTCATTTTACAATTTAGTATTTTTGATTTTGCCCATTTATCATGCATGGTGTTTCTGCAAGTCTATTTGAACATCAAACTGTGGAGATCTGAGGCCACACAGCGTATCAAATCTCATCCTCAACAGGTGGTCTCCTTTCTGAAGGGGTCTAAATATTTATTGTTTAATCATCCTAAAAAATCTGCTGATTTCATTTTCATCCTATAGCTTTTAACCTAAAGAAACTCTGTTACATCAGAAGGGGATTTGTTCTTCGAGGCAATCAATCTTTTTCTATTAGACTAAAGTTTAAAATAATTTTAGATTCAACACCAAGGTTTCTAATTAGTGCCTGTTATTTTTATTTTTGGTTTACCTAAATTTGGGCTAAGTCACAATGAATATTTTATTTGAAAGGCTTCCTTCTTGCTGCCTTAAAGAAAATTCCCATAAACAAAAATTATGAGCCAATTTTGAAATTGCCTTTAATTCTGCTGTTTACAAGGTCCTCAAACCCTGTCTCTTCAGTAAGCATGCAAAGATTATTAAGCTGGGCTCCTGAAGCAGCTGTACCAATTAACACGTTAACCCTCTCCATGCATTGACATGGCACCTGGCTGTGTGCTATGCTAGTCAGCTCGAGTGCAGGCTCACAAGGGTTTTACTGAAACCACCGCTTTTACTGACCTGTGCTCGTGGTGCCAGTTGCACAGCCATATGAGAAGCGAACAGGGATACTGATGTTCTAAATCACTGCACTTATAGGGACAAACATGTACCTCTGCCCAAAGCCTCCTGGGCAGTTGCACCTACGGCATGTCCTGCAGTGTGCTCCTGGGACTTCTGCTGGCTGTGGTGGGTATCACAGGAGCCAGGAGGCTGGCTGCAGTATGGTGGCAAAACCAAATTAATGTGGCTGGGCATTGCAGAATGCAGGTTCTCCCACTTGTGTTTGATGTGCTGCACGAAGGCACAGGTGGATCAGGGCCATCCTGCTCTCTCCCATCACTGCTGCAGGTGCATTTCTTCTCAAGTCAACAGCAAGTGAGGGAACACTGTCATGCCGTCACATTATCTTTCTCATCTCTTTCCATAGGTTAATCCCTTGCTAACTTTGTAAATGTACTCAACAACTCATTTGGGGGGGGGGGGGCACATTACAGATTTATCTACATATTTCAGGGTATATAAATGGATCTAAAATAAGTTGCAGGTAATAAAACAGGATATGCAGTTTTTCTTTTGGATGCCTGGAAACATTGACAAGGCAGAGTTTGTAGAATATCATTTTCTGCCTTTATTTCTTGAGCTTTTGCAAATATAGGACTTTTGAGAGCCTGATGAATTTTGATAACAGAGCATCATTCTAAATTGATAAATGAGAAGTACAAACCATGGTAACATAATGCCCCCTATGGTTTGCAAGGGAGTATGTACAACAGCATTATGAGGAATATTCCCTACATACTTTCCTTCAGTTAAATCACAATTACATGTTATACTCCTCAGCTACAGAGGGAAAAATAGCTGGCTGGATTTTCTTAATAAAGAGGTCAGATGCTGCTAATTTAGATGCTCTGAATCTCCTCCTCCTTTTCGGAGATTCAAAGCAATTGGGATCAAAAATGTTTTTAAGTACTGTAATTGCAGAACCAGTAGCAGCTGGGTGAATACATTTATGTACTGGACTGGGGTCTGAAGGAGGAGGTCGCCTAAGGAAAGCCAAGCACCTGCCTCAGAGGGGAGAGGGTGCTCTGTAGTTTAGTAAACAGCCACTTGATGGCAACATTTTACCACGCATAAGTAAAGCCAGCATAATTTGACAGTAGAAACTATAAACCTGTAGGGAAAAACAAACAAACAAAAAACACAGGCAAACAACAACAAAAAGACTGTATGTTTCCTCGAGACCCAGTTAAAAAAAAAAAAAACTCCATATATTAATTCAGCATTGTTTTCCCACAGCCTTTGCAAATAGTAGCTTTTTATCCACCACATCTTGTACATGCCATGACTGTAAGTACATTTATGTGTTCCCTCGTTAGAAGATTTCATTTAGCAAGTTAGTGTTTCCTTCAGCATGGCAACCCTTTTAAGCAGAAGAGGGCATAATATATTCTTAAGTTTGCAGAGTAGTAAGTTGCCTCAGCAGCAAGAGATACAGAAGATAATGAATAAATAATGATAGGACATTTTTCTGGTAAATTAGCTGTTTTCCATTCAGAGTTCTTTTCCTCTGGCTCCCCACATCCAGTCTAAATGCAAGTCTTCCCCCTTTGACCTCTCAGTTTCTTTGATTCCCTGGTCACAATAAGAGCAAAAGCAATGCTGCACTCGGGAGGGGAGCAGACATGTCAGATCTGTTGTGATCTGAAAGTATGGGCAAAGCCGTCCGACCTGTGAGAAACACGTACAACAGTCTGCCATGGAACTGTGAAGGCAATGAGCAGGGACAACCAGCTGATCCAAGACCTGCAGCTCATCAGTTCCCTTGGATGCCCACAAAGTTCCTTTTGAACCTTCCCAGAGTACAAATGAAACTGATCCTTGTACAGTGGTGAACCAGCAGCAACTGGGGTTCACCCACCAGTATCAATGGATGCACAGATACAATACAAACACAAACTGGCTAGTTCACATCCCCAGGGGGCTGAAGAGCATGTGTGTGGAAGTGGGTTATTCACGCAGGGTAGAAGTAATGTGGTTGCGGAGGTGAGATGTCTCCTAAACCCAAAGTTTTGGGATTATGTCATGGATCAGTTGGTGATTCCAGACTTAATTCTTATAATGGCATTCCTCTGTTGCAATAGCTACTGGAGACATCATGTTTGTTTCAAATATTTGTCTTTGCAATCTGGCGATTGGGTAGGAAAGAAAGATAAAGGACAAAGAAGGAATGACTTGTTCTGTTTTGCATTTTGTCAAAACATAATGAAAATTATTTTGGTCCTCTGCTTTTAAGTTGAAATTCAGGTAGCAAACTGTAGTCGGACTTATTTAGCAGTATGTATATTTAGAACTTAAATAAATAAATAAATAAATAAATGTCACCAATAGTCTATGTTATTAATCCTCTTGCTACCTCTCAGTTCCAGAGTGTGTCTGGAGTGGCGAGTGCCTCCTCTCCCTCCCTTCTCTTGCAACAGCCAGTTTATTTGTTGAACTGGGACTGAAAACACAATTCACTGCTAAATTTGCAATAACAATTACCATTAAGTGCATGGTAATTGTTATTCCAGCTACTGGTCCATGGCCATATATACAGTTAATATTTAAAATCCTCAAAAAGACTTATTCAGAAGGTTTGTGAAAAATGAGGCAGTTTTTCTTCCCATAATGTCCAGACCTCAAATGAGTTATGTTGTCAATGGGAGCTCAAGAGGTTATATAGTTTTCCGTAATCTATAAAGCTTCTTCAGAATCATGTCATTAGCTTTCCTGTGGTAACACACAGCAGAGCTAATAATGCAATTATGGTTCATGTAGTTAAACTGTGCTATTGATTTTTTTTTTTTTTCCCAGGAAGCCTTCATTTCTAGCAATTCTAATCATCTTCATTGTACAGCTGTATGGTTTCCATGTTTCACTATGAGGGAAATAAAATTGCAAATAAATACCATATTTCCTAATGTCTCTGTAAATGCCAGATTTAGTAACCATTAATCAAGTGTTGGAGTCTATAAAATGTATAATTTTTTGTCTTAAAAAAAAAAATAGAAGAGACCATATTCATGTCTCAGTCACTAGAATAAACTGTTATGCTGGAGTAAATGAGAGCAGAATTTCATCCAATATTTGGTTAATTCTCATTTGCTGAAAGTATAATTCATTATATTTCCAGGTTGTGTTATCCAACTTTTCCAGTATCCACTGTATTTAAAATGTAAGTGTTAAAGTAAATTAGTATGGTTACCACATGAAAATGGCATGTGTAAAAAGTTGTCTTTTAAATTCCCATTCTTTGGAACAAATCTGGAGAGTGGAGTCTTTTACCAGATATGCAATAAATGTGAGACCTGGCACTTATAGAAATGTGTTTATTATTATTATTATTGTTGTTGTTGTTGTTGTTGTTGTTGTTATTATTATTTTAGAAAAGGAATGGTGCCATCTGTGCCAATCCCCACCATAGCAAAAATCTCATTCCTGAGAAATTGGAACCCTCATTCAAAACTACAGCAAGTAGTGAAGAAGTTCACTGCCTGCATGGTCTCTGTCTTCCATGTTTAAGGTTGCTACAGGAAGAGAAAACAATAATGATGAGCCTCTGAAAGGACTGCCATGTTTTCTTGATGTAAATTTTGTCTGTGTTAACTATTATGTTTCTTCTTGAGTAAACTATCAAAGGCGTTACAAAACCTTTAGAAAAGAACAATGATAATAGGGTGTTAATCATTTTTTCTGAGGAAAGAACTCCTTTAATGTTCCTGGGACATGAATGTGTTGAAACTAAACACAAACAATGCTTGGTGTGAGGTGGCTGAGGAAAAACTCCAGATACAAGAGTAACCTGCGAACTAGGCTTCCTCAGGGGACCGCATGAAGATGGAAGGGAGCTGAAAATGCCATTACAAAAATAAAGTAAACATAGCTAAGGGCTTTAGCCATTCTTTCGAAAAGTTGTTTTCTGTTATAATGAACCCTCCATGCTCTGACTGCCTTCATGACTCTCAGTCATTCCCCTGTGTGCGGCAGCAGCACAGCAGCACCAGGTTGTCACTGGGGATCCCATGAAGGGGATGTAGGAACTGAGGCAGCTCAAGACAAACCCAAGGCAATTGAGACAGAGAAAGAGCAGGAACAACTTTAAGGGTCTGAGCACCTTGTTATGGGCATGGAGTTGTTTCTTCCACGATGGCTGGAAGAGAGGTGCAGTGACAGAACTAGCAGTTGTACTAGTGAAGTTCATGTGTTTTCCCTTATTTTTCAATTGCTCAACTTTTTCTACATGTTCTATTTATTAATGCTATTTTATTTTTTTTTCAGTAACTGTTGTTACTTTTGTTCTTCAGTAAAGTACAGAAAATATTCAACCTGTCAGTCTGAAATCTTTAAAGCCAAATTGTACATGCATATCTTCCTACTGGACTCTCACTCTGGTTTGCTTGCAGATGGTGCTAGGTCAAAGAAACAGGCTGTGTCTGTATAGGACAAGTGGTTCTGAAACAATGAGCATCAATTTCATCTATGTAGAAGTTTTCTTCTTAGCTTATTTTGCTATAGCTTATTTTGCTAACCTAAACCATTGCCAGCTTGCTAATATTTTCTTCTCTCTTCTTGTCTTACATAATGAGGAATCTGCAAAATGCTTGGTAATTATTTAAAGTACAAATCTGTCACTTCTGGCAACTCTAGAACAAATTCAAAAAATTTTCTGTGATTTTTCACCAGTGAATGAACTGTGATACAAGGAGAGATGAACAAGAAACAAATTTGGGGAAAAAAAAAAAAAAGATTCTGCTCTCCAGATCTAGTGCTGCTTTGAGCAGACTAGAAAAATGTGACTTGACCAGTAGTGTATCAGCCAATTGGTGAGCACTGGATAGTTCAGGTAAACCAAGGTGCACAACACATTCTGAGAAGCTAGTGTTCCAGATATGTTCCTAGATTTTTACTTGACACAATGGGATGCTCATGAATTACGTGCTGTTTTACAGGTTTGTTGGAAAAACAGCAGTGCATAAGGATTTTTAAAAATCCATGTGTTATCCCATGGGTTGTCAGTTTTAATAGTAGTAAACAGTATGGAAAATAAAATTAGCTGGTATCCTCTAAGAATTATTTTTCTTGGTAAGCAAGCCACTGTCATCCCTTCAATAAGTAGCATGTAGCACAATAAATGCAAAAACAAAATGTTTTCAAATTTTAAAATATGTGGAATAGTTCTGCTATAGCACTGGGTAAAATTTCTAAATCTTGCTGCTAAATGGAGAAAACAAATTGGAATGAGATCTTAAATTCCTTTTATTTTACTTATTTTACGGGTTGAAAAGCTTTATTAGAATTAAGCTCATCATTATTCTTTCAGTATGCTAATTAATAGAGCAGGATCGTGGATCTGTTAATTAAAATAAGATACCTCGGGGAAACTGAAATTAATTTTGATGTCCTAATAGAGTTGCCATTATGTCATTAAATCTCATGGTTTTCTTATCCATTTCTCTTCTCTCCCCTTCCCCCTCCCCCTAACATTTATTTAGTTTAGTTTATTTAGTTAGTTGGAAGTTGGAATTAGAATATTGAATAGTGACTTCCAAAAATGCAGAGGAGATCAACTGATAATTTTGATTTGACCTTCATGGGGCTGCCAGCACTGTTCACCTAATAAACACCTAATGTGCTCTAAAGGAGCACAAAACTGTTCACCTCTAGGTCACTGGGTCTGTGCTTCCAGAGGTTAATTTTTGAACAATCACTCCAGCTGCCTCCCGGAGTCATGAAGCAATGCTGGTTTGTATGACAAATGGAACTAGAAAACCCAACCATCAGGCAATCATCTTAATGACTGCCAAAATTTACTGCACCTTAATGAAATGTCTTTCCTGGCTGGAAAGTGTCATATGATGGCAATACTGTGGTCAGCTGGGGGTGGCTGTGTTAGTGATGTAGTTCAGTCAATGTTTTTAAGGCAAACTCCTGGTCATCGCTGCAAAAAAGCATCCAAAATATACACAGTGTTTTCTGATAACAACAGTTCTGATTTTACCTAATGAATTTTCAAAGCTAGTGAAGAAACTAAGAGTGATTAAGCTGTGGAAAATGCTGCATCTACATTAAGACATATGGTATCTTTTCTCTATGGACCCACCTGGTTGACTGAGACTCTCTTCAGGAGGGACGTGTGTGTTTTGTCTCTGCGCTGTCTGAGACGATGATGTCATAGTCGGTGGACATGTTTCCTACAGGCTGCAGTACTCTGTGTAATATATACCCATTAACTGTAAGGTGATTGTGTCAGCTTATGACAAACATAGGGATAGATCTCTGCGTTTCTGGAGAAGAGGTGGTTATAGAAAAGAGTTGTCCGTTCTTTTACATCAAATACTTATAACGAGTGCAAGGAAAACAATTGTTGAAATATTAAATATAAGCAAATGGTTGGCTTGAAATGCACAGTGTCAGAACTACAATAGTGTAAATGCGCGGCAGTCTAATGAACTGAAAGCTTCTGAACATTTCTTATTAACATGGGATGTAGTATGAAAGCAACATTTTTTGTACAACAGAAACAATTACTTTGTGATAAATACCATATACACCTGTGCTAACTGCAGGACAGAAACAGGTGAATAATGATCTAAGGGGAACCTTTACCTGATCCAACGCCTCTTCTAGTAAAATCAAACACAAATAATTAGATATAAAGACATTAAAAGCTAAATATACTATATTTCCTTCTTGATAAGTAAATTTTAAAGAAAAAAATAGGAAGGTTTCTAGACATAAATTCCTCCAGCCAAGCAGTGCTTGCCTGATCTCAAAGACTCTGATTTTAATAGATCTACCAAGGTGCTAACTTGCAACTTCCAATGATTTGTTCATCAATCTTTATAAACTTTACAGAATGGGATGGAGCAAATCTATTTTTCAGTTAAAGGGAATGCACATACACTCACTCAGTTTTTGTTACACACAAATTATTAATACCTGCAAACATGTAAGGTGTCCAGCACCTTAATACAGAGTAAGGGAGCAGGCTCAATGTTAGTGTTCAGTCCTAGTAGCGAAGCAAATGTAGGCAGCGAGCCCTGAAGCCTTCAACAGGGGGCAAAGGTTCCCAGCTCACAAAGGTTCCCAGCTCAGTGTCTTGGCAGAATTTGGGTGCTGCAGTTCTAAGTCCTTAAAAGTTATCTAGAATTAGTTATATATAACTATTCGTCATAACTAATATATACATATATTATACTATATATATATACATAATTATACATATAATCATATATTATATTATATATATAGTATTATATATAATATATAATTGTATTACAATATTTTATATTATATATATTATATTATAACTATATATATAGTTATATTATATATAACTAGTAATTATAACTAATAGCTATATTTAATTCTTTAAATGTTCCTCCCTTGTTTGTAGTTTTTCTCTATGTATTTTTAAATAGCACCAAAGGATGCTTGCGTTTGTGGATAAATATGATTAAGTCTTCTGTTGCTCCAGTCCTTAGTGAGGCTGCCTTAAATCACAGCTGGAGCAGTTTTTGACCAATATGTGAGTACTTGATAAAAAGATAAATTGAGATTGAATAAACTATTAAATACATAATTTTAATTGTAAAGACCTATCTCAGTGCAAAACTTGTTCTCAATTCCTGCAGAAATCTCTTGATGTAATCTACTAAAATGATTGTTTCAGAAAAATAAAAATAAAAATTTAATAATAATAATAATAATAATAATAATAATAATAATAATGTGGTAAGAGGGGACATTGTGAAAGATATGGAAATTTGTAAAAGAAATGGAAAAACATAAAATGCACTTCGAGCCACACTTTGTATCTTTCTATTACCTGTTTACTGCAATTTTGTAAATAATGCCAGGAAATTAGTTCTTTGGGGCAGAACTGCTTCAGGGAAATGTTTATTTCATGAGCAGCAGAACAACAAAGCCTGGTCCCTGCCTGTGCATGGACCTGCCCATGGCACCACGGCGGCTCCAGCTTCTAGAAGGAGCCCATGCTCTGGAAGGAACCTCTGCAGCTGTGCTGGGGCAGCCCAGCCACCCTGCTGCCCTCCTGCCCGCTGCCTGGCACCGGGATCTGGCTGCAACTGGCTGCGGTGGGCAAAGCAGAGGGCTCCCTGGGCTGGGCTGGGCTGCCCCAGGCCCTTACAAGCACGGGTTGGGGATGGAAAGGACTAGCCAGAGAGCTGTTTGGAGTTCTCACAAAATGCTCTGCAAATGTTTGAAACCTATTCCTTCAGCATCTATCTCTAAGTGTGTGTTTTGTCTGTTTTAGGTACATTTTTCTTACTGCACCACACTTGCTTTATGTGTTGACAGAAGCTTTTTTTTTGTTGGTGGTGGTGATGGTGGTGGTTTGTTGGTTTTTTTTGGTTTTCTGGGAGGTGAAGCAAGTCTTTTTTCATTTTCAAAGCTGGGTTAGTGCTGTATCTGAGTTGCTTTTTGAAATTTTCGATCCATCGTTTTCAAAGTTATGTTTACGATATTTTCCCAGAGCTTTCCCTCTCCTTTTCTTCTTCAGAAATCTTGTTTAAGCTTTGTGTCTGCTCCCCAGGTTAGATCCTCACTCAGAAGAAGCATATCTTTGACAAGGAGAAAGGAAGCAAAAACTTTTAGTCATTCCTAATCTTTCTTTCCAGTGATGTCAAATTTCTTCCCAGTCTGGAGGGATTTATTTAGTGAGGCATTTTTCAGTAGCCAAATTCCTTTGTCAGTGGGCTGCCTTCTCCCTCCACGCCATGTTTCCAGGGGTGAGCCCAGCCAGGATCAGCTGGGTAGGGCTGCACTGCCCAGTGACTTCCCAAAAGTGCAATGACAAAATGCGGGGAGGTTTTGCACAGCCAGATTTTCACATGTTCCACTGGGAGACCTGTGGTATTTGAATTTACTAATACAGTCAATAAAAAATAGGTTCCGTGTTTGTTTATTATTATTATTATTATTTTATTTTTTAGGAAGGTTTTTCTGTATTCTTCCTTCATAGATTCTTCCTTGTCCGTATCTTCCTCAGCTGTACCCTCTGGACTTAAATCTGCTCGGATGTGCCCCTACAGACCATTTCAAACTGATAGGACCTGCAGTAACAGGATAGAAAATGGTCCCCAGCACCTCACCCTACTCCCCTGCACCCTCTGCTCAGGCTCTGCCATTTTTGCAGCCATGCATCATATCTGTCTGTGGCTCACAGGTGCGTGATCTCCATGACGACTTGGGCACTTGAGGTAGAAATATGAGCTGGTAAGTCAAGGTTACTTTCCATCCTCCTCCCTTCCGCTCAGTGCAATGCCGGTAATTACATGTGATACTTTTTGGACTGGGCTGTGCTCATATGGAGCAGAGCACAGACAGCGAGTTTTAATTCATCTATGCAGTTTGAACACCTCACAGGGATCAGCAGCGGAGCCCCACATGTCAAGGGGCTGTGGAGGGGCTGGCACAGGGTCCTTTCCTGGGGCTCAGTGACATCCCTTGCAGGGGACACTGATGCCCCACCAGTGGAGCACAGAGAGAAAGCCCAGGTAGCTCCCCCTGCTCTGAGTACCGGGTTTGCTGACTGAGGGCCAGCAGTAGGGAAATGCAGGTAATTAGCTCCTTTGTCCTTGCTGGATACCAGCAGAAACAGAAACATAAATATTGAATTATAAAGACAGAATGTATATAGTCATGGAATGTATACATACATTATAAAGTGGAATTTCAGGTCTAAAGCATTCAGTTACCCAGTGGGTACATTGAAGTTTTGTCTCTTTGTATGCACAAAACACTTCCTCTTTCCATTGGTGCAAATGACTTGAAATGAATAATGTTTTTCTTGTTTGTTAGCATCATCTCCCCCTGTAGTCCATCTACATGAAATGCAGTGTTCTGGAACATGAGAAAGGCAATACATTTCCTCCAGTTCTTTGTAAGCTGATACGAAGTAGACAGACACCTTCTGAAGTTTTGTGCATGCTGTGCTCTTTTTTTCTTTGCTGCAACAAGAAAAGTCTTTTCTTTTAACCTGGCTTACTTTGAAGAAGTAACTCAGGAAGCTTCATGGCCTCTCAAGGTAAGTGCATCTATAGTCTGTATTTTTAGATCATGTTTACAGAAAACTATAGTCTTGTTTCCAGCAATCAGCAGTCTGATGAAATGAGAGTTTCAGGCTAAAATCACAGCAGCCAAACTATGGTTGTTTTGGCTTCCTTTAATTTGTCAGCATTCAAGAGGTTCCTAAGGAGACTAAAATCTATACTGGAATGTTATTTGAATAATATATGTTACAAAATGTTAGTATCTGCATTCAGTCAGAAAATGGTGTGTTCGTGTGTTTGTTTTTAAACCTGTCAGTATAGGCTGTATGGAAAGACATGTATTGATCCAAGATTAAAACAGATTTTTGCACTATTCTTTCCTATTCCACTTTGAAAATACAAAATCTGCAAATGCTTTTCACTTTCAAAACTGCCCAGAGTAATATAGGAAAAATAAATATCTGAAGAAGAACTGAATTTAACCAGATTACTTCTATCTGGGTTCATTTTTGTCAGGTATTGTCTTTGAGCTGCAGCCCATTGGGTATTCAGGGCTACAGATAAACACTATATGATCAGATATATAGTAGTATGCTGATCTAACAAGCCATCAAAATTCATTTTTTCTATTCTGACAAATACTAAAACTAAGCAGAAAGATACAAATCTGTTTTTTCTTAATGTGAATGCAACCCCACAGAGGTCACCCTGGTGTGACGTATGGAGGCAGATGCTGGCCCAGGGAGATCCAGCTATGTCTGTGTGTTTGCCAAATGTTTACCACCCTCATTCCCCCCTACAACATACTTAAGACATTCAGCATTTTCAGTGCTTGAATTTATACAGCAGCAAACAGATTTAAGGGCATTGTTGTACTATTGGAATATATGTTTTTCTCTAAGGAGTATACATTTTGCTTATTTTAAGCCATATAAAAGAGATCTGGTTATGTGTATTTTAATGTATAGCTATTAACAGAAGCAACAATATATTCATGTTGTGTAAAATAGTGCTCGTAATGAAGGAAGTTGATAATATGCTTCTATAGGAGCCAGTAGCTCCCTACATTATGATTGTACGGAATGCTCACTGTATCATATAGTAACTTTTAAGTTCTCCCATACCGTAAATGAAATATCAAAGAACCACAAAAAAATAAATAAAAAATAGACAAAGCCTCAGAGTAGCTTAGGTTGTCATCAACATATTTACTGCTTGATTTTTGTATAGCTTAAAATTTGACAGGTAGAACTGCAATTTGTTGACTTTTTTCTCTTTATTATCCGAGAATAACACAAACACTCGGCCACTTCACAGCATTTCATGTAACAACAAGAGTTATGGCAGTAACAGAATCCTGTGAGGTAAAATGATGCAGAAGAGCATATAAAATATTTATCACCCAGTTATATATTTTTAAAAGCCAGCTACAAGTTCAAAAGGGTTGCTTCTTCTTCCTGTGGCCTCAGACTTTGAAGGAAAGCAGTGGCTGCAAAGGCAAATTAAGATCAAAATATGATTAAACAATGAATCAGCCAAACTGGGTTCAAATAAAGCTAAAGGATCTCATTTAAACCCACACCTGCAAAATAGATCTTCAGACCTAGAGCCCAAATTCCTTCTGGACTTCAGGCCTTATTGTGCCCAAGTATTGTTATGCAGGAGATAAAAATGATCAGTCTGAAGACTGTTTTCTTGCTGAGGCACAGAGGCTCAGTTTAATACGAGGACTTTCAATGTACATGCTGAGAGCTTCAGCTGGCTCCTGCTTGTTCCAGCAGAGCTAGTGTTACTGAAGGCTGTGGAAAGATGCTGATAGTGAAACCAATGGGAGTGCAGAATCAAATGGCAAAGGAGCTTGCTGCATGGAGAGAGAAGATGCCTGTGTATACGAGCAGATGCATGCACAGAGGTGCCAGTAACAGTAAATGCCCACGTTACCTCCAGCAGCACTGGTCAGGGTAAACAGCATTGTGTCCTAAAGGAAGGGTTTGCAACAGCAGACGAGAAAATGCAGCTTACCGGTATCTGATCTCCTGTTAAGATTAATGAATAATGCACTGGAAGAAGCTGTAGACTTTTCATACCACAGCAGTAACATGTAGCATGGAGAATCTGAGATCCCTGGAAATTTTATCTCTAATTAAAGAGAAAACATGCATGCCCTTAAGATGCTGGAAGGGAAGCCAGCCCTGACAGGTAGCTGGGTGGACATCAGCACAGCGGCAGCAGTGCCAAGCAGCCCATGCTCAGGAGCCCACGGCCACCCCATGTGTGAGCACGGTTCAGCTCCAGCCTTGTCCCAGCATCTCTGAGTTTAGTTTTATCTGAAGGGGTCTCAGTTTGCATGCTCCAAGACAGCTTTGTAGGGTGAACTGGAGTGCTGGAAGTGAGGGAGCATCAGGAGATTAGCTTCAGACCCTTGCTCTTCATCTGAACTAAAATGCTGATGTAATTCCAGGCAGAATGTGACACTAATGTCCCAGTTTGGATCCGAGCAGCTAGCTGCTGTTTGACACTGCTCATTTCTGATTTTTTTTTTTAATTATTTTCTCCTCCTGCAGAATCTCAACAACAAACAACTGCAATCTTTAAGGATTACCTCCCTGGTTCTTCTGGCCTTCCTGAACAAGATAAGCCTGTTGAACCCTCAAGCCTCTGGAAGCAAACATCACATGCTCATAACTTGCCACCTGGTCTGGAGTATCTGAATCAGGTCCTGAATATTTTCAAATGCTAAAACTGTTCTGTTTTCATCATAGACTGATAAATTTGGGAGTGTTCTTTTTTTTTTTTTTTTTTCTTGTGAAGAGGGAGTTGGAGAAGGGGAAGCTTTTTGGTTGTCTGATATTACTATGAAATAAGGAGCATAGGACTAATAAGCTCTTCCTTCATTGCTGCCATTCATTTTTATGGAAAACCATTTGTTGTGTGTACAGTTCTCCTTGCCCCCCAAACACAATTTTCCTCTCTCTAAGACTCGCTTTTTCCTGATCATAACTTTTATCCCTCTCATTGTCCTGCCCAGATTCCTTCCAGCTCCTTAAGAGCTCACTTCCAGGGAAACCACTGCCAACCTCCGTCTGACCTCAAAACTAGTCTGGTTGATGAAAACAAGCAGTGTGCTGAAGGAACTGTCACATTCCATCCTTTTGGGAACATGCAGGTCTTCTGAGCAAATTCCTTGTGCCCACCAGGACAGTGCCCTCAAGGTTAGAGGGAGGGTCCTGGGAAAGCCATATCCCAAGGGGATGACATGGTGACTGAAAGCCTGAGCAGCTGCAGACCCACGCCCACTCTGTTTTGGGCTGTGGGGCAGGAAAGGGCTAATGCCAAAGACAGAGAATTGCATGGAAATGGAAGCTAAGGTCACAGGCAGGGGAGGGAAAGGGAAAGGGAATGGTAAAAACATCTTAATCCTGGTGCTAAGTGTGCACCTGTTCAGCTTGTCCTGTGAAACCACACAGCCCCTGGAGCTCAGATCAGTGGAGGTCTGCAGCTCCATAGCTTCAGCAGGTCAGCTCCAAAAGTTTCATCTATTCCTGATTTTTTTTTGGAAGTCCACCCCTGGCTACTGCTTTGACACTGTCTCCAGTTTGCATTTCACAAATGGCCAGATCCTGTCACTCTTACATACATCGAGTAACACTTCATGCATCCCAGCTGGTATGTCAGAGGAAAGAATCAGGCCCACAGTGTAGTCAGATGATGGTGATACACACACTTCTGTTGTATTTGTGTTTAGGTAGTGCTGAGAAATGTTTGTTTCACTTGAGGGCTCTACTTCAAATATGCTTGTCTGTAGCTTGGTTTAGAAACAGAAATTGAATGCATTTTATATTTGAAACCTAAGCCACTTAGATAGCTAATGAAACCAGGAGACCCTTCAGAAATCATCTTCGATGTGGTGTTATGATTTTCATTTCATGGTGCCTGTGCACAAAATGATATGTGTTGTCAATTACAGAAGTGTTTGTTCACAGACTGTCGAGCTCCATTTTTTAGTCAAAAAGTGATTGTGATAGTAAATACTTGCCAAATTACATATTCAGTCTTCTGCATGAACATGAATTACACCTCAGCTTTAGCCATACAATGTGGGCAAGCAAATTCTATTTCTCCATTTTATAGAAGCTTTACATCTGACACAAAGACAAAAGAGCAAGGAGCTGTCAGAACTATAACTAGAACTCAAGACTTCATTCATGCTTGTTCTCAACCCAATAACCATGTGCCTGTGCTGCAGCCCTTCCTAATTATTCTCAATTTGCTCTGCTGTCTGAAGAGAGTAAAAAGGGTGTGCAATGCTGAGCCAGCCTGGCTTCCTGACACAACCTTTCTTGCCCCCGAGCAACCCACTGCAAGTTTTCTGTTAAGGATTTTCATTGTGTAAGAAAAAAAAAATACACCTGCTTGCTGGAGAGTGGCTGTAGAGTGTTAAGCAATCTTTACCGAGGTTCAGCTTCTCCAAGGTCAGGTCTGGCTGTTAATGTGGTCCGACAGCATCCCCTGGACTAAGGGCTAGGGGACAGTAACAAAAAAAATAGCGATTGCACCTCTTTGTGTTGCACTGAAGATTTCTGCTCACCAGGATTTTTGTTACTGATTCAAGCTTTGAATCCAATCTGCTGGAATAAGGGAGGTCCAAGGATGACTTGTGGGTCCATGTCTGCTGTGTCACTGCCTGTGATGCTGCATTTGTGAGAGGATGCAGTCAGCCTGGCCCTCACTGTCGCCCCTGCTGGCCAGGGAAGCTGTGGAAGAACTCTCCCTTCTCCCTCATTCTATGGATTCTACTTTTCTAGATGACTTTTTTTTTTTTCTAAGTAATCCAGTCTTCTGCTCCCTTGTATTTAGATCTATTTAGAGATTCAAACATCCCCTCCTCTGATTTATTGGCGTATACCACACCTAGTGTTTCCATGCGTTGCAGAATGTTTTGGTGCAGGATGATGCTCATACTTGCTGTGAGATCCCCACAGTCTTATACAAAACAGGAACTCAGGTGTTGGGAACTGGCACAAAGGGCATGGACATGAGTCCATGGAACAATTGTTCGATCTGAGCTTGCTTTAAGCAACCAGGAGTAGGCCTCAGCAAATCCCATGGCCTGCTGTAGCTAAGCAAACCAAGCTACCAGGGCAACTATGAGAAGTTCCCACTACAGTGTTCCCACGTTGCCCAGTTGAGGAATTCAGAAAAATATTGTTACCAGCAGCTGGCTTCAAGGACAAGGTCTACGTGACTGCTAATCACAAGGGAGTTGTTTTCTTGTAGTTGTTTGTCTGAGTGCTTTTGACCAATAATCTTGTGTGAAACACTGTCCGCCCCTGTTAAGTTCACTATAGAAGTTAGGCTATTCGGGCAATAAAATGGAGCATGATCTGACTCTACTGGTGTCTGTCGTGCTTTTGGCCGTGCTTCCTCTACACTCAGGGGCCAAGCATGTAGTGATGGGTGAGAGGAAAAGAAAATATCTGTCCTGTTAAAGCTGGAAAGAAGTATTTCCCTCTGGAAATACACACCTGAAGCCAGCCATGCTGTGGAGCAATGCACTTGGCTGTTCAAAGCTCTTCGGAGACTGACAAAGTAACGCTTCTGCCCTGGTACACTGATACCATGCTTTCTGTAATTACCATGAAAGTGACACCCTAAACACATTTCTACAAGACAGGTTACCCAAAAACCATGATTAACTTCCAGATCACAGCCATAGTTCTTGGAATTGTGCAGTGTCCAACCCAAAGGTCATTCCTTTGCCCAGAGCAGGAATAGATGGAAGAGACCTAAGATGCATTTTCCAAGAAGATCAATGTTGTGTTGTGCCACTATCCAGGCTTAACCAATTTTGTAAGAAGTTTCCTTGTTTAGATTTTGTTAGACTGATCAGATGTAAATTTAATACTGACAAAACTGAATTCTGACAATTAGCTGTGTATAAGGAATTTAAACACATCTGAGCTCAAGAGGACCGAGAGCCATGTAAACCAAAGGGCTTTGGATGCTTTCAAATGCAGTGCAGAATTCTCTTAATCCACAAGTGTCCTAATAAAAGATGCATCAGAATGGCTGCCTTGCAGAAACAAGGCAAAACAAACAAGCCTAACAAGTGGTACTGCTGTGTTGTCTAAATATTGCCTCTGCCTGGGACACAACAAACTAATACACAGAGCAAAATCACTCAAAGCTTTTAACAATACAGGTTCATTATTTTTCTTTTCCCTTTGAAAATCTATCTGGAGGAAAGTAATACATATTAAAATCAATACTAAAATATTAAAATAGCTCTGCCATCTTTAACCTGTTTATTCATTTTTCATCAGCAGAGCTCTGTACTAACTTCCCATGAGCTCTAAGGTTTCTCATATCTCATGAAATCTAAATGACAAACAGCAAATATTCTTGGGAGAAGATTTTTAAGTCCAAATATTTTTTATTATTTCTGGCATGTGCATTCCAGAGATTAACAAAAGGGATACAGAAGTTTCTCTCTTACAAGTTTTTCTTTGCTGCCTGCACTAGCTGCAGGAGATGACTGGAATTGATAAATGGCTGCAACAGTTGGAATGTGTACCAGGTAAGATTTGTCAATTGTAAAATATACAAATGCCAGAGAACTGCAACATGCTGGTCTCAGAAGTCCATCACGTGCTTTTTGACTTCAGCTGTGAGTAATGGCAAAACCCTGTGTCAGCTGTCTGATACCTACCAGGGTTTTGAGTAGAAGGAACTAGCAATGCCTAACATGTCAGGTAAAACATGCACAAAAAGTCACATAAAACTGGAAGGTGGGCTGAAATCAAGGTAGACTGAAATTAAGGTTTTGTAAGACTGGTGATTGTTTTCTAAGCCAGAGTATGGCAGAGGTACAATAAGCACAGAAAAGCTGTGTGTCATGGCAAAGAGTTTTTCTCCTGCATTTTCACGGATGAGGACAGTTTCAGACAGTGAAGTGTAGGCTCTTCCAGCACTCACTACCTTGTTTTTTGTTGTTTTTTTTTTGTTGTTTTGATTTTAAACAGCTGGACCGGATAATTATTCATCAGCAGGTGGAGCTCCTTGAAGGTATTGTGCAGTACTTATCATGCTCTAATGGTGCTGGTACACAGGTATCTCCAGAGGGTTTTCAAGTCTTCTCCCCATCTTGCTGGAGTCATTGCAAAGTCTTCTGCTGACCTTGCGTCAGGTCTCTACTGTGGTGGTAGTACAGTGAAATGAGGAAAGAAGGATCAGAAAGAGCCTCTGCCTCAGCCCTAAAACTCCTCTCTCAGTTATTAAAGATGAATTTTTTCCATAGATTGGAAGGATGGTTGTTGTCCTTAACAGCAATTAACATATGACAAGTGAATAGAGAAAGAAAGGTCAGAAAAAAAAAAAAAAAATGAAGCATAATTTTATTTACATAGTTCCTCAAAATTTCAAAGTTTCAAGTTCTGCAAGTAAACCATTTTTTAAATGCATTTCTCCCTCTTGAAATGTTTGTGGCCTGATTCTTGGGTACCTCCCTGAGTGCAAGTTGTCACTGAAGTGGGATGGCCTCATATCATTATTCTTCACAGGTTAAAAAGAAGAAGCCAAAAACAAAACTCAGGACATGAATTCTGTTTTGTGATCTATACTTCAGTGTACAGCAAACCAAAGTCTTTGAACTAAATGTTCTTTCAAAATACAGAGCTGCCATTATTTTATCATTATTATTGTACTTTGTGTAATTTCAAAACATTTTTTATACAGTCTCTGTTCATAGATTTTAGAATATATAAGGCAGAGAAGACTGAAGCTGTAAACTTGTATGCAAAGCTGAATTTGGTGAGTCTTGGCAGAGGCTACCTCTAATTCTAACATTACAGTACAGTAACACCTGACTTGTTTTGCTTTATTAGCCATACTTGGCACAGAAACCTGCAGCAAGTATGAGATAAAAAACCATTTGGGACAAAGAGTTTACTTTGCAGTGGAAGAAAACGGTTGCTTTGATCGTAACTTGTGTTCGCCTATAAGGTCTTTCACCATAAGGATTGCTGATAACTCAGGCCAAGAAGTGATTACAGTGAATAGACCCTTGAGATGCAGCAGCTGCTGGTTCCCCTGCTTCCTGCAAGAGGTGAGTGCTGCCTAATTGCCTTTTGTCCGAGCATATCACTGCATGTGCTCAGCATTAATTAAGCTTTGTGCAACTTCAGTGAGGATGGCAGGAAGGAATTCCCAGCCCCATCCCAGCCCCGGGCTGTGTGGAGAGCAGCTTCTGTTCTCACTTCTGCATGTGTCCAGGCAATATTACAAGTGAGAGGAGAATAAAAACCTTATACTGGCTACTGGGCTATGTTCTTACTTCCTTTAAAGACCATTCTTACAAAAAGGCCTTAATTTAGAAGCAATTATTGCAGAAAAAAAAAAAAAAAAAAAAAGCTTCTTTGAGCGAAAAATACAGAATCAGATTTTTTTCATTCCATTTTTGTCTTCTTCTCATGCATCTTTCTTATTTTATGAAAATGTTTTATAGCATGACTCACCTACCTATTTTATTGGTGCTGCATCAGGATTTTAGAAAAAAAGGTCCTCGGGTAGCACAATTACTTCATGAAAAAGCCTGTAGGATACTCACTGATTATAATACTTTTGCATTACATTGCGCATTACTTTTCTCAAATCTTACATTGATGTTAGCTTCTAGTGCAGCTTTTGAGGTATATAAACACCATTAGACAGCCATTAGATATCCAGTTCATGATTCAGTAAAATTATACATAATTACGTTCAGTAAATAAATATTTTGCAGTTATCTAAATGATACAGTATTATGGAAAAATACACTAATATAAGACCAGTTTATAAGATTTTGCTTTGTTTTGTTTGATAGCTAGAAGTGCAGTCTCCCCCAGGTACAATAGCTGGGTATGTTGTACAGAACTGGGACCCTTTTCTGCCTAAGTTTACTATACAGAATGAAAGCAAAGAAGATGTTCTAAAAATAATTGGCCCATATGCAACCTGTGGCTGTTTTGAAGATGTTGAGTTTGAGGTATGTTACTTACGAGTGGTAAGAATTTTAAAGTTACTGCTTTGAATGAATTTCTCACTTGAAAATCCTATTATTCTACCCTTAAAAATATTAAAAACGCTAAAATAATTTGGGAACATAATTACAATGACTTGCATTGCAGTTCCTGACTTCTACGTGCAGATTCCTGCAGGTGTTTTCTGAACAGGAGTGACAATTCTGCATCCATTTAACATCATTTGTCAGGAGAAAAGTAATTCTGAAGAGCTGTTGAAATATTTAGAGGGAGATTTATGAGATGAGAGGGAGAATGGGAGATGATTGAAGAAACCATGGACAGAGGTTTCTGATGTGAACAAAGCTCTTTCTCTTAGTTAAAGATTCATAAGAGTTCTGTGTTCTTCAGAAGAGTTCAGTAGGGATTGTCCCAAATTTCAGTATAGTCTGAGAAACATGAAGATGGCTGCACAATCAAGAACATATCTGTTAGTTGTGGGGGACAGTGGTCCACAGCAGTGATACTACTGTGACTTGGAGCACATCAGAAACACAAAATGGGGGAAAAAAATCTGTTATGAAAGAAGAATTGGTATAAATTTTCACAATTACCTTCATCCACTTTTCCATCAAAGAAGATGCTGATATCTCCAAATGTTTAAGAGAGACCCTTTGTTGAGTGCCATTCCTAAAAGTAAATCTGACACTAATAGAGTATTTCAATGACAAGAACAGCCTGGCAACTATGGCATACTCTGCGTACTGGGGCAGTCATTAATTCTGTTAGGATATAATCAGTGCGTATTAGATTTCTTTACTTTTTTTTTTTTTTCCCTATCTTTCATTGGTGCAGGTAAAAGTTCTCAATGAAATGTCAACCATTGGCAAAATTTCCAAGTACTGGTCTGGATTTGTAAACAATGTTTTTACCAACACTGCCAACTTTGGGATCCAGGTCCCAGTAGATCTTGATGTGAAAATCAAGGCAGTGATGATTGGTGCATGTTTTCTCATTGTAAGTATGAAAAATCAAGAGGTAGTTTCATGGAGCTGGGCAGCTTGTGGGAACAAAGGGGCCCTTGCTGTCAGCTGTGATCCTACAAAGGCATACATGCAGTGAAAAGTCAAACCACTGCCTGGAGGATAGCAGTTCACTGGAAAGCTTTTATTTATTTATTTATTTTTCATTCCATTTTTAGTTTTTCTATTTTTGTAATATTTTGTTCACTAAACTTTTAAAATAGTATTCTGTGTGTAGTTCAATATCTTGCATGACAGGATCGAATATCAAATGTAGCAAACTTCCCCAAGCTTCTTATCTGCTGTGTTTGTATGATCCATAACAAAGGTTATGGTAGCTCTGGTGGTAATTTAAAACACTGAGCCCAGTTCTTATGTTCCAGGGCAAAACCAACCATCTAAAAATTAACTGTTCAAACCTGGTCCCCAGCTGGGACTCCTTGGTGGGGAGGGAGGCAGCTGTCGCTTCAATAACTCTGTTGAGTGTTTTGCATGTATAATATTCAGGTCATATGATTTCTCCTAAAAATAAAAAAAAATCTCTTGTGAAATTAATTGTAAGAAAAGAATTACATATGAAAAAGAGAATACTGTTATTTTCTTAATGCCTGCTGCTTTTGTCAACTTTAACATGTTAAGAGAAGCATGCAATGGTATCAGTCACCTTCAGTATATACATCAGAAAACGCAAAAGGACAAAATTATGTAAATTATTCACTAGAAAGTCTTTGCTTTAAAACAGCAACAGCTGATATTTAGTTTTTATTAGGTTAGAAATGTAACTTGTGGTACTTAAGATTTTTGGATTGTCCTCTGAAACTCTGGTTGCTCAGTGGCAAAACAATGTAAGTTGATTGACTGACCTAGTTACTTTATGTAATAAAAGCCTACAGATATGACTTTTCATATTAATTGTTGTATTTTTGTACCTTCCTTACATTCACAGTTTGTTTGTTTGTAGGACTTAATGTTCTTTGAAAACTCTCTGGATGGATTATAACAGGATGACAGAAACAATAAAATATGCAGAATGTGTTTCAGTAAGTAAAAATGAACATAAATTGATCTTCTTGCTTTGAAGACTTATATGTTAGATACTTTCTAATTCTTTTTCATTTTCTTCCAGAAATCCCTTGAGCTTTGGACATGATTTTGAACTGCACAAATCCTTGTTCCATATAGGAAAAGAAAGGGAGCTAATGATGCTGTTTATTAAAATATTTCTCATGTAAATAATAATTTTGTCATGTATGCATTGTAGCTAAACATATACTTTTCCCACAGAGCACTGTTGCTTTGGAACAGTGCTATTCTGTTCTTTCCCTTTTGATGTTTCTGCATGGGAAATCATGAAAGATTAGATGAAGACTTGCAGCATCACTGATGAAAGTCTATGTTTAAAGAACCCTTTGATGCTCTGTGAGTTATGCTACCAGTTACTAACCACATGAAGGTGTGTTGTGTGGGTTTTGCTTTTGCTTTTTCATAATTTTAGAAGTAATTTTCTGATTTGTAATTTAATTAATATCAGCAAACTGAGTTTGAGAGCAACAAAGGTGCTTGAGCGGGTGCAGAGAAGGGCGACGAAGCTGGTGAGGGGCCTGGAGAACAAGTCCTACGAGGAGCGGCTGAGGGAGCTGGGCTTGTTCAGCCTGGAGAAGAGGAGGCTCAGGGGTGACCTTATCGCTCTTTTTAGGTACCTCAAGGGAGGCTGTAGCGAGGTGGGGGTTGATCTGTTCTCCCACGTGCCTGGTGACAGGACGAGGGGGAATGGGTTTAAGTTGAGCCAGGGGAGTTTTAGGCTAGATGTTAGGAAGAACTTCTTCACTGAAAGGGTTGCGAGGCATTGGAACAGGCTGCCCAGGGAAGTGGTGGAGTCACCATCCTTGGAAGTCTTCAAAAGACGTTTAGATGTAGAGCTTAGGGATATGGTTTAGTGGAGGGCTGTTAGCGTTAGGTTGGAGGTTGGACTCGATGACCTTGAGGTCTCTTCCAACCTAGAAAATTCTGTGATTCTGTGAAATATAAAGACATCACCCAATGTGAACTTCAAGATGGTACCTATTTAAGTAAGTTGAAAAAAAAAAAAAAAAAGAGAAATGATGTTTGCTAGTAATTTAATTTTATGGCAAAGATTTATTTAATGAGCAGCACCCAGAAATTAGTCTTCCAACACTAGAGTGGGGAACAAAAATTTCATTCAGAAAATCTGGATTTTCACTGCCTATACTGAAGGCAGGAAATAAGGTTTGAGAGAGAGTCATCCCCTGTGTGCTAGAGGTGCACAAACCACTTAACATTTGAACTATTTGATTCTGAAGGAATCAGAAGGATTCCTTCAGATTCTGAAGTCTGAAAGATTCTTGTTCCCATGAACAAAAGTCTTTTTTTTTTTTTTTTTTTTTTTTTTTGTCCTCTTCATAATATCTGGTGGTAGATAGTTTCTCATTCAGCCTTACCTGAGGCCACTCTAGAGCAAAATGCCTTCCAGGGACAGAATTATTCTTTCCCTTTGGCAAAGGACTATACAACAGCAGCTTTTTCTATTTCAGGTAAGTTTTATATAGCTGTTCATTCCTGCAGTCACACCTCATAATATTGTTCCTAATCATTCACACCAACAGGCTTTTACTAATACAGGCATCCTGTCTAGGAACATCCATGATACACATAAAATATACACAGAAACATTTTTGTTGCAAAGTATTTGCTGTGCAAGGTTGCTTATGTCTCTCTTAAAAAATACAATGAGTCCTTCAAGAAGCAGAACAACACCATAAAACCAAATGCTGTCATAATCACCAGTCAGGTTCACAAGGAGAAGATTTTACAAATCCCCTGGAATGCAGGATTTTGTAGCATGAACTGGTAATTCAATTCTTGTAAATAACCAAACACACCAACGGAAGGGAGAGGAGATGATGAATTATTCATAAAAATGAAACAGAGCTAAATTTATCAGGTGATTAATTCTCAACAAATATTTAGACTAATTTTAATTTAACGTTCATGGATATGAATTCAAACACAGTGAAGCCAGGAAGCAGCAACTAAAATTCCCATAGCGAAATTAGCTCAGGAACGCTTATAGATTTAAACAGTATGTTTTAGATTATATACCAGACTTGGGTATTTATACAGAATTACATATGTCTTGAAAATAATTGTGGTTAACAAGCTCTGACAATCATCATTATTTGTTAACCGTTTTGTTACCAGCTCTCACTATAATTCCTAGCAGCACATCAGGCTAGAGCCATCCACAGTGGTGAGCTCCAGGGAAGTACTGCCATCTCCCCTCCCGGTACATTTCCGTGTTCTCTACCTATGGGTATAGTGGGCAAGATGCTCCCTCCTGTGGAAATTTATAGTTTTGCAGAGAGGTACAGATGACATGCCAATTTGCTCTTCTCACTAGTTACACACTGGTGTAATTCTAGTAAATTCAGTCCTTTTGCTGCTGACTTAATCTAATGCAGACTGAGGAAAAGAGCAATATTACTGTTTTAATTTATCCCTTTAAATCACCTTGCTACCTTAGACAGAAGTAACTGTACTGTAGCAACAGTGTTGGGTCTCATGTAATACCATGTTCTTGTACTCGTGGTGTGTGTGGCTGAACTCAGGGCCTGGTGAGAGCAGCTGGTCCTGGATTATCAGTCACTCTTCCAGTTTCCAGCCCTCTGATGACCCTTAGCAGCCAAAGACATCTTTAAAGCAAATGTGTTCAGTCCCCACTGAAGTCAATACAAAACAAGGTTGTCTTTACCTGCAGGGCTGAATTTGGCCATGAGTATCCACACATGCCCTGTAGGTGAATTATGCATACTTTTATATATTTTTATATATTGCAACCAGATGATGGTACTGTATTTCTTGTTCTTAGTGACATTGTTGCTTGTTTTGTATGTTAATACACATTATTTTTCTTTTTCTTTAAAAAAAAAAAAAAGGAAAAAGGTAACAGATGTGTAGGAATGTATGAATGTCCCTGTTTACAGCCAGGGACAGCTTTTGAGACATACAGAAACAGGCTAAGCCCCTGGATAAAACAAAGCAGAGGGGCTGGGGCAGCTCTTGCTGGCTAGGAGAATTTCCTCAGCAGTCTGCTTGACTTTGGTCCTAACTTCAGCATCCTGGTATAAATCTAGTGCCAATGCCAGCAGTTTTTCAACTGGAAGTTCCTTCACTTAAACTACAGTTGCCATGGGAGAGCAGGAATTCATGCTGCCAAAAGATGAAATCCTAAGTGATATTATGAAAGAAAAGTTAACGTACTACAAACATTTTCTAAGTAATAAGAATGTTCTACTAATGTTCTTATTAACACCAATGCATTTCATGTGATGGAAGCTACATGAACTCTTTACAAAACCTCCATTTCACAATTCCCCAATGCCATGAGTGGCACTCCAAAAATTTGGTATTCCCCCAAAGGAGAACAGATACTGTCTAAAGCAGAGTCATGTCCTGAACATCTAGAAAGAAATATGTTTGTTCTAATGAAAGAGAACTACTCTTGAAAGCGACTACTTTCCCATTTGCTAGCTAGCTGTGGATCTGGGTAGTACATAATTCTTGTGTGCAGTAGGTGGCAGCAACAGTTCATTATTGGAATATTTAGCTACAAGTGTACCCGGGACACTGATTAAAGATCAACATGCTTTTAACCTCTAATTGATTTCCAAACTTAAATGGAGGATTTTTTCTTTGTTGCCTGATATTAAACCTTTGGCATAAGATGCTTGATTGTCTTTATTGCCCCAAATTTACAGATGAGTCATGGTGACATATTTTGTGACATCTGGTAGATGCACGGGCAGAATCCAGTCTACCTTAAAGAGGGTTCTTTTGGTCAGTCCAAAATCTATTCTGTACCTGGATCATCTCTACAACTTCCACAGGTGGAGAGGGGAGAAGCTGCAGTCCCAAGGCACTCCCCACCTTCTGCAGAAACAAAGTGATGTGTCTAAAGGAAACTGCTTTGTGGTGGGGTCCCTAGAAGTGTGGGGAAGTTTTCTATTAGTGAAATTTGTCCATGTGTCGTATTATCATGGTCTATCACCATGTGCTGTAAAGATGGAAACCCTTGGTACTGCCACAACCCCAGGTGACACCAGTGGGAAGGAGCTGCTTTGTCCATGGAAAGAGTGGCAACACAGAATCTCTGCAGGCTCTGAGATCTTTGGTTATCTAATAATTTGCAGTATGTGAAAGTGCTTTTCTTTGAATTACTGTGATGCATATATTGAAAAACATCTTTTTAATTATTTTTTTTAGAATTAGACAAACCTAGAAATGATGTAAAATAATCATTTTCTAATGGAGCTAAGTGGTAGCTCTCATTAGGAAAACCAAAATGCAACTTCCTCCTATTAACAGTCTTCTTATTTGTATTGCTTTCCTTCAATTAGAATGATATATTCTCTGTTAGAATGATACATACTAGTTTAATTCAAAGATTAGCTCTAGGTTTTTAAATGGTCTAGGTTTAAACCTAGAGGTTAAAGAGGTTTAAACCTAGAGGTTAAGCTCTAGGTTTTTAATATTTCTCTTCCTTAAAAGTGGCTCCATGGTGGGGGTAAGGACTTTAGATCCTTAGGAAAAGATACCCTATATTCTGTGAGAAGAGATTTGTTATTTTTTCTGGAATCCAAGATACTTTGCTAAACCTGATCCCTCTTAAGAATGCCTTAATGCCAAATCATTGTTGAGGTACTCTGTTAGCAATTGCTGTGAGATGGACTTGTTTATTTGCCACTATTTTGTTCCTTCACTCTTCTTAAATGAAGCTAGCAAAACAAGCCAAGACAGATACAATTTTCTGCTTTCTTTTCTATATTTGTTAGGGTGCATTTGTATGCACAGTACTAACCTCTTACAAAATAAAGGTCAGCTAGACAGACTGACACATGCCCAGTGACTGTACCCAAAAACGTGTACATTCCTTTGGAATGGACATTCAAGAGGAAACTCTTGGCACTGCGAAGAGGATGTCTGCAGGTGACTTCATTGTTGTGCATCTCCTGGGTTTCCATTGAAAATTCATCTCAATTCACAATTAGGTCTTACATTCCAGTCTCTTTGCAAAAATGGTAGAAGAGACTTCTCACCCTCATTCTCTTCCATTTTCTTCTTACAAAGGAGAACAAACCCTGACATTTTAGTATTTCTGTAGGAATTTGCCTTGATAACCATGAAGTCTACTTGAATTATACAGATTTTGTACTGAACCTGCCGTGTTATTGTACCTGGGACTATGCAGTGCAATGAACCTTGGATTTCACTCATTCCCAAAAAGGTCCCATCAAATTTCATATCAGAGCACTGTTTCCCATGTGGAACCACATCCCAGGATTGGCCATGGAGCAAGGCAGCACTGATGTTGACCTGGCTACTTTGTCAGTATTGGTTTTATAATATATGTATTTTATTGTAGTAATCCTCAAATAACTATGTAATAAAAGACGTCATCAAGACCACCTGAGTTCTCACATGACATCCTAACTGGGAGAAAGGTCACTGCCCACCTGTGGGACCTTATTGACTGTGCTTGCTAGTAAACATTGACAGGCTAGGCTTAGTGTGCAACAAAGCACAATGGCATTATGTAAAAGCAGAGGACAGAAGTGCAGGGAGCCACAGGGTGGCCCCACGAGAATGTCACTGCCACCCAGCTGGCCCCAGGTCGAGGCTTCCCTTCTGCCTGCGTTTTGGGAACACGAGGCTGGAAAATACGGATGCCCTCACCACAAATGATCTATCCTTAACTTTCTGTTGGTCAGTCATAGCATGACTAATAGTGTTTTTATTCCAGTAAATGGCAGTTATTGAGGGGAAAAAAAATCCCACAAGTCATTTCAACAGGACATGTTAGCTCAATGCATGTTTCCACCCTCAGATATTACTGGCAGGGCCTTTTTACTCCATGCTGACCACATCAGTTAAGTGCTCTACTTAGAGTACGATTGTTTTGTATTAAAATAAAAACCCCAAGGGACCACTGGTAGCCATTGCTCTACACAGAAATACTCCTTTCTAGACAGAAATGAACCTGGATACCATTGTGTTTTCTTTTCTTTGTCTTTTGTTTGTTTGTTTGTTTCAGGTGAGAAAGAAAATGTTGGTGTGTATATGGTAAGTTCCAGTGTTGCTACATAAGTATTTTCCCAGTTGTTCATGAATTGCTTACAGAATCTTGGGGAATTTTTTGATAATTCTAATAAATGTGTTACCTTTCTACCCATGTCTCATTTCATGCCCAATTAAGAATTATATTTTGCCATCAGGAATCATTTTGTGCAGCCATCTTTAATGATTATGCCCCTGATATAAGGACTGTAAAGGACTGAAATAAGAAATGCAGGCTGGGATCAAACTAAGGATCATTTCTAGAAATGCTTCATATGCTGCATTGTGAGAAACACTCCGTAGCCAATAACTTAGGCTCGGGCGAGGATCTCAGTGAAGTAGTAATTTATTCGCAATTGCAATAGCGGGTGCCCCACAAGCAGGAGAGCGCATCTACTAGTTCCAAAACACAGTTTATATACTTTTTGACGACAGGACTCTCCCCTGTTTCCCCACAGAGTGAGTAATCCAGGTTCACAATCTATCTGATGCTTCACAGACAATGCACGGCCTTCAGTTGCTGGCCTGTTAAATTTCAAATTTCTTTTGACACTTTTACTGTTTAAAGTGGTAATATTCCTTCACTTATCTGACTTGACTTAACATCGTGATTTTCTCCTAATTGCTCTGAGTCCAGTTGTCTGCATTTTACAAGGTTGTTTGTTGAGCTTTCTTATCACTGCAAGCATATCTCAATACCACATTCCTTCCTTCTAAACAATGTAACTCTGCAAAAACATTTATATTCCCAAAATTCCCCCCTTTTCCTTTTTTATAAACTGTTGATTTTTGCAAAAACTCTTTTTAAACTCTTTATTTTTATTTATTTTTTTAAGTGTAATTTGGTAAATATCTTCCTCTTCTTCACTTTCTTTGTTCTCCATTTCCTCTAATATCATCATTTTATCTGAGTAGGGTGGTGGATCCATGGTAATTTGTTTCAGTAATGTGGTTTCAATTAACCACTGGACAAGTCCCCTTACACAGGGGATAATGCAACAACCAATGGCTGTCAAAACTCCTGTTACTACAATCAAGGATGTAAATATAGACATTACCATCCCTTTCCATTTACCAAACCAAGATTCCAACCATCCTGTGATGGAAGTGTCTGCTCCCGAATTTTCTGCCAGTTCATTGGCAAGGGTGGTAAGCCCTTGCAATGCTCTTGTTACTGTGCCATCCGGGGCAGTATTGTTAGGGATGAAAGTACAACAACGGTTGCCCAGCATCACGCATACACCACCCTTCTCCGCGAGCATCATATCTAATGCTATCCTGTTTTCCCAAGCCATTTTGCTGATAGCATCTTGCTGTTCAGTGATTTCTCTTATCGCATCCCTGGTATAATTGATGAATCTCTGCTGATTATAATAGATATAATTAATCCAATCCACATTTTTATTGATTGTTACCCACCAGAACAGTGACTTAAGCCCTGCAGCAATTTGATTTATGGCTTTATGTTCATCTGGAACTCCTCTAGGTACCCCAATAGAATCTATGTATACTCTATCATCAAATGATATTCCTAAGCCTCTTTTACTTCTTCTGGGTATTTGTGATGTTTCTCTTTCAAAGGCCAGGGTGAAGGGTATAGCTAAATGAACAAGTGCACAAGTGCCTCCCCAATTAGATGGTAGGGTGGACCGTAAGATCTTCCCTCCACAGTACCACCAGAGATCTGCCCTGGGGATCTCAAGTCTTGAGCAGTTTCCCATCAAGTACTTGGTAGCACAAGGCATATTCTCCCAGATGCTGGGTAGCACTCACACCCTGCCATGAGAGGCAAGCTGTATGATTACCTATAGCTGTAGAGAATGCAGGGGGAACTGCAATATTGCTATCACGCAAGGAACAGCAAAGAGAGACTTACAGCCCTCATTTCCCCAGGCAGTCTTTTTTTGGTACAATGTAATCATACATTGCATCCCCTGGGAATCCTTGGTCAACCCCCATGGGAAGGGCACTATCTGGGCAATTGGTCATCCTGAGGCACAAGCATAGCAGTAGCTACGGTTGAGACTCTGGACGGTATATTTGACCCATTCTATCCAGGCATTCACATCCCCATACCCTGTTTGAATCTCAAATGTTTGAACTGCCACATTTCAGAGGGCCTCCTGTTTTCTCCTTGAGTTTCTCCCTTTCTCTGATGGCAATAGAGGATTGTTTCCATACAGCTATTCTCAATCTGGCTGTTGGGTCTCTCCCAGTTATTTGTTCTCTCTGCTCAATTGTCATTGGGCATTTAAATCTCCACAAGCTAACACCTCACAAGAATCAAATGTGACGGCTTGTGGTACATAACCCTCTGTCACAGTCACCCATATTTTGATGGGGTATCCAGTTTTTGCTATTTTCTGGTCATGCCTTTTCCAAGTTGCCAATTGACCGAGGCTTTCTCTGAGGCCTAGAATCACTAAAAACAAAATTAGTAATCGATTTTTCCCTGTCATTATTTTTAAACCTTAGGTTTCCAAATAATTATCAATACAAAGAATAAGATGTACACTACTACTATAACAACCCCCCTCCTTGGGAGCACTGCAGTTTGCTATAGGTCTGTCCTTTCTCTCAATCACAAATCACACTCATTACTTACCTGTGAAAATAAAAGGTTAGTTTACAATTGTAAGCTTTTATCCTGCTCAGAGTCCACTATGAGATTTTTCTCTTCAATTTCAACTTCCAACAAGTCTTCTGTAGGAACAGCTTCCCAGGTACTAGGGTCGACGGATGCCTTCACTAGAGTATACTGAGTCCAACCTTTTTTTGCAGTTCTTACGGCTGTTTCAGTGGTTAGTAATTGTCCTTCCCATTCAGGCCGGAGCTGACTCTTTCCAGGTCCGAATCAGGACCCGGTTTCCTGGGTGTTGGTGGTGAATAGGGAATTCCAAAGGTGGGGTTTGAGCCAACAACCCACAGGTCCTGAGAGATCACAAAGAAGAGGACAACCCCAGAATACAGTTCTTAAGAAAACTCTCTTGTTTTGAATTGTGGTATCTCATCCATTCTGCCCAGATAGGGCAATCTGAACAGCATCTCATATGGTGAAATTCCTATATCCTTTCTTGGTGCTGTTTGAACCTGTAGGAGTAAGCATTTTACCCAAGGAAGTTGGGTTTCTAACACTAATTTAGTTAATTGCTTCTTTAATGTCTGGTTCATTCACTCCACCTTCCCAGAAGAGGAGAGGTGCCAGGGGCTGTAAAAATCCCACTCAATTTCTAAGGCCTGCTTTAGCACTTGCAGTAAAGCTTTACACCCATCCAGACACGTGGTCAATTAGGACAAACAAGTAACTCAGTAAAGTCTACCTGTATACTTTGGAAAGGTCAAAGCCCTGGCTCCTGTCCCCCTCTAGATGGGTTACAGAAGACCTTTTTATTTACCTTTTGACATATGGCACATCCTCTGCATATGTGCTTCGCTAAAGTGTATATTCCTACACAGACATACTTTCTTAGCACTACATCACACATTGTTTGCACCTCCCAATGACTCTTTTGATGTAAAACAGTTAATATTTGCCTCATTATCACTTTATTCAGCATTTCTCTCCCATCAGGGAGTATCCATTTTCCTTCAGACTTCATTCCTTAAAAAAATCTTCCTTTTAAAACTTTTTAGCTCTTTCTTAATTTTCAACAATTCCCTGAATCCTCTCTGCATTTATTCTTTGTTTTCCTTCAGACATTAGATGCCTTAAATACGTGACTTCTCTTTCTACATATTGTAATTTATTTCTCAATACTCCCAAGCCCTGCTTTCCCAGAAAGCTGGATAGCTTGTTAGTAGCTTCCTTCACAACTGTCTTCTCCTTTCCTGACAATAAAAGATGATCCACATATTTGTAACAGTAACACCTCCTCAGGAGGTTGGAGTTGCTCCAAAATCTGTTCTAGAACTTGCCCAAATAAATAGGTGGCCCTGTAAACCCCTGAGGTAAAACTGTCCATCTGTATTGTTGCTTCCGCAAAAACAACATTTATATTCCCACAGCATACATTTTTAGAATTCAATTGAATGTTTCAAGCTTTTTTTTTTATTACTACTTCTGAATCCAATAGAAGAATTCAAAGTGACAAAATACTGTTTTATTTTAAAAAGAGTAATCCTATTTCCTTTCATTTTCAGGAGGGATTTTTTGCTATTATACAGACAGCTTGCTGAGTGTATAGGATAGAAGTGAAAAAAAATGTTTTTTGATTTTTTTTTCCACCTTCTGTCCTATCTCTAGTTTCATGTAGTTGTAGTATCTGAGTTGAGTATCTGGGAACTCGGTAAGAGCCACAAGTAATGCCTTCCCTAACCTTCAGCATTGCTCAGCACCAGGGCAGCAATACCCCACCTGGAACTGTAAGTTTTCCTCCAACATAGGGCTAGGGTTAGACAACATTAGTGTTTGTGATGCAAGGGAATTTTTAAAATGTATTTGAATCAAGAACCAGATGTGCACTTTAAACTCCTCAGAGCTTAGAACCGTTTTGTTCTGATATTTATTTTGTTCTGGAACGTTTCCACTTAAAATAATTGAGCCCACCATGTGGGAATGGCATCACTCCAATGCTCTAACAGTGCAACAGATAGATAAAGACAACGAGTTTAGTGGGATGCAGAACAATCAGGTTATTAATTGAATTAATAATTTAGCAAATACACTAATACATTAAATGGTTGCCTATCGGACAGCTTTATCACAGTCCTTATCACTGCAGACTGTCAAGGCCAGCAAGATAATGCACCAGAAAAGTGAAAGCCCAACAGGAACTTGTGCTGCACAGTGTCTTTCATCCTTGTGACACCTGTGCTGTGGATGTTGTCCCAGCGAAGTCAATGCGGTACCACAGTTTGATTCCTTTGATTTCTTAATATAGTCTAATAGAAAATTAGAGAATATTTTTGATGATCTGCACAACACATCATTCCCAATGCCCTCGATCCACATGGACATTTGTCATAATTGTACTATCAGACCTGTGCTCACATAATTAAAAGCACAGTGGTACTGTGCTTCGTGTTAAGGAGACCTTGAACAGGTGTTTTCTTCTGGTTTTGCTAACTAACAGCAAGCAGCGTGTGACAGAGAAACCTTAACAATTCAGGAAAATAATGTGAGGCCAAGAGACCAGAAAAAAAAAAAAAAAGGGCTTGGAAAACTGACTGCAGAGAGCAGTGCCTGTGTAAACAGACAGGGTGTGTCTTCTGGCACAAGCTTTGTTCAGAAACAGCAGAGAACACCAGGCTGATAAGCTGACCTTAAATGTGCTGGTAGGTGTTACACCTAAAGTTGTCCCTGATCCATAAAAGCCTTTTGTAAGCTAAAATTGTTTGCTTTTAGCTGCAGTAGTTGGAACCAGTGGCACATAGCAATTTTATCTTGTTTTTTTTTTTTTTCCAGCACAAAAAATTATGTTCTCCTATGGTCAGATTCACACAACTTCCACACTCAGACCAGGTGTGAGACTGTTAGCATAAGAAGGTGTGGCTATATGGCTGGGGGAAAAAATAGACATAGGTGTGACCTGACTTCATATTAACCTGCTTGCAAAAGCAGCCTCAAAATACTTTGTCTCAAGCACTTTGAGTCCTTTGTTCAGTCTACTCTTGTAAGGACCAGGTTTGGCTCATTTTAGGAACAATGCATTTTATAGTTCAGCTGTCACCATCATAAGACCATTGTCATGATGTCAGTGAAAGGTCAAATGATTGTGAAGTTAGGAAAGAGGAAGAACCCGACCCAGATGAATCACTGCAAAACTATAAGGTAACTTTCAGGAAAGAGTGAGGCTATCATGGGAGCAGAACGGGAAGGAGGTGGAGGAGGGTGCAGGGAGAATGAAATATTCCTAGCAAGATAAATAAACTCTTTCAACTAAGTGTTCAGTTTAATCATGTCTATATAAATCTAAGCTCATTGGAAAAAATATGGTGAACCTTCATTACAGAATAAACGTCTGCTTGGTGTAGTTAGTTTTCTAATGCACTGTTGATCTGTTCAAGCAATAATGCTCTGTTACTTTGGACTTCAGAATATCACTGAAAGAAGATGATAAAAGAAGGAAAAAATGTCTTAAGAAAACCTGCAGAAGTGGGTGTAGGCACTGGCTAAATTCCTCCAGATCTGAATATTGAAGGTCTGCCTGAAGAGTGTATTTGATTCCAGAAATCTGCAGGGCCTACCTGCATGGACTTGTGGACTGGCTCATCCCACCTCACCCACAGAGACTGTAAGTCTCTGATGATGACTGCAAAATGCTGTCTCCATCAGGAGAGGGGGGCCCCTTTCCTGCGTCAGGCTGCAGGGCACCAAACCTCCTCCAGCAGCACCTGCAGACCTCCTTGCAGCAGGAAGCACCAGTAGCTTTCTGCAGGGAGCTCCCAGCAGAACCTGTCCTGGCACGGGCATGGAGGCTGCATTCAGACATGGTTAGGAGTGGGCATCTCCTCCATCACTGGCAGCCAGCAGCTCAATTATGTTCGACAGTTGAATCAGGAACTGGCTGGCAAATACAATTTATAATGCCATGTGAGAGACCAAGCCAGAGCTGTGAGTGACAAATCTGGCAATTTTGGTTCAAGAACTACTAGGGCTAAATTTGAATCCCATGAAAACTGTGCTCAGGATTTCTAACGAATGGTCCTGGCCTGAGAGTGAGTTTTCTGCTTTGATGAGCAATTTCTTCACGTGAAATTTCTTCATGTGAAATTCTACTTCCAAGGCAATTTATATGAGGTAAGAGAGTTTACTGTAATTGACATTTGTATCTGGGACTTAACAGGCTTTATGTCTGATGTAAATCTGCTCCATTTTCCTTATGTATTTCCTTATTTCCCTTTCCAGCCTCCAGACCTTCCTGCACCTCCCAGCTTTCTGTGAGCAGCAGTGCCTGGTCCTGGGTTCTTAACTGACCTTAACTGCAAGTTCATATCATAAACCCTTTCAGATCAAGTGGCCCTTCTATCTTTACAACTTAACTATCTTCTTAACAAATGAAGTCCTCAGTGACCTCAGTACATTCTTATCAGATGAATCACTTATGAAATAAATCTTTGACTTGGACTTTATTGGTTTTAATAACATCTTGTGCTTAGCCTGGTTATGCGTTTAGGTATTGCAACATTCATCCTTGGGTTGATAAAAAGAAGCAAGTGCCAGTGGGTTTTACAGAGCAATCAGAAACCAACCCCATTTGTGGTTTCACCTTCCTTTAGGATCTCCCTGACAGAGATAAGGGTGCAAGGTTAAGGACAGTGATGTAAAGGGCATCATATTTTTCATAATACCGAAATCAAAAACAATGCAAGGATCCAAAAGACTAGTAACTGTAAATGAAAGCAGGTGTGGGCAGGGTGCTTTCAGATATTCTTTGCTGTGCTGGAACAGAGGTGGGCTGGGGAGTGAGGGGATTTGCACACAGCTGCCCCTCTGTGCCATTTCATGTAGCTTTCAAAAAAGGAGATAGACACCAATTCAAGGCCTCAGGTGTCCCAGCGTAACTGAGTGGCCACAATTCCATGCTTGTGCACCTTAGCAATGTCAGATATGGAAGCATTTGGCCAGCATGGCCCCTGCACGCTCCTTGCTGGTGGTGGGGTCATGCTGCAGGGAGGGCAGTGAGCAGGAATATGGGCATTGCGTCGCAGCTGTGAGGTTGGAGGTTGCCTGGGACAAGGGTTAAATGACCTTGGCTTGTGAAAAAAGCTTAAAACAACTCTGGACAATTTAAATTGCCTGGAAATTCAGAGCACACGCTTTGACATGTGGAGCTGCATTGCATGCCTGTGGGGTGAGGCCTGGATCTGGCTGGAGCTGGCTTTCTTGATATATTACTTAAGCTTGTATTACTTATGCTTTTTAGGAAAAAATCATGACTATGAAAACAGTGCCCATAATATCTATTTGCAGTAAGAGTTTTTCTTTAGTGGAAAACAGGATTTACACAAGCTGTGTTTTAAATTTGTGGTATCCAAGTTAATCCTAAATGTTCCAAACTGTAATGGCCTATTTCTTTGTTGAGTTGTTCTTTTCCTCTCTATACCCTGGTTTCTTACTCTAAAGCAGCTTATACTGGTTTGTATTTCAGTGCTGACATTCAAAAATGTGTCCGACTGTCTGCAGTAAAACTTTATCATAGCTTCTTCCTCAGCATAAGAAATGGGTTTGGCACAAAAAACATTTAGTAGCAAAATCAAGTTTGTTGTATTGGAACTGCTGTTCCATTGTTGTTTTCCCCGTTAACCAACTTGAGAAAAGATGGATAACAATGGCTGTCCATTCACTCTGGGAATTGCTTTTCCTGTTTAGATGATTATCTCCACGGGCAGTGCCAGCCTGAGGAAACAGGGCAGTGCCAGCCTGAGGAAACATGCCGCAGGTCAGTAGGTGAGGACCAGACCACTGCTTTGTGTGATTTGGAATTCTGAAGCATAAAACCCTCTCATCAAGATGCTGATTTAACAAAAATACAACAATACTAATTCCATTTTCACCCATTTTGCTCCTTTAAGAAGAATGTAAAAGTAATTTGTTAAGACTACAGGCATGATGGCTAACCTGACATTGCTAAATGAAATCAGATAAGTTAACAGTCCTGTTACCACAGACACAAATCTTTAATACAGAGATAACGTGTTAGCTGCCTCTTCTGGCTTCATGAATACAGCTTTTATTATCTTAGGGAAGGCCTATTCACTGAGACAAAAAGAGAACACAATGCGGACTTGGGAGATGTTGGCTCATTTCTCTGCCTGTCAGCTGTTTTTGTGATGGGATCCGTTTGCCCCAGTTCCACATCAAAGACATAATAATAGCAATTTATCTATTAAAAAGAAAAAAAGTTTAGATTTAAACTGCCTTTTACTACATGTATGTCACCTCTGACACTAGTGGTTGTTGGGTATTATTAGTCATGTATGTTGGGTATTATTAGTCAGGTTGTTGGGTATTAGTCATGTTTCATCGACATGGTTGATGTCTCATCGTCATGGTTGGGTAACACAGGATCCAACAAAGTACCAGAGAGGCTGAAGCAGTAGTAAGTGATATTCTGAGCATGATGAACATATGCAACGTACATCAAAAATGGGGCCAAGAACCTGCAAATAGTGTTTCTTTTCAGTTAAGTGTGATAAACCTAAAGAATAGTTTAATAGGAGCACAGTCCCCTTCTCACTTCTTTTGAAGCAATTCTAATCTCTGTCCCAAATGTTTAAGGCAATGATTAAATTTGCTAACTGGAACAAATAAAGAGGCTCTGTGTGATCACTGGCAGGCAAACACTGACTGCCAGTTGTGACACCAGTGGCTCCAGTTGGATATGGAAACAATTTGGGTATTATTTGATACAGCAAAGACCGATGATTTACATTGTGTTGTATGAAACACAGCATATTTCTTCTGCCCCTGCAGGTGATTAGGTTTCTTCCTACTCTTATAAATGAGGTCTGAATTCAATCTCAATTTTGTAATATTTATAAAACAAATATTTCTAAAAGGTATAAAAGATATAAAATGTATAAAAGGCATAAAAGGCAAGTAAACAGCGCTGGGTGTGTGGGGAGTCTACGCTCCACCAACATGCACACACTCACATCAAACATTCTAAATACATGTATACAGAACATTGCTTTACGTAATAACCCGAGTATGCCTATACATACATGCAATCAGGATAGGTAACCAAGTAAACAATCCTTTAAGTTCCATAACTTAACAGGCTCCATTTTCCATTCCTTTTGAACAATGTCTTGCTTTAAGTTGTCTCCTTTTCAAGGCCAATAGGCCTGGGTCAAAAGGCACGTTCAGGTCAACAGGGGGCGTAACAGCAAAGGCCTTCGATGGCTGCAGCAGCAGAGGGGCCCATGGCATAGCAGTCAGATCAGTAAAGGAGCCCGCTGCTCCCTCAATATCTGGCAAGCCACACGTTTGTGATTGTGGCTCCACAGGGCTCTTCAAGGCCTCAGAGATTGCTCGCCAGGTGCCGAGCAATCCCACTGCAACCTTGCCATTTTTAGTTGCAGAGTCCCACACCTTGACCTCAGTTTGGTCCCATATTTCAGGCTCATAAACTGTCCAATTGTTAATAAGGAGAATGAGCTGTAAGGTTACCAGGACAGTCTTTGCTCCTAAGGACAGATTCCCCATAATGCGCAACTGCTTACCAGCGAGAGGCAGTTGTGTGCACAGGTCCGCTTCTCTCAGCTCGAGCTTCTCTCCAGCTCCAGTGCCGCCTATTTCCAGCGACGAGCTTCTCTGAGCGGCTTGCTGAGTCTGGCCGAACCTATCTTCATGAGGCGATCAAAGTGCCTGTTCCCGTCCTGGTCTCCATTCTCCCAGACTGTTCCTCTTCACTTCTTTTTCCTGCTTCTTTACTGATGTAACTTCATCGTGCTGCCTTTTTTTTTTTTTTCTTGAGGGCAGGCTCCCCTCTTATACCCTGCTCTCCACAGCAGTTCTTTTCAAAACAACTTTTCATTGGTCAAACAACTTTGAATGTAACAACAACAGCAAACACCCAGAAACATCCATGCCTTAACGGCTGGAGAACAAGAGAACCAGCTGGAGAACAAGAAACCGGAGACTGCATGGAGTCTCCTGAATCACCCTTCTTTGTTCCCTCTAAACTCTTTTACATTCCTGATGGCCTCTTCGTTAAGAGTCTAATGTTATCTCAATCATGGGGTTTTCCAAACCCCATGGCCACATTCCTAAATCTCCCCCTTCTTTATTAATATCAACCATTTTCTCGACACGAATTACTACTCCATATATAACACTACTGAAAAATGCCTGAGAGGAAGAGATACAGTGCTAACTCTACTCTCCTTGACAAGACAAAGATCATCATGTAAGAAATAATGTTCATACCTACATCGAACAGCCATGTTTGCTAGGCAATAGAATTTAGATTTCTGGGCTGAACGGAGCTAATTGCAATTATTTCATTTCCATTAGAAAGGAATACTAGTATAATACACTAGTATGGATTTATGATTTTCTGTTGTAAGTTAGACCACACAATTTACTGGTCTATTGAAATTATTTTATTAATCAAGTAAGCAGACACAAGCAAAACAGCGCTGGGCGGCTGGGGAGTCTCCGCTCCGCAACAGCATGCAACTTCCCCTTTCCAGTGTCGCTGTTTTATAGCATTCAAGTTCTGGCATGTCAAGACTTGACTTGTCGACTTGTCGAGACCTGTCGATTTGTCGAGACTTGTTCTGAGGCTGCGCAGTCTGTTGTTGGGGGTCGTTATTCTTCCTCCGGTGATCATGCGTTGTGCTTGTGTTCAGGTGGGGGCAAAATAGGATGTCTTGCGGTGGGTGGGTGGTATCTTACAAAATCTTTGTTTTAACAAGGATGTTTACCCAACCCCCCTTCCCCATTTGTCCCCATGTTACAATGCCGTGAGTTGTAAAACCTTATCTCCTCAGTAGATTCTTTAAATTCTCAAGGACAATGAACAAACCCCTACTAGTTTATCACAATCCCTCCTTTTTCTTTTTCTAACATATTTTGTTCATTGAATTTTTGCAATATTTGCTTGCTGAGCATCAAAGTTTCTGCGTCGTCCTCCTCCTGCTCAAGAGATTCATACTTAGCACGCACAAGCATAAGATGAGCTGCCTCTAATCGGCTTTTCACAATTGCGATTACTCGATTGAATATACATGGTCCAAAAGTCAGTGTTAATATAAGTAACAACAAGGGCCCCGCTATGGTTGATAGCAGGGTAGTAAGCCAAGGTGAGTAATTAAACCAGGATTCATACCAATTCTGACTAGCCTCATTTTCCCTTTTGTGTTTTTCTAATCCTTCCTGCAATTTAGTCATTGTATCTCTTACCACCCCAGTACGATCTGCATATATACAACATTCTTCACGTAGGGCTGCACACAGTCCTCCTTGTTGTAAGAAAATCAAATCCAACCCTCTGTGGTTTTGGAGTACCACTTCGGATAATGACCTAACCGATTTTTCCAGAGCTGTTATTGATTGCTCTATACGGGCCAGATCCTCATCTACGGCAATGCGTAGTAGAGAAGTAAATTCCTGGCTTTGTTTTATCAGGGAAGCAATTCCAGTTCCTGCACCTACAGCCCCAAGGGCCATTAAAGTGGCTAAAGTGACGGCCGTAATAGGCTCCCTCTTTACCAGATGGTATTCAGCCACTGTGTGATGGGTATACATATACTCTTCAGTGTGGTATAGAATCCTTGGTATAATGACCACCTGTACACAAAAATCATGAGATGTGTTAAACAATTTTAAACATAGGCAAGGAGTGACTCCCAACGATGAACATACACACCTAGTGTTATTTGCAGGAATTAACCATTTGTGTGTTTGGTACATTTTTTTCAGTGGCATGGCACAGATCATTTTTATCTCTTGGAACTGTGCTGATACATCTACCTTTTCCCGTAACTTGAGTCAAAGTTATCCCGATTTCCTGACCCCAACTGCACTTGGAAGGATTTGACTCATTTGAATATTCAGACCTCCCCATATCTCCTATAGCTTCATAATATGGGGGCTTAACACTTACACATAGCCAGCACCCTTCAGTTATCTCAGGATTAGTTTGATTTAGTACCTGGAAAATAGCATTTATAACTTTCCACATACTACTCTCGGGTGATCCCCTTTCTTTTTTCACAATGCTTGGAAGCAGTGTGGGAAAGGATAACTCTGTCGACTTATTAGAAAACACTGTAGTAGGTTGGGCAGTCCCAGGTATCTTTACAGTCTGGACAACCAAACCTTCCCCTATTAACTCTTTATTAAGCCCGACTACCTTAGAAGTCTCGGGTTTTTCCTTCTTTATTAGTATGAGTCCTCCCCTATCTGTTCCGTGTTCGTAAAATCTGACATTTTTCCTAGTACCCAGCTAGTATCATCCGAGTTTGTTATATTTATATATAGAACCTTGCAAATTTCTTTATTTCCGTGGAAGGTTCCTGTATACCCTATACCATGCCCTCGCCACCTGTGACAGGGATCCAATTGTCGGTTACAACCTTGCAGCCCATATCCCACTTGTAAGAATTTATCCCGACCAGCCCCGAGTGTCCAGTCTGTAGCATTGGTTTCACGCCCCCGGTATGCACAATAATACACGTTCAGGCATTTACAGTACCCCCTTCCCAGGTTAGAACTTGGGCAGAAATAAAATCCCATATATTCCCAGCATCGGGACCTCGAGATCAGCTGACATAGTGTAGAAGTAAAGCTTGCCCCCCCCCCCCCCCGATGTTATCTGGGTTGCAATAACCTGTTGATCTTCGAATCGACTTAAAGTCCATTTAAAAGGTTGGTGGGGGTGGTGTTGAGTCGCTATGCAGGATGAAATCACTGCGAGAACCCCCAAATACCGATAGGAATGGCTGAGGGAGGCCCATTTCTTTCCCCACTTATTCACTCCTCTGCCTCACTCATCAGTTGGGTTGCAGCCAACTACGAGGTTTTAGTTCTTCTCAGCAGCAGTAGTGTTCTTCAGGGGAGAGCCTCTACCTTAACCCACGGTACCTATCGAGGTCATCGCAATGTGAGCTTCAGGTCTTTGTTTCCTGGAGCGATCTCCCACTTCTCATCACAGATGGGTCCTTTAACACGGCTGGCATGTGTCCATTCTTTCTCTGCAGTCCGGATGACTGTTTCTGTAGTAAGCAAAACAACATAGTGGCCTTCCCCATCGTGGTGTTAAAAAAGTCTCTTTCCAAGTCTTAATTAGAATTGAGGGTGATCAAGTGGCAATTTCAAGTCATAGGGCATACCATATAGCATTTCAAAAGGAGAAATTCCTACATCAGTTCTGGGCTGCGTCCATATGTTTAACAGTGCAAGGGGTAAGCATTTTACCCAAGAAGCCTTAGTTTCCAGCATAAGTTTTGTTAGTTATTTCTTAATTTCACCATTCATTCGCTCTACCTTTCCAGAAGAGGAGGGGTGCCAGGGGCTGTGAAAATCCCACTCAATCTCTAAGGCCTGCTTTAATCCTTGCAGTAAAGCTTTACACCCATTCAGTCACGTGGTCAATTAGGACAAACAAGTAACTCAGTAAAGTCTACCTGTATACTTTGGAAAGGTCAAAGCCCTGGCTCCCGTCCCCCTCTAGATAGGTTATAGAAGACCTTTTTATTTACCCTTTGACATACAGTACATCCTCTGCATGTGTGCTTCCCTAAAGTATATATTTCTACACAGACATGCTTTCTTAGAACAACATCACACATTGCTTGCACCTCCCAATGACTCTTCTGATGTAAAACAGTTAATATTTGCCTCATTATCACTTTATTCAGCATTTCTCTCCCATCAGGGAGTATCCATTTTCCTTAAAATGATCCACATATTTGTAACATTAATACCTTCTTGGGAGGTTGTAATTGCTCCAAAATCTTTTTTAGAATTTACCCAAATAGATAGGTGGCCCTGTAAACCCCTGAGGTAAAATTGTCCACCTATATTGTTGCTTCCGCCCTCATTTCAGGGTCTTTCCAGTCATAGGTGAATATACATGTATGTTTGCTCTCAGGGCCAGAGAGCACTCCATTCATAACACTGTTATTCCAGTCTAACAATTTACTATTTGAATGCTCAATTTAATCATCAAATCCCTTCCCAACAAGTTAGTATCCACCTTGGATACATACAATAATTGCCCAGTGATCATTTTATCTCCTGGTCTCAGCTTGGTATTCCCCAAAAGTGGCACTGTTATCCCAGTCCCTTCTACCCCCATCACATTTAGGGTTTCATTAGTTAATTTAATCCCTGATACTTTACAAGTCAGTAATGACTTAGCTGCCCCAATGTATTGGGTTTGATGGCAAGGTTCGGGGGGGGGAGGGTGTGTGTGAGAGGTGTGGGGGTGGGAAACTGCAGTGGCAGCCCCCGTGAGAAAAACCCAGAAACCTCCCCGTGGCAGATAAGGGACAATTTCATCTGGCCCCAAAGGGGCCCACTGCTGCCCAAAGCCAAGCCATGAGCAATACAGTCCGTGCCTCTGTGAGAGCACATCCACGAAAACAAACAAACAAAGAAACAAACAAAAACCTGCTGCTCAACAGCAGTTGGGAGAGCGAGAAACCTCCCCGCAGACACCGAAGTCAGTGCAGAAGGAGGGGGAGGAGGCGCTCCAGGCGCTGGAGCCGAAGCCCCCCTACCGCCGCTGGAGAGGCCCCTGGTGGAGCAGGCTGTTCCCCCCTCCCCGATGCTTGGGAAACTGAACAAACACCACACCAAATATGCAAATATACCAAAACTTCTAGACTGTTACTTAGATAATGCCTACATCACTTTTCCCTGCTCATTCAATTTCAAACAGCTCTGTTAAATACTACATGCCACACCTTTAACACCTTCAGCAACCCTTTTAACACTTCCTTTATCTTTCTCCAGCCCGTACTTTTCTAATACCAGCACCAAAGGCTCAGTCTGAGTCCAACTTAATGCCATACCTTTTTCCTCCAAGATACTGAAACAACATATCAATCAATATACCATATTTCATCCCATTTTCCTTCTTTCCACAAAAACAACATTGACTGTAATATGGTGTTATAATTAATAGTTCCATTTAGGGGCCACTCCGCTCCATCCTCTAGTTTATAAAGTGGCCACCATTGATTACAATATTTGATAAGAGTTCTTTACTTTCTGTACCCTCTCACCTCACTATGTCCCTCCAATGTGTTAGTATACATCCTAGAGGGCTTTTCCTCGGGATTTCTTTGCTTTGAACTTTTCCTATTGTAATCTACAGTGGTTAATATTCCACTGTTTTCCTAGAAGCTCTTTACTAGTCAATCCCAATCCCTCCAAAATCCACAATATATAGATACACAAGTAAAATCAGACCACTGTAAATTAACTGCCTGTTGACAATTACACTGAGGACATCTAAACCTGATGAGCCGATAATATGCCTGGGCAGATTTTGTTCCCTTAGACATACACCTCAATGGCAGTTCTTATATTTACATATTTACATATTAACATATGTATAAAAGAATACTTTAACAAAAATGCCCAGGCTTTTATATATACAATATACAATGTACAGTTATTATTCCAGTTAGAATTATTCCTCAGCAGCTGCAAACATGCCAGTTGCCATTAAAGCTCGCTTACCCTCCTCCTGTCCTTTTCTTAAAATCTCGGACATCCCCGGAGTTAATGGGAATGGCCACATATTCCATTCCTGACTGGGGTCCCCCCATCGCTGTTTCTCGTAGGGGATATAATCCCTCCCTTAAAGCAGATTTCTGATTTCTTGCCCTGCTTCTGGTTACCGGCCCCTGTGTTTCATGATCCGATTCCAATTCTCCTGGATTAGCTAATTCGGGGAGTCTATTAAGGACGGGAGCCGTTGTTGCGGGCGGTGGAATATAGGGCGGGGGCGGTGTCGGGACTTCTAAGTCCTTTCTCTTTTTATCCCACCCTCCTTTTTCTTTTAGAGGATATAGATGCGTCCTCGTATCTGAATTTATCCAGGGGTGCGCATACTCACTTTCTTCCAGGCTAAAGGGTTCCTTTGAGTTTACATAAATATTTAGACCTGACAAACCCAATCTTCAAAAGACCTAAATACAGGTCAGTAAAGGTGGTCTCCTCGAATCTGTTTACCACCCCAAACTTCAACACAATAATGTATCATTTTTACTTTATTCCTTCCCCGACTAAAAGGGGAATCCTGCCAATTTTTAATCATTAATCCTGGGGTAACCTAACATCAGACGTTACCCCACCCATGGGACCAGAAGGCTTACTCTTCTTCTGTCCCATCTTCTGGAACACCTTCACACACACATGCATGGATCGCTTCCCCCTTTTCATGGCCCAGTCCTTTAAATTCTCAAGGACAATGAACAAACCCCTACTAGTTTATCACATTTTCCAACCATGTCAGCCTATTTCTATACCTATTTCTTACAAAATATTTAAAACCTATATCTTGTTATCTGGTATTAATCCTCTTAGTGGATTCAATGCAGATGTGTGGAAAAATGACAGCTCCAGATTAGATTTTTATGTGCCTGAGGAAACCAGCAAAATAAAATCCCCAAATTCTTGACATGTCCAGTGTCTAAGTGAAATTTGGTGTGTGACTAGAATTTTTTGTTGAATATTGAAATAAAGACCATATTTGGGGAAGTAGGAGATATTTTGGGAGATAGAAGAGAGAGGCTGTAGAGTATATAATGCTTCAAAGTGACCTTCATTTACTCATTTCTGTTTTCTTTAGTAGGGATTCAAATTTAATTCTCAGTCTTGGGATATACGAATGCACAAAGTATTGTGATTAGATTTGTCTGTTTTAAATTAAGAAAAGCTTGATTTACAGAGATATACATGAACACCAGCAGCCCCAGCATGGATTACATGCTTGTATAGAAAAGGATGAGAAAGGTGAGTTCACCAACATTGCAATCAACATGAGCCAAATTGCTCCAAGTGCTTTTTTTCCTGAACATTTCAGTTTTTATTTCTTCTGTTCCCATAACTGTGGATTACGTGTATGGGTGTTTATTTTCCCTCTGAGGTGGTACCTTATAAGCAAAGTAAAATATTTTCAGATATCATTTATTGCCATTTTGATGTGGACACAAAGCTTGGAGTTAACACCTGTACTTATATATGTAACCATGTATCCTTCAAACCTTTGATGGGTGGGGGGAAAATATTCTGCGTTTGGAGATAGAAAAATGTAAATTTATTTATTTATCTATTTATTACAGTCAGCTATACAATGTCCTTTTGTGAGAAACACTCCGTAGCCAATAACTTAGGCTCAGGCGAGGATCTCAGTGAAGTAGTAATTTATTCGCGATTGCAATGGCGGGCGCCCCACAAGCAGGAAAGAGCGCATCTACTAGTTCCAAAACACAGTTTATATACCTTTTTATGGCAGGACCCTCCCCTGTTTCCCCACTGAGTGGGTAATCCAGATTCACAATCTATCTGATGCTTCACAAACAATGCATGGCCTTCAGTCGCCGGCCTGTTAAATTTCAAATTTCTTTTGACATTTTTACTGCTTGAAGTGGTAATGTTTCTTCACTTATCTGACTTGACTTGACACCGTGATTTTCACCTAATTGTCCTAAGGAGTCTGATTGTCTGCATTTTACAAGGTTGCCTGCTAAACTTTTCTTATCACTGTAAGCATATCTCAGTACCACATTCCCTCCTTCTAAACAATGTAACTCTGCAAAAACAACATTTCTATTCCTACACTTTCAGCCTTTTATCTCTGGGAGAGCATGTTGTGACAGGTGGATAAACACCACACAGCCATTCACTCGCTCTCACATAGAGGGATGGGGGAGAGCACTGAAAAAAGGTAGAAGTGTGAAAAGGTAGAAGTGTGAGAACTTGTGGGTTGAGATAAGGACGATTTAATAAGAAAGGGAATAAACCTAGAATTAAACAAACAAAACCACAAGAAATGCACAACACTGTTTTATTGTCCAGCATGATGCCACATGGTGTGGGACATTGGCCAGCTTGGGTCAGCTGCCCTGATTCTGTCCCCTCCCAACTCATGGTGCACCAGCCTCCTCATTGGCAGGGCTGCATGAGAAGTCCTTGACATAGTGTAAGCACTGCTAAGTAGCAGTTAAAACATCGGTGCTGTTGACATTATTTTCACCCTAAATCCCAAACAGTACTGTATCAGCTACAGCAAATTAGCGCAATCCCAGTTGAAACCAGGACAGCAAAAAAGAAAGGCTTTGAAGGAGCAAATGTTGTTAGGTTTGGGTTGTGTTTCTTTTTCTGTTGAAGCAGAGCTATTGAAGCATTTTGATAAAAATTTTGTTTTGTATTTTTTTTTAAGTGAACTTTAAGTACTGCGGTTCTGTAAACAGCACGCACTTTAATATCAACATCACTGTAATGTGAGTGAGAGCTCTCTCTTCTTGAGGCTTGGCATGACTGCAGGCAGAGGCTGAAGTCTGAACAAGCGCTTCTTGCCCTGGCACTGCTCATGTGTGGGGCTCTGGCTCAAGGAGTCAGAGCTGGGACAGGCAGGGGGGCTGCTCACCAAATGGATAGTGCTCCTTGCTGCAGAGTTTTACTACAAGGTTGACTTAACTACAAGGTTGACTTTGCTGCAATCTGAAAAAGTTCCTGCAACTTTTCCAGATGTATGCAAGTTTTCAAATACTTAGCATTGAAATCCTGGGCCAGCTCTGATGGTATCAGGGAGACTGAGCAGCTCCATCAGCACTGTTTTTGTAGCAAGCCACACCATGGTGTGCATAGCACAGCTGTCTCAGGTCACACCACTGGAGCAGCACGGACTGGATCCCTCTTGGATGAACCAAAACCAAAAATCCTCTCCAGGAGCGCCATAACGCCCTCTGTCACGAAGGGGAGGTTCAGACTCTCTCAAGAGGCCCAGAGACAAGATGGTGGCTTGGAATGGAGATGTGCAGGCTGAGCAACCTCATGTTGCTGTACTTGAGGCCTAGCTGCCAACTGCTCCATAGCCACCTTAATGCCTTGGCTTGTATCTTCACACACTGCAAAAAATGCTTTTGAATCATATTACAAAAACTATGATTCAGATAAAAAGACTGGAATTTAAAGCACCTTCTACTTGTTGATACATATTAAGTATTTTTTAACTGAATTATCTGTGAGTAAAGGTCTCTACACAGAAATTTTGTGTAAAGCTAACAGTCACTAAGAGGAAATGTCTGTTGTTTCAAAACTGTGTGAAAACTAATCTGAGAAGACTGGGATTTCATTAAGTGAAATACTTTGTATTTCAGTTAAAGGTCTTCCACTATTTCACTTGATGATAACAAGATTGCTTCCAGGCATTCAAGAAATTAAGTAAGCAATATGCTTTCTCAGCCTGATATATTTTTTTCTAACTTTTTTGACAGCTATGTTTTGTAGGAGTGGTTTTTATTATTATTTTTATTATCTCATTATTTTTTACCTCCACCTGTACACACTATACATGTAATAATACCCAGTCTCCCAAATGACTTTCAACAATAAAAACAGTTTAGAAGATCCTAAAAGTCCCTAATACTTTTTTTAAAATAATGACCTTGTTTCAGTTAGAACAGAATTAATTTTCTTCCTAGTAGCTGGTGGAATGCTGTGTTTTGGCTTAGGATGAGAAGAGTGCCGATAACACCCCGATGTTTTAATTGTTGCAGCGCAGTGCTTCTACCAAGCCAAGGACATCTCAGCCTTTCACTCTGTCCTGCCAACAGGCAGGCTGGGGGTGCAGTAAGAGCTGGGAGGGGACAGACCCAGGACAGGTGACCCAAACTAGCCAAAGGGGTATTCCATACCATCTGACGTCATGCTAAACAATACATAGGGGTGGCTAGCTGGGGGGAGGGGGCCAGACTGCTCAGGGTTAGGCTGGGCATCGGTCAGCGGGTGGTGAGCAATTGCATTGTGCATCACTTGTTTGTACATATTATTATTACTTTCCTATTATCACCATTGTATTATTATTATTGTTATTATTATTTTGTTATTATTATTTTCCTGTCTTATTAAACTGTCTTTATCTCAACTCACGGGCTTCACTTTCCATTTCCATTCACTTTCCCAGAGAGGGAGGGGGGAGGGTGAGCGAACGGCTGCGTGGTGTTTAGCTGCCGGCCGGGTTAAACCACGACAAATAATATTAAAAAAAAAGTTCAATTTAAATTTATAATGTTCATCAAATGACCTGGGAATCAAAAACATTAAAGTAACTAGTAGGATATTTCAGTATTAGATTAAAAGCTTAGGAAAATATTTTGTTATTCTCTGTAACATGTTAGAAAAAAAAATGGAATTTAAATAGTAAGATGTCATTAATATGTAAATAACAATCCATTACAGTAAAAACAGACTACACATTTGTAAACAATAGGACTTCCATGTAAATCCTAAATGGCATGTAAAGAAATGTCTCTGCAAGCTGATCCTCTGCAATATGTTTTACAAGTTTATCTGTAACACTGAAATATAACGTGATTATTGTTGATAAGCATTGCGTAAATCTACAATGACCCTTATAAAATCAGGCATTTCACTTAAATATATCTATGGTTTATCTAGGTGACATTTATGTTCACTGCATCTTTTAATAATCTTTACCCTGAAAATACTTGTAATATGTTTGGTGATAATGCAGCTTTTCCAGTAAAAAGCTGAGCTGTAAGTGAAGGATTTAACACTTCCCTGTCTCAGTCTGACCTGATCCACCAACAAATGGGACACTTTTGATGAAATATTTATATAGATAACATGTATAAAAGACTTTTATAATATATAATATATATATAAATTATAATATATAATATATAAAATATAAAAATTATATATAATATATATACACACATATATAGTATGGTAGGCCTTTGGGTCCCAAACTCCAGGTGCTCTTACATGAGGGACCAGCTCTCCTTCATCACTGATGGGCTATTAACCACAAAGTCTGTGTGGCTCCACAGACTTTACATGGAAACAGGAAAGTACAGTAAATTTTGGTCCACCCACAAAATCTGTTCGTATACAGGCAGTTTTGAAGTTAAAGTGTTCTCTGTCTTTCTTGGCCTAATATAATACGGGCCCCCTTTCCTTACCATATTTCTCGCAATCATGTTCTGCATCTGGAGTCTGCATCATGAAGCTGCCTCTTTGTAAGACTCATTTTTGGGTAAGCTATCCAGAGGTAAACGTTTTTGAAATAAAACTGCTTTAAAAAGAGACAAGAGACTTTTTATAAACTTTGGACCATTTCAGACTTAACAACGGCATTTCCTCAAGCATTATGAATCCACGGCACCATCCATTATTTCTCCAACTAGTGCCATTCTATTGGTAAGTACTACAGTATTGTCAGGCATTAGAATGAACCAACGGCAAGGTAATCATAAATAAAATAGAAATAAATAAATAAATAAATAAATACAAATAAAATAAAATACAAACAAAACCTATATATATATATATCATATATTTTCAGGAAACCTTTCAGAAATAGTTTTCAGGGTAGGCACTATTCAAGTGTGTTCGTGTTTTTTTTTTTTTTTTCCCCATTGTGATGTGTATTTACGAGACATCAGCTGTCTTTGCTGAGTATTTAGGTATTACTGGCAAATGCGTTGGCAGGACGTGATCTTGTTAACACCGTGGGAAGCCTAGGAGACGCTTTTTAGGCTTGTAGCTGACTGTCAGTAAGCATTCGATCCGCATGTAAAAGCCAACACCTACAAGGGCAGGGCCGGAGAGCCAAGCCTCCTTAATTTCAGAGCACGTGTTGTTTGAGTTAAGTCCGGAGAGCTGCTGCCACCTTAAATTTCTGCCTTCGCAAGAAAATCTGGAACTACAGCGGCGCTTCACTTCTGTAAACATTTGCCGTTCCGTTCCGCCGCCAGCAGAGCGCCGAGGCCAGGCGGGGGCTGCCCGTGACGCACGAACGCGACACCGCGGCCAGGCCCCGCTCCCTCTCCGCCCCTGCCCGCCCCGGAGGCGGTGGCGCTCCCCGCCCGCTCCCGCCCCGCTGCGGGGGGCCGGGTAGGGCCGAGCAGGGTCGGGTGCTGCGCCGCGGCGCGGCGACGAGGAGGGGAGCAGGGACTGGTGCGGGAGCGGGTGGGCTCTGCTGGGGAGGTGAGCGTGTGCCCACCGCGTGGGGTTTGTTCTAGGGGCTCCTGTAAGGTTCGTGGGCTTTTGCCATAGGGGCGGGAATGGTCGGGGGGGGGCACGTTTGGCTATTCGGGGATTGCGCAATGAGTGACAAAATGTTTCTCTTTTGCGGTAGCTAGTTGTTAGACGTGGCGAAGCACCCCTCCTGCTCCCAAATTATGGGGAGGGGGTTTCGGTCTTGCTGATGGCCGCTTGGGCGAGCTGCGGATGGCAGGCACGGCTCTGGCGGTGGTCGCGGGGGCTCGGCTCGTCACGGCTCTGCCCCGGTGCTGGCGCCGCCGGCCCTTAGGATTGGGGTCCGCGAGGGCCAGGATGCTCGCTGCGCCCTGCCTTCCGGACGGGCTGTTCCGGTAACTTGAACGGGAAACAGCTTTTAATTCCATCACCCGGATGATTTTTTTTAAGCAAGCTGTGTTTCTGGAGTTGGGAGTTAAATCCAGGGTATGGTTAGTCGAATGTGGTGATCAAAAAAGTACCACGGAGCTACTTAGGGTGAACTAACGTGTGCTTTACGGGTATTCAGCATTCTGTTTTTCAAATCCTAAACCTTCTCAGAAAGGGCCTGTTTTGGTATTTAAGTGACGCTGTGCATGATGTCACTTGGGGGCTTGTGTTAGTGTGCTCATGGCAGTATCTTACGCAGCAGGGTAAGAAATGAAAGTGGTGGTCATGAATGAAGCCTGTATTATTTTCCAGATAAAAAGCAGAAGCTCTGCAGTTTAAGTGAATTGGGATATCTCTAAATTAGTTGCAGCCTAGCTACAGGCATTCATCAGGATAAGTGAGATTTGGAAAATGAGAAGCTGTGCGATGCAGTTCTTAAGACCAGAAAATGAACCATGGGTGTTCTGCTGTCTATTGAAAAGGAACAAACAGTCTCAGGCTGTTCCCTTTTTGTTGTTCTCTGAACTGGGACTGTTTTATTCCAATTTTGTTCAGAACCTTCATTTCCTTAGTTGCTTTTCTAGAAGGTTTTGGCTGACCCTTAGGTACTTGGGATGAGACCTCCTGGGGAGGGAAAGCCGCTGTGCTCCGCATGCGGGTGCAGCTGAAGGCTGCTTCTGTGCCTGTTAGAGTAACACTGCAGAAAAGGAAGGTTGGGTGTGTGCTGCCTTTGGGCTGTTGCAGCACTTTAGTGTGAGCTCTGAGAGCAGAGGGAAGAGCCTGGGAGCTCCCCAAGGGTGTGGACGAGGATGGACGGCACTGACCTAGATGGCACAGCGCTCGAGGTATCGAGAGCGAGGCCTCCTGTGCCCCTTCATCTTGCAAGTGCTGAGGCACGTGTGGGGCTTGGGGCTGGTGTCCCGGCAGTGCACTGCTGTGGGCCCCCGAAGGAGCGGTCTGTTTGTGGGGTAGCTGGGCCCTGTCACTCGCTTTTGACACTAAGGTGGCGGTGCTGGCTGTTCTGGGAGGGGCGACTGGCAGCCAGGTGGTCCAGGGATGGCATTTCCTAAGGGCTGCTACTGGGGCAGCTGCTTTGTAAGAAGTGCTCTTGGTTTTCCTGCTACTTGCTTCCTGCCAGGGAGGTGGCTTCTGCTTTTGCCTGGATAAAGCTGAACCAATAAACATAACTCCTCTGGCAGGGGGAGGATATTTATATCTCCTGTGAGGCCAGAGCTATGAGTTACTATGGGAATCTTAGCCAAAACAGGACAACGCTTGAACAGAGTGGTGAGGCTTTTCCTGGCATGTGTTCCCTTCCCTAACCCTGGCCCAGAATAGCCCCAGCCAGGTCCTCTCATTGCCTGCCTTCCCACAGGGATGTGTGTGGGCAACGGGTGCCTCACGTGGTACCATGGCATTTGAAGGACCCTTATAATCATAGCATGTTAGGTTGGGAAGGCTTAAAGGTCATTTGGACCACCAGGTTCCTTCAGGCCTTTAGGCTTTTCAGGAAATGTATGCAAAGATACACAGTTCCTGCTGCTGGGACATGAGCCAGGCTACTGCCTGCAGTGGATCTTGCTCTGGATTTATGTCCTGAATGCAGGTTGCTGCATGTGGCCAGCACAGCACAAGGGATTCATGCAGCTACTGTTTTTGTTGGTATATTGGTATAAACCAAAAAATTTGGTGATGAGTATTTGCTGTAACTTTCTTTTAAGTCTGTGGAATTTTATCTCCATTACAAAGAATTAGCATTCTTCCTTCTCTTGTATTAGCAAAGTACTTTTACTTTTCTCTGCTCAGTAAATATGTTTCAGTGGTTGCTGCCTATATTTATTTAAAAACTGCTACTAGAGCTAGTACCACACAACAGTATGTAAAGCTCTTTATTAAACCAAAATGAAGATGTAGACTTTGAATCACAGATCTTACATTGCTCAGTGTAACTGAGGCAGCTAGGAACCAAGACATTTTTTTCAATGGAGCAATTGCCTTTTGCCTGTTGCTACATTTTCTTCACTAGTTGGGAATTTCCCTGTATGTAAGAAGGTTGCTGAACAATAAGTTGTGTAATATAATAGCAGAGAAAAACGAATTTTTGTTCCTTTGGTACTTTGTTTTTTTGTTTGTTTGTTTGTTTCACAATCTTTTTAAACTAGTTGGATGAAAAGGAAGGTATGACTGACAGTGTTGTGTTAATCTTGGAGGCTGAATCAAAAGCTGTAGGAGTTGATAAAAAGCAATAGAAGAAAAGATCATGCTATTAAAAAAATATCTCTTTAGCATCTTGTTAGATGAAATGGGGATTGAGCTCTGTAAAATCTTTATTGCTTTGCTATCTGTAGAGCACATTTCAACCTTTTCTGAATCATATATTGCACAAAGGAATGTATGTATGGCTGTAAAATAACTCACGATTCTGTCCCTATTTGTCATTTATGAAAGGGTTCAGTTGTAATTCTTCATGTTTCACTGAAATTCAAGTACATGGAACGTCTCACAGCGTAAACTGATAAACTGATCTTTTGCTAGTTAAAATAACAATTTTTTAAATCATCTTGAATTTGCGTATTCCTAAAAGCCAGAAGTTTTGTCACCATATTTTAATATGAATGTAAATTAAACGTGCCATACTAGATTATCAACAGCAAGAACAAGGTTTAAGTTACATACTTTGAATATGTTTTTTCAGGTTTTTTTTTTCCTTTATAGATAAGATGCATAATATCAAATAATTTCATATTACTATTTTTTTTAAACGTTATTCATACGAGACTAGAATCAAAATACATGTAACAGTGTGATATTTTTGTTAGTAAGGTATGCTAGTACAGAAGAAAAAGTATATTAAAAAAGAACACTTTTAAAACTAATTATTAAACGACGAGGATGTGTGTAAGCTGGCAAGTGAGCTGGGTGCCATATCATCCCACAACCATTCATCCTCTTGGATACAGCTTTTGCTGTGGGAGTCAGAAGCATGAAGGAACTCTTTTCAGTTTCAGTTTAACTCCCTGCATTGGATGAGCATGTTTGCTGGACTGAAATAATTGGATGAACTGTAGCAGACAAAATGTATTACTAGGTTTTACTGTTTTTTTTTTTTTTTTTTTTTTTTTTTTTTTTTAACTCTAGAGACCCTGGAAGAGTAGAAAGAAAAAGACAAACAGCTGGCCCTTTTCCTCCTGGCATTCTGCTGTGGATACCCATTTGCCTGTGCAAGCCCACCTCTTATTATGTGGTGGAGACAAAAATAAATAAATAAATCCATATGTGCTACTTGGTAGTACTGCTTCAAAAGTGGAATAGCATCGCTGAGTAGTGGCAGGTGTCACAGCTGCTTCAGGTTTTACCTAAGCAGGTTTTGTAGTCCACATCAGTAATGAAACCAGTTGCCCTGAAATTACTGTTCCATTTGTTCATATGAGTGATTTTGGGTAGTTGCACAATGTAGTCCTGCAGTCCAGTGAAATAACTGTACATCCTGATGCTTTCTGCTGAGTTGAGGATGATTTCAGGATACACAAAGCATGAATGCAGCAGGCAAAGATAATTCAGATTAATTTGCGGTAGAGGCTTAACCTAGAAGGAAACTGAGATATTTAAAGTTATTTTAGCTTGTATTTAAAATTCATCTGTCCCATATAATTTAGACATGCAAATATCTTTGATCACTAATTTAAAACTGCATAATACCACACAAAAGTAATTCATTCAAAAATAATAAACGTATATTTTGTTTTGCAGAGCAGTTATAAGCAGATCCACGGCAATGGAAGGTGAGTAAAATATAAACCAAATGTCGTCTTTTGTCATATCAAAGATAATAGGGTTTCTTCAGGGATGTTCAAGTAATATTAGCTTAGGTATAAGTTTGCCTAACTTATGATAGATGTTTGAATGATTTAAATTTTAAAATTGAATAACTTACAAAGTATATAGCTTACATTTTAAAATCTTAATTTCTGAGGTTAAGTAAAAAATAAATAAATTAATCATATTGAAATGCAGGCTACTTCTTCTTACAAGCTGACCTTGTTACTTAATCCATAACTCTGAGTCAGCTGGTGACGAATTAGCATGTTACAGGCTAGAAGAACTTGGGAGAAAATGTTTTATGTAGTGAAGAATGGCTCATTAACCAGTCTGTTCTGTACAGGAGTACAGCCTGTCAGTTTGCTGCTAGTTCTTTGCGTTAAAGCCTTCTTGTGAATATAAATGAACAAGGCCCTTCTGATCCAAACAACAAGTGAGCTGACCCTGCTTGGCTGGGCTTTAGGTGACTTCCAGAGATCCCTTCCAGGCTGAAATGGTTCTGTGATAGTATGACATCAAGTGTAATGCCTGTCTTTTTTTCCTGCACTTTAAGGGCCCAGAACTCTTTTAAGTCATACTCTGCTTTAATACACATATTTTGCATAAAATATAAGCTTATTATATAGTTTTTGCTATCCAGAAAATAGCTTAATTTTTATGTATCTACTTTGAAGAAGGTGGCAGCTTGGGGATCTTTCCCCCTATGTGTAGGAGGAAATGAGCAATACTCAAAATATGTGTTGCATTCTTCTAGCACATAACCCTGCATCAGCACCTGGATTTGCAAATGTTGGCTATGCACAGGGAAATCAGGTCCCGTATGGCAACCTGCAGTATGCACCTGGGAATTTCCAAGGTAGGTTGCTTGGCTACAGATCTGCTATTTTGTTAGGACATAAGCATGGGGAGCAGGAAGTTTCACCAGAGCAACCATCTTTGATTTACTTTTCTGATATTAATTCTGTAGAGTTTCTGGTAACTTCTATTTTGCTGAAAGTCTTACTCTTTCCTTGGTGTTAGTGTGTGCTGAGCAGAGCAAGTAGCGGAAGTTTAAAATGCTGGATGTTCTTCCTCACAGGTCACCAGTTGGAGTTTGTTAGGGAGGTGTCACTGGTGCAAAGCAACTAATGTGTAACAGCTTCTTGCTATTGACGAGATTTTTTAAATTGAAACATTAGTTTATTTTTCTTCAGAAATCCAGAACTGAATAATTGTTTTCCTTTCACAGTTCTCCTGGTCATGTGGATCCCGTTCCTTTTTTCCTACCCTTTTGCTGTACTTTGCACGTACACTTTCATTTCCTTTCTACTTTTTCTATCTTATGTTCCATGTTCAAAACAAAGCACTTGTAAAATAGTTTTCTCATGTCCTGGCATCTATCTGTCTTCTGAAGAACCAAATCACAATGAGCAATATTAACAATCAAGCTCTCAGGCGATGTTATGGATAAAGTGCAAAATGTTTGGCTTAGGTTTCTGTGTTGTACATAAGTTAAATCTTGTGTGTCTTGTAGCAAGGAAATCTGAGTTCTGCAAGTTCGCTAGACTTCAGCAAAGAATGAGCATGTGCTACCTTTACTACAAAGGTCAGGAGATCATATTTTTGTTCCAAAGGAATTGCGCACATACACTTACACAATGGTAGTCAGTGTGTGTGCAAGGGCTGTGCTCAGATGTACGAGGGAGTGTTTCATAAGCGTGGTTCCTCACCAGAGTTGAGTGTTCCTGCTGGCTACAAGCTTTAAGCCACTGTCATCACCTGACTTACGGCCACAGCATCATCTTCCACATGTAATAGCCCATGTTTTGTAATGTAGTATGAAACATTGGTGCTAAAGGTAAATCTATGAGTCAGCATCTCAAATTAGTTATATTTGTACAGCTCTACAAAAGTATTTGTGGTGGTTCCTACTTGTATTTTACTCGGAAGCACACAGAAACAAAATTCCTCTGCATCTGACTGAAGGTCTACTGGGTAGGGAAAATTTACAGTTCCTGTTTCATAACTTCCAGTAACAGCAGCGTCAGCTGACCCAGCTGCAGGGGCCCAGGGCTGCTCCGTGCTGCGGGAGCCATCTGCAGGGCTGGGTGTTTACATGATGGGCCTGCTGCAGGAGTGCGGCTTGGAAAGCGCTGCCTTGGCCCTGGTAGGCCCTGGGGCTTTTTCCTTTGGTGTGCACCTCCTGTATGAGGAAGTTGTTGAATTCGGGGGATTCTCACCCAAAACTCACAAGCGGGAATGTACTAGTTTTGGATCCCACTCATTTAGTTTTAAGCTGGAGGTGAATTTTGCAGAAAGGACATTTCTTACCATGTAAGTAGAAGGTGTATTCTAGGAAAACTCTGTCTTAAAATTCCTCTGGTATTTACAAGTTGTCAATTGAGCAAATACTTTTCCTGTATTGTAATGCATTGTGTCATCTTTACTTATAAATAAATAGGATTATTTCTTTTTTAATTTTTGTGTGAATAAAATTTCTACTATATACAAGAGTAACATATTTGTTTATTTAACTTGTTTTTGTCTGGAGGGATTAGAACATCCCTGTCCATCATGAATTCCTTGGGTCTGAGGATCTTCATGCTTCAGAAAAGTAAACAAGTCTTTTTGAAGATCCATGGTGCAGCAAGACCGAAGTTTCCTAACTGTATCTCTCCTTACGCTTAGGTGGTGCTGGAGCAGGGCCTTATGGTTTCCAGGCACAGCCTATGGGAGGCCCACCTGGTCTGGGTGGTCCACCCATCCAGAACCAGCCCACTGCCAAGGACGGGACAATCTGGATGCCCATCCCTCCTCCTCCTCCCAACTGCCCTCCCGGGCTGGAATACCTCACACAGGTACCTGCGGCCTTCCTCCTTCCCCAGGGAACAGGTGGTTACCTGAGAAGCAGCCTACATCTGTGGGAAAGCTAAAGAACACACCTGCCTTTGTTGCATCTGTCTTTTGGGCTGCTAAGTAAGGCCTTTTTTAATGTGAGTAATGCACTTTTGAATGTGGAGGTGCCTGTTACGGCCAGAGTACATTGTGGGGTACCTGTGCTCCTTCCAAGTGAGATGCTGAAGGGCAGGGGGCTTGGATGTATTATACGTCTTTCCTGTTTCTAAAGCTGCTGTTCATGAGAAGTAATGTGATTTGGCAAGGTGTTTAGAACAGATACGTATAATGTGGGTATCGTTAGCACCTTAGAGGTGCTTACTTTTCTGTGTAATGCTTTCTCAGACACTAGTCAAGCTTCACAAACTTAGAGAATGTTAATTAGCAAAATGAGAATTGCTCCCATGTTGCAGGATACACTCTTGTACCGTAAAAGCATGGTTTGTCTTATTACTGGGACTTAATACCAATATATTGCCAGTTTTTCAAATTGCTCTAAAGGGGGGAAAAAAAGCTTCCTGAGTTTCACTCAGAGCTGAGCTTCTGCTCTAAAATTTCTGAATTTCATGCTAGTGACTCCTGCTTCTCTTTGTACAAATTCCTGACGTAGCTATCTGGGATGTGTGGTGTTCAAGGATTTGTTAGCCTCTGTAGCAATGCTGAGATACACTACGTCCTGAAAGGAACACAGGCACCTTCATTCTGTGTGCTTGTAACCAGACCAGCTTGGGTACAGCACCAACATCTGTGGTGCTCTGAAACGCTGTTCTGCTCTACTGACAAAGGACAGGACAGGGAGGACGTGAACCATGTCCACAGCTTTGCTAGTAGATGATCAGTCTCCAGGCAATGTATTGCTCCATAAATCTGCATTCTGAAAAAAACAACAATGCTTCTTAAAACTAGATTTCTCATATTAACTGTTTATTCTGTTTCATTTTTCAACCATGAACAGATTGACCAGATATTAATTCATCAGCAAACCGAACTTCTTGAGAGTAAGTGAAAAGTGTTTATCACAGAGAAAATATTTAAATCTAAGAGTCCCCAAAACTCTGAAGTTTAGACTTTCTTTGATGCTACTTGTTTAAAATAGATCCTTTCATGGATTGCTCCCTCTCTCTTTCCTGCCTCTTATCTGTCTTAATTCCCACAGAACTTGTGGAGGAGAGGAGGGAAGAAGAAAACAGGAGGGTAGAAAAAGATTTTTAAACTGGTTCTGTAGCTTAAAAGATACACAGCAATGCTGTGTATCTGTTGAGTAATCTTTGTAACCAGCTGTAGCTGAAATCACTAATCTCCCATGCCATTCATTCATGATTGCAGCTTTCCTCTCTTCACTACTTAAAGATCTTTTTATGTCTCCTCTTGCCCCGTCTAATTCATTGGGCTGGCATGCTGCTCCAATTCCATTTCCAGGCAGTCTTGCTCTTCTAGTTTATTGAACTACTTTCCTTCTGCTCCTGTCATTCTGTTCACTTTAAGAATATCAAAGTTGTGTTATCAGTGTATTTCAAACAGAATAAATGAAATGGACCTTCCATCTCAACGGACACCTAATGCTGCTGCTTTTGCTTTCCATAATATTTCAAGGGTAATTCTATTTGTTGGAGAAATTAATCAAAATTTCAGCCCTAATTCTTGCTATTTTCTATTTGTGCTGCTTTAAATCTTGACTGTGAGGCCTTTTCGTGGCTTTCTCATTCTGAACATATTCATGCCCTCTGGATCCCTTTTCTTGCTTCACCACTAAACTTAAAATTCTTCCTAATTTTCACACCTTCAGCTCTTCCCTAGGAACCTTCCATGCTGCGTGACTTAGAGTGGCAGTGCTCACTCTGGCAGTGGGTGCCCATGTCTGGGGGGAGGGGAGCTGATGGACATTTCTGTGCTCTTTCTATGTTGCCGTGTTCATGATGGCTTGTTCTCACTGAACTTCTCTGTGGGGCTGGCCTGCTTGAGGGCCCTTTGCCAGTAGCTGCCTCTGACAGACTCCAAATGAGACCTTCCCAAACAGTAGTGTAGAAGTAGCATGGTGGCTTTTCTTACTGTTTTTCACACAGACACACCTAATAAAACTGTTAATTCCTTACTATTTTTCAGTTTTCCTTGGATTTGAGTCAAACAACAAATATGAAATCAAGAATACGTTGGGGCAAAGGATATACTTTGCGGTAGAGGACACTGACTGCTGTACAAGGAACTGCTGTGGGCCATCACGACCTTTCACCATACGGGTTATGGACAATCTGGGTCGTGAGGTGATAACACTGCAGAGACCCCTGAGGTGTTCGTCATGTTGTTTCCCCTGCTGCTTACAGGAGGTGAGTTGTTCCCTCAGTATATGGGATGATTTTGTTTTTCATGTTAATAATTATGGGATGTTGCAACTTCTGAGGCCTCAAATCTGAGTCTACTCAGAGCTTTTGCTAATGAGTTTGTAGTAGCTGCTTTCTGCGAGGTATTCACTGAATGCTTTCAGGATGTCCAGAGTATTTTCTTTGCTAGAATTAAATCTTTCCACTGCAGACATATAGCTTGTATGTTCCATAACCTTAGGAGTATGCTTCTGCTTTCAGTGAGGGCAGAAGTTGCATTTGGATTTGCGGTTCTGTAGTTTTCTTAAAACAATGCAGCTTCATTGGAAAGCTGGATTGTTGTGGAAAAATAAATTGTGCTTGGTTTGCACATTAGTGTGGGTTTTTGTCTAACAAACATATCAAAGCATGAACTGCTTCACATGAGGGGTTTCTTTCTCCTGTGAAGATAGAAATTCAAGCACCTCCAGGAACACCGGTTGGTTACGTTGTCCAGAACTGGCATCCCTGCCTACCCAAGTTCACTATTCAAGATGAGAGAAGAATGGATGTACTGAAAATTAGTGGCCCGTGTGTTGTCTGCAGCTGTTGTGAGGATGTTAATTTTGAGGTATGCAATGCAAAAATCGTTTGTGTATATCTTCTTTCAGATAGTTTGACAATAGTTTGTTGCTTCACTTACTATCAGTCAGCTGTATGTATTAAGTAAGGAGAACATAATATTTTAATGCTAATACAATAAATTCACTTCTCTAGATCATTCTAAGTAAGCCAGCTAAATTTCCAGAAATGGTATCTTAAGGCCAATCATCAGTGATCTGATTCCTTGTGATTGCACACAAGGAATCAGATGGATTTGTAATGGATATATTTAAAGCAAAATCTTTTGAATCCATTACGTTAGTTCCTAACAACAAAAAAGTTATTTTCTGTTGTATCAGCTGTTTATTAAAATGACCTTCTGCAACCACTCATTCAATCATGTAATAATAATTCAGTAACAAGTAAATGGACATTATTTATAGCTGAAACTTTAACTAGAATGAGTGAAGAATTACAACTTCCGTTTAAAAATAATGTATTGATGCATCAGTATTTTCATACAGATTAACTAGTAGACACTAGTCTACTGCATTGTTTAAAGGGATGTTGTGGTTCACTGCTAAACCAAATTTAGTATGATTTTATTTTGGGGATTAGTCTTTCACGCGATTCAGAACACAGGGTACAATTTCAGGAAAAGTGTTAACCTCTGCTTTGGAACAGGAGAATGTAATTTGTTTGATTTTTCACTTGAGCCATTCCTGAGGTATGGGAGGAGAAACTAATTCACTCTCTTGGCTAAAAGACAACATTCCCAATGGAATGTGTGCGTGCTTGCATGCAGTAGCTGTCCTCCAGTACTGTTAAAACATTGAACATTGCAGTCAGATTTAGAATTAGATGTCTTAATTAATGACTTTCTGATAGTGAGGGTTGTTATTCTATACAAATGGCTGCATTCAGTGACTGCATTAATTTAAGTAACACAATTTAAAGCTTTCAATTAGATCTATAATGAAAATAATTTGGGAATATTGTAAATGATAGAATTGTTGCTGTTTTTTTTAATTTGTTTATTAAACTAGGTGAAGACTTTGGATGAGATTTCTACCATTGGGAAGATTTCTAAGCAGTGGACTGGATTTTTGAAAGAAGCGTTTACAGATGCAGATAACTTTGGAGTTGCATTCCCAATGGACCTTGATGTAAAAATTAAAGCAGTCATGATTGGCGCTTGCTTTCTTATCGTAAGTCCGTAGTTCACTAATCCTTGAATATGAACTGACTTCTTCGTCTGAGCATTCAAACTGTGCTTGGTAGAGTTTGACTCTGAGCTTCTCAAAGTGAGTGAGGGTTTGTTGTGGACTTCTTGTGCGTAAAGCTAACCCTGGAGGGAGTGCAACAAAGAAGTATTTCAGATAATAAGCTTATTTTAGACTACATGAAGCGCTAACTGTATTTAAGAAGAGCTTCATATGTGTTAGAATTGAGAAATCCTATAAAAGGAAGACTGCTTTACAGACTCTTTAGAGACAAGCATGTTTATGTGGATGGTGAGACCAGAAAAGTGCAGATCAGCAATAGCCAAGAGACTCAATCAAAGCCAGAACAGATCACTTCAAAAGTGCACTGTTTCCATGTTGGCAGGGCTCACGAGGGAGAAGAAAGGTACATACACAGCATGTGCGTTTGGAAAATTCTCACCAGTTTTTACAGCCCAGCTCATGAACCAGGTTTTCTTTAGCTGTGTGTGTTCAGGTGCTATGATGTACGTGAAGAGTAGTGAGTACGAATGAGGACTCCGGGCACAGAAAATGTGCTTTTCCCCTTCCTCTCCTGTAAACTAAAGATAATGGCAATTATGATAGATTCCAGCTTGAGGTAAAATTGAAGAGACTGAGTCAGGCTGAAGGAAGACAGGATGGAAATCCTAAGGAAGTATAATCTATGTTAGTGATAATTTTAGTTTCCATCTAGTTTCCATCTACATAGTTCCTGAATAGTTTCCATCTGCAGCTTTCACCACTTCTTTCTCTCTCTGTGGATATCCTTTTACCTCTACATGACACCCAGGGATAGGGGCTGGAGAGGGGTACCCCCAGCTGCTTCTCATCATCCAAAGTTTCTGAGGGGAAGGTGCTTTGAATATCTTGCAAAATAACCACAAACTAAGAACAAGATTTTAAAAATACTATTTTTGTTTGCCTTTTGTTTTCTTCTTAGGATTTCATGTTTTTTGAGCGTATTGGTGATAACCCGCAGCGAACAGGAGTGTGGCAGTGAAACCCAGAACTTTTTATTTAGAAGGAAGGAAATAAACCACCCAGCTTTCCAGTGGGTTGCAGAGCTCCCGTGAGAATATGAAAAATGTATATCTTGTGCTTGTAATTATATCTGTATAAACTCTATAAAGAGCTTTATTGTCTAGCTTCTGTTTTTGTAATCTAATCATATTATTTGTAGTATTAAAATAAGCACCCTTTGCCTGTACAGATAAATAGTGTAGTGTATAACAATATATAGTACCCTTTTTCCAAGAAACCTGGAATTGTTTATTAAAAATTCTTATTGTAATTCCTTTAAAAAAAAAAAAGACTACTTTTTTTGTTCTATATTAATATAAGCAGTCAGCCTAATAAAGAGGTCCTGATCTTTTCCTATTGTTATAAATCGCTCAGTCCCAAAATAGGATTTTAATCAAAGTTTACAATTTATTAAAAGAATAGAGGTAAGCAAACAGCGCTGGGTGCGTCGGGAGTCTCCGCTCCACCTAGACGCACACCAGTTACATCAAGCAGCTGATTTTTATGCTCCTAGGCTAATACATATTCATTACTACTTCTGAAAAAAACGGGTTATTATAATTAGCTTCCGGGATCCAAACCCTCCTACTGGAGCATGCGCATCAGTCTCCGGTGGTCCCTCTGGGGGTCTTTCATGCTGAAGGCTCGTAGTCTTCCTCTCTTTTTTTTTTTTCTTTTTTTTTGTCCTTCCCCTTTTGTACTCCTCAGCAGCATGTCAAAAGCTTACACAGCGTCCCCTGCAAGTTTTGTCTTCTAGCCGTCCTTCAGCTTCTTTCTTTCTTCTCCTTAATCTCCTGGCCAGATATCAGGGGCTTGTATAGTGTCCCATTCAGAAGCCATAACAGTTACTAGTTGTTAGCAGTTGTTCTGAAATCCCCAGACATCAGAGACTTCTGTGGTGTAAATGCCTGAAGTAACTAGGAAAATAAAACTAACATTCACATTTTTAAGGAAAAGGTACAGCATTGAAGAGGCTTTCAGGGTAGGGTATAATTGCATTACCTGAGCATTTCTTAGGCTCCCAACCTTAGATGCTATCGCGCTGGGGAAACTTGGTGTGCTAGCCCTAAGGAACAGCACAGAGCGTAGAGTGGAGTGGAGACACCACGGCTAGGCTCTGTAATCAGGTGGGGCCTCAATTGTTCTTGTGCACAAAGCTGCACTTTTTGCCACCCTGAGCCAAAGACCTGTCACGTTTTGACAAATGCTGTACCCTAGTGTACTTTTTGCTCATTATAATACCAAAACACACCTCCATCCCAAAAGCTACCTGCCTCCAAGGTGTGACCACCCCTCACTGAGCATGTGCCCTGAATTTCTCGGAACCTATTACTTTAAACGGAGACGGGAAAACTACACCAATCATAACTAAAATATGCTTGACTAGAGCCACTCAAGCTCCACCTAAAAGATAGAAAATAATATAAGGGGATGTTAGGGAAGATACCACCGTCAGGGGAGATACCATCCCGAGGAAATACAACATCCTTAGGACCTCCTGACTCCTGGGATCAGTCAACGGGCTGAGCCTCTCTTCCCCCCCCATTGGGACGCCTTTGGGTGAGATCTGAATACTTGCTTATAAATCTCTATAGAGTCTTTGATCCTTTTAACGTGTTTATTTCTAGGCTGCGCACCTGTAATACCTGTAACATCTATAACATCTGTAACACCTGTAACACCTATAACACCTGTGTATTACATGCATACTAGCTTGCTTTTGCAGACAGTCACTATCGCTGGCAATCCAAAAGAACCTGATTATCTGTTGCTGTAATAAACCATACTTGATTGCATTGTGATAGCTCTCATTAAGTGCAACTAGGGTGAGGGTGGTTATCCGTGATAGTTCAGTGTTCTGAATCTAACCAGACCCCCAGACGGTTAATGCGTTTTTGGTGAATGTCTGAACGGACCCCCAGACCGTTAATGCGTTGATGGTGAATGTCTGATGGGACCCCCAGACGGTTAATGTGTTTTTGGTGAATGTCCGACTGGTTCAGTACTCTGAATCCGACCGGCCCGTAACGGTTAATCAGCTACACCCCTTAACGTGACAACTTCAAAGAAAGAACATACAAATACAAATAGCTCTCTATTGACACTTCACGTGTTGTTAAAACATTCCTCACAGGCCATTCACAGGGACACTCCAGTCACATCTATAGTAGTGCTAAATCAACCACAAAGAAGGCAAAAAGGCTGTAACTGTTAGGAATAAGAGTTCGGAATAACAAAAGCAAATAGGCTCATGGATTTGAGGAATATTTCTGAAAATTTTATAAATTGACTCTAATGAGGGGGAGACTGGGACACTGGGAGGAAAGGGAAGAAACCATATCTGTGGAAGAATTAAATTGCCAGTGCAGGACCCAGAGACAGACAGAACTGCTCTCTATTGACATGAATTGTTAAAATATTCCTTTGCTAGGTACAAGAACTATATACATTAACCATTCTGTTTTTCTTAGACTTGTGGTTATACAAGGGTATGTAAGACAGAAGGTCACATTCATCATACCATGCGGCCCTAGCACTGTTCCATACTGACACGAATCAGATGAACATATATCACACTATGTATCCTTCTTTGATAGTTTTGGCTTGGTGTTGATATTGTTGTTTCCAGCTTATCAAGTATATACGTGCTGGGCAGCTAAACCCCACAACCGCTCTCTCACTCCCCCTCTTTTAGATGAGGAGGGGGAGAAGTAAAGCAAAGAACAACTCACGGGTTGAGATAAGGATAATTTAATTAAAGGGAAATAATAATAATAATTAAATAAATATTATTATGAACTAAACAATTTAACTAAAGGGAAATAAAAGGGGAAGGGGAAAAAGGGAGAGGGAAAGGGAAACATAAAAAGAAGGGAGGAAAACAAACAAATAAAATAAATGAAGGCTATATGGAAGTCCAGAGGAAAGAATTTACTCTCTACTTCCCACAAATGAGCGATGATTGACCACGTCCTTGAAGCAAGGCCTCAACACACGCAGCCGGTGTTCGGTGTTCGAGAGGAGGACCGACGTTTTCCCAACGAGAGCCCACCCCTCCCCTCTTCTTCCTGTCTTCTTCCACCTTTTATTGCTGAGTGTGACATCACATGGTATGGAATATCCCTTTGATTGGTTTAGGTCAGCTGCCCTAGTGATGTTTCTCTCCTCACTTTTTGCCCACCCCCTAGGAGGGTTAGAGAAAGGCCCAATGCTGTGCCACTGCTGCTCAGCAGTAGACACAACACTGGTGTGATAACACTGCTGTTCCAGGTACAAGTACAGAGTATGGCACTGTATGGGCTGCTGCCGGGAAAGTTAACATTCCAGCCAGACCCAGTACAATACATTTGAAACAAAGTATTCAAAATGAACAGAGATATCAGAAATCATTGCAGAATTGTATTAATCTTATGATGAATCAGCTGTCAAATATGACTCATTTAGTGTAACAGTTCCCTAATTTTCCTTGGCTGTTTTAAAACTTACGGTTTTGATTTTCAACAACAGAAGTTAAAGGAGACTGGAAACATAAATGCCTGTGGTTGCTTCTATTTAATGATCCTCTAGGAATTGCCTTGTGTGTTTTTTTTTTCTTTTTTTCCCTGAGGCAAGGAAAAAGTAGCTTTCAGTTTCTTCAGTCATTTAGTCCATAGTTTTCACAGTTTGCAAGTCTTTAGATATGATGGTGCAGGAATAATAAACAGAACAATCCCACTTCAAAAGCAGTGGGAACAATCCCACTTCAAGATGCATGAAATGGTACATTTATATCTTGTCATTTATAACTTTATTTAAAAGTGCAGGCATGAAGAAGTCGCTGTTTCTTAGCCCAACTTCACACAAGAATGTGTGCATAGCAGTTCTTGGGATCTAACTACAAGGACAGGTTCTTGCCAGTATTTTGAGTTGTATTCTAATTTTGTTGAAGATTTCTTTTGTTCAGGATTTTCAATTTATTGATGGCTCCTGGCCAGTCAAAGAGCAGAGGAGTGTCATTGCTGCTATGTACTGTGACTCTTAGATGTTCTAAGAATAGTATAAATCCATTATGACAATGTATATCATTATGAAATTCTTTAAAATTGTCTTTTATGCCATATTCAGGTTAACTTTTGCTGCTAACAACAAAATTCCTTGAATATAGTGGTCTTTGAGGATTGTTGGAGATAGGCTTTGGTTAATCAGTGCTGTTCTTAGGGAACAGTTGTGCCTTTTTTTGGCCTGAAAGCACCATCAGCCCAACCTGCATGCAAAATTAGACAGAAACATTCATATACATCTCTGTAGAGCAGTAAGAGAAGAATTTGAGAATGGAAAGAGCTGCGAATGTCCAGGTTCACATCAAGATGTAGGAAAAATATGTATTGTAAGTAAGAAAGAAGTACGAGCTAAGCCTCCTAGATTTGCCAAAACTGCTGTAAGAACAGGGAAGAAATTCCATAATCTTGAGTCTTGAAGGCATGGAGAGACCCCTGGACTAGGGGAGCTTTCCATCACCTGGATAGTTCTGATACTAGGTTCCACAGCTCTGAATCTTTTGCCTTCTTTCAGTCTCTCATGACACTGAAAATATTGCATGAGAAGTCCTAACTGAAGCTACCATGGGATAACTCTTTAGTTAACCAAGTGGTATCTTACCACTGTCATAGTCATTTATCTTTTCCTAATCTATTTATCTGAAAAATTGTTACTCCTTAAATTTTTCAAGAGCTGCTGGAAGCAGCTATATTCACTTGTGCATTTATGAAACTGGCTGTGCTAAGTACAGAACAGATCATTCTTTGAGCAGTCTTTCTTCATTCTGGAGAACCCATGACAGCTTCCATACTTAGTAAATAACCAGGCTCTAGAAATTCCCACTTTTCATCCATTGGGCTTTAAGCAATACAATGACTTATCCCCATAGTCATAAATCCAGCCTTTGGAAAGCATGAGAAGTCCTTCAGCATGCTGCCTGTTAATCAATTCCACCTCAGTTAGATAAAACTGTTAACTGTAGATAAATCTTTATAGAGTGAGATTTGCAGATGGATTTCTCTAGTGCTGTTAATGACCTTTCCATCTGCATCATCCGTTTATGGTTTTCATCTCCAGCTGTACAGGAGATGCAATTGCCTAATGAAACCCTAGGGTACATAGGGCAGAGAAAGGCATAATTTATACAATGTTTCTTGGTAAAAAAAAATGTGTGATTAATTTTAGTTTCCCAGAAACCAAAAGCAAGAAAAGAAAAACAAAAACCCTACCCCTTCCTTAGTCCCAAATCAAAATTGCAAAACTGGTTTTCTGCTAATTGACGAGAGAATAATATTGCGAACTGGAGATGAGGAGTATCCTTGTTTTAAAGTATGTTATATTCCAGCTGGTGTTCTAAAGTTGTCTGTATTCCTGAATATGAATATGAATGTTAATGCTTTGTGACAGAAATACTTATGAAATTGTTGAATGCTAAAGATAAGTGGATGATGCCAGGGTGGAAGTTGTAGAGTCAGGGGCTCACACATAAAGGAAGCTCTCATGATCAGAAGGAAACAAAGACTTCCCGCATGGAGGGGAAACTACACAACAAGATGAAGAAGCCACTTCAGTCAAAAAAGCAATTGTGTAATGAGACCTGATCTTGGAATTAGTGATACATTAGAGTGAGAGGTATTAAAGCAAAACAAAAGTAACAACTGGCCAGTGAAATAAAGAAAAAGCTACAGCCCTTCTGGGGTGGAGGGAAGAGGCCAGGTATCAGAGAGATCTGTTGTCTTAGATCAGTCTGTGTAAGGGCATGCTTTCATGATACATGCTCATACGGTCTGTGCTTATGTACTGGATCGGAACACTAGGATTCAAATGCATTACTCCACATGGTTCCCTTTTTTACATTCCACCTCCAAACCTGAACAACAGTATGGAAATAGGGTTGTGGTGGAAGGCAGGCAGCTAAGTCTTTGCATGGCCCTAAGCCTCAAGAAGCTGCTTCTGGATCTATGTGCTACTTGTATATCTTCTGGATGGCCACAGCTAATTTTTGTTGTATCCTAGAGAAGTCACAAACAAAATCACCTGAAGTTTTTGTTGGGTTATTTGGCTATAAAGCTTCTTTTGGAAAGGTGTTGCTGTCTTTTCTTCTCCTTCTGGTCTCTTTCTTTTTCCGCTCCTATTCTCTCCTTTCTTGTTTTCTTCTGTTATGTCGTTTACTGTCAGTGATAGTGAAGTAAAACAAAGCAAAGCTCTCTCCGAGGTGCCTCCTGCCTTCCCAGCACACAGAAAAATGATGGTGAATCTTTGGGCTTTTGTTTCCAAGTGTTTGGTTTCAAGTGCTTGGTTCTGAGTAGAAGAGATGGTGAGTGATTCAAAGATCGAAGCCGAAATTCCTTTAAGTGGTATATTCTTTATTGCAGCGCTGGATGCACGGGGGATCTCTCCACCTATCGTGCATACCCAAAGCAGAAAGCAGTCTTGAATTTATACAATCAATCTATCAATATTCTACAAGTGCCTATACATATGCATTACCTATCCCCACCTTCCCTCGTTTCTCATGCTAATTAGCCTTTTGGCACCTTGCGCCTGCGTAGAGCCTCCCAAGAATTGTGGGCAGGGGTCTTTGGGACGTGGGCAGGGGTCTTTGGGAGGAAGACCCCGAGTCTTCCTCACAGTGTACTTTTCACCTTTGGTCAGGAATCTGCTGAATTGGCATGTTTCTTAATTGCAAGAGCTGGTTGTTGCTAATTCTTCCGTTTGTTGTATCTTTATAATGAATTCCAATGTCCAGTTTTGAGATTTATAGTCCTTACGTTTGTTTCTCTGTCTGCCGCTTCCTTATCATGAGTTCCAGTGTCTTGTTTCGAGATATACAGTCCATGTCTGGGGATTGTCCTTGCCTCCCCAATGCCTCTCCAATACCTCCTTAATCATGAGGAAATAAAAAAAAAAAAAAAAAAAAAAAAAAAAAAAAAAAAGTGAAGAAGCCCCAAACCTCCATATAATATATAAAAAGTGAGGTATCTCTATTTATCTATTTATTTCCTTAGGATTGCTCCCATCCCTGCTTCTGCGATCATTTTGAAGAAACCTGTGTATCATCTGCAAGAAAGACACCCATACAGGTTTTGTTCTGGAGATCCTGTACCGTGTTCAACAGAGATACTCGACAGATGGCTTGGTTTACCTTTTTTTTTTTTTTTTTTAATCTGCATTTATTTTTAGCACGGTGTTTTAAAAACAGCAAGGAGGGGGAAATGCCCAGAGGACATTGCAGGAGCAGCCACCGTGGTGCTGAGGCCTGTGTCCGGCTCCTCAGGCGCCATGCCGGGCTCTGCGGGCGGTAGGTGGCATTGCGAGCGCAGAGATGGCGCCTGTGCCGCTACGGCCTGCACCCTCAGCTTCCGTCGGCTGTCGCTAGCTGTCGTCCTGCTGTTTTCTGTGGAAGAACCGCAGATTACGCTATCTCCAAAGTATGTTTTCCGTACATGCATGTGGAAAGCTAGATGGGCTTTCCCATCAAAGCTGCAAAATCCTGAGCCTCAATGCGGCTACGTGCTGCTAGGCAAATTAAAAAGTGCATGTGGAAGTATGCTAAACCATGACTGTTTAAGGAAACCCAGCCAATTACAGTGTAGTGCACTTGAAGTTGCATTACTTAGTAAATGAAAGAATTTGGAATTGGATTATGATTTCTGACATGATTTACTGCAGAATGAGAAAGTTATTAATGTATCCCAGGAACGACCATGAAAGCACACAGGCTGGTTTCATTGCTGATTTAATGTCACTGATTTATCTCTGAGGTGAATTTGACCCTGTAGACATCAGGTGCCTTCAGTGTATCCATGACCGGGACTAAGCAGCCCCAGGACCGCAAGTGCACAGGGCAGCAGGCAAGGGAGAGGTGAGCCAGGCTGGGGCTGCCCTCCCGCCCCAAGGCTCAGGATGTGTTTTGGTTTTTTTTTTTTTTTTTTTGCTTTTTTTTTTTTTTTTAATTGCGTTTAAGCTTGCTGCTCATGCCTCAGCTGGTTTAACCTTTAACTCACCGAGTTATTGAACTGGGGCATCTGGAAGCAGCATTTCTCTGTTGTTGATTGCTGTTCATTTTGAGGAGGAAACAGGCAGTCCTTGGAAGCTGGCAGTACATGCAGAGGGCAGTCCATGCTGAGCAGGAGGTACATGGCCACATGCTGCAGGAATTGGGGCTGCCTTGACCTGGTTTACAGCACCGTATTATGTATACCCAACATGTCAGTTCAGTGGTGGTTTGTAGCTGAGATCCTGGTTATGTGTTCCTGCTCTAAAGCACAGTCCCTCATGTGCAAGTCTAAAGTTCCCCCTGAGTGCTGGGATTTTGGGGCACAGTTTGACTTGGTACAACCTGCCGAAGTACTTGGACTTGCATGAACATGGCTTTGTGCTAGTTTGCTTTCCCTTCCATTGCAGCCCGTTGCCTACCTGAACTGTCATGTGCACCACTGATGAGCTCAGTCCCACAGCATTTGCGTTCTCTCAGTGGCTCCGTCAGCTGCCAGTGACTTTTCCCAGCCTGTGCAGTCATTAGTTCAGCTCAGTCACTGTCTCTGGTTTTACGTGGCTCTTCCAGCCACATGGCATTGACACAGAGCAATGCTGGACAAGGGAATTTGAGCAATAATTCCTAATACTGCAAGTGCTGTGTACATTTGCCCCAGACTACACCTTAGCAGCTGAAGTGTAGCTTCACTACATGAAGGGCATCGAGGGGCTGGAGCATGTCCAAAGAAAGGCAATGAAGCTGTGAAGGGTCTAGAAAACAAGTGTTATGAGAAGCATCTAAGGGCACTGGGGTTGTTTAGCCTAAAGAAAGGGAGGCTCAGGGGGAGACGTATCACATCGACAATTTCCTTAAAGGAGGCTGTAGTGAGTTTGGGTTTTCTCCCAGGCAGCAAGTGATAGATGAAAAGAAATGTCCTCAAGTTGCACCAGGAGAGGTTTAGGTTGGATACTAGGAGAAATTTCTTTACTGAACAGTTGTGTGGCATTGGAATAGGCTGCCCAGGGAAGTGTTATGTCACTGTCCCTGGAGGTCTTCAAGAAACGTGTAGATGTAGAACTTAGTAGTATGGTATAGGGGAGAACTTGTCAGTACTAGGTTAAAGGTTGGACTAGAGGATGTTAGAGTGTCTTTTCCAACCTGAATGATTCTATAATTCTATGATGCAAAAATCCTTTGAATCCTTGTCTTTTACTCCTGCAGCCTATCCTGCTTATCAGCAACTTGCCGAGGTGATCGGCTCCGGAGCAGACACTTTCTGCAGCGAAGCGGGGGATCGAACAGGCAGGGCTAATTTTTTCCGGCATCGAGCCACTCGAGGGAGCTGCCAGGGCCGGCAGTCCTCACGAGGGAGGTGAATGAGGTGTGAAAAGGTGTAGGCGGAGCCAGCAGCGCCCCCTCCCCAGCCGTTCAAAAGGAGCCCCTAGGGAGGCGTGAGCGACCAGAAGCGTGGCAAACGGGGGGGGGGGGGAAACAGAGCAGGGTGTGTCAGAAGAGAGCGGCGCGGCAGTTCGCGCAGGAAGGGCAGAGCATTCTCCCCCACCCATATGAACACCTCCTCTAATGGCGGTCTACCGCTAGCTCAGCTTGCAATGGTCTCCACCAGGCACTGTGCTCTTCTTAGAAAGTCTGTACACACCCAGACTGACTGCCCACTCAAAACTGAAGCAGTTCAGGTCTCTGGGTGCAGGGAGTGCCTGAGCCTGTTGCTACCATCTGCGGGGGTCAAAGAGACTGTGTGCATGAGGTGCGAGCAGGTGGACGACCTGGTCTGCTGGTGGCAGAACTCAAGGGAGGAGGTCGAGAGGTTGAGGGATATCAGGGAGTGTGAGCAGGAGATAGACTTGTGGAGCAACTCCCTGCGCGGCCTGAAGGACAGGTACTAGCCAACTGAAGTGCATCTACATTAATGCACGCAGCATGGATATACAAACAGGAGGAGCTGGGAGCCATTGTGCGGCAGGCAGGCTTGGTTGCCATCACGGAAACATGGTGGGACCACTCTCATGACTGGAGTGCTGCAATGTCTGCTGTAGCTCTTCAGAAGGGACCAGGCAACATGGAAGGGGAGGTGGTGTGGCTCTCTATATCCGAGAGAGTTTTGATGTTGGTGGAACTTCAGGCTGGAATGATAAGGTTGAGTCCTTATGGGTTAGGATCAGCGGGAAGGCCAACAAGGGAAGCATCCTGGTGGGGGTCTGTTATAGACCACCGAACGAGGATGAGGAGACCTGATGAGGAGTTTCTACAGGCAGTTGACAGAATTTGCGAAATTGTCCAGTACTTGTTCTTGTGGGGGACTTCAACTTCCCAGACATATCCTGGAACCACAACACATCCCAGAGAAAGCAGTCTAGGATGTTTCTGGAGAGCGTGGAAGATAGCTTCCTGATGCAGCTGGTTAGTGAGCCTACCCAGAGGAGGTGCCCCGCTAGACCTTCTGTTCACAAACAGAGAAGGACTGGTGGGAGATGTGGTGGTTGGAAACTGTCTTGAGCAGAGTGACCATGAAATGGTAGAGTTCTCCATTCTTGGAGAAGCTAGAAAGGAGACCAGTAAAACTGCTGCATTGGATTTCCAGAGGGCTGACTTTGAACTGTTCAGGACACTGGTTGGTAGAGTCCCTTGGGAGGTGGTTCTGAAGGACAAAGGAGTCCAGGAAGGCTGGGCACTCTTCAAGAAGGAAATCTTAATGGTTCAGGAGCGGTCTGTCTCCACATGCTCAAAGATGAGCTGGCGGGGAAGAAGACCAGCCTGGCTGAACAGAGAATTGTGGCTTGAGCTTAGGAGAAAAAAGAGGATTTACAATCTTTGGAAAAGAGAGTGGGCCACTTGGAAGGACTATAAGGATGTTGAGAGGCAGCGCAGGGACAAAATCAGAAAGGCCAAAGCTCATCTGGAGCTCAATCTGGCTACTGCCATTAAAGACAACAAAAAATGTTTTTACAAATACATCAGTGCAAAACGGAGGACTAAGGAGAATCTCCATCCTTTACTGGATGTGGGGGGGAACTTAGTTACAAAAGATGAGGAAAAGGCAATGGTGCTTAATGCCTGCCTTCTTTGTCTCAGTCTTTAGCGGTAAAACCAGTTGCTCTCTGGATACCCAGTACCCTGAGCTGGTGGAAGGGGATGGGGAGCAGAATGTGGCCTTCACTATCCATGAGGAAATGGTTGGCAACCTGCTACGGCACTTGGATGTACGCAAGTTGATAAGGATGAATGGGATCCACCCAAGGATACTGAGTGAAGCGGCGGAGGAGCTGGCCAAGCCACTTACCATCTTTTATCAACAGTCCTGGCTATCAGGGGAGGTCCCAGTTGACTGGCAGCTAGCAAATGTGATGCCTGTCTACAAGAAGGGCCAGAGGACAGATCCGGGAAACTATAGGCCTGTCAGTTTGACCTCAGTGCCAGGGAAGCTCATGGAGCAGATTATCTTAAGTGTCATCATGCAGCACTTACAGGGCAAGCAGTCAATCAGGCCCAGTCAGCATGGGTTTATGAAAGGCAGGTCCTGCTTGACGAACCTGATCTCCTTCTATGACAAAGTGATGCACTTGGTGGATGAGGGAAAGGCTGTGGATGTGGTCTACCTTGACTTCAGCAAGGCCCTTGACACTCTTTACCACAGTATTCTCCTCAAGAAACTGGCTGCTCGTGGCTTGGACTGGCGTATGCTTCGTTGGGTTAAAAACTGACTGGATAGCTGGGCCCAAAGAGTTGTGAATGGAATCAAATCCAGCTGGAGGCTGGTCACTAGTGGCATCCCCCAGGGCTCAGTACTGGGGCCAGTCCTCTTTAACATCTTTGTCGATGATCTGGATGAGGGCATTGAGTGCACCCTCAGTAAGTTCGCAGATGACACCAAGTTAGGTGCGTGTGTCGATCTGCTTGAGGGTAGGAAGGCTCTGCAGGAGGATCTGGATAGGCTGGACTGATGGGCTGAGGTCAACTGCATGAAGTTCAACAAGGCCAAGTGCCGGGTCCTGCACCTGAGCCACAATAATCCCAAGCAGAACTACAGGCTGGGAGATGAGTGGTTGGAAAGCTGCCCGGTGGAGAATGACCTGGGAGTGATGGTTGATAGTCAGCTGAATATGAGCCAGCAGTGTGCTCAGGTGGCCAAGAAGGCCAACAGCATCCTGGCTTGCATAAGAAGCAGTGTGGCCAGCAGGGCTGGAGAAATGATCGTCCCCCTGTACTCGGCTCTGGTGAGGCCGCACCTCGAGTACTGTTCAGTTTTGGGCCCCTCGCTACAAGAAGGACATCGAGGTGCTCGAAAGAGTCCAGAGAAGGGCGACAAAGCTGGTGAAGGGTCTGGAGAACAAGGCTTATGAGGTGCGGCTGAGGGAGCTGGGCTTGTTCAGCCTGGAGAAAACGAGGCTCAGAGGCAACCTTATCGCTCTTTATAAGTACATTAAAGGAGGCTGTAGCCAGGTTGGGGTTCATCTGTTCTCCCATGTGGCTGGTGACAGGACAAGGGGGAATGGGCTAAAGTTGCGCCAGGGGAGTTTTAGGTTGGATATTAGGAAGAACTTCTTTACTGAAAGGGTTGTGAGGCATTGGAATGGGCTGCCCAGGGAAGTGGTAAAGTCACCATTCCTGGAGGTCTTTAAAAGACGTTTAGATGTTGAACTTAGTGATATGGTTTAGTGGAGGACTTGTTAGTGTTAGGTCAGAGGTTGGACTCGATGATCTTGAGGTCTCTTCCAACCTAGACAATTCTGTGATTCTGTGATTCTGTGCTTTTTAACTGGTGTACAACAGTGACTTCAGTATTTATTTTTTTAAATCCTGTTGAGCATGGCTATGCAATGGAACCAAGGATTCATTGTTACATCAAATTTCTCATTTTTCAGGAAGCAGAATTTGTGGCTCCTGGAAAATGTAGGCCAATTGGTGGACTGAGGCTGAGCTTGCTGGCACTCTGTTTTTGTCTCTATTCTGCTTGTTGCCAGATTAGGATAGAAAAGAAATAGAAGCAAAGCTGTTCAACACAGACAAGGGCTCACTGTGCCCTTTCCTCTTTTTCCACTGAACAAATTTTGGAAAGGCTTTTAGAGGTGGTGAGCTAACATTAAAATTCACCAAACAATAAAGTCAGACATTGAATTGAACAAGAATTTAGCTGTGCATTGCAGCACACGTTTTCCTGTGGGGAGGAAAGAAAAAAAAAAAAGCAAAAGCAAAGAGTATTTTCATGGTAGAAAATGGAACAAGAGAGAGGAAGGTAAAATCTCTGTTGAATAAATCAACTAACTTTATGTATGTTGTCTATGCTCCATTTATGGTATTCAACTTTCTAAGCAGTAAGTTAAGTTGCAGGAGCAGTTTGTGCAAAACTGCATATTAAAGTTCTAAAAAATAAATTATGAAATCATCAGTGGTTATGTGTGCTTTAAGGGAGCCACTACCATGAAGTGGCAAAGTAAAACATGAACTAAACACCTCTTAAGCTGCAAATACGAAATCAACACAGCAATTTTTTTTTATTTTTATTTTTTTTTCCTGGGGATTAGCACTTCAGTAATTTTGTAGTGAAATTCAACGAAAGCTTTCACTATCAGATAAACTCATGCCATATTTGCTAACAGAAATATGCACTGGTCAAGTTCTTATCTTTTCAAAAAGATGTAATGAGGTATAATAATCAATGAAATATATTTGACCTCAAAATCCTATTGAGCTCAGAAAAGTCAAAGCCAACGAAGTGTCCAGTCCAGAGGGCACCTAGCATCATGGATGAATCTCCGTGCCTCTGCTCAGATCCAGCCACACCAGTGGCACAGATTAGGAGAGTTTTGGTTAATAAACATTTAGATTCTAATAAGATTAGAATCTGACTATATGACTAGTGTAAAAATACAATATACCTGCTGGCAATAGAAAAGATACAAGAGAATTATGATAAAAGTAACAGGGCTTGAAATCTCACCATAATCGAGCTGCAGTCTGGAGTGGTTAAGAAAACGTGATGAGTGCTTTCTCTGAAGACATGCTTTGGTGCTACCTGATTACAGGTATGTGGAGAATTGTCACACTTCCTGAAACTTCATCCCCTCCCTGAGACCATCGCTGTCCTCTCCACCTGCGCTACCCACCTGCTGTTCATACCAACTAAAGTATTTTCATCCAGGAGGAGGAATATGGCATACATATGGAGGAATATGCATACATATACATATGTGGCCAGGCCACAACAACTGGTGCTACCTGTCCTTTTTCCTGCTGAGGCTGTACTGATAAAGCATTTGCAAATGCCTTCCTACAAACTCCCACGAAATGCCAGTAATAGTTGGTGACTTCTAATAGGCGGTCAGCATGGTATCAACAGTTCAGTCTGCTGAGGACCAAAATCATAGAATATCCCAAGTTGGAAGGGACCCATAAGGATCATCAAGTCCAACTCCTGGCACCACACAGGTCTACCCAAAATTTTAGACCATGTGACTAAGTGCACAGTCCAATCGCTTTTAAAATTCAGACAGGCTTGGTGCAGTGCCTACTTCAATGGAGAGCCTGTTCCAGTGTGCAACCACCCTTTTGGTGAAGAACCTCTTCCTGATGTCCAGCCTAAACCTCCCCTGCCTCAGTTTAACACCGTACCCACAGGTCCTATCACTGGTGATTAAGGAGAATGGGTCACCTGCCTCTCCACTCCCCTACACTTCCTCTACAACGAGGAAGTTGTAGACAGCGATGAGGTCCCCCCTCAGCCTCCTCTTCTCCAGGCTGAACAGGCCCAGTGCCTTCAGCTGCTCCTCATACGTCTTCCCCTCTAGGCCCTTCACCATCTTCGTCGCCCTCCTCTGGACACTCTCCAACAGTTTAATGTCCTTTTTGTAGTGTGGTGCCCAGAACTACACACAGTACTCGAGGTGAGGCAGCACCAGCGCAGAGTAGAGCAGGACAAGCACAGAGTAGAGCAGGACAATCACCTCCTTTGACTGACTAGCGATGCCATGCTTGATGCACCCCAGGTTACGGTTTGCCCTCCTGGCTGCGAGGGCACACTGCTGGCTCATATTCAACTTGCTGTCAACCACAACCCCACTCTGTGGGGCTGCTCTCCAGCATTTCATCACCCGGTCTGTATATATTGCCAGGGTTGCCCCGTCCCAGGTGCAGGATACTTGGTCTTGTTAAACTTCATGTGGTTGGTGATCACCCAGCTATCCAATCTGTCCACATCTCTCTGCAAGGTCTTTCCACCCTCATCCGAGTCCACAACTCCTCCAAGTCTGGTGTCATCAGCAAATTTGCTCAAAACACCTTCTAGTCCTACAACCAAATCATTTATAAAAACATGGAAGAGGACTGGCCCTAAAATGGAGCCTTGAGGGACCCCACTAGTGACCATCTGCCAGCCAGATGTGGCCCCATTTACCACAATCCTTTGAGCCCTGCCCATCAGCCAATTGCTCACCCATCGTATGATGTTTTTGATTATCTGTATGCTGGATGTTTTGTCCAGTAGGATCCTATGGGAAACCGTGCCAAAAGCTTTGCTGAAGTCCCAAAAGATCACATCAGCTGATTTCCCTTGATCAACTAGATGGGTGATCTTATCATAAAAGGAAATCAACTTTGTTAGGCAGGACCTACCCCTCATTAACCCATGTTGGCTGGGACCAATGACGGCATTGTCCCCCAGGTGCTCTTCAATAACTTCAAGAATCATCTTCTCCATAATTTTACCAGGCACTGATGTGAGACTGACAGGCCTGTAATTGCTAGGGTCTTCTTTCTTGCCCTTCTTGAAAATTGGCACAACATTTGCCAGCTTCCAGTCTACTGGGACCTCTCCAGATTCCCAAGATCGTTGAAAAATAATTGAGAGACATCCCGCGATGACATCAGCCAGCTCTTTAAGCACCCTGGGATGGACCCCATCCGGACCCATGGACTTGTATGAATCCAGGCAGAGCAGCAAATCCCACACATGTTCAGGGTCGGTTGGGAGTTTGTCATTCCCACCGTCATGGTCTTCCCGCTCAGGTGCTGCTTGACTTCCGATGTTTTGGAATCACCTGATCTTGTGCTTTTAGGAGGCAGTGCTTAAAGATTGACCAGCACTGATGGACGCCAATGCCTTTAAAAGCAGTTTCCAAGGGGACCTTGCTGACTATTTCCCTGAGCAGCCTGAAGTCTGCTTTCCCCATATCCAGGGCTGAAGTTTTGGTGGCAGTTTTCCATCTGTCACCATAAATTCTAAACTCAACCACTTCATGGTCACTATGACTGAGACGGCCGCCAATTGCCACGTCTCCCACAAGACCCTCTCTGTTCTCCAGCAACAGATCTAGGAGGGCACCTTTCGTAGTTAGCTCCCTTAGCACCTGCACCAAGTTATCATTTAGGTGCTTTATGAACCTTCTGGACTTGCTCGTGACTTGCTTGTCTCTAATATGTATGTAAGAGGAATGTATTGAGTGTGACATTCAGGTTAGAACAAGTCATCAAGTGTCTCTTGCAAAGACCTACATTTTTTCCCCTAAAAAGAAAGAAATAAGAGCGACCAAGTAGAATTATGACGTTGCTACACTCCTGTTAATCCAGCATTTTGTGGTTAGGGTATTAATATTTTCAGGTATCATGAAATTCTCTAGATAACGATAGTTGAGTTAATGATTGCATCAGATGTAGTTAGACAGTGGCCTCTTCCTTGGAGATCCCTGTGCCTGTAGAGCAGTAACTGAGCTAAGTCCCATTAGTCCCTTGCTAGTGACTGAGCAGATGGCTAGTGCAAAGGGGTACTTTTGTTTGAAACTTTTGGTATGCAATTCCTGGGTGATTTTTAGTGCAAGATTAAGAGTTTATTCCATAAGTTTAAAATCTGTAGAAGGCATTCATAGGAACCATCCTCTTTAAAGCTGTATTTGCATTTCCTATTACCACTGAAAAGGCACAGGATTCCCTGTAGCATTGCTTCCAGGTGCAGAATTGGGGCACCTGAAGAGGACCAAGGTGCTGTGCAGCGTGGCTGTAGTTCCTGCTGCCCAGTGATGCATGCTGTATCCCAAGTGACTTGTCATGGACAGACATCTCAGGCACAGCATATGTGGAGGAGCAACCCTTATTTGCTAGTACCTGTTTTCTGAATCTTTGCTGAATGCCAAATATTTTTCAGTGGGTTAAGAGAAAACCATGTCACAGAGAGATGCTGCAGCCTTCCTGTCATCCATCCATTATCTAAATTAGGTGTTTCTCAAATGTTTACTCACCGAACTATCAAAGCTTTTATCTGCCCAGACATGCTTTCTGGTTATGGAGGACCAAACTGATGGGAATCACAGACTGTGGTCTGTGTGGAGTGAGAAGTAGATGGACAAACTTGGAATCAATCTCTTCCGTAATGACAGACTGATAGATCACATCTTTTTTCTTCTACAACACAAAGAGGCAAAAAGGAAAGGAATGACCTAATTTAGTCATTGAGATGTATGGTGTGACAGAAGAGTTTTCCTAAAAATGCACATAAAATGTAAACCCATCTTTCCTGTAATTGCCTGGACAGCAGCTGACTTCTGTGACTCACTTCAGAGAAATTCCTTGAGAAACAGGTTAGGCTTTCTTTGGGACAAAAAGAAAAAGAGTAAATTATATAAATGGTGATTGTAAAGCTAATCCCTGCCTAGTATTCCCTGTCTGTACTATATCAGAAGCAATCAGAGCCAGTAAAATTTTGAAGGTTTTAGTAAATTCACTGTCAAAGAGTACACGCTCTCACAAGCAGAGCTCTGCTTTGGAGGTCAGCCTGGGAGCACTGATTCCTTTCAAAGAAGAAGGAGCGAGCCTCCTCTGAAGTTCTTGGCATGCTGGCTGAAAATCATGGACATTTAATCAGTATTTTTTTCCTCGATCTAATCAGACCAAAATGTGGAGTAATCTACAGCAGAGTTGTGGCCAAAACATCTTCCTCAGTTGGCTACAGGGAGAAACAGACAGAGTGGAAAAAGTGTGTGGATGGCCTACGTGCAGTTGAGTTCAAATGCACAGCATTTGTTTATGGAAGCTTATATTCAGCTGCACCATCAGATGTCTTAATTATAGTCTCAGAGCATAGGGGGAACAACACATTAAAATTATGTTGGAGAACTGTCTGATTCGCCACATCCCTCCCCTCCTCTCCCTTTACCCACCTCATTTGCAGCCAAAAAAATCTTTACTTTCTTTCCCAACAGTTTCAACAGTTGCAACATTTTCAATAAATACTAGACAGTGGAGAAGCATTTGTAATAACTCAGCAGAGCAAATGCATCTTGACACACAGCAAGCTGGGCTGCTAATGAACAACAGAAGGAAGATACAAAGAGCAGGATTAAATAGTCTGCTCTTACTAAAACAGCGTGAATCTTCATCCTGTCTGACCCTAATTTGGAAAAACCCTCACAAGGTATCAAGAAGAGAAAAAGGCAGCAATTGTGATTACGCAGAAGCCTAGCTTTAGTGGTATACATTTTTTTTCCTGGGTTTCTGTGATTTAGAGGGGAGTTTTTATCTGCCTTTGTCTTGTCTTTGTTTTATTTTGGAAAATGCATCATAGTGTTTTCTCTGGCTTTAGTAGCTACTTCAAGCATGGGGCAATTTAAAGATTGTTTTGGTTTGTGAGCAAGTGATTTCTATCGTTGGGATTGGAAAGCTGGGGAGGTTCTCACTATTATATCTTGGGGTGTTGAACCTTAAAACTGTGAATGTTGAACCTTAAAAATATGAACAGTCTGTGGCAATACTAATACCTCATAATGGCTTTGTCTAGTGTTTTGAGGAGCCCTCATAGCTCAGTAAATATTTCATAATAGTCTTATCATTCAGCTGGCTTGTCCCCTGCTAGCCAGGGTGTTGCTCAGTGGGCTTTTGTAGACCATCACTGTGATGCACGATGTCTGATGATCCTCCAGAGACAAGCAGTAACAAATTTACCAAACTGATAGCAATAATAAAATTGAATTAATAATAATCTACTGGGATTCCTTAATGTTCCTGTCTGAAGAAAGACGTTCCTTTAGTGCTTTTTATTATCTTGAAAATCTTCCAAAAGTGCTTATAATATTGATGTGCTACTTAGGATGGCAGGATTAAAACAAATCACCTTGCCTTCAGATGAGAAACTAATAACATCTGTAGTAGTTCCTAGTTTCTTGCATGCACTACAATTTCAAAATGACTTACCCAGACACTACTTTGAGAAGTGGAAACCATGGCTTTTATGTTATCTGGCAGCCTGAAATCTTTCAGATGGCACTGACCTGCAGGGGCTGGATCCAGCAGCTCCCTTGACCCGTGTTCCATTTAGGTATGCACACTCCAACTGGCAAGAAGAAAAATTCAGCCAGAGAGAGATGATTGAGTGATCTATAGTCCTGGGACCCCATTCTTGAATCTCATGAACTAACAGCTTCAAAAGGATCTTGAAAAAAGATGAAGGCCACATGACTGGAAATGTTGTATTCATTTTTGAATGCATTTACCAAAGGCCTGGAAATGAATGCTGCTGTTTCTGAGCTCCGGTCCAGGTTGGAACAGACTGGCAGACTTAGAAGCAGTTGAGTCATCTCCATACAGAGCTGGTAGAACAAAAGATAAAGCATGACAAAAGGGGACTGAGCTGCAGATAGTCACGTGTCCCTGTCGTGAAACACAAGAGAATGAAATCTCCATCCTTTACTGGATGTGGGGGGAAACTTAGTTACAAGAGATGAGGAAAAGGCAATGGTGCTTAATGCCTTCTCTGCCTCAGTCTTTAGCGGCAATACTGGTTGTTCTCTGGATACTCAGTACCCTGAGCTGGTGGAAGGGGATGGGGAGCAGGATGTGGCCCTCACTATCCACGAAGAAATGGTTAGAGACCTGGTACAGCACTTGGATGTGCACAAGTCGATGGGGCTGGATGGGATCCACCCAAGGGTACTGAGAGAACTGGCAGAGGAGCTGGCCAAGCTGCTTACCATCTTTTATCAACAGTCCTGGCTATCGGGGGAGATCCCAGTTGACTGGCGGCTAGCAAACGTGACGCCCATCTACAAGAAGGGCCGGAGGGCAGACCCAGGAAACTACAGGCCTGTCAGTTTGACCTCAGTGCCAGGGAAGCTCATGGAGCAGATTATCTTGAGAGTCATCACACAGAACTTGCAGGGCAAGCAGGCGATCAGGCCCAGTCAGCATGGGTTTATGAAAGGCAGGTCCTGCTTGACGAACCTGATCTCCTTCTATGACAAAGTGACGTGCTTGGTGGATGAGGGAAAGGCTGTGGATGTGGTCTACCTTGACTTCAGCAAAGCTTTTGACACCGTCTCCCACAGCATTCTCCTCAAGAAACTGGCTGCTCTTGGCTTGGACTGGCGCACACTTTGTTGGGTTAGAAACTGGCTGGATAGCTGGGCCCAAAGAGTTGTGGTGAATGGAGCCAAGTCCAGTTGGAGGCCAGTCACTAGTGGTGTTCCACAGGGCTCGGTGCTGGGGCCGGTCCTCTTTAATATCTTCATCAATGATCTGGATGAGGGCATTAAGTGCACCCTCAGTAAGTTCGCAGATGACACCAAGTTAGGTGCGTGTGTCGATCTGCTTGAGGGTAGGAAGGCTCTGCAGGAGGATCTGGATAGGCTGGACTGATGGGCTGAGGTCAACTGCATGAAGTTCAACAAGGCCAAGTGCCGGGTCCTGCACCTGGGCCACAATAATCCCAAGCAGAACTACAGGCTGGGAGATGAGTGGTTAGAGAGCTGCCAGGCAGAGAATGACCTGGGAGTGATGGTTGATAGTCAGCTGAATATGAGCCAGCAGTGTGCTCAGGTGGCCAAGAAGGCCAACAGCATCCTGGCTTGCATAATAAACAGTGTGACCAGCAGGGCTAGGGAGGTGATTGTCCCCCTGTACTCGGCTCTGGTGAGGCCGCACCTCGAGTACTGTGTTCAGTTTTGGGCCCCTCGCTACAAGAAGGACATCGAGGTGCTTGAGTGGGTCCAGAGAAGGGCGACGAAGCTGGTGAGGGGCCTGGAGAACAAGTCCTACGAGGAGCGGCTGAGGGAGCTGGGCTTGTTCAGCCTGGAGAAAAGGAGGCTCAGGGGCGACCTTATTGCTCTCTACAGGTACCTTAAAGGAGGCTGTAGAGAGGTGGGGGTTAGTCTGTTCTCCCACGTGCCTGGTGACAGGACAAGGGGGAATGGGCTAAAGTTGCGCCAGGGGAGTTTTAGGTTGGATGTTAGGAAGAACTTCTTTACTGAAGGGGTTGTTAGACACTGGAACAGGCTGCCCAGGGAAGTGGTGGAGTCACCATCCCTGGAAGTTTTTAAAAGATGTTTAGACATAGAGCTTAGGGATATGGTTTAGTGGGGACTGTTAGTGTTAGGTCAGAGGTTGGACTCGATGATCTTGAGGTCTCTTCCAACCTAGAAATTCTGTGATTCTGTGATTCTGTGAAATATGTACTGATGCTCAGAGCTTTTGAAAGAGGCTAGGCTAAGAGCAGTGCAACGAGAACAGTATTACCTTTTTTTTCCCTGGATCAGGTGTACAAATCCCACTCTGGGAACCCAAATACAAGAATTAAGAATGACATTCCCCACTATGTGTCGTGAATGTTACAGCTGAGTCATAGTGAGTTCTGCAGGCCTTATTTCAGCAGGATTCTCATTTCTAGGAGATGTAAGCATAATATGAGAACTGTGCTAGTAAGTAAGACTTTTCTGTAAGTAAGGGTTTTGCGGAGGTTATAATTTGCTAGGTAGCTGCGTGCCAGAGTCAGGTATAGAGGCTATAAGGTTTTCCGTATTTCTTTGTGGCTATATTAAGTACTTTGTTAAAGTGTAAATATCTCAAAGGCAAGACTATTCCTACATTGATACAAGCAAAGGGTTCTTGTATACCACTTTTCTGTGCTATGACAACAGGATTGCTTTTACCTGGCCACTTCCAAGGAGTGTGCTGGGGATGTGTGTTCTGTGCCTACCAACTTTCTCTCCTTCTTTAGGCACCCACAGATGCAGTCTGCCTGCACAGTGTACCTGTGGACACTATTAGCTTGAGTATTGTGAGTTCTACACTTATAAACTCCATGAAAGTGATGTTGGCTGCAGCCTTCTATACTACACATTTAATAGTCCCCTATTAATGGCCTCTTTAATGGCCTAAAGAGTAGTCCTCTTTAATGGCCTAAGGAAGAAGGACCAGCAAGACAATGACCCAGGCTTATTGGCTTGTGATTCTCCGGCTATGTGCAGTTTTGGCTTCATTCTTAATCCTGCTTGTGATTTTATGAACAGCCATTCACAGCACTGGAGCACTGCTGGGCTATTTGTGACTCCTGCTATTGATCACAACCTTCTCCCCATTCTGGAGGAGATTGCTGCCTTTGTCCAGTACATAATAGAAGTTTGTTTGTTTTTCTTTAAATAGGAAGGAATTTCATTCCATCACATTCCCTAATGTAGAATCAATCTGTAGGTTGTCTTGAGCAATACAGGCTCAAGGATTATCTGGAAGCGAAGCTGCCAGATCACCTCTGAAAATACCCTCATACAGCCCAGACTACAGGAGCAAAAATGACAGGTTTTGCCAACCTGACATGTCATCAGAATTATCATTGTCTTCCTGAGCATCCAAACTAAAGCAGCAAAACTGCAGTCTCTGAGAAACTATTTCAAAGACCCAAAGTAGCCATCGTTCTGCTTCTGTTGAGTGGTATGCTAAAAATATATATAAATTAAATTACCAAATCATTCGAAAAGAACCTTCCTGAGGCTCTACTGGAAGTTCTTAATTTATTCCAGTCCATCATTCCCTGAACAGCAGATAGGCAAGCACTAAACTGCATATTATTTGTCTTGAATGCAGAGTGGATTGCATTTACCATAAGCACACTGCTGCTCACAACTTTCCTGGTAATGGTATTTAACTGTTCATTTAAAGATAGAATTCTTATTTTCCACACTTTGTTTTTATTGGCTGCCACCTCTATTTCCCTTTAAAAGGTTTTCTTTTGAAGACCAAAACAGTTAGGCACTGCAAAGCCATATGATTTTTTTGACCAACCAGAGAGGCACTAAATTAAGTAAGATCTGTGACTCTCAGCTTTTCCTCTCCTTTCCTGTGGTCAGCCCGTCACACAATGACTCCTGAAAACTGGAATGCTGAAGGCTTTCTGTAAGGGGACTGTAGCAGGAGCAAAATCATCGCCAGCCTATCTCCTGTCTTTCTTTCTCAAATCCAATGCCAAAAGTCATTCTGAGGCCATCTGTGATTCCTCATTTAGGTCACACCGGAAGTAGGAAATAGGACTACTAAGTCAATTGTAATTTTGTTTAAATCAACTTAATTTACTAAAAAATTACCTACCTGTCAAAATTAGGTTTTGTCAGGCAGCAGTTTCTATTTACCTTAAATAAGTCAGCTGGAGAGAATGAGATCATTGCAAACAGGCGGAACAGTCATAAAACTACCAGAGAAGGGTCAGGAAAAGAAAATTAGACCAAAAACATTCCAGTAACAGAGAATATGAATTGCTATGTCTTCCCTTAGGGGAATACTTGTGGGACAAGCTTCCCTGCTCCTGCAGTTTTCCCAAATTGCTGCTCTAGGAGCCTCGACCATGCTTCTGAAATCACAGAGAAACCAGAGTAGGCTTTAGGGTAACTTTTGTAAAACGCACACTGACTGTCCCTCCTCTATTGGCTGAACACATGGGACACTCTTCAGTCTGTTTAATACCACAGACTTACTCAGAGGAACATTTTTTACAGTATGATGGTTTGTTGACAGAGACACAAACACTCACATAGACTCCCAGTTTTAGATGATTTCATAAATGTATTTTTTTTTCCCACCAGTTTCTATTCATTCCACAGTAAATGTTTTTTTCTCTTTCAGCCAGTTTTCTTGAATGTCAGTTCCTTTCCATTATATTCTTTTCTGCATCTCTAAACTATAACAAAAGCAAGACTAACTTGCTCATTATGATTAATTGTCCATTTCAACACCACTCATTTGAGGCTCTGCAAAGAGTTTTATAGTTTATGGGGTGACGGGAATGAAATTTTTACAAGATCAACCCCGATCAGCAGGGTTTACAAGATACACTCTGCAGGGTTTAATTCTCATCTTTTTGTGCCTATATAAATCATGCACAAATGAATGCAATGAAAGCAAAAAATGGGGATCAGACCTGGCCTTAAACCAGACCTCCCTCACTGGGCATCTGGTTTAAGGTCAGGTCAGCAGGATTTATTCACTTATGATGCATGCTGACTTCAGTAGTGCAGGACTGGAACTCGAGGCTGGAGCAATCATGTCGTAAATGCCAAAGGATGGACCACAGACAAGAACTTAGCACAGCTTTTCATTGGCACTCATGTCTTGCTGCTCAGTCTCAGTAAAGGAATGTAACTCTCCTTGTAATTTCAAAGCCACTCCGTCAATCTTTTGAGTAATTATGGGATGACAGCTGATTATACCCTGGAAATGCTTGCTAACACTATTAATCTTTTGCTCATTTGGGCTGTTTATGGCTATAATTATAAATTAGTGAATGAAACAAAGTAATTTCTGATTGGGTGGTTTGGGAAAGAAACGATGAATTTAGCTCGAGTGATTCACTTCATGCTCAGGAGTGCAAGGTGCTGAGCATCCCCTGAACTCAGCGGCTCTGAGTGCTCCCAAGGAGTGCTGAGCCTCTTGGTCACAGGCTGGATCACACCCATAATAACAAGACTGGGGCAGCAGCTCCCAGGACGGTTCTGATTGAGGTTGAGGATAAATTAAAGGGAAGCAACCAAAGAGAAACTATTTTCATACAGTGACAGTGGAATTTTGGTAACATTAAGTCTGATTCTTTGAAAATAAATTGTCTATGGAAGATTTATTATGGTTTAACTGCTAATGCAGCTGTTATTAAAGAGTAGGTCAGGCAATGTGATGCATATTTTAATGCTATAGTATTGCAAGATGGGCCTTTAAGCTCATTTTGATCTTTTCTTCTTAAAAAAAAAAATCATGTATTGCTGTTTTTTCATTTTTGTTTAGTTCTAGTATTTCACAGACTTATGATCAAGTTAAACAGACAAAAGCATTTAAATGATATATACCTATAGAACATTTTTTTTTTTTCTGTAACTGAAAAGGGTTTTTTAAGCTTTCTATTTCTTTGGAATATTTTTTTTAGTATTATTTTATAATAGAAGCCTGCTATTTTCAGCTACCTCTGACTCATGTAAAATATTGATATGTGTGTTGAATTTATCATTCAAAACCAGTATTTTCAGAAATTACATGAAGTAAATAATTTAACTGGGAAAATAGGTGTGATTTACTAATCTAAGCTCAAAGATAAACTCAGGTTACCGAATGTTTATTACAGGACAATAATAAAATATTATCTTAAATTAGAACAGTGATATAACCACATGAAGCCAAAACCTTCCATTTAATTCTGTCGTTTACATGTACTTGAGCCAGGCAGTGGAGAGATATGGAATTACCTCTGTGACACACGAAGAGGACAAATGTTATAAAACTAGAAAGACATTTGAGGGGACAAGGTGGAACAGAATGGAAGAGGAATGAACTTGTTCTTCATAACAAATAAGTTATGACTACTGCAATTGAAAATATGTGAGGAGTGGCTGGCATTTGCCCAGAAAAATAGACTGGATTATTACTTGTCAAATTTGCTATTTGTTAGAAAACCCTTTATGATCTTTATTGAGGTATAGGACTTAGGGTTCTTGCATTAAATTTCTTTTTTATTCTCAAAGTATTGCTGATAGTGAATTGTTGACAATTCTATTACAGTCTATTGAACAACTTCAGTGTTGCAATATTGCATATGAGCACTGCTGCCTCGCTTCAGCACCTGTGGAAAAGGAATGATAGTGGGGCTCCTGAATGAAGGAAGAGGTTTGAAGGCCTAAACTTGTGGAGTGAGATGAGTCTAAGAACAGGAAAAGCCCAGCAGGAGCACAGTCTGTGATTTTCTGTTTTTCTTACAGAGTGAAATAAAGAGTAGTTGGAAGATATGAAAAAGATCTCTTAGAAAAAGATGCAAGTAATCTCTGCAAGTAATGGCTTGTTCTACATGTTAATTTTTACAGTTTCTCTGCAAAAAGTTTGTAGAAGATGCACCATGTCTGAGTGCAGGGGCGCTGGAGAACTTGCTTTGGAGAGAAAGAGAGCTGCTGTTCCTTTCTAAGTGCGATGTAAAAGCTTTGCCACCTTTGTCTTTGATTTCACAAGCCTTTCACCTTTCCTCTTAACTGCACTATAGGTGCTAGCTGTTTAGCACATCTCAAGCAACCAACAAAGCTCTGACTACCACTGATTTACATGGGCCAAGTAAGATCTTTCCTTCCCTGCTGCAATTTGGTCCTTAGAAAGCACAGCTACAGCTTTCAAAACTCAGAGGGCAGCTTCCTATGATGGGACCTACCTCCATCTGGCTGCGATGATGGGCTTGCATTGTGATGAACGTCTGTTTCCATTCCACGTTGCACCAGTTATGCATATGTTGAAATGTTAAATTGTTGGTGGTTTAGAGAAGAGGGAAGTTGCCAGCCCTATGATTTCATACAGTTAGAAAACAGATGGGGAGAAGGAGATAGGGATATGCAAATACAGTCAGGGAGTCACTGAGACTGTAGAAGAGGTATCTGGACATCTGAGGAAAAAGTCACTGAAGGAATGGAGATTTCTAAAAAAATCAGGAAGCTGTTGTCTCCTGCAAAGGTCCCATTGAATTTTGCCCAAATATCTGCCAGCTGAATCCTAGATGTTATTGCTAATCTGTTGAAAATGCACTGTGCCTGCAAAAAAAAACAAAAAAAAAAACAAAAAAAACCAAAAAAAACAGCTTGGCAACCGACTGTGTGGTTACAGAAAATTACTTGTCACAGTGACTATCTGAAAAGAGGACTGCTTGCAGTTTCTCCCTTTTCTGGTTTTGCTCACTGCTGCTGTAGTTTTGGAACAAGAAAATCCTTTGGGCTCCCATGTTCAGAACTCCACAACTAACAGGAATGAATTAACTCCTCTCCTCCATGCCTGCTTAACCAAATTAATTAATTTCTCATGAAGAAATTGCCTTACTGCAAAGGAAAAAGTTTTTATTTATGAAAAAAAAAGGTTGATAAGGTCAAAAGTCAAAGAAGCAAATGATGACAATGTGAGACTATTTCTTGGGACACTTCTAGAAATTGTTTCTGGAGTTAACTTTTGTAGTACAACATGCATATTTGCACAGCACGTTGCACACTGTGTTATTTTTTAAATAATAAGATAAATTACTACTCAGTTCAGAGATTTAAGTGTCGAGTGAACACTTAATGTGTGAACACTTAACATGTGAACACTTAATGATTGAACATGGTAACAGTACTGGAGCTACTTGCAATAGTATCAGGAGAGTCCCAGACCCTGCTAACCACCATCTGCCAGCTACGCCTTGAAGTTGGTGTTTGTGGACAACAGTGGCATTTCTAACCCGAGTGTCTGCAGAGGCAGGGCGAGACAGAGCTCCTGGACATTCCGTAGCTGCTTGAGCTCAGCACTGGAGTTTCACAGGCATTTTTCCTTCCATCAGGCAGTGTCTGAGTGAAGCCTCTGGGGGTAGGAGATGTCTTGGCCACATCTAGCACTTTTAAAGCACCGCTTTCAACTCTGCATTGTCCTGGGGGAAAAGCTTGAATTTTCTAAGAAGTCTAAAATAGAATTAGCTTATAAGAGACCAGGGACAATAAGAAAATGTAGAAGTTTCTAGTCAAATTCCGGCTTTGAACTTGTACATATGGCTTGTGTTTGTTTCTATCACTGTTCTCTTCTCCCATTTTTGTTATGCATTAGAAATCTGTCCTTGCCAGCTATCTCCTGTTCTTTCAATATTGTATATTTACATCCTTCTTTCACTTTTCATTCTCCCCTTCTACTGTCTACCTGCACTTTTGATAACAAAATACCTCCTAGGCTTTCTCTCGGATGCTGCCTCCTGTTTTGTTCAGTGGTGTCCAGGTAATGGTGTTGTTTTGGGACCTGTGTATCAATCTCTATTGAAACTAGCTGGTGCTACTGCTGCTAGAGGTGAGCTGCTGGGCTGTGGCTCCTCAGAACACTGAGTGTGGACGTGACACTCAGCTGATGATTTTACCCTCAACCCTGAAGGCTGAAGCTTTGCCTGCTTTCTGTCCCATCCCATCCATGGAAGCTGTGACCTCAGCTACATGGTATTCTGAAATGGTGACCAACTGTCCTTTTTCCCCTCAGGCATTATAGAAGTCTGTCATTTCTTTCATGGTTGGTAGTATTAAGTGTTCTACATGTCTCCTTTGATTTAACTTCTTCTCGATGACTTCTTATTTATCAGCTTGATAATGACACACTCTGTATATCTCTCTGTACAAGTGTTACTGTTAAGCTGTTCTGGATCTGAGGTGAGGTTTGATCTGTTGAGGACCTCTTTCTAAAAGTTGCTTACCCATTTTCTACCTTAAGACTGTAGCTGTAGCATACTAACTACTTTTTTGCATCTTCACTTTTCATAGGCCCAATTTCTTACTTGATATTTTGATTTTTTTTCTTTAAACAAACAAACAAACAACAACAACAACAACAACAACAAAACAACCAAGAGAGAAGTGCTTGCAATGCCATCCCAGCCACGGCACTGCTCACCAGCAGCCAGCGCAGCCTGTGTAGTGCTGGGGAGCACTCAGCAGCAGCAGAGCTGTTCCTTGGAAGAGTGAGCAGAGGCTGCACGTGGGTGAGTGCAGAGCTGTGCTCATGCTGTCTGCAGTCAGAAGATGTTTGTTCTCTGGTGAATCTCTGCCTGCCTGACAGAGGTGGCAGGAGAAAGTAGGTCACAAGTAATTGCCCAAGAACGTGAGGGGCTTTGCTGTTTTTCCCAAAGTTACCAACTGCACCTTCACCATTGTGTTACTTGGTTTTCAGCATTTCCCCATCCCCACTGCCATGGGGCCTTCTCTGCACCAGGAGCTGGTGGGACCGAGGACCTGCCCTCTTCCTTCACTCTCCCCCTGAGCTGTGTGTGCTGCTTGGGCCGGACAGAGCGAGTCCTGCCAAAGAACTGTGAAAGCATCTGGGCACGGAGTGCTGGGCTTCGTTTCTGCTCTGGCTTCCAGACAAAAGCATGCTGTTCTTATTGCTGCAGGAGCCAGGGTCAAGCTTTCCCTTCTTTCACCCTTGTTTTTTTCTTTAATTTTTACTCCGTGGGTCCAAAAAAAGCCCATCTGCTAGGCCCATAGAACCATTCAGGATAAAAAATGAGGTGTCTCCCTGACTGTTATACAAGTGGGTCTTAAATACATGAATCCTGCGTTCAGCACTTATTTTTCGTTTGGATTTAGTCCTCAGCGCTTGAACATTTCCCAGGCGCCATCCACGCCCGCCAGCTGCTGCTGCACTCAACGCACCGCCTCACACGCGGGGCACCGCTGCGCGGGGACGGGTACTCCTAGCCAGGGGTCGGGGCCTAGCGACCCCTGAGGAGGCGGGGCTTAGCGCAGAGGGAAGGGCTTGTCGGTAAAGGGGCGTGACTTAGCGGGCAAAGGGGCGTGGTTTATGGGACAGCCCCGCCCCCGGCGGCGGCGGTGGCGGCGGCAGCGTGCGGCCGGGCGCGGCAGCGGCTGGCGTTACGCTCCCGGTCGCCCTATAAAGGCTGGGGCGGACAGCAGCGCCCCGCGCTCCTGCCTGCTGCGGAGGAGGAGCGGCGCTGCGGGGTTCCCAGCACCGTTTCCCCCCCCACCTTTTTAAAATATTTATTCTTACCCCGCCCCAGCTTTGGGGAGCGGCGGCAGCCCGGCGGGTGCGGAGGGGGAAGATGGCGAGGAGCGGAGCACGGCCCCCGCGCCTCCTCCTGTTGCTGCTGCTCACCCTGGTGTTGCCAGCGGCGGCGGAGCGCAGCCCCGGGCCCGGCCCCAGCCCCGGCCCCGCAGGTGAGGCGCGGAGTGGTGCGGGAGGGAGAGCTCTGGGCTGCGCTGCCCAGGCTGGAAGCTGCCTCGGTTATGGGTTAATTGTTTAATTCGTGTCTGTGCTTCATGGGGTCGGCAGCGCCCCAGTTTGCTGTCGGAAGGAGCGCCGGAACCCGCAGAGGGATGCAGGGCTCAGCCTAGGCACGAGGGTAAAAATAGATCCCCTGCTGGGAAGCCAGAGGCTATGCCTTTCTCCCGCCCCCTCGCTTTCTTCCCTTTTCACCGACAAGGTGGTGATGGAAACGGGTTTTTCCGCTGCTAGGGAGAGCACAGCCTGTTTGCCTCTGCCCTAAACTAGAAGCTCCTAGAGAAGTGCACTTTTTCAGGCAAAAAGTAAGCCGACCCTCAGAGTCTTGTTCTCTCATTGCTCCTTGTGCTTTGTAGTCTCTTTAGCTTCGAGGAGCCAGAAGGTAGAAAGCAATTTTATCTTCAGCATGTAAAATAAAAGAATGTATACAGGAAATTCCCTCAAAGAGAGGTGTCCAAACACATGTGCATCAGACTATATGCCAGAACATATGTCTTGTGCCAGTGCTGCTTTAGAGTCTGTATTTCTGTTCTAGAAATAGAAAGGTATTCCATCCTACTAAACTGTTACCACATGAAATCTGAAGTAATTTTATTTCCTGCCTTGTTTACTCAAGAGTGTAATCCAGTTATTTTTATTATCTGGCTTAATTTTCATTTTGGTGTGCTGAAAGAAGCTCTGCTTTCTACGATCTCGTTTTCAGCAAGTTCTGATTTTTGACTGGAAATCTGCTGCCTTGGCTGATAACCAGTGTAAGAAAAAACTTGGTGTGGATGGATATCAAGCACTGCTCATGCCCAGCTTTTTTCTTTTGCTACTTTTGGTCATTCTGTGGGGTTCTCTGAAGGCTGCAGTGTGTGCTGTTGCTCATGCTCTGAGTGCCCTGAGCACTGCTGTCTGGGCCAGGGCAGGCTCGCAGAGCTGCAGCCTCCTAGGGTGTGTTTTGGGCAAAACACTGAGCTCCTGTGTCTGTGGTCAGCGCAGTCTGTGGTCAGGGCAGGCTCCCTTGGCAGTTGGTTGTAGCAATCACAGTTACATTTGTTCTCTGCAATATCTATTCAATGTATTTTTAAGCTAGGTGTTTTAGCTGTGGGATCTCAGGCCGATGTAAGTTAACGGCTGGCCTAGTAACCAGTTCTGGTTTTAAATCCTGTTGGTGTTCAAAGGTGTGAAAATCAGACTGTAGTTCAGAGTGGTGGATGTTACACTGTGATTCAGCAAACTATAAACAAATTGCTACATCTAGATAAATAATAAAAAATGTTACACAAAAACAGTCTGTATTCTACTGTAGCAAACTGCTGAGTAGAAGCTACTCAAGGAGTGGTTTCTTGACCCCAGCTGCTGCCTGCTGCATTGCTCGTTTTCATTCTAGTTTTAACCATTAAATGTTATCCCCAAGTCTGTCGTGTTTGCTTGAAGAGGAACAGCCCTTAGTGTGCTTTCAGTTCTAAGAATCTGACTTTACTTTCTAGTCTAGTCTACTTCTCTTTATTCTTTGTGTGTGAATGTGGACTCTGACTCCTGGGTGGTGAAGACGTAGAAGTTTTAGTGTAGAACAATGGCATCAGTGTATTCCTGTTGCTTACCTTGCAGTGCTGCAGGAGACGTGGAAAGGGAGTGATAAAGACATTTTTCATTCTCACTTCCCACTGAGAATATGGATTTCCCTGCTGTTATTGGGTCTGTTCCCCAGAGGCAGTGGGCTTGGTCACTTGGCTGCGTGGTCCAGTTGCTGCTACAGGTTGTAAAAGCAGTGAACTGGCAAGTGTTGAGCTGACTGGGTGTTGCTGCCATCTGTGTGTGCTTCCCCAAATGCAGGGGTGAGGATTTAGGGTTTGTTGTGGAGAGCAGAGGTGGCTTCCAGTGCTGACGTGGCTAGGCAGTGTGGCTTCTTGTGCTGGCTGCAAGCACTTTGGGCAATAGCAGGTAATGGGTGTAGCTACGGGGGGGTTTGCCCGGAGATGCAGCATGTACTATTGCCATTACTCTTGTTGTATTTTGAGGTCAGCCAAACTGATCATTGTGATTTACGATTATAGCCCTTTCACTGAGGCTCTCTAGTAAAGAAGCAAGGGGATTTGATCACTTCAGCATCTAAACACATACTGAAAAAACTGAAAGACTATTTGGTGGAGGCCATAAGTACAGCACTCCCCATCTTCCTCTTGCAAAGTTTTCTATTTTGTGCTTCTATGCTGATACTGCTTTTGTCCCAGCTTGTCACCACAGTATCTGAAACTGCTGCAAGAGCTTGTGAAGCTATGCTGGTGCTGTCCCTAAGGAGGTCTGTGCCTCTGTACAGGATGTGCCTGTGAGGACAGGAGGAGAGTGCTGCCACCTGCTTCCAACAGGTGAGGGGTAAAGGCATGGCTGTGCCCAGGGCCCTAGCTGTGCTGGTTTACCTGTGTGCCAGACATGTTCATCACAATTTTCTGGGGAGTATTTGGGATCAGGGTACAAAGTCATCCTTCTATCACATGTTTTTCCCCTTGAATATATTGCTGTGTGTGAAGGCAGACTGTGTAGGCAATCTGAGGTCCTTGTAGTACCTGTTTGAGAGGCTGCATAATGGAAGCCTCTGATGAAGAAGAATGAACTTGAGCTTTTTGGTCAGGTTTTTACTTTCCTGTGGTGGATATGATATTGCTCTTGCTGAGATATGCGGTGCAATCAAGTAAGATCACCGGATCTTTAACCAGAAAATGCATTTCTAATTAAAACAGGAAAAAGTAACATAGCTGTAAGTAACAGTGGTGCTGTAAGTTACTGTGTAAAAGTGCAGTGGAATGACCACCATGTTATGCTAGCCAGGAAGGCTTTGCCTGAAATGTTTCTGTCAAGGATCTAAACTAAGATTATTTCTCAAACATTTTTGCACTGGCTGAATATTCTGGAGAGTCATAATTTGTCTGAGTTCTTGTCTTTTTTTCACCATCACTCCTACTTATTTAAGTGACTCAGCCTTTTCATAGGGAGCTGTTTAGTTTGTTGAGCTACTGCTATTACACTGCATGATCAGAAGGAACACCTTTGCATTTCTGTTGAGCTGCTAATCTGTTTAAAACTTAATTCACTGGAGCAGTGTGTCAAGTAATTTCTCTTGGCATGAGGAGCAGGTATGGTCACAATCAGGGCATTTTTATTTTAATTTATAATATTTGTTTTTATAGTTCTTGAGGGACCAGCAAGGAGAGAGATTTTGAAAATGAAGAATATTTTTATTCTCTCTTAATTTAAACACAGCTTAGTTCCCTTCAGCACGGAGCACAACTTGACCAAACAGATCCGTAACAAGAATGTGTCTGTGTGCGTAGGAATGTCGTGAATGTTGTAGAATAAGTGACACTTAATCATCGAGGAATACGTGCTTGCAAGCACAGTCTGACACCACTGTGGTGTATATGCTGTAAGTTCTGTGGTAGAACTGCTTTTTGGTATTTCTTTATGATGAATTCAGTTTTAAAAGTAGAGACTATACTGGCCATGAGGAGACTATGTAAATAAAATCAACAGATTATAACATGAACTCTAGCTTCTCAAAAGAAATAATTTGTAGTGGGGGGGGAGGGGTGCAAACACAAAGAAATAGAATAAATCTTTAATTTGATATCTTGACAGTAATCTGCCTTTTCCACGTTCTCATTGTCTACTTGCATGTCTTTATTTTTAATTAAGAGTTTCATAGTGCTTCAAAACAAGCACTACAGAAATTCAGGTATCTACTAATTGTTGAACTATTTAGATTATTGGCAGATAAATTATGCAGTTAACATATGATCATTTCAATATGTTCCTACTCAAATCAAAATCAAAAATACTGTAGATTACTGTGGATTGCTTAAATTTATTTTCAAACAACTATTTTTGTGATGTAATACAAAGTAATTACATATCAACTTCTTTAATAGTTTAAGGCTAATCAATAGAACTCTGCCATAGTTAAAACATCCTAATTTATAGGAAAACTGTAAAGAAAATCACTTTTAGTGGTTGGCCCACCAGTTCTTTCAGGCTATCCTTTGAAAGTGTTCTAACATTTTTTTTTCCTTGTAATAAGTTGCAACTCAATTGGTCCACTGTGGATTTTCTTAGAAAACAGATGTAGGACATGGGTGTGTGTCCATTTTAATGGTAGTAGTGATCCTTGAAATGTAACTGCGAATGTCTTTTAAAGCTGACATATGCAGTATTTATAAGTAATGCAGACATTTGATTAGGGAAAAACATACAAACAAACTAAGAAAAAAGACAGGAAAGTGCTAAACAAAAATAGATCTGGTGTTTAAGTGCTGTTCCTTTGAGAGTTATTTTTGTACCTGGGGGGGTCTAAGTAGCAGATTAAGTACATTGACCACCAGAGGGTCTCACTGAAATCAACTGTGCAGAAGATAAAATGTATCTTGTTTAGCAACTGAAGTTCTCTGCCATTTAAAAAGAAGTGAAACTGGATTGTGTAGTTTTGAATCTAGCATGAAAGTTTAATACAACAAAGTATTTCTTTAGGCTTTCATAAGCAGTTCACTAATTCTGTTTTATATCACTGTAAAACATGTTTGTGTAAGATCAGGACTGGGTCCATAAACCTAGTAACTGAAGTTGCTAGTCTTGGCTGTTTGTTATGAGTGCCTTGAAATACACATCATTCATACTGTGTCCTGGTGTTTGGTGTCAGAAGCAGGGCAGAAGTCCTGGGTGCTGTTCTGTCGGTGCTGGGGCCGGTCCTCTTTAATATCTTCATCGATGATCTGGACGAGGGCATCGAGTGCACCCTCAGTAAGTTCGCAGATGACACCAAGTTAGGTGCGTGTGTCGATCTGCTTGAGGGTAGGAAAGCTCTGCAGGAGGATCTGGATAGGCTGCACCGATGGGCTGAGGTCAACTGCATGAAGTTTAACAAGGCCAAGTGCCGGGTCCTGCACCTGGGGCGCAATAACCCCAAGCAGAGCTACAGACTGGGAGAGGAATGGTTGGAAAGCTGCCAGGCAGAGAAGGACCTGGGAGTGATGGTGGATAGTCGGCTGAATATGAGCCAGCAGTGTGCTCAGGTGGCCAAGAAGGCCAACGGCATCCTGGCTTGTATTAGGAACAGCGTGACCAGCAGGGCTAGGGAGGTGATCGTCCCCCTGTACTCAGCTCTGGTGAGGCCGCACCTCGAGTACTGTGTTCAGTTTTGGGCCCCTCGCTACAAGAAGGACATCGAGGTGCTTGAGCGGGTGCAGAGAAGGGCGACGAAGCTGGTGAGGGGCCTGGAGAACAAGTCCTATGAGGAGCGGCTGAGGGAGCTGGGCTTGTTCAGCCTGGAGAAGAGGAGGCTCAGGGGTGACCTTATCGCTCTCTATAGGTACCTCAAGGGAGGCTGTAGCGAGGTGGGGGTTGGCCTGTTCTCCCACGTGCCTGGTGACAGGACGAGGGGGAATGGGCTTAAGTTGAGCCAGGGGAGTTTTAGGTTAGATGTTAGGAAGAACTTCTTCACTGAAAGGGTTGTGAGGCACTGGAACAGGCTGCCCAGGGAAGTGGTGGAGTCACCATCCCTGGAAGTCTTCAAAAGATGTTTAGATGTAAAGCTTAGGGATATGGTTTAGTGGAGGGCTGTTAGCGTTAGGTTGGAGGTTGGACTCGATGACCTTGAGGTCTCTTCCAACCTAGGAAATTCTGTGATTCTGTGATTCAAGGAATGGCTTGCTTGGGACAGACGCTACCTTTCTGTTGCAAATGTGGAGTTGTAGTCCCTCTTTCACATAGAAAAGGCCTCCAAAAAGTGTGGTTTTCTCCTCCCAGAGCTGTGGGGCCTGCATTTCTGTTCAGTTACTGAAACAGTCCAAGCTGGGCTGTGGAGATCAGAGGTTGTGTTTTGCATGTCCAGTGTCTGGAAGCAGGCTGGACAGAGTGCAGGCATCCAGGTTGGTTATGCCTCTTCAAGACAGCTCCAGCTCCACTCTGTTAAACAAATACTAGTCAAAGGAAAAATCATTATTGCAAATCTTAATTGCAGAGTTTCACTGATGGCTTGATTAGCTGTCCACAAACAAGATTTAATGATGCCTGGTGTTGTGTGTCACCGCTTGTTTAAACAGCTGGACTTGCTGAATAACAGCTTAGCCTTGCTCTTCTACAGCATGCTCTTCTACAGACACACATTTATGAGAGAGACAAAGGGCAAGGCTATTAAAAGGTGGAAGCTGAGTAACCTTTCTCACTCAAGCAGCTGATGTTAGTTGTCCCCTGGCCCCAGCTGTGCAGCCTGTGGCAGATCACAGTCAGACTGTCCATCAGGCATGAACACACCCAGCCCAGCTGCTGTTGTGGCTCTATCCCTGCCTCTCTCAGAGGGACTTCTGTGTCTAACTGCCATCTGGGCACTCATAAACTGCTGTAACCCCATCACCCAATCTGTTTGCTGCATATCAGGAAGCTGGGCAGCTCTCCTTGGAGGAGTTGCTTCATGCTTTGCAAAGATACCATGTGCAAACATTCATTAATAATTCTTTTCCTTGTCTGGAGACTAAGAAATAGGTCTTGTCTTTGTTCTACTACAGACTGATTCAGTAAACAGGGTCTCACCCAAGTCTCCTGCAGCTGGTGGAAAAACCCTGTAAGTGCTGCAGCTTGTGTCTGGGTTTGTTCAGGAAGTCTCACATTAGGAGTGCGGGCCTGAGCAGTGGCCAGTGCTGGGGTGATTGATGAGCGCACACACAGGTCTTAATGAGCCTGTGTTGACTGCAGTACCACTGAATTGAAAATAATTTTTTAAAAATTAATATATATGTGTAATAGCTGAGGTGGAGCCAACTTGCAAATGTTTTTTAAAAATGGTTGTGTATTAATATTGGGAGTAGTTGCTGATCTTTATCTGAGTGTGTATGTGCCTCACCTGGAGTTGATCACCAGGTGGTGTTTTTTATTATTATTTTTCAAACCAGCTATATTCAACAGTTAGTCACTTCCATATAAACATTTCAGATGCTTTATTAAGGTGACACCAGAAATAATGTGGTAGAAGGCAGGCAGTAAGCGGCAGAACCGCAGGCTTGCTGTGGAGCTGGGATGTATGGAGGAATGAACTGCCTGTCTGCACCTTGTGGGCTGCAACTTAAAGGGAGAGGATTTCTTTGCATGAGGAATCTTTACTATTTTTATAGCAGACTTTAGATGCTGAAATACACTGTTTGCCTCTTATAGATTGATTTAGATTGTGGATGTTTTTAATAATAAGGGGACTCTTGAATGTTAAATCTTTTTATTTTTTTTCTGAGTTTTCTAAGTAGAGAGCATCAATTTCACATAGCATGAAAAATAAACCTACTACCCTGTTCAGGGACTGTGTATTAGTATGTGCCAATCTAGTATAAGTTCTGTATTATGAGAAAATTTCAGAGCAACTTTTGCTTACTGTAAGCACTAATTTCTGCTAGTGCAGCTTCTTTGTTCCTTTAAAAAAACAAACAAAAAAACACATGAGAAGCAGCAGAAGCAGGCAAAGTGTATTGTTACTGAGGAAATTGTAACAGTACCAGCTGTTTGAAACTAACAAACTGGGCAATTATACATTCTATACATTTTATATTTTTTCCCTAGACTGTTTCTGAAGGCTTTCTGCCTTCACTAGTCCTGTAGCCTGGCTAGGGACAGCTTTCTTACGAAAGACCATGCTGGCTATTCAGTACATCCAGTGCTATTCAGAAAATCTGGGGTGAAATAAACAGCTTTATGTGACTCTTCCACCTTGTTTTGCTAGCAGCTTTATTTGACCAGAAACTCTTACCAGAATTGCTTACTGCTTTCTTTGACTGGAAGTCATGTAAAGTACCATGGGATAGATGTATGTGTTAAAGTTCGTGTTTTTTCACATTGTGTACTGAAGATCTTATTTGTTTGCTGCTGGATTACATTAGCCAGGTATATATATGTAGGTATAATTTGTAATTATGGCTACATTACATGTGATGAGTTTATTGTTTCCAACTCATCTTTTTAGAGTATGTGGATTTTCAAAAGTTTATTTGGCTTAAGATTCAAGGTTAAGGCTATAACTTTTAAGGCTATAACTTTTTTTTGTTTAGAGGAAAAAGTTTTCCTTTTGAGAAGTTTAATACTGTCTTCCTGAAAGACAAGTAAAAGCTTTTGTGCTAAAAGTCTGAGTTTTGAAAGTGGTCTTTAGCATTCTGACTTCTTAGTTGGCATAGTAGTTTTGAGTTGTTTGGATCTATGTAAGTTTTGTCTTGTTCAGAAGATATTGGACAGGATTTCACATTTTTCTGGGATAACTTCCAGAAATATCTCTCATCTGTTAGAGAAATTACAGGAGGTTAGTTGTAGTCTATTACTAAGTATCCTTTACTTATTCCAAAACTTACTGTTCTATCATGAAATTATAAGAATCTATAATGATGTGTGGATCATGCTTTCACAGCGTACTAGCTGACCTGCATACAGCTCAGCCTGTACTATTGTCCTTCTTTAACTCCACTTGCTTTTTGGGGCAATGATGTTAAAATGGCTTACTCTACAAACCACCTGGGCTGGTGACATGCTGGGAGGTATTCCCAGGAGCTGCTGGTTTGCAAGTTTCTATGCTGTGTGCATGGCTGCTGATGGTGATTTCTCCTCTAGACACAAATCTTCCCTTTTCAGAAGAGCAGGGAGGATGGAAAGAATGAGTAAACTGCTAATTATCTGTTCATTTGGTTTCTAATTCAGACTACTGAAAGTCTCAGAACATATTTTGTTGATCACTATGTGCTTTATGTGAGGTGCATGAGGAAGGAAAATAGTGTGAGGACAAGTCCTCAGGTTCCACTTGGGCCACTGGCTGCATTCTCATTCCCTTCTGGATGCAGACGTTGGATGGCATTGCTCAGTTTCTGGTGACTGGCTGTGGGGTAGGTTGTCTGCTGTGGGAATAAGCAGGCACATTGAAAGCTGTAATCAAAAACCAAACAAACTTTTCGTTATTTTTTTCTTATTAACAGTTAATCTGTGGAAATAATAAATATTAGCAGAAGTTCAATCAGAAGTCTGTGGTTAGCTGGGACTGTTTAGTGTCATTCTGACAGCTACTTCTCAGTTTACCATGCTTTTAAACATTTCTTATGACTGTTCTCTTGCTGTGTGGCAGAGGAGGAATCCAGACTGAAAACACTTTCAGCTGTGGTACATTTTAGTTCATCTCTCCAGTGATGAAGCATACTCCAGTGTGGTTTAAAGGCAAGCTAAATCCAGTCTTTTTAAATTGTATCCTGTTTATCTCCCCCATTTCTAGAGGTCTGGGAGAAATAACAGATACAACTACATAGCTTCTTTATTGCACTTGAATGTGTCCATGTGCCTTCTCCCCTCCAGGCATCTGCCCAAGCCTATGCCTTGGATTAAGGTCACACAGACAACTGCCAAGGTTACCAGGCTTTCCCTAGAAAACTGTAATATGTGTATTTTACAGTGTGTATATATTTGTCTTTAAAATCCATGGAGGTGTTCCTATTAGATTTCCAGTTCCCAAAGCCTTTCCATAGCCTCTAGCAATTTGTCCATTTGTTTGCTGGAAACCTTTGGTGGATTACTTTGCAATAAGACTGTTTCCTATAGACACTAGGACATGGATCAAACCATTTTTGAAGAACCAGTCATTTATTTACCATTATAAGCCACTAGTTTTACAGATAGGCATAGGATTCAATGGCATAACATGGTGCTGTGTGCAGATATTGTTTGATTTTTCACAGCTTATGCCTACCCCAGAGAAGTCCCTGGCAGTTGAATCCGAGGGCTAAATGTCAGCTCCCTTGTGGCTGTAAGCAACAGCCTCATTCTTGGCTGCTCTAAAGGTACTGTGCTAGTGCCCATAATCCCTGGTAGGAATTATGTAGTAATCTGTCAGTGTTCACTCACAATAAATAAGAACCATGTAGGTGTGTGAGGACTGCAGCACTTGGCCTGTTCCTTTGCCAAGGTATGAGCAGAGAGGTCACCACAACTTAGCGCAGTCCTGCCATGGCAGCACAGGCTGAGACCTCACCATGCAAATCATTGCAAACAAAGGCTCTGTCTTATGGCTCTTATTTCTAAAAATAAATATTTGTGATACAGTCAGATCCATGATAGTAGCAGCACAAAAGGAGTGAAGTGTTTTGATAAACATTCATTGGGTTTCTTAATGTGTTGCCTGAGCTCTACTGTTGTCTTTCACAACTTGAGAACTAAAAGGTTTCCTAGTTCGCATGTAAAAATGAATTCTGCTTGTCACTGGATATACTTCTCTTGGCCGAACGTGTGCTCTCAGGCTTGTTTTCAAAACAGAACAGCTGTTTTGTGAATGTAACTATCTGAAAGCTGTCTGGAATAATTGCACTGTAGTAACTTCAGCACCCTCATATCTGGCATGAAGCTCTGAAGAGATTCTTTTTCTTCCCATGCCTTCCTGTTGAACCTCAGTATAGGGTTTGTGTTCCATTTTCACACAGACTGTCTCCGCTCGCAGGAGCGGGTGCCAGGCATGGTGACCCCTGCAGTGACAGCTGTGGTGGGCTGCAGGCCCTGCTGGGCAGCCTGTGTGGGCAGGGCAGTGGCTGCCTGCTGTGTTTGTGGGTTTGCCTGTATTTTTGTATTTTGGGGATGCTGTTATAGTTGGAGAGAACTGCCATGTGCACATCTGTCCCTCCTTATGGGGGCCAATCAGACAGAAGCTAGATAGCTCAAGTCTCGGGTGTAAGACTGTGCAGCAGAGCTCCTGTGGGAAGGCCTCTGGGTGGAGGGCCGGGTGGGGGGTTGTGTCCAAGCTCAGTGGCAAAGCAGAGCTGTATTGCTTCAGCTGGAGGCTATCACAGTGTTTCTGTGGAGGCTGAGAATTTTGTAGCTCACCTACTGGGGAGTACTTGGCCACAGTGGTTGCTGGGGGGTCTGAGAAACTGGCTAGCAGTGCACAGATATACTCTGCCATGTCTTCTCTGTGCCCACTTTTTACAGGATAAAAGCATGTCTTTTCTGCTCCTTTATTTGAAACAGGCCAGTCTGTGTGCACAAAACCAACCAACCAAGAACCAAAACAAACAACCACTAAGACTAATTAGTCTACTTAGAGTTTGAGATTATTTACAGGCTCTAAATAAAAATTCTAAATACTCTAATGATGTAATTACAATTCTGCTGCACATAAAAAAATATTTAAGTACCACATGCAGGTAAAGGTCTGTGGCAGTACAGCATAGACATTGAAATAATGCATTTTAAATCTCTTCATCTGTTTTTTAAAAAAAAAAAACAAACACACGAACATCAACAAAAAACATTGGCAAGTATAATGAAAAGAAAGCATTTCCAAAGTAAACAGAACCTTTATAAAAATAGCTTCCTGTTTATTTTGTGAATGTTTGTAGAACTGTCACAGGCAGTCTATTTATATGGCTTCATTCACTATGAGCGTCATACTGATTCTTTCATTTTCATGTCAATGTAACTCAAGTAACATACCAGACTGCACAGTGAGTCTTGAAATGCATGAACAGTGTGTAGGTGGAATTACTGTGGGTCTCATTTAAAATAGAGTAACAGTATCACATAGAATGCTAAATTATTTTGTACTTGCCAGACAGTACTTGTATATTTAATACTGTCTCTATTAGACTTAGCTACTGTGGGGGATAAAATAAGATTGATCTGATGCAGTCCACATCTTATCACTTATATCATGTAGTCAAGTTCTGGTTTTGAGATCCTTGCTCTTTGCATTACTCAGGAAGTTCCACTGAAGACTAGGACTAGATGGAAAAATGTCTACCCCTACCAAATTTTGCAGTTACAGTTAGTGCTTTTCTGTTCATCTAGGAAACTGTCAGTAATGGATTCACTTGGCTTGGTGGTGCAGTCTGGTATGATCAGATTTTCCTTTATCTGTTCCACAGTGAAAAATCCTACCTTCAGTAATCATTTCTGTTTTAGCCATAATCTAAGATATCATGTTCTTCCACTATTCTGTGGTGATTCCTGTAGAATTACTTTAGATTGTGACCTTTAAAAGAACGTAATGAACTATTATTGCTGTGCTTATGTCTGCCTGTGAGTCAGTGTGAGTGTATTGTGCTGGAATCCTCTGTGAGGGTTCTGCTGCCCTTCTGAGGTGTACTCATGGGATTTTGTTCTGATTCTTGCTTACAAAAGGCTCCTAGCTCTCATGGAAAAAAGATGGTGTAATACACCTTTTAAAACTGTCTTCTCCAATTTTTTGGGTGTCCAGGTTGAGTTGATTGAAGCATTTTAAGTATTGCCAGTTTCTTTGCTGTGTACTCTGTTACAGGAGTATCAGTCTGGTTGGCAGAGCCAGCACGTAAAATCTTCTCTAGGACCAGTCAGTGAGTGGTGTGTCCCCACAAAAGCTGGGTGGGAAGGATATGAGAGAAGTCCCCAAAATCATGAATGAGGGTAGGGCAGGTAGCGCTGTCTGCAGCTGAACTTGGGCAGTGCCAGTGCAAAGCTGCAAAAGGTCTATTCTGAACAAGCAAAATTGTGTTTTTCATGGAGTAGGTACTGGGCATGTGTGGCTGTCATTGTTTAAAGATTACATCAGTTTGGTGAATGACTAGGTAAGAGCAAGGTGAAGAAATGGATCAAGTGGTTCAGGGTATAGAGAAACCACATCCAGGTCACAAAAACCTACAAACTGAGACTGGTAGAGAAAGCATCATATATACATACCATATATTTACTGAAAGGGTTGTGCAGCATTGGAATAAGTTGACCAGGGAAGTAGTTGACCACCATCACTGGAGGGCTTCAAGAAACGTGCATGTAGAACTTCGTGGCATGGTTTAGTTGTGATGAGCTCTCGTGTATCTGAGGGCTGCAAAGTCTGCAAGAGTGGAAGAGACCGAAGGGTTAATACAAATGTTTTTCACAGCAGCCACCTCTAGCAAGTATTACTGTGCTAGTGAGGATCAACCCAGAGGATGTTTTATAGGAAAGTGAGGCAACAACAGGCACTGTGTCTAGAATACCCATTAGAGGTGATTAATTTCATGTTCTGTATGGACTGATCCCCTGGGCTGTGTTCAGAGGGCATCTGTTACTTGAACTCGGGCCAAATGGGAGAGCTACAATGTGCTCTGGGATTCAGGCAGGTCTGATTAAAAACTTGATGTTGGATAGGGGTCCTGTATCTTTGATAGTTTCCAATTATGCACCTTGATTATGCAGTATATTGCATAAGGTATGGAACATTGTCCAGTCATTTCATTGGGAAAATATCAAACTGTTCTGTGGGAATTCATGGCCTCACTTGAACTATGTCAAAAGCCCTAGGATATGTAAAAGCCCTAGGATATGAAAAGGAAGTTGGTTGCATGGCCACTTGCTTGCATGCAGTTAAGAGGTCAAAATTACACCTGGTATAACCTGCAGACATCAGATTCTGAATAAAACAAATAATAAAAAAAAAAAACAACACACATGCTCTTGTCTCTGATCAAGGACTTAAAAGCACTGCATGCAACCTGCTAGGGGACTGGTTTCCTCTGCTCACTGCTGGGTGAAGTCCTCTGGTACCATTTGGTACCATTTAGTCCTGTGACAGGATTTGCTCAGATGGAGAAGTAATAAACTACTTTTGTTTCAAAGATTCCTTCCTGTCCAGCGGTCATACTAGCTTTGTTTTTATCTCTTGAGCCAGTTGTTTACAGAGCAGATGTTACTTTGCTTCCTCTTCCTGAGGATAATTTTAAATGCAGTGTTCTTGTCTGTCCTGCCTGTAATATGACAGCATGTTTGCCTCATCTCTTTGAATCAGATGCAGGTGAGTTGTAAAGCCCCTTGATCCGGTGCTGTACAGCATCCTTTTGTTATAACTGTGGCCTGAAAACTTATGTTCCTTCCTTTTGTCTTACAGATAAACTCCTAGTTTTTACTGTAGCAACTAAAGAAACTGATGGCTTTCACCGCTTCATGCAAACTGCAAGGCACTTCAACTACACAGTGAAGGTACTGTATGTGCTCATGCCAGTTATTCATACTGCACAGCCTTTAAGATGGCACAGTAGTAGATGAAGGTGTATTGGCTTGGGCATGCTCTGGGATAAGGTAAGACAGTCACAGAGCCCTGCTGGTGGCCCTGCTGCCTGTGCTCTGGGGGGTGCTTCTTCTACTGCCTTAAGAACTTTTTTTGCAGGTTAGTAAATACCATGGCCAGTGTCTACAGTTGCTTGTAGGCTCTGTTGTGATTTATCATGTAGCCTTGCTTTTCAGTGCTCCTTGTTTTGTTTGAGCAGGTGCATGACTGCTTCTGGAAGCTGCAGTGGCAGCACAAAAGGCTTTGGGTGTCCCTGTACTCCTTAACCAAGGCTGGGGCCCTGCTGTGGGGAAGGAGGGAGGGTCACAACTGCAAGACTGCAAGTTTCCTTGTGCTTCCTGAGAACTTGTAGTTCTCAGAGAGCACAAAATGTTTGTCATTCTTCCCAGCCCTTTATGCCTTGTTCTGCATTTCCGTATGTCACATATTGAGGTTGGCCTTGACGTGACCTTGGGGGCAAAAAGGAAAGCACTAACCTCCTTGTAAACTTCTATACAAATTGGTTCTGCAAGAGAAAATTCAGGAATTCAGATCATGTTGTGATAACTTTCCACTTGCTTACCACAGTGTCTAAACTATAATTAAGACGTAATTTGGGTCTCTGAAGTTTAATATCAGATGCTGAACTTGGAAGACTGAGAGAACCTTTCCTAATATGTTAATGCAGTGCTGAAGCAGCTGGGATGCCTGGGCTCTGGGTATGCCGATTAGTTTTGCAGGTCGTCTGAAACACTATGCAGTGCAGTTCTTGCATATACTAGGAGTTCAAAAAAATCTTCTGTTCTTTATGCTGAAAACCCACAAAAGGTTTAAGGTGTAATAGGTTATAAGACCTAGCTAGGGGATAATTTTGTTTACCAGATTTTAGCAGCACTCTGTAAATTGAGAAATCCATACTTTTTATAGAAGTGTTCTGGAGGGATTTTGGGAAGACTGGAGCTTGGGTTTTTATTAATAATATCCTGATCCAACATCTCTTATGCTTCCTGTTTCTAAAACAATTAAATTGTCTTTTAAAGGTCTCATTCAGAATGTTTTTTCTAATACAAATTTTGAAACAGTTATTTTTTTCTGAAGAAGGCATGCTCATTTCTTATTTGGTTAAGAAATGTGTCTCATGTTTTTGCAGTGATGTCATTGTGCTGAATGCTGCTTCAGACATGAAAAACTTATGATGCTGGAAATGCTGGCTTGATGTGCTTTAATGTGTTGCTTCTGCTTTAACATCTGTTTTCAATAAGGATCTACTTTAAAAAGCCTCTTGTTTTTGGTACCAGCAAAAAGCACTTTTTCCTTATTCCAGGTACTTGGAAAAGGTGAAGAGTGGAGAGGTGGTGAGCTGGCTAACTCTATTGGTGGAGGGCAGAAAGTTCGACTGCTGAAAGAAGGCATAGAAAGCTATGCTGATCAAGAGGACTTGATTGTCATGTTTGTCGAATGGTGAGCAAACCTGGTGTGTTGCCTTTACATTTTAGTCTGGGTAGTCACTCAAAAGTATCTGATGTGGCATGCTGAAAGTTGCATGCTGCTTCTCCCTCTCTCTGTTTATTTGAGTTTGCTTCTATTTTTCTCCATTAATAAAAAATAGTAGATTGTGCTTGGAGCAGTCATTGATTTTTTTTTTGGTATTTTTAAAGGATTTACAGATGTAAGAGTTGCTCATAGTTCTGCTGCCTTGAGGCAGTGGAAAATGTTGTTGGAGCTGACAGGCTTTCAGGCAACCATGTATCCTTTCCCTGTTCCCCTGTTGTAATGCAGGATGTGGCTGTGAACTATGAGTGAGGGGTGGCAAAAGCAGCTCCAGAAATCAAGTGCTCAGCAGCAGAGCGTGATCTTGTTCCGTGAAGTATCAATGATGTGGAGGAAAACGGAAAATGGGCTCTTGAGGAAAGCACTTATGGAGACATCTCCTTCAATGCTAGAGAACTGAAACAGGAGACTCCGTGCCAGATAGGTCCCCGGTGCCTGTGCTGCCTGTGTGGTGGAAGCATGGATGGAGAGTGCTGCAGGGCTATGCCTGAACATCCTCACTAGAGGCCTGATAGGTTTCTTTCTGCCTCAGAAAACAGGGAGCACAAACGTGTTCAAAACCAGATTTTTTTTTTTCCATAGCTTCTCTGCCTTTTTTCCCCCATCCTGTTCTCTTGCTTCTGTGACAAGAGCATGATTTGAGGAGCTAAGAACTCAGCTCAGGCCATCACCAAGGTCTTCCATGCCAGAGTGGGCTCGTAGCACTGAAGGAATCCTACAGGAGGCTGCAGGACCAGGCCCTGAATGAGAGGCATGCAACCCTGAGCACAGCCAGCCAGCTCTTTGGGAGCAGCTGAGTGCAAGCCTAGAGCTCTGTGCATGGTTGGTGCTCTGTTACTGACTTGTTTTGGGGTGTCTGCTTCTGGATTTCTCTTCAGCACTTAACTTGCCTCTCCATTTGGTAGCTCAAGAATTTGAGGGACCCTTTTGCAATTCAGAAGCTGGTCAGGATCTGTTCAGCAAACCTCATCACAAGGAAAAAGTGGTCAGACAGTAGTATTTAATGAAAAGTTCACTTGTCGCTTAGCCGAAGTTAAAGTTGGAGTAGCCTATTAAACTGGCAGCAGTTTTAAAGATGCAATTCATTTTTTCTTTTTAAACTTAGCGTCTTGTGATAAGTAGGAGGTAGTTAGAAAGCTTATGTCTAAGTCATCTTAATCACTTTATGAACAAGCTTTATATGGGAAATGGTTTAAATATCTTTATTTTTAAAAGTGACTTTAAAAATAGCATACAGTTTAGAGCTATACATTCATTTTCTTCAATTATTTTCTTTGACTTGATTAGCAGTTTTGCATTCAATACGTGAAAATCAAGTATCTTTCATAAAGTAAATATTACATGTTTATACTGTTCTACTGATCTTCTAAAACTTGACACGCATTTAAGTGTAATCTTGGTGATTTTGTTCTTTACGAGACTCAGATGAATCAAATGTTTCCAGAATGATTGCTATGTACTCTGACTTTTGTTTTGAAATTTTTATCATGATGCCTCAATATTTTCTTGCTATATGGCAAAATATGCAAATTTATCAGTTTCTGTATAGCTGAAATTCTTCTCCAACATAATTTATTCTCTTTGGGGTGGGCTGTTAGATAGGGATGGATGAGAGTGTACAGAGGACTACGTGTGTTGAAGTACAGATGCCATAATCTTTCTTTCCATGAAAATTTGCAATTTCAGGCTTCCACATTCTTGAAGACAATAATCCCAAGCATATATTGACTTAAAGCTAGTGGAACAGCCTCCAAATAAGGGGGAAAGAGTTTTCTTTCTGATTCTAGCCTTATGTTTTAATTGTAATGAGTGTTTTCATTTTTAGGAATCCTGGTTTGTAATTTAAATATTGGGAAACAGCACTAAATTTGGAAATGTCAAATATAATGAACTCCCTTTCTTTTTCAAGTATTTTCATTATATTAATTCTCAGGCATCTGAAATATTAAACTGAGGGGTGGGAAGGAAACATCTGGTTTACTTACTGTAACTAAGCAAGTCCTTTCTAGTGAGCTGTTTATTTAAATGTAGCTTCTTGCCATTTTCTGAGCTTTTTTTTTTTTTACATGGCTTGCAAATCTGAAAATAGTTTGAACTTACTCAGTTCCTTAGTGAATGGTTTATGTCTAGGTGCAGATAGCAAAACACTCTGCCTGCAGATGGAATAATATTTAAATTAGGCTTGTTTTGGCACGAGCTAACTGCTGGTTTACTTTAGAGCATTTCAGATTGAACTGGCTAAAGGCCAGTATAACTGGACTGAAATGGTTGGTGCTGTGGCTGCTCACTCAGAACTCCCACAGCAATTGGCTTGGGTCATGGAAGATTTCTGAAATCTCAATCACTTTTTCAAACATTCCTTAGGAAGTGAAGGGTAACCATTTGGAGATGTGCAGAAAATGCTAGTCAGGTGTGGTTCTGGTGGAGATACTTTGCACACAGCAAGGTGGCTGTGGGGCCTAATAGTCCATGTAAGTAATATAAAATGTGAGACAGGAATTGCCAATGCGCATGGTTATCAGCAAGCCCCCTCTTGCTTGTAGTTTGAGCTCTTACCTTGCAGCTCAAATAGTAACAAATCCTTACTGTTGTAAAAGCTGTAGGTGCAAAAGTCACATGTTCAGTTCTGGTTGTGGCTGCAAAACAGGAAGAAAGGATGAAGGATTCCAGCCCTGAACATCTGCCATCTGGGAGCTTCAGGAAATGGGGCTGGAGTTCTGGAAACTCTTTCCTCTCTGCGTCCCCCTCCCTCGCCTTCTAGTTAATCAGGATTTATGAAGAATAAATAAGAGTATGTGAGCTCTTCCAGCTTGCCAGGACAGCCTGCTTCTTCCTGGATATAACTCTCTCCTTTGGCCAATTCTGATCTGCTCAAAATTAAACCACAAGTCATGTGCACACTCCTCCTTCCCTAGAAAGAGTATCAGCTCTCCTGGGACCCATTTTGCAAAGATCTTAGTGGCCTAAACTTTGCCTTAGTGGCAAAGATCTTAGTGGGTCCTCCCTTATGGTAGGAATTAAGTGCTGGATACACTGAACATAATCTGATGTAGCAGATAAACAAGACAAATGGTTGCTATATCAGTTTTAGCTTGGTTCTAGAAGTTCTCTTGTTGCCTGGAGAGAAAATGCTGTAAAGCAGCTGGTGAGGGATTGGCAGCAAGGGGCAGGAGGTGGAGGCACTGCCTGGGGAGGGAGTGTGGAATAAGCCTGCAGGTTACAGCTTTACTTGCCCTCCTTGCCAAACAGAAGGCCATGATCCTTGTGCGTCCCTTCCAACCTGGGACATTCTATGATTCTATGATCTTAAAATTATTGGAAAACATAAGTACGTGGTGGATTCATGCTCTTGCATAATATCCCTTAGTTTGTAAAGTTTACAATAATGGCTGATATAGTTTATCTGTTCTGAGCTGAACTCTGTGCTGTGCTTTGTATTATAAACTGTGCTGTATTAAGTAGCACATCCCCTTCCCAAGCAGACACTGTGGCTAGCCCAGCGTGTTGCACAGCTTTGGCTCTTTTCCAGAATGACACAACTTGGGAAGCAATGTTCTAGGGATATTTCGTGCCTGCCTGCAGTTCCTCTAACCTGATCAAAGAGGAGAAGCACAGCCTGCCACAAGCTATTAAGTTAAAGCCTCAGACAAATCTGTGTTATTGTCTGTCGTCTTCAAATTGTCTCCTGTTTCTTCCTTGATCTTTGTGCTCATTCTGGTTTTGATTGGGCTACACCAATTGAATGGGAAAGGGAGGGAAGTATTTTTCTATATATTTTGGGCTGAAATAGGCATTTTTGTAAAACTGGGGAAGCTCCAAAATGTACATTATACTTTTTTCATACATTCTTCTGCCAAAGTTACAAAAAAACAAAAGTTTGCAGAAAACCACTTGCTTTATATAGACTACATAATACACTTTCTCTCCAGGGCTCATGCTTTGCTCTGTGGTGGAGATCTGTTGCATTTGTAATCCAGCTGTTCAGTTTTCTTAGTCCAATTGTATAAAATCCCCTTTGAAGAAAGGGCTTTTAAAAATTCAGAACTGTAATAGCCAAGTACTAGAAGGCAGGAAGGGTTGGTCTCTTGGCACTATTGCTGAGTAATACATTGCAATGCAAAAAGTTTTTTGTTTACTGCTGGAGTGGGTACTACTGCCCTTCCTTTCAACCCAGCTCAAATACTTAGAACAAGATCTTGATCAAGGTCAGACCTGTACCTTTCTTCTGCTCTATTCCAGGATTGCTGACTTTTGGTGACTAAGATTGTGGAGTAAGAACATGCCCACATGTTGCTGCTGAGACAGTAACATTAAATCCAAATACTTTTTTCTGCCAGAGATTAGTCTGCTATGATCAGGTTCCAATATTTGTCATTGAATGCTATGTGAAATGAATCTTGAAGCGGTTTGTGCATTCATGCTTTTATATGTACTATCAAGTACAAAGGAGAGTTATACTCTAATCATTTACACTCATCTTGATTTTTTTCAGTGGCATTAATCTAGATTTGATTCAACAACATGTAACTGCTAGGTTTGTGGTACTACATGACCTTTTGCTAAACCTGTGTGTATCTTTTATTTTGGTTTAGTGCTGATCTCTGGATATGGATAACTACTGTTTTTAGGCATGAATTCTCCACCAGTAGATCTCATTGAGAGTTAGGAGTCAAATCTGACTAATGCATAAAAGCAGGTGATGTTTTTTTATAAATAGATACTCTGAAGTTTAGAGTCTTCTGAAGTATTCAGTGCATCAAAACCATTAAAGCAGAAATCTGTATACTGTCAGGATGCAGCACAGTTGAAGTTTGTGGATAACTAGATTGTGTTGAGAAACAAGAGTACATGCTCAAAAAGACTTCCTAGAAGAGAGTCTGTGTCATTGTATTTTGGAACAAAATCATCTTGTATTTCCTGGGAAGTCACCTAAATCATTTTTCAGTCCTACTCTTTCATGTGTAAATATTTTGTTCTTTTAAACATAAGTTTTCTAAGGGGACAATATACTTAAACATTACTCAATACGTGAAATCTAAAAGCCAGTTTCAGGTAGACAAACTCTGAAGGAAGAACATCCAAAATGTAGAAGGCTCAGAAAAATGAGTGTAAATAGAAGAGGAAACTGTTAGATAAATAGTATTGAGGATTATTTTCTTAGAAGTGTATAGGATTTTTACATAATACTTGCTGAGTATCATCATGTAGTTATTTCCTGAGTCACTTTTCAGAATAAAATGGCTGTCTATATGATTTTAAAAAGTTAAATAATCCAATCCTTTTTATTTTAATGTTTCTGTGTTTAAAAAACACATGAATCTAATGGACATCTTTTCTGCATTTTCAGCTACAACGTTATCTTTGCAGGGGGGCCTGAAGAACTGCTAAGGAAATTTCAGGAGACAAATCATAAAGTGGTGTTTGCAGCAGATGGACTAATATGGCCAGATAAAAAGCTAGCTGACAAGTATCCTGTTGTCAGGAGTGGAAAACAATTCCTGAACTCTGGAGGCAAGTGTGATTTTTTTTTGAACACATTGAACTCTTGAACTTGATGTTGATTCTCTTTGGCTGTCTGTTCTATGTATTTTTTTTGTGTAGTTGTTCCTGAACTCCCCAAGAACAACTTGGAGATTGGATTTGCTGTTTACCACTTCCTGCCCCTTGGATGTCTGCTCATCTGTGCTCAGGAAAAGATTTCCTTCAAACTTTTAGGGTGTTTTTGGCAATACTGTTGTGAAAAGCACATAAATCAAGTACAGTCTAGGGTGTAACTCTGCCTTGCAGTGAAATGCTATGCAGGGATCACCCAGTTGCAACCAACTGGATCTACTTCAGAAACAATTTAGGGGTACAAGCCAAAGTAGTACATGCTATCTGCAGGGGCATGTCATGAGCTGTATCACAGAACTCCCTGCTCTTGTTCTGAAGGATCTCCATACCCTGGTGATGGTGCTGCCTGATGGTGCAGCACAGCTTGAGCCATTCATTCAAAGAGAAGTGTGGGTTACTCCCAGTTTATCTCAATGCAGTTTTAATTTTGCAGTCACTTTTTTTTTAAATGCCAGCTTTTTTAATTTTGCAGCTGATTAGCAGATGCATACATTGATGCTGACATTTACCTGCTACAGAGCATAGTAAATCACTCTGGATATGTGGTGCTGGGCACTGTGCAGATCTGGTTGTCCCCACATCTTTCTCCCTTTACCTCACCTATCATCTGTATCTTTCTGTTTTCACTTAAATGTAATGCATTTCATGTTTGAATTGTATTCCACTTGTACTTCTGTCAGGATTAGATTCAGGCTTCTCTGCCAGAAGGAAGTGATAAAAACAAAGCTTTTTTCCTACAGATGGGCTTCTTTCTTGGGAGCAGTAGTAGCCCAGTCTTATGCTGTGGAGCTCACAGGACCATCTAAGGCACATCTCTATTTCCTATTTTTCCCCTTAAAATAGTGTTAGTATAAAAATAACCCTTAATTATGAACTCACAAACATAAAACAAAACTAATGCATGTTGCTGAGCCAAGTTGTGTAAACTTCTTTTCATTTGGTGGCACCAGAAGTCTGAATGAAGTCTCTGCTGGATAACATTGGCAGAGTAGTGCTTTTTATGAAAATAATTTGTGTGATATTGCAGGATTTATTGGTTATGCTCCATATATAAATCGTATTGTGCAGCAATGGAATCTGCAGGATAATGATGACGACCAGTTGTTTTACACCAAAATCTATGTTGACCCATTGACACGGGTAAGTAGTGATTGGCTTTCTCACTTTCTGTTTGAAATAGCATGCTGCTCCTCACAAAACATCAGGAGATAAAAATCAAAGGAGCACTGTCTCCTTTTTTCTGAATGCCATGTTGCCAGTCTTGTTTGTTCACTGGAGGCTCCTACTGTCAGAGTGATGAACAGGCTTCTGAAGGGTCATGACTTGAAATATTTCAGGCTGCCAGCAGATCCAGGCGGGCTGTACTTTGTTGTTAGAGCTAATAGTTCTGAGGTATGTGATCAGGAACATTCATCTGAATGAAGGTACCATGTACTCTGCAGTTTGACAGGTGGAGAATGTGGCATTTTTCCAGAGTGTTACTAAACTACTTGCTGATTTAGTGTTGTTTGAATTTTGGCTTGCTGCCATTTCAGGTTCTGCCTGCAACTGCCTCTGGCTCCTCAGCTTTTTATGCAGATACATTCTATAAGACTGCATTATAAATTGTGGGGTGATACCCCTTTGAGCCATAGCTTAGCAAAGGTCTTTGCCACGTGGCATAGCATTACAGTATGGCAGGTTAGAAACATGGCCCTGATACTGGAAAAAGAGTTAAGTCTCTTTAATGATGTTTGATGCAAAAGGACTTTTACAAGCTGATATTGCAGTATTTTGAGAATGTCTTAAGCACACAATTGCTCAAAATCAGATGTCAAGTCTTCGAAATACATGTGTTAAGTTCTATAAAGTTGTTCCTGCAGTGTAGAGCACGTGTACGTGCAGGTACAGAAGTGTTTGAACTGTCTTTATGCAAGTTAAGTCAGATGCTAGACGTACAATTGAAAAGACGGAGTAGAGACACTAGAGCTGACTCTGCACTGAAGTCAGAAGTAATAACAATTAGTTGTCTGAACAGAGTATTGTAGACAAAGTGTGTTCCTCTGCACAGAGCACCACTACACTGTGCTTCAAAACACCTCTGTAGTTCTGGCTTGGGATGCAATGCCCTGCATTAGCACTGATTCTCTGTATGATTATGTCCAGAGCAGTAGAATATATAAGGAAATCTTGGACGATTCAAAGCGGTCATATCTAAATAAGTGCCTTAAAATCTATTTTAAAGGCTATGTATTTTTATCAACATCTTGAAACTTTAGAACAAGGTACACTAAATAGGAATGCAGGTAGATATAATAACTTGTTACTAGGAGTGTGTTTTAAAGTCAATGGTATTTTCTGTTCTGATATGATACTTATGTTTGATTCTTCTATTTTTTTAAACTGAAATGCAATGATTTTGATAAGAAGTGCCAGTAAGTTTTGTTGCTTGTCCAAGAATTGTAAATATCCTTTAAGATAAGATGCAGATTTTCTTTGGCTTATATTGCCGAATTGTAGGTTCTTTGGAGAGTTATCTTTATTGTTCAAGTCTAGATAAAGCTTTTGTGTATATAAAACTTATTGCTATAGAACTGCAAAACTTAACAGTAGAAAATCAAGAATTAAATCTGAGAGCTAAGTATGCAAAGTAGTTTAACACAATTACTTGCTGTCACTGTAATGTGCCTGTAGTGTGACAGTAAAAGTGTTGACTTCTAGAATACCTCAGCATCTTTGCTACTTTTATTTCAGGAACACATAAACATTACTTTGGACCACAAATGTACCATTTTCCAGACTCTAAATGGGGCTATTGGTAAGTGTATGATATGCATATTGTATTTCATTAAATGTGTTATTAACACTTTCTTTGCTTTACCATGAACATAGTTCCTTTGCTTCTTTGTTTCAAATAAATATTTGTATGGGTAAACCAGATTACCGTATTAATCACAGGTCTTCAGGTCTTCTATTAATTGATTGCTTCAACTGACAAAATAATGACTTAAGATAGGAACACTTTAAATAAATGAAATTAACAATAAATATAAAGTTAGGGAAACTTTCCATCAGCCTTTCACAAACTTAATTACAACAGTAAGGATGGTAATTAAAATTGCATTCTCGATGTTATATCATTCCACATTCATTTCAATATATGCAATTTCCTTTCTTTAACTGTCTTGAATTAAAATTGAAAACTACATTTGTACAAACTTCCTTCCTTATGTTTATACTCCAATTATAGAACAGCTTTATATTCAGATCATATCTAAAATAACCATGCAGTTTCTTTATAAATAGCTCTTGGACAAAATTAGTTTTTTAATCAGGCTTTATTCAAATTTTGAAAGCTGCTGATGGCAAACTGAAGCTTAATGTAGCCTCATTTGGTGTAAAGAACTTAGAGTTGAAGAACTGGTTAAAAACTGAAAAACTTTCAGATTAACTTCCAGATAAGTAACATTAAAAATGATAGCTACAGTAGGACATACTGTATCGGCAAGAACTTAAAGAAATCTGAAGTTTTAGATTTTTATAAACTTTTTACAGTATGTTCCTTATTAATTTGCAGATGAAGTTCTTCTGAAATTTGAAGAAGGAAAAGTAAGAGCAAGGAATTCTGCATATGAGACATTACCGGTCACTGTTCTTGGAAATGGTCCAACTAAAGTGAGTGACAGTTGGGTTTTGGTTTTGTGCAAAGACAGCAATTTTGTTTCAGGCAAAAACAATGGAAGAATCTGAAGCAGTTGTAGCACACCACTACTGCTCACTTCCAATTAATGTTAATAAAATTTGCGGGGATAAACCATTCTACCAGCAGTCTCTGTCATGTCATTCTGTTGTCACTAACTTGACATCACTGCTGGAACAGCTCACTTTGCTCCCAAATTCATTGAGCATGAGATATTAGAAGCAAATAAGCTGATGCTAGTTTTCTCGCTATCACAAAATAATTCTTGAAGATAGTGAGGAATTTTTATCTGTTTATTAAATGGTAATCAGAAAGTTTTGAAGGGAAGAAAAGTCTAAGCAAGAGCTGCAGACTGGAGTACAAAACAGCAATTGTCTGATCCTACCACAGACCTGCTTACGTGAGCGTGTGTATACACACACTAAAAATATACTGCATATAGGTGCATACATACGGTTCACATTTGTTGCATCTTCAGTGACACTGATTACTATCTTCAATGTAACCATGACTCATTAGTTCTGGGACCATGTTTCTGCCATATGAAATATCTGATTTGACGTTCTCCCCACTTACAGGGATTTGGTGGTCCAAAGGACCAGGCATAATTCTTTTGGGAGAAATGGCCACATCTTGGTTGTATAGCAGCTGCATTTTTTGAAGCATGTGGCTATTATCTCTAATAGCCTAAAGAGCCTATTAGAAGGGTTGGGCACCACAACTTTCTAAGTTCTTCTGAATGCACATTCCTTAATGTAGCTCATTACTTTCAGAAAAATACTTCTAAAGAGAATGAAAGGTTCTTGAAACTCATTCATATCCCAACAAATGTTTTTTTTGTGTCCATGGTATTTCATATAATGAACTAGTGAATTTACTAATGTCATTATCTGTTTGGCTTATAATTTATTACTCAGTAGTGATGAAATATATTACCTGATATGGCTTCATATGTAGCTGTATGCTTATAGCTATATTGCTTCAGCTATTTTGCCTCAATTAGAGGCAGTTTGGTTCATCATTGGCTTTGTGGGGGTTTTCATGTTACCAGTGAAAAGAAAGATGCTGTATTTTTCAGTGGGGCAAACAGTTTAGGCCAAAACTCCTTACACTAATCCACAAACTATGCTACATTAAACAAAACTCAGTCTCTGCATGTAACTGTCATTTTTAAAACAAAATAAAATCTTACTAAATACCACTTTATCAGTCTGTGATTAGGTTCTTCTGTTTTAAGCACAGAATAGTATTAAAAAGACTAATAAAATGGGATTGGAAAAAGTTTTCAGTAGTTAGTAAATAAACTAGCACTAAACTAATTCCCAGAATCAACTCCAAAAAGTTTTGTATTTATAAGAACTTTCTTGTAAGTAATCTGATTTGCAGATTAACAAATTGCACTAGTCAGAGATGTTTCTTTTAAATAGAGACCAAATTATGTGACTTATAGCATTTTTTTGCCCAATTTTTTTAGACCTTATTGTATATCTCTGAAACAATTCTATTTATAATCTGTCAATGGCTTTCAATGTACACAAACCTTCTGAAGTGTGATAAAATGCAGGCTGAATATTTGTCTGGACTGTGTCTGTGCAAAATGATAATCTATCCTTCCAGTTTTGATAAAAGCAGACAAGCAGCCTTTCCTCAGGCATACTGGCTGTAGTATGAGATCCATTGCAAATAGTAGTAGAGAAGTGTGAAGCTCTGCCCAAATTTTTGAATCCAGGAGGACAGGGCAGCCCAGGTAGTCCATGAACAGAAAAAGTACAGTTTGTTCTATGCCAATTCAAAATGTGTTAAGAAGGTAGATGCTGCTTTAAAACATTCCATTGGCTGGCTTCTGAATCTTGGTATAGTCTGCCAACATATATCAGGAAATACACCTACATTTTCATGTGCTTTTCATATAGCCAGTCTGTGTGTTTTGTGTTAAGGGTTGATTCCGATATTTGGGAAAAGAACTAGCTATAATAATCTTCTTAGTTTGAAATCATGCACAGCAGCTTTTGAGAGTTAGATGATCTATAGCATGTTTCTTGTACATCATACAAGCACTCTTGAAACAATTTGTTTAATTGAAACCATAAATTTAGGTATTAGGAGAATATCATTTCTGGTTTATAAATAAAAAAGAAAACTCTTACCAGGTATTTTTCGATATTGGTTTGATTTTTAGATTAAAAAAACAGCCTATTGCCATTAGGTATGTGGGATTAAATGATTAAGCCTGAATTCTGTAAAAGGTACAGAATTAATGCATGTAACACTGATTACATGCACATCTCAGTAACCTGAATTGGTCATTTGTTTACCAGATTCACTTGAATTACTTGGGAAACTATATCCCCAATGCTTGGACACGGGAAACTGGATGCAGTATTTGTGACTTAGATTTACTAGATCTATCAACAGTAAAGGTAAGAATACTTTCACTGGAGCAACGCTATTTTGAAAGGTATATAGTCATTTCTAAAGCAAAATGTCTTCAGTATGCAGTATTACATTTTGTAGATACCTGGGGATATTTTGTCTGATATATGAAACTAGAAGGAAGGAATTTTAGTTTACTGGAAATATCAATACTTCTAGAAATATTTTCATGCATGCATTTTAATATAGATTTCCCAAATATTACTGAATCTAGTCCCTTCCCCCAAAAGCTTTCCAGATCCTTACTTCTGTTCATTGGGGATGAATGAATCATTTCTGAATCGCGCAAGATGCAAGTGAATAACTTGAATTTTTGGGAGGTATGGAAACTCCTTAGATCTTTCAGACTTTAAATACCTTCACAAAAACAACAGCAAAACACTAGAATATGCGTCAGTTTAATAATTTGTTACAAATAGTAATTAACAGTTAGCTGCTACATGCTTGCAGTTGCTGTTTTCTGAGAGAGATAGGGAAATAATCAGTTTCTTTGCCTTATGAAGGATGATACAGATATCTGTTTTCATTTTCATCAGATTTATTCCACATATATTGATATACAGATATTAGTGAAGTCTCAGAAATTCTCATAGGACAAACCTACCTAAATACATATGTGCATGTATCTGATATTTGGGAACTTGTTTTAACTCTTTGGCTCCATGTATGACACCTCTAATGTCTTTGCACAGTTTTCAGTTTGTATTAAGTAAACTTTAGGTAAACATTAGGATCTACAGTGTGGAAATATAAGGCTTGTACTTGAAAGAAAGTTCAGATTATTCTTAAAGCGGTTTCATTTTTTTGTCTGCAGTGAAGATGAGAATGAGAACAGTGTTTAGAGTGTTGTGAAGATTGAGGATATCATGAAAGAAGTGGTGGCTGGTTTGGCCCTGAAAGTACAAAGTGAAAATTTCTGGGCAATAAGAAGCTTATGAAATAGAATATGAATTCAAAAATTATTGCTGAAATTGTAATCACTTTCAGGTTCTTTTCACATATATATAATTTTGATTTGAAAATACAGTATTCTACTGATGTTCTGTTCAAATTGTTTGCACTTTCAGCTCTAACTTAAAGTTTTTCTCAGGAAGAGAGATTATCTCAGTTTTATCTGACAGTGCTGGCAGTTCAAACATGGCTGGGAAGTTTACCTTAAAGCCAGTAATGGGGAGTAACTTGCAATGATTTACTGGATAGCTTTGTATAGTTCAAGTACATCTACTTGGAATGTGTCTTCCTTACTGTAACTCATTCTTCGGATACTATACCTCACTTGCTCTGCCAGCAGAAATAGCAAGACTTTTCCCTGGTTTTTGTGGAAGTGTTTACTTCTGGCTTTTCTGACTACAAGCAATATTTCATTTTCAGAACTCCCTTTCTGTTCTGGCCTGGCTGGTTGCTACTTAACAAGAAATCTCAGAAAAGAGCAATAGCAGCTCTGGTTTTGTTTGACTTTCTGCATTGATGCACTCATCTCCTGAGAACTTTCTTGGTTCTCTTCATAAGGAAGTACAGGATCAGATTTGTTGATATGTGATGGGCTTTGAGTTTCTTCAGATGAATTCTGGCATGGGTTCTTGACTTGATGAGCTTAGCTGTTGTTGTTCCATTTTGGGTTGGGCCTTACCTACAGACTTTGACTGAAGTAGTACAAAACAGATGCACTCTGATATAAAACAAGTAGCTGAAACAATACTGGTTTCCATTATGGCCACAAGGATATTCTTCCCTCTGTGAAGGTTGGGGTAATGTATGCAAGGCAGAGGTGGGTGGAAGCATTGTGGTGGGCTCTGCAGGTCAGTCTGCACTAGATGAGCAGAAGAGCCTAAGATGTACCTGGAGGCAGTTGGAGTAGGTGCCTTACTTAGTGGGATATAATTTTAGTAACCTAAATTAAATTGAGTAACAAACTTAATGGCCCTAGAGCTACTTCTTAAATCCTGACACTTGTTATTGATGTGGAGGCTTCCTGGTGTGAGCAGCAAGGATAATGTTGTTGCTACCTCTTGCTTCATTGGCACCTTCTGTCAAAAGGGCTCCTGGACTCTGTCTTCTGACTGTGCAGAACACTGTCCTGCGTTTCTTCCAAAAATCATCACAAGCTCACCTACTGCTAGTGGAAGAAGCGTACTTTAAAAGGTGAACATATGACCTCTATGAAAATGAGAATCTGTCAGAAAATATAGCATCCACCAGTATAGACTGGGTGCTTACTGAGGCTTGTGTGTTTTGCTGGAGCATAACTGGGAAGAACCAAAACTTCAGACTTGATTTGCTGAAAGCTCTGGGTATTAAAATTGTTCATTCTGACCTCAATGTGTAATCTGAATCTTGTAAGCATGGTGACCCAGGGTCTAGATCAATGAACTCTGCTTTGAGGAGATAAAATGGGAAAACACTTTGCAGGGATCTATGGTCTTTTATACATTAGATATATATGTGTAGACATTGGAGCCAAGTAGTTCATGCTTCAGTGTGTTGCAGGAGTATTAGTGACTCCTGCTTGTCCCTATAACCTCTGCATATCTAGCCTGAACCTTCTTCCTTCTCTAAAAAAAAAAAAAAAGAGGGCAATGGTTTAGAATTAGAAAAATACAGAAGAAATTATTGTAGCAGTTCTATTATTGGTAACACATGTGTTTGTTCAGCTCAGTAAGTCTTATGGCAAGGCTGCTCCCCTCATTGCTTGCGATCACTGGTATTGATTACTCTGACCCAGGTTACAGTGGGGTGGTTTCCAGTAAATATTCCAGTCACTTCTTTTGGGCCATGTCAGAGTCCATGTCTTCATCAGCTGTTCGAAAGTTATTAGGTTGCCTGCATGAGTGCATATTGGATGAGTGTGTTGGGTTTGCAAATGAAGTTGTAAATAGGAAGCAGTCAGGATAAGAGCTGGTGCTTTAATGTTTCCTAGCTGGTGCACTTGCTAGTGTGTTCTGGATTTCCAATGTAGACAGTGACACTGAAACCTTAACATGTGCTGATTGTTTACCCAGACACTTCTAAAGTGGGTGTAGACTTGCTCAAGGAAAACTAACTGGCAGTCTTATATGCATATAAAAGCTTTCTCTCTGAGCCTCTGGTAGTTGTTTAGGTGTTAATATTGACTGTCTACTTTAGAGGTGCAAAAAAGCTTTAAATCAGTGCCTTTCTGCACGATTAAAGACCTTTCAAGGTTAAATTTCTGTTTCAAATAATGTAATAGAATTTTAAGACTGTAGTTTTGCTTTAGTGTTCATGATCTCTATACTGAACACATACAAACTAGGAGTTTAAAAGATATGAACATATGAGATGGTGGAGAAAACTTCAGTATCCTTTGTAAGGGGAGTTGTTCTGGATAGTTTATCACAGGTCTTGACAAAATCATCAGGGAAGTAACACAACTCATTTATGATGGCAGTGGGATGGTGGGTATAGTGCATGAAAAAGTGTGTGCAAGTGTTTTGCAGTCTTCGGATGAAGATACAGATAACTAAAATATTGTTGTGGTATTTATTCTTTAACTAGTACTTTAAAAAATAGTTCCATGTTTTCTTGTAAGTTTAATATATATGTTAGCTCTAAAAAAAACATGCTTTACAGTTCTAGGTGTATTTCATTACATACTTATTGCTGTTTTAATATTTTTATAAGTAAATATTTTACAAGTCTTTTTACACTTACTACTTCCATTTTCTATTGTTGGAATTCAAAGTTTTGAAGCAATTTTAAATTCATCATCTTTGTTTTGTCAAATAATGAACATAAACATGGGCAATCGCACCTAGAGTTGGTTTGTTTTTATTGTTGGGAAGATGTGTGGCCTAACTTACTCCAGCATGATGTTAGTTGCTTTTTAATAAAAATAACCTTAGAAAGAAGGCAAGTCTTATTGGTTGTGTCAAAATATAATTTTTTTTAGGAGCATCCAAGAGTAAAAATTGGTGTTTTCATTGAACAACCCACTCCTTTCCTACCTAAATTTTTAGACAGACTGTTGACACTGGACTACCCAAAGGAGGCCCTCAGTATCTTCATTCATAATAATGTAAGTATGTTACTATTCTGCAAAATGCCATTTTTAGATGTTGTGGTATGAATTAAAAGCTTGTGCTCACAATAAGGAAGTTTGGAATATCACTGAGTGTGGCTTCATCCCCAGCCACCTTGGTAACACTGAATGCTTCCTTCCTGCTGGGTGATCTCTCCCTGGGGATGGCAGAGTAGGGATGGTCATGGGCAGGGGCTGGGGCACCAAAGAGCCATTCTCTGCTGACTGGGCACAGGCTCCTTCTCTCTGAAGCCCTTCTGGAGTGCTTTAAAAACTCCTCTGTGCCTATGAGACTGTAGGATGGGGGTTAAAGTACTATGATAAAATACTGCATAAACAGTTTGAGTTGTGTTGTTGGTCTAGATGTACAGCTTTGATTTATATAGCTGATGTGTTGGGTTCTCTTGCCAAAACTTTGGACAAAAGAGCTTGATTTTTAATGATAGCTATATTGGAATATCTTCAAATACTGTTTTCCATCTGTTTGTTTAGGATAGAATACAATTTGTTCTTGGAAACTGTTTATGATTCCACAGCAATTTGTACTTTTCATTACAAAAATGTTAACATGATTACAGGAGGTTTACCATGAAAAGCACATCAAGAAATTCTGGGAAAAAGCCAAGAACATTATCAGAAATATAAAAATTGTTGGACCTGAAGAAAATCTGAGTCAAGCAGAAGCCCGGAACATGGGAATGTAACTTCTAATTTATAAATTCTTTATAGTTATGAGCACACTAACATTTTTCATCTTTCATGTATGTTACTTTATATCTTAAATACTAACAATTTTACATCTTAAAGTGTAGAAATGAGCTTTTGTGGTAGAACAAACCCTAGATATCAAATATGAACTGAGTATTTTATGGTGTCTGATTAATATAAAAGCTGTTGGTCATTTGTGGAAAACATCTTTCTGGTTTGGACTGTTCCACCTCAGTAGTCCTTCATCTTTTGATGAAGGCACAGGCAATAGTAGACTGAAGAAATAACAGATGTCAGTTTATTTTTACATTATACTCAGCACAAACTATATATTTAAATATCTGTCACCAGCTTGAACTCTTAAGGCTTAAATACTTAAAGCTTTCAATTTTTCATTCTCAAATGAAAGAAGTGATGCAATACAATGAACTTCAATAATTTTTTTGTGCAGAAAAGTACATGTAGCAGTAACTATGTAGTAGTTGCAAATGAAGTAGAAATTCTAAGTACCACATTTTCAAAATATGTATGTTTTTATCCAAAACACTTTCAAGCTGAGTTGTCAGTGATTCTACAGAACAGAGTTACACCTTGCACTTGATATGCATTTAATTTCAGATTTGGACTAAGCCAACAAAACAAACAAAACACAACAAAAAGTAAAAATATGGTTAGAGCTGGACCTGGGTATACAGGTGACAATTATATTTCTTCCTATGGATCAAAAAGATGGAGATCTTCTAGAAGTGCTCTAGTACAAGTTTCTGCTTTCAGAAAAAGAAAACTTCCAGCTGACTTTGTCTTATGTCTTCCTACCTCCTGCTAGGGAGTCTGACTTTAGGTTTACACCTGGCACTTGCGGCGCCTGAATCTGACCCTGGGACATGTCCTGTATCAGACCTGTGGGCCACTGGGTTATAATGGTTGCAGCACTGGCCACTGCTGGAGTTGCTCGTGATTCTCCCTGCAGGTCCATTCATCAGGTTATAGTGTCTTACAGACCAGGATCCCAATGAGACCTTGCTGTGGTACTTAGGCAGGCTTTATTCTCATATAATTCTTGCATTCATCTTTCCTCCCAGTCTTCAGTGAATGAAAAGAGCAGAGATAAATTTGAGGCCTCTTTCTGTTATATTCAGATGTGAAGAGCACTGCATAGGCTGTTCACAGTATCGGCTGAAACAATGAAAGGAGTAGTCTTAGATGCTATTGGAAATTCATTTGAATGGGGTTTTGTTGTCCTGAAGCCACGGAGAAATTGATATTTGGCTGAGCTCCTAGTCTCTCCCATAGCCTTTCTAGGAAACATTACAAATGTCCATGGCTGTAGAAGCAGCCATTCATGTGTTTATAAAGCATGAGCATTATTAGTAGGATCTTTCATTTGAATAATGTAGATATAATTTGATGGCTCCTTTCATTTTGGCTGGGATAGGTCAGAATTTCACAGAATTTCTAGGTTGGAAGAGACCTCAAGGTCATCGAGTCCAACCTCCAACCTAACGCTAACAGCCCTCCACTAAACCATATCCCTAAGCTTTACATCTAAACGTCTTTTGGAGACTTCCAGGGATGGTGACTCCACCACTTCCCTGGGCAGCCTGTTCCAGTGCCTCACAACCCTTTCAGTGAAGAAGTTCTTCCTAACATCTAACCTAAAACTCCCCTGGCTCAACTTAAACCCATTCCCCCTCGTCCTGTCACCAGGCACGTGGGAGAACAGGCCAACCCCCACCTCGCTACAGCCTCCCTTGAGGTACCTATAGAGAGCGATAAGGTCACCCCTGAGCCTCCTCTTCTCCAGGCTGAACAAGCCCAGCTCCCTCAGCTGCTCCTCGTAGGACTTGTTCTCCAGGCCCCTCACCAGCTGCTTCGCCCTATTTCAGGTCAATTTCAGGTCATCTGCTTCTTCCATTGCATTCCTGGTTTGCTTGGCTAGCCTTCTTATCAATTTATCTAAAATAACTACACTTTAATTTTCCTCAAATCTAAAATGGAAGTATGGGATTTCTATGGGAAGGGCAGTTGCTTTTTAAAAAAAAAAATCAATTCATTGGCTTTCAACCCTCCAGCTAGCTTCCAATATACTCATTTGTATCTTAATAGTATTGTGGTGGGAATAACTTGATAAGAGATTCTTCAAATTTTAAGGGTTTGATTTACAGACACTAATGTATCTCCTGTATCTATCCACAACTGATATTTTTGTTCCATCTCTTTTTTCCCAATTTAGCCGTTTTAACTTTTCTCTATTAATATATAGCAGATTTAAAATGAGTTTGGCCTCCTTATTTGCACATTTCCCACAAAAACTGTTTTACTCCTTCAGATAAATAGTCTTCAGTTCATATTTGGTGCCTAGAGTTAAAAATAAAAGAAAACTTCAATTGAACACACAGGAGAATACTTTTGAGTATGTATTTCACTTGGTCAACCTTCTAACTTAATTTTTCCACTGTTTGGCTCAGTAAAAACTGGTGATAAATCATGAGATTCTCAGTGAATGAGACTTATGTCAATATAAATGTGAGAAAATAACTTTTTAATTTCTTCCATAACCATGTAGCAAACTTCTACCTACTTTTCTCATTCACATAATAAACTATAAAAAGGCATTTACTTTCTTGCTACCTACTGATATGGAAAAGCCCTCTCCTGAGCTTGGGGTAGTTGGATGGGTGGTGGAAAAGACACAAAATTGTGTAGTCAGCAAGGACTTGTTTGGACAATTCAGCAACATTGGCAGCAACATGAGTGTACAGCTTTCCTTATGCTACAACAGGCAGAAATGGGGAGATAAGGTAAAGTAGAATAAAAAGAAGAAAATGTTAGCTGCACATCTTCTGAGTAGTTTCTCTCTCCATGTATATCCTTTCAAAGTGCATCTTTCTTACCCTTTAAGCTATGTTTACAAGTTCTAACAGCGTTTTTTCCTTCTCTAAAGAAAATTTTCACTTGGGTTCATTGTTGTGGTTTTGCCTTATTTGGAGTTAAGATTCCAACCATCTTTAAAGAATTCATGACAAAATGGAAAATAACAGTATGAGATACTTTCAAGCAATAATAGGAAGTAGAGAGAGATGAATTTCTCATTTGTTTCTCTGAATTTTTATTTGTAAAAAGCTTACTTTCTCTAAACTTTCCTCCCAGTACTTACATTGGGATTCTTTATTTTTTGATTTTTTTTGTGTGAAAATGATTAACAATAGAACTAATTTTTTTCTGAACTCCTTGAAAATGTGATTTACCTCTGCTTTTAGTCGGAATATGAATTTTAATGTAATTTTATACTGAAAGGTTTCAAAAGTCTTTGGAAAGACTGAAATTAGTTGGGCTGTTCAATGACCTCACTGTTAGATTTTGAGCTGTGTTTTCTTGTGTGCTTCTTGAAAGTCAGGATATTACATCAAGGTTTCAGGGCTCCCATTTAGTGTTGGTAAGTGATGGATTGGACACAGGTGAACTTCTTTTAGCCCTGCCCATAAGGCTGATATTTTGGCTGTGATTAAAGGAAGAACGGAGATAAAATGTGTGTGTCTTGGATGTCAAGTGTCAGACTTGGATTTTCCACAGCTGCTGCTTCTGAATGCTTTAGTGATTTTGGATTTCAGGCTCAGCATTTTGAACTTTCAGCCTTGCAAAGGAAAAAAAACCTCCTGCCAATATTTGCTTATTAGTTTCCAGTTGCAGTAACTGTGGTGATGTTACCCAAGTCTGAGTTGCAAAGCCAAATGTTAGTGCTCTATCTATTCTGGGGCTACATTTATTCGTCTTCAGTAAAGGGTGATAGGAGCTTCTTCAGGAAAAGCAATGGCTATGGCTGAGATACTGAAAGTTGCTAAATGGCAGCAACGATGCCAAGTCTGTCAATGAGCATTGCAGGCCCTTTTCCTTACAGGGGTCCATTGAATGGCCTGAGTACTCTTTGGCTCACAGTCCACATTTGGAATCATTCTTCCATACTGTGAGAAATATGAAAATGATGAAATGCTAACTCAAACTATATCTAAACAAAATGTAAATGACTCAGTGCTAATGCAATTGAGTAGATAGTATGTTCCCATATTAACAAGTAACCCATTAGAAGATCCTCAGGGGAAAGCTTCATGAGCAGAAAAGCCATGACCCTGATCCTTCTTGAATGAGGTCAGTTGCTAGATGGGCTCATGGTTTGTCAGTAAAGTCGTAGTTCTGAGTGTAAAATACTGTAAACTAATCTGCTGAGTTTTAGTTTGTACTTCCAATAAAGTATCTTGGTGTTCTACTAAAAGTGCTACATGTACAAAATAGCTACACTGAAATAACTAAGTTTTGTACAAAAAACAAGCTTTCTTTTCAACATTTGGTCTTTGTTTATAAGCAAAGTGTAAAGAAAGTATGTTAAAGGTTTTAGCCATTTAAGTACACTAAAGTTTAGGCCAATTAAGAAGTATATTACTATACATAAGAGTATTGCTAGAAAGCACTTTCCACTTGTTCCTTGCTGTGGCCTGATTGCACATACTAAATAGTTCCAAATGTAATCTGGCATTTCTGTATCTGTGAAGGTTAGCATACATCGTAAGAATGTAATACTTTAAAGCAACACAATATCCAAGATTATTTAAATCCCTTCAGGGGAGCTACTTGCCAACATTGAAATCCTAAAGAAAAGATGCATGAATTTGCTATGAATAAGCTTGTTGTATTCATTTTGACAAATCTTTACAGTTTTCTGTATACCTGAAATTGGAAGCATTTTAATGGAGGCTTTTGTTAGTGACCATAAAATGCAAAGGCAAAACTTTTATTTTACATTTGATTAGTACCTAGAAATGCAAGGATAATCATCACTTAATACATTTGCCATTTGGTGATCCAGTCTTCAGTGTTGTATAGAAGGAAATAAGAGGAAAAAAGTCACAGTAGCAGCATTCATTTTTGGCCTCTTAGTCTGTGTATATGTACATATAAATATATATCATAGATATAAAGATAAAATGTACTTAATATTCTTGTTTATAAAGGTTGAAGTTAGAGCTTTCTTAATATTAGTGACTGAAACTCTTAATTTAGTATTTTGCTTTGGATTAATATGTGAATGATGAACAGAAAGATTTGTCAACATAACACATTGAACCAGATTTAATGGAATTCTGGCTCTTTAAGAAAGGGTAAATGGTAAGGGACCGTAAATTCTGAAATAATATGAAGTTTTCCAGCTGTGTTTGGCTATGACTACGTACAAATCTCTTCTGTTTTTCTTCACATTGTTCATAATTAAAAACATGAATTCCATTCATATCTTTGTTAATGGCAGCAGATTTTTTTTCCTTCTGGGGAGGTATTGGGCAGTGCTGTGGCTGAAAGCCTGGACTGACAGGGTCTGTCACTGTCAGGTTTAGTTTCCTCAGTAGTAGAGTGGGGATAAAGATACTTGAATATTTTTGGAATGAGTTTAGCTAATGTCAAGTGCAATATAAAAAGTTACTACTAACTATTGTAGTTATGGTAATGATAAAAGCTACAGGTGAATTGCATTCAGTAGTTGTAAAGCTTTAGCTTTCAATGGAGTAGGCTAGTAATGGGAAATGTTATAAAGAATTGCTGGGCTGTGTTATGTCAGAAATAAAACCTGCCACTTTAAGTTGGAGCAATTATGTGAGAAAGTGCTGATTAAGGAATTGCAGTCATATAAGAGTGTATTAATAAGACAAACTGTTGGTGAAGGAGAAGTTAAGACAAAAATGGAGAATGACCAAAGACTTAAACAGTGGGTTTGTGTCCAAACACTGACTTCTGCAGTAGTGGGAATGCTATTTCTATCACTTTGGTACTTTAAAAATTTGGTTTGAGTCATTATCACATCTTTAGTGGTTGAAGAGGAAAGATTGCTTAAATTTATGGATGGAAAACACCTCACCTTCTGTGATTTCAGTGAAGTCACACATCTGAAATCCTTTGTATATAGGAAAGTTTGGTAAAAGATCCCAATTTTGTTGACAAATCCTTACAAGAGACATCCTAAATACTGATCCAAGTGTTATGTTACGTAGTGGAAGGGAATGGAGGAGATATAAGTAGGGAGCTGTTCCAGTGATTGCTGTGACTTGTACGTAACCTGTCATGTCTGCTGTTTGTCTTCTCCTGAAGTGACAGATCTCTTCCTTTGCAGAAAACCAGGCAGAAACAATCAAGTCAAATTGAACTTGAACCAAAACCTTGTTTGTAGACAATTCAAAGCATGAAAGTAAAATTATTTTAACACTTCAAACTGTTTGAAATTGATGCAAGTCTGTAAATAATAGTGGGGAGAATAGACAAAATCAATAATACCACTTGCATGATGGAAAGCTGCTGCTCTTGTATGACTTGAGGAATTGTTTCAATTTCTTGGAAACTACCTTTGATTTGCTATAATCTCCTACTACTCTGGTGGAGAGAGGCTCAATTCACTTTAACAAATCTTTGCCTAGTAATTGTATTTCTGCTAAAAACATATGTAGTCTGTGTCTTAGACTTATATTTATGGTAGAATGTTTCATTTTTGTTTGATGGAAGCTTTCTGTTGAATATGTGGAAATCTGTGCAAATAACTTATTCTTATAAAATCAAAATCATAACTGATGGGAATAGTGTATGGGACAAAAAACCACCTCTGTCCAAATTCTGTTCAGCAACCATGTATTTGTCTTATTCTTCACTGTAACAACTGCGGTGGTGTTGTATGTCACAAAACAACCCAGAAAAGGTCTTTACATATTTCTTTTTTACATTTTTGCCTTTCATTCTCTGTGTAAAGATTAAATTACTATTCAAATCAACAGATCACATCTATGCCACCTTTGACAGTGTGACAGCCACATGCAAGTTATTTCCTCGAAGCTTACATTTCATATTTTAGCTATCCACTACTGAGCATCAGCATTGGTATCCAGGTGTCTGTTGTAGTGCCCTGACCTCTGTTTCCTATTAGTACTAAGTGTAGTAGCTCTTACAGGACTTGGTGAAGGCTTGATACCACTTTTATAAAGAGAATTACAAGACATCTGATCCATGCTTTTAGGCTTTTTTAGTTTATTGCAGTACTGTGATCTAAACTTATCTTTTGCTGCATAACATGACGGGATTTTTATGCAATGTACAACTAGGATAGTTGGTTGCAGTATTTTTTCTGGCATTTGGCACCTTTTCTGGACATGAGTAAGCTAACCATTCCTTTTTGTCTTTTTAGGGATCTTTGTCGCCAGGATAAAGCATGTGAATATTACTTCAGCATAGATGCAGATGTTGTATTGACAAACCTGAAGACTTTAAAGTTACTGATAGAACAGAACAGGTGTAGTGTATCTCTTTACAGAATGCCTTCCAACTTGAAAAGATTCTCTGGGGCCCTTACAGTGAAAATAGGATCCTGTCTGTTCTTGTAATGTTAGATCCTCTTTGTTTACCTGTGCTATTTGATTGCCATGGCTCATAACAGGCTTGGAGGCCAACAATTCACAAAGCATTTTGTTCCTGTCAGGCAACAATTCCTGATGTGAATTTCAAATGCTTCAAAATTTGATCTAGAGAGAATGGTATGGTGTAAACAGGCTTTGTGAAATAAATCAATACTTTAAGGAATAACAATTTCAAAGTTGTTCAAGCAGTAGGCTTAAACCAACAATGAAAACAATACCAACAAAATAAGAAACCCACAAACCATAAACCAATAGTTTACTATTGGTGTTGCAGTAATACTATTTTAAAATCATAAATGTGATAAAATAGTAGAAATGTTTTATTGTAGATGAAGCATCTCTAATGACCAGTGTCTCCTTGTTTTAATACGATCTCTTAAGCTGTACTGAGCAGTGACTTAGCCAGTGGCAGCTTTTGGCAGCTTCACCTGGTGGAAGTGCTGTTTGCCATGCAGTGTGTAGCAGTGTGGCCAGCTGATATCCCTGCTGGCAGTCCCAGTGCTGCCTCACTGAGCCCCAGCCCAGTAGGAGACCCTGCTTATCTATATGCTGTCGCCATGGTACCCAGTCTGGGCACTTCTGCCAATTTGAAACTCCCCATGTTAGGTTGGTGGTGTTTGCTTCTTGGTAACAAATTTGGTATTTCTGGTATGTCACATACTTGGACTTGCCTATTTTGATTCAGTGTTAAATTTTGGGTAAGCTAATTTTCAACCTGGAATAACTTTGGTACCTGAAGTTTCACCCTTTTTTATTGTTTTTTTCTTGTCTCTGACATTGTGATGCTTTTTATATCACTGTGCTGTAAGTAGTATTTTTTTTGATTATGGAAATTCAAATCACCTTTGGTTTATAGGAATTGTTGCTTCTGTTATACTGTTTTTTTTTATCTCTGGAATGTGAGAGCCTGAATGCTTTTTTTTTTTATCTGGCTCAAGTTCAGAATAGCTGCTATAAGGTTTTACAGTCACTGGTGTTTTAACTATGTTCTTTTCTGAGGTGAGAAAAGCTGGTATATTTTGACATTGTTTACATATCACAGTTCATGTTTTCTAATTCAATGTCACTTTGCAGAAAGATAATTGCTCCACTTGTAACACGTCATGGGAAGCTTTGGTCCAATTTCTGGGGTGCTTTGAGCCCAGATGGCTACTATGCTCGGTCAGAAGATTATGTTGATATTGTCCAAGGGAAAAGAGTGTAAGTAATTATAAGCTAATTTTTAAAGTCAAGGTACCCATGTATGGTTATTAGGAACATACTTTATATGACTTTTATACAATCTTATTTCTGTGTTATTTCTGAAGGATCTTAAGTTATTTGTATTGTTCAGCTTTTTCTATTTCATAGAAACTTTTATTTCTTTTTTTTCCAAGATCACATCTTGAAATTAAAAAAAGCAAACATGAGCTATTCATCATAGATATAATCATTACCAGTACCTGTCTGGTTATGCTGGTAGTGTATAATACAGAAAATAGCAAAACAAATAGCAAAAAACAACTGGATCCCAGGAATCTTAGTCAAAAATGATCTCTGCATTCATCATATGTCTTCATCTTTTTGAGGCAAATGCTTAATCAACAAGTGACAATGATTGCAACTTCCTTGTTCTGGTGTTTCTTCTTGTATAATGTCAAGTATATCCTACAGACCTCTTGAGAAACATTTTTCTGCTGTAGCCTTTTATGCTTGTCCTTACCCTAAATGAATATTATGTAAGGTCTTCCAAGCCTGACTTTCCCATGTGGTGATGTCTTTTTGCCCTTGGAAGAACAAAAAGGTCTGAAACAGATTGCTTGAACAGAACTGGCTTGTTCTCAATAGCACTGAAAGATGTGCTCATGGTGCTGGGAGGCCTGGCCATGGGAGGGAGGGAATCTGCAAAGCATTCATTATAGCAGCACTGCTTTGTTGATATTGGCCCAACTCACATAAATATATGGCCTGCTGTGGTCAGTGGGTGTTTATGTGAGGGGGTCAGATGAGCTGTGTGAAGCCTTAGTACAGTCTTTCAACTCATTTAAAAATCTGTTTCAGAATTACTTTTTCCATCTGCCATTGTAGAATAATAGTATAATTTAAGAGTTTGCCTTAAATATGGAAACATGAAGTACATTTGTAGTTAAAAACTCTCTTCAGGGAACTTGACCTTATTTTTTATGAAAATAATTTGTAGAAATTGAATTACAGCCTACACTCACATTTGAGAAGTGACTTCTTGATGCACAGCTGTAATTCTTCAGATGTCTTGGGAATGTTTTAGCTTCATTGCCTTGAAACTTGCTTTGTCTTACCAGCAAATACAGAGATGCTGATTTACTAGAATAGACAACAAATCAGTCATAGAATATCCCAAGTTGGTAGGGACCTGTGAGGATCGAGTCCAACTCCTGAATTATTGTGAAACTAGTTATTTGCCTTTTTTTACAGAGGAGTATGGAATATTCCATATATGGCAAATGTATACTTGATTAAGGGACAAACCCTTAGATCAGAGATGAAAGAGAACTACTTCACACGTGATAAGTTGGATCCTGATATGGCTTTCTGCAGGAATGCCAGGGAAATGGTAATGTACATCTATAACGGCTTGCTTTAAATGCACACAGGCTTCTTTGTGTTATGCTATACTTGACCATTTCACTTAATCTTGGTTTTAAAATTTTTACTTCTAATTCAAAGTACTGGCCAATTTTTGTGACACAGAACATTTTAGGTGTATTTTTTTTAATTGTTGAGAAGAACAGATTAAAAGTTTTTCCAGTGGCAGTGCACTGACTATGTGGTAGTTTTGATTTATTTAAACATGCTAAAACTTCCTGTTGAGGTTAAAGACCTTCCTTGGTGGTGGAACCTCAACAGGAGGGAAGAAAGCTCAACTTCTCCGCTGTGCATGACTTCAAATTTATCAATGCGCACACCTTTACTATGCACATTTTGATAGAATGTGAAACTTCTAGAAGACTAAGCTGGAATATTCTGCAATTTTATAAGTTAATACACTTTTAATCTAGTAATGGACAATAATATAAAAAAACAGATGTGGTATGGTAGGAATCTTCTTAGGGGATATGAATTACTCATTAATTTTTCTAGGTTTGATTAAAACTATCAGAAACTTGTTACTTCCAGTAAACTAATGAGAAACTTAACTTGTACTGTAAAAATGAGTATGTAAATCCACACTTCTACTGATATTTACACTAGTTTCAGCACAGAAATGATAAGAGCTAAACAAGACCTATTTCCAGACACTATAGCATTGAAAAATAATTCTGCTGAATTGAACAAGAAAAGTTGGCAAGTATTAATTTGTCCCCCCATAACAAGGCATGATTTCCTTTCTTTGTGCTGACTCCTCAACCTCCCCATCCAATTCTCTTGTATTCAAACCTTCTCAGCATCATTTATTGCAGACTTGTGCTTCCCATGCACTCATTCAACTAATCTGACTGTGGCTCATCAGGAAATTGCTTTTTCTTTCCTGGTCTGTGCTGTAAGATTGTTTGGTACATGCTTGTTTTTGTATTGCAGCAGATAAGAAGGGGCTGGTGGAAACAGCTTTGACTTGTATGTTAAGCTTTGCTTGGAGATGCATGTTGTCTGTAAAGGCATATCAGCTTTTGATCGAAGGCTGCTATTTCCCTATTGTAACTGTAGAAACCTAGTAGTACTTGGACAAAAAAAAGAAACTATATCAGAAAACTGATGTGATGATTCTCCTTCATTTTAGACTTTACAAAGGGAAAAAGACTCCCCTTCTTCGGAAACATTCCATATGCTCAGACCCCCAAAGGTGTTGATTTTTTTTATTTGTTAGTTCTTATTACATGCAGTGCTATTCTACCAAAGGAAGATCCTTTTCCTCTGTCCACTTACTCTTCACAGAATATCACTACAGCTTTCTCTTTAGTCTTGTAAGATTCCAATTTGCAACAGCACAGGTTCTTCACAACCAGCTTCAAATGACTTATGCTTGTTATTTCCCCAGGATTGTTTCTCAGTGCTCCTGGGGTCATGGCATGCTAAAGCAGTTTTCTAGCAGATAAAATTGATTCAGCAGGCCTAGGACGGAATAAAGCTAAAATTCCTGCCAGGTCAGCCAGGGTCCCTCCATGAACATAGGGTAGCTGTGAAATCAGTGTCGTTTTAAGCTGTTTTTCTTGAGCCAGATCTTCCTTATTCTCCCTGCTGCAGCTATTTTATGATTTGATAGGTGCCCAAAATAGGGCACGTATTTAACAATCATTATCGTTCTAACAATTTAACTCTTTTTCAGACAAAAACTTGGAAATAAAAATATCCAAGAAATAATAATATCCAAATGGGGATGTCTTTATTTATTGCAAATTTAGGTCACAAATGCTTCTGAAATGAGATTTAAGTCTGAAAAACAGTAAACTTAATGAATACTCAATTTCTTAAAATATTTTCTGCTACCATTGCTAATCAAGTTTTTAATAGTTTTTAATATCTTCTGTTAGCAGTTTGATAATAAAACTGTATTACCACACTTCATATTTTGTACATATTTTTCCAATGTTTACTAAGGGGATAATACTTGAAAGTGCTTAGTCGCTTTGCACCCTGATCTGAATATTCTTGTGCTGTATTTGCAAATACCTTTTTTTATTTCAGGCCAGTTCACCAGGATGATACAGTGAATACTCTGAAATAATGTTTCTTCTTTTGATTTCCATTAGGACTTTCTGTTAGCTTGTTCTCTTGGCTTTTAGTTAGAAACTAAAACTTAGATGTTGATTTTTTTTCGTGTGAATATCTTCAGTTTGAGAACAGATACTTCTAGTGTGGCTGCTTAGGTTTTCTGGAAAACAATCTCTTGTCTGTTTTCTCCTTTCTGTGTATTTTTGCACTATGAATAATATGTCTTTGTTTAACTGTCTTGAAAGATATATTCAATTCAATGCTTGTAAACAAGAAATCAAGTTTTTGATTAGAGTCAAGTATTTTGCTAAGATGGATGGTTTTGCTAATGATATTTTTTGTTTGGTGTAGGGTGTTTTCATGTACATCACCAACAGACATGAATTTGGAAGACTTATTTCCACAGCCAATTACAATACTTCCCACTATAACAATGACCTCTGGCAGATATTTGAAAATCCTGTGGTATGCATCTAATTATTGATTAAACACTTTTTTCAAATACTTTCAAATACAATGTATTATAAAGTACTTGGAACTTCAAGACTATGCAGAAAACATGTGTGTATTGTGCACTAAATATTGGTTGTATATTTAGTGGTGTTCTCTACCACTCATTTGACAATATCAAAGTCCACTGATGACTGCAGTAAGGAGTTGGAGATATGGCCATGATGTAGGCTGTGGATTCATGATTTAGACATGATGAAATTCATTTCTTTTGTGGTTATAAGGAATTGTTTAATTGTTTCTCGTGCTTTCCATAGAGCGCACGAACAGAGCACAAATGATTCTTTAGTAGATGAATTCTTAATGATTCTACAAATTAACAAATGATTCTTTAGTAGATTAATTCTTAATCTTTTAAAATTATTCTTGCCAGGACTGGAAGGAAACCTACATAAATCCCAACTATTCAAAGATCTTCACGGATAACATAGTAGAACAGGTGAGTATAACTATCATTAGACAAAGACTACTTGTCTTATTTTGGGGATTGACTGATAAGTTAGCATGGAAACAGCTATTATATGCCAATGCTTTGGTGTGCAGCAGAACAGTTTGTTTTGGATCACTACTAAATTTGTCAGTGAAAATTGAGATGCTAGAAGTCCAAAAAAAAAAAAAAATTTGCTAGATTGTTCAGATTAATGTAATTGTAGAAGTAATTGCCGTCTCCAGAATAAAATTGTAGCTTATTTGAGTAAGCTAGTACCACTAGCAAAAGACCTAATAAAATTTTTGTAAGAGATTGTTGTGGTTTTAGTATCTAGTAAAGTCAAGCTCTTACAGATGATTTTCTTGGGGTTTGCATTTCCCTATGGATTCTATAAGATCTGGTAACCATCAACCCAAGATGAAGCCTTTTGCTGGATACTAAGTATTTTTTTTCCTTCCTGTCTGTCTGCTTGCTTTCATGTAACTGGGCTGGACACAGTGCTTTTATGATGATAATTGTTTACTGGTGTTGGATGACTATTTTTGTGACAACTAGGCACAGTGTTTTAATAAACTTGGCTTCATTAAAAGCTGGGATAAATTGCTTTTGTATTTAAAAACGTTAAGTTTGAAACAGTTTTTCTTAATAGTTCTTATGTAAAAGACTCAGGCTATTAAATCAACCAAGACACAATATTTGGGTGCACTAGCACAGCTGTTAAAGCTGAGTCACAACTTCTAAGGTAGCTCATAGCTTTTGCTTCATTCTGTGAAAATACACTTGTGGACCAAGACAAAACTTGATTATTTAAATGGATCTGAATTATGGCTCAGAAGAGAATGGCTGATATTCTTTAGTGACCAAAAAAGTGAAAGTGTTGTTGGCATGAGCTGGTTTTACAGCTGAAAATAAAAAGGTAACTGTTGTAACTTAACTCCACTAAAAGAGATGAATGTAGATTTCATGTTTTCATAGCCATGTCCGGATGTTTTTTGGTTTCCTATATTTTCTGATACTGCCTGTGATGAATTGGTAGAAGAAATGGAACATTTTGGACAATGGTCTGGCGGAAAACACCAAGTAAGTATCAGCCTCTATAAACATTGAGAGTACATTTATAATAAGTCATAGTGTACTGCAATAAACTTTCCAACAAATGCTAATGACCCAAGACATCTGCTGCATGGTATAAAAATGCCTTGTTTTGTCTACTACATAGCTTGTTGTTCAGTAGTTTGAGACATTCCTCAATTAGCCTTAAAGTAGCAAATTCAGACTTTAGGAGTACTGCAGCTACTGTAGTAGTTATCCAAGGCTGATCTTTAACTGTTCAGAGAAGTTTTACTCATTCACCTCAAATCCTGATTTGTCAGACTTGCCCCCCTAAGTGGTTACCTACAGGTGTCATAAGATACTATTTGTATTTGCACCAGGTTCAAAGTATTCATAACTACTGCTTAAAGTAGTATTCATAAGTATTCATAACTACTGCTTAAATCCAAGTTCTAAAAACAAAGGTCTATCAATTTTGCAAATGCTTGGAAAGGAGATATGTTGCAGTCACGATTTTACTGCAGGTTGTAGCCTCTAGAAAGGCTTCTTAAAATGCTTTTATCTTAAAATTTTAGCATATTTAATTATAAGCATACTTAATCTTATTTAATCTTAAAATTATTTTAACATTTTTATCGTGACAGTTGAGGCCTGTGCTCTGATCTGATCTACATCTCAATAATTAAGAGTTTCACTAGGGAACTGATTTTATTTACAGGCAGCACATTTAGATGTGCTGCCTGTAAAGGCAGGTGTCCACTCACCTTCTAAAAACCATCCAGATCTTGATCATTGATACTTCAGCAATTACTCACAGCAGTTAGCTGTGAGATTACTGTATGTTAAACTTACATATGCACTGCTCTGCAGAATCATGAATGCTTGTAGAAGTGCCAGAAGCATTCCATGCCCATATTTCAAGACTATTTATGGTGTTTTCATTAGGACAGCCGTATTTCTGGAGGTTATGAAAATGTCCCAACTGATGATATTCATATGAAGCAAATTGGACTGGATAATGAATGGCTGCATTTCATAAGAGAGTTCATTGCTCCAGTGACACTAAAAGTGTTTGCTGGCTATTATACCAAGGTATGTGTTTAAAAGTATTGCAGATAATCTCTAAATGCAATTACTAATTCTAAGTATTTTAACAACTGTATCATATTTAGGTTGATCGGCACATTTACAAGCCACGTAGCAGTAATTATAGATGAATATTGTGTTGTTAACTCAGCTTTAAATGGAGAAACAAAAACAACAGCAACAAAAAACCTTATGTGTGACTTGGAAGTTTGCATGTTGAAGTCTGACTATATATTTTGTTTCAGGGATATGCTTTATTGAATTTTGTTGTAAAATACAGCCCTGACAGACAGCGGTCACTCAGACCTCATCACGACTCCTCTACGTTCACGATCAATATTGCACTCAACAAAGTAGGAGAGGATTTTCAAGTAAGTTGGCAACAAACTTATTGAATTTAAAAAAAGTCATTCTTGGAGTTGTCTAATATTGTTTTCAAACTAGAGCCCAAATGGATATACTGAAAAGCTGTGTCGAAGGGGAAAAGATATGCAATGCAAGCAGAGAGATTTTATTTCCTGGTGGTTTTGATAAGAATCAATTTTTCTCTATTGCAGGATCTGTGCCTGTTAATGCACTAAAGTTGAGTTGGTCAAAATGGCTTTAGATGATGGAGGAAAGGAGTTGAGGAAAAAGTTTGGAGATATTCACTTTTAACATTTCTGAAACAATTAATGTAGTGAAATACAATTTTTTTTCCATTTTTTAAATACTACCAAGTTCTCTTAAATGGCTTTTCTTTACAGTTTTTTGTTTTTAAAAATTTCTTTAGGCCAGACACAAAACCGAAACTTTCACTAAGGACAAAGTAGTACAGTTGTACTACTTTCTCTTTTTGCCCTAAGATAAATTTTTTGCTGTGATACTTATTCAAATGAAACAGCCCTCAGGAAATGGAGACAAACAGGGTAGTAACAGTAACATCCAGCTTTGACTGGTAGAGAAACTTAACCCTCTTTTTTATAAGGCCATGTCCTGTATTATTTGTACTTGCACTTAACATCCATATGTATGTTTCTCAAATTTATTCCTTTAGAAAATATTGCTTCAGCTTGAAACCAACAACTAGACTAATTTAATTAGCATTGTTTAAATGATGTCATGGATAGAGATGCAGTTCTAGAACAGGGCCTATGAACATTGGTTTGCTATTCTCTGCATCATTTGCAGTAATGTTACTGAAAATCTGTTTCTCGGAGGTGCTGACTGAATGAGTTGTTATCCAGGGAATGCTAAAGTAAGGGGAAGTCTAAATTATTGCTAAAGCTTGCCTGTTATGAATTGCTCAGAAGACAGTAATTTGAACAATAGTATGCATAGTTTAAACAAAACTTACCGTAACAGCCTATTATTATCATTTTAAATTGTGGATAAATATTTATCATAAGTGTGGTGTTTTTTGTTTTTTGTTGCTACAGGGAGGTGGATGTAAATTTCTTAGGTACAACTGCTCCATTGAGTCACCCAGGAAAGGATGGAGCTTCATGCACCCAGGAAGACTTACTCATTTACATGAAGGACTTCCTATCTTGAATGGCACAAGATACATTGCAGTATCGTTTATTGACCCATAATTTTATTTTGCCCTCTTCAACACCAGTGTTTGATTCTTTACCTAAACATTTATTTATAGTTTTCTTCTGGAAGAAGGTGATACAAGAAATTAAGTTACTGTTCCTAGACAGCAGGGTTACTTTGGGCTAAAGAACAAAAGTTTTTAAATTTCTCAGTATCTGCTCTGAGCCTTGAGTCACAAAGTAAACATGTCCTGCTTATCTTTCCATTTTGCTGTCTTAAAGAGTAGGTAAGGAGGAAAAATGGAAAATCATTTTACAATGAATCTTTCTATTTTGGGAAAAATCCTAGATGCAAAATTATCTGAAACTTATTGTGGTTTTTATTCAAGTGACACATTTAAAATCGTGTAGTGTGTATATTTGGTACCAACTAATTAAAAAGCACAGCCTAAAAACAAAGTGAATGTCATGCATTTATTGGGGTTAAGCAATAATTCCGGAGATGGGTATATATATTTAAGGGAAAACATCTCAGTAGCCTGTTTTCTTAATTCACTTAAAGATACACATTTCAGTATTTTAGGGGAAAAAAAGGCAGAGATGGAGTAATGATTAAATAATTCAGCTAAGAAAAATGTTTTTATCATTTGTTTTAAGAACTCAATGTGTTAAAATTACTTCTCTTCACCAAGTGACCTTCACTTAAAATAGTTATTTTTCTAAGTATGTAATTGAACCCAACTGATGCTAGAAATTTGGTGTTTATTTTCAGTGATGGTAAATTTTAATAGCAGGATCTTTTATAAAGACAATTTTCTACTTGTATTTAAAGTTACTTGAATTTTGTATCAGGAAAAAATTGTGGAAGTCCCTTTTAAACCTAAGGGTCTTAACTTGCTGTTTATTTTAAAGAAATACATTTAAAATATTCCTACTGTATCTACTGTTTGTAATTTAAAGAAACTTGAAGCAAACTATCTCAAAGTCTACCGTGCCAAAATGCACATCTTGGAAAATCTTGTGAAAAATAAAGGGTAATTTTAAATTAATGTAACACCTTGTGGTTTTATTCAAGTGGGTGGCTGAGCTCTGCCACACCTGCTCTCACTCCCCCTCCTCAAAGAGGAATAGGGAGAAAATGCAATCAAAAGGGCTCAAAGGTTAAGATAAGGACAAGGAGATCATGCAGTAATTATCATGACAGGCAAAACAGACTCAGTATAGGGAGATAGTAATAAGCAATAAGTCTTACTAACACACTAGAGAAGTGAGAAACAAAGGAAAGAAACCAAAAATGCTTTTGCCTCCATCCACCTTCTTCCACCTCCTCCCCTAGAGGCACAGGGGGAACGGAGGAACAGAGGTTATGGTCAGTCTATAGCTCTCCTTCTCTGATGCTCCTTCTCAGTCACTCTCATCTCCTGTGTTGTGGGGTCCCTCCCATGGGATACAGTCCTTGATGAACTGATCTGGTTTGGGCTTCCCACAGGCAGCAGCTCTTCAAGCACTGCTGCAGATATGGGTCTGTACCACAGGGTCCATCTTTCAGGAGCAAGCTGCTCCAACCTGGATCCCCTATAGGCAGCAGCTCCTGCCAGGTCTCCTGCTCCTGCATGGTCTCCTCTCCACTGGCTACAGGTCCAGCCTGGAATCTGCTCCACAGGCTGCAGTCTCCATTGGTTCAGGTCCACCTGCTCCACTGTGGGTACTCCATGGGCTGCAGGGGGGCAGCCTGCTTCACCATGGTCCTTACCACAGGCTGCAGGGGACTTCTGCTCTGGCACCTGGAGCACCTCTTCCCCCTCCTTCTTCACTGATCTTGGCACCTGCAAGGCTGTTCCTCACTTGTCTCACTCTCCCAGCTGCTGTGTGGTGCAGTGTTTTTTTTTTTTTCCTGTGTTAAATGCGTTCTCACAGAGGTGCAAAACAACATCACTTGCTGTTGACAGCTCTGGTCAGCAGTGGGGCCCTTATCAAACATGGGGCAGCTTCTAGATCCTTCTCACAGAAGCCACTCCTGCTACCCAAGCCTTGCCATGTAAACCCACTACACACCTTTTGCTTGAATGTATTAGGGTTTTTTGCATATTGTCTTTATTCTTACAGAAGTTAAATTTGTTTTTCAATGAGTTCTAGATGCACTTAGATTGCTAGAAGCTTCCCAAGATGGTGCTGGTTTTCAGCTTATTTGCTTTGTTACTGTCGAAGTTATTTCTCTTGTGAGTTGGCACCTATGAACCAAATATTGCGTTACACTTTCAGAACAACCCCAGCAGGATGCATGTTTCTTGTCTCTGCCCAACTTTCCTTCATTTTTAGTAGAGAGGCTTTGGATCTAAATAGTAAATCACTTTTTACCTGCTGAAGAAGCTTCATATCAAGTTCTACTAAATGGAAGTTCTACTTGGAGCTGAGAGGATGGGGAGCGAAGTTCAAAGACTATATTACGCCAAATAAGCATGTTTATTTCCATACCAGGTTGTTTTGAAGAGTAGGTTGTAACCATACCTCGTCCCACTGAAGCAAATGCATCAAAAAGTAATAACTTTGATAATACACAAGTGAGCTGGCTTGAAAAAACCTGTTTTCCCACAGGAAACTTTGCTTTCATTTCCCATACATTTCCCAACCCTTCTCCATTTCAGGATAATAATCAGAGGTTGACAAATATATCCCCCAACTTTGTTTCCAGACGCAAAACACATCTTAGTGAGTGTCTGTGGATATATAGCCTGTGCTTGGGCAAATACTACAGACCACAAAATCTTAACGAGTTTGAAATGAAAGCAGCCTGTGTTAATTGCTTTTTTTTCCTGAGCATTTGCCTGCAGTCTGTTAGACTAACTCAGAACGGAGTAGTGTTATTTAACACTGGATCAGTTAAAGACAGTTTAATTCTAAATGGAGTTTTCTTGAAAAGCTGCAACTACAACAATAAAAAAGACAATCCTTTAACACAAAACATGGAAAGATTTTAAAGTGTTCTTTCATGACTTGTTTTATGTATTTCATACTACTCAGTCACATTAGATTTTTTTTCTGCCTTTTTCCCCCCACAACATAAATATTTGTGCTTACTGTTAAATTTGTTTTCATCTATTAATCTTCTTGCAGATGTAATGCTTTATTTAATGTATTGCACACTCACTGGAAGAGATGTGTATACCCATGCTCACGTTACTAAAAAAAAAAATATTTTTTAAAAAGTTCTTGACAAGGTTGTCCACTTGCTTGAATTGTACAGAATTGTCTAAAATCAATTCTTGAGAACTAACAGATACCAGGAAATAAGGTCTTAATTGTTCACCTGAATTCATTCTGAAAGCTTTGCTACACTATTATGTCAGTGCACTAGCTCCAACTGTCACTGTTCAGAAACTATTTTTAACTTTCATTAACTTTAAAAGCAGTTTTAAAAGGTTTTTCAGTCCCCTAACAGTGTGTGTTTTGAGACATGCATACATGTATGTGCCTCAGAAAGAAAGCAGTAACTTTAATCCCAGAAGTGTATGAGAGACCTTGGGAGTACAGGGACATGAAGGTGCTCTGCAACAGATGAGACATTTGTGAAGTACCTGTTTTGTTTTGCTTTTGCTGGCTTTATTTTTCATTTTCACTGTGAAGTACTTGAATTTAAGATTATGATGTGGGGAAGAGGTGGTAGAAGGGGGTATATGGATAAAGAGGATTTCTTAACTACTTTAACTGAAAGGATATAGATTGCCTTCATATTTGTGAGACTGCTACTTCTAAATAACATTCAGAATACTTAGTAATACTTTCACACTTTTAATCTTTTACATCACTTACAACGAGGAATATTTGTCACTTTTTTTCCCCAAAGTATTGCTGCTCCACTCTTACTGTGAACTGATAAGAATAAGACTGACAAGACCAAAAGAAAGATGGATTTTCAGTAAGGCAATAATAAAAGTCAAATTGATTGTGCCTTTTCCATGTCTTTTCTCCAGTTTACAGTATTCATGGAATAAATGTTGATTCAAAGCAGAGCTTCCACAACAGCTTTCTTTTCAATGTGTAGGAAATAAGGAGATAAAGATACTTGGAGAACTCTAGAAAACCCCCCTTAATGAGTAATTCTGGATCTAATGAAGCAGACTGTCTTGTTCAACAGTAATGGAGAAACTTGTAACACTATCAATTTTCAAAATCCTGAATACAAATCAAACATTATACACAATTGGAAAGAAATGCTTCTCTTGTCTTAATTGAAACCTTTTATTTGTTACCTGTATTCTTTTTTTTTTTTCTTCTGTCTTCTGTAGTTATATTCCCATTTGATATAGGTTTTAACATCTGCGTAAATACATCCCACTTACAGATTGATGTCTATCTTTTAGTGATTCCTGGGAGGGGGAAATGAGGAGGTGATGAGTCAGTGCTCAGGAAACCTCAAAATTCTTCCCAGAGAACTGCAGCATTGGCACAGCTGCACAGCATGATCCTTGACCATAAGCTAGCACAAGGAGACCTGAGAAGCAGTTGATTTCTTGATATGCTTCTAAGGCTGCTATGTGTAGAGAGTTGATTGTTGGTTGCTTTCTCCCTCACTAATTTATTGCTTTTGGAAAGTTGGGGCAGAAAGGGTTAAGTATAAGCTACTAAAAGCTAATTTTAACACTTAGAAGAATTTGGAGTAGTGGTGAATGCAGTGAGTGGGTGCACAACGCAATGCTGAAATTCTGGCACAGCCAACGTAGAGACTAATCTCTGAGACGCTTCTGCAAGCTCAAGGGATCATGAGATATATAAAGCAAGTTGGTCATTCTTTAAAACACGCACCACATAAAGTGGGGCAGGCAGTCAAGGTCCTAATACCTAAAACATTCTGCCTTAAAATTTCCAGATTCATATTGCCTCAGACTTTGCTGTGCCACCATGAATTATAATAGAGATCTTGATAGCATTACTTGCAACAAGAGAAAATTCTTACTTGTACTTGTGCAGCAGTATGCTTTAATGTGTATGAGTGTTTTGGCCACACGAGCTAGGAACTCTTGGTTCTCTTTGCCTGTGCCCTCATCACTCTTTTATTTATTTATTTATTTTTTCAGTTTATAGAGCCAGTGGAATGAGATGGACAGAGTGAGCCACTGTGAATGCCGTTCCCCTGGTGCTGCAGATGAGCCTTCTGTCCTGCCCTGTCATGTGGTTGGTGGAGCAGGTAACCACTGAGCTGCTTCACTGCCGTGGTATGTGTTTAGTGAGGATTTTTAGTCTTCACCTCATGATCTATCAGTCCCCGTGAATGTACACAAATCCATGCTTGATCTCTTCCGAAGCCTGGCTGTATCTCAGTCTTGTTCAACAAAGGGGATGTTTTTCATTGTGCTTCTCAAACTTGGAAAAAGGGATTTCCCACGTTCTGAAAGCTAGGGAGCACAGGGAAGCACGCAGCCAAGACTTGATTTTATGTAAATAAACTGACATAAAGGAACTTTCCAGGAACTTGATCCACATTAAAAGAAATTCTAAAGGAGAAGTAGGAAAACAAGATACAAGCTGAACACAGAGGTGAGAGAAATGCTGTGCATTTTGCATCAATAGGCAGACATAACCTACCTGAAGCTGGAAAACGCAGATGTGGAAGGCTGAATAGAGATACCAGTGTGTTTCCAAAATAGCTCTGCAGGTATTCTTGAAATGTTGCTTAAGCAAATAAATGGTTCTATTCTTGCCAAGTTAGTCCCATTCTTATTTACTTTTAGTCTGAAAGGAACAAAAAGGGCATTATAAAGCTACAGCACCATTCAAATGTTGGGAAACAGAAGCTCTTTTTTGGAAAAAAAAAAAAAAAATAAAATTATATTGCAGAGGAAAGGGAACTTTACAGCCATTAAGATGTCAAAGCTACTCCTGCATGGAGTATTTTATGACCAGAACCCTGAGGAGGCACTTCAGGAATATTGTCCAAATACCACACCCTGAAGGCCTATTTTTATTTTTGTGTGGATTTAGCATTCTTTAAAAATAATTCTTAAAAAAGATCAGGAAGTAGCTACAGACATGCTTCCTGAAGGGTCCTCTCTTCATGGACAACCAAAAATATGAGTTAGCGTAAAGCATAGGTATTTGACCATGTGGCTGGACTTGCAGCCTTGTGATCATTTCTCAGCCAGGAAGCTCCCTGGGCATGCTACTGCATGTGGCACTGCTGCCTAATGGGGCTCGGGCCTGGCATTAAAACTCCATGACAAGTAAGTTATTCTAGGCTAACAGTTTAAAGACAAATAGAGAAATCTGTTTTTGAATAGATTTTAAGCAATAATTTGAATTTGTGAATGCAGGTTGCTGATACAAGTATTAATTTCAGCTGGAGTGAGCGTGTGTACAGCTTCAAAGTATCCTTTACTTGGAATTGTCTGTGAGTTGATAAGTTAGCAAAAAATTCATACCTGAAGTGCTCATCAATTTCTTTCCTGCAAAGCAGGTGATGTTGGTTTGTATTGAGACTCTTGGGTACAGGAGATTTTGGAGAGGTCTGTGAGGCTCAAATGGAGGGGAGGTGGTGAGTGGGGTAGTCCTTTAATTGGAAGAGACATTAAGCAAGGAGGCATGACATGAAAGTAGTGGGTCTGAAGCTTTTTTGCATGACATGTATTTGAGACGTGGATGTTCACAGGTTGTCAGAGCAGACTGCCCAAGGTCATGGGTGAGAGAGCCCCCGAGGGTTTTTAAGAAGACATCCCCAAACTGCAGGTGCTTAAGGGCCCACCTAGGTAAAGACTTGTGTTTTTATTCTGTTGTTACCTCTTGCCCAGGGACCTGCTTCTGACCATTGCTGAAGACAGAGTCCTGTCCCACTGTGGCCAGTGCTTTCATAACTTCAACCTCTGCACAATACCACGAGGAAATGGAGAAGCTGCTCTTCTTCTGCTTGTCTTGGACAGAGAGCCTTGGTCTCACACAGTTTTGTTGCCAGTATTCTTTTTCTTCAGGTCTCAGTCCCCCCACCCCCCCCAAAAAAATCCTTTAATTCATAACTTCTTTGCTGTATTAAAATTGCATAAAGCTTTGTGGATGGCAAAGTCCTCTTTCACAGCACTTGTGAAACTGATTTATGCTTAGTAGGAAGGTGTTTTTAACTGTAGAGCTTCTGTACAATTTGAGTGAACTTTCAGTAGAAATCCTGGAGCTTTTGAGTGGATTTCCTGAAAATATTAAATAAAGACCTCTCTTGGATATTGGCAGTGAAACTTAAGGTAGGAAAGATGGATCTAAAATGCAAGAAAGGTTTGAATATGTAGCAGTGTTTGGAGTTAAGTTTAAAAATTAATTTACAGTTTAAAGAAGGTAGAGCCAGACAGTGTATCCTTACAAAAAGCCTCTTCATTAATAAAAAAAAAAAAAAAAAAAAAAAAAAATTAAAAAAAAAGAAAAAACAAACAATCTGTTTTTTTCACTGCATTGGTGTGGGGTAGTCTACTACACTGTATGTTTTTTATGTATTTTTTTACTTAAGAGAAGAAGTAAGGAAGTTCATGCAGTTCTTAAGCAATACAAGCCCCTAGGTCTATAGAAATTAATGTATTAATGCAAGAAGTGATAAATACATAAAATATATAGCCTGAGTCCGCATATATAAGGAAAGTCCTGTTGACAAAGTATATCCAGTGCCCCTGAGGCTGGAGGTCTGCAGTAAGCAAAGCTTGTGTTTTGTGCTGGAGATTCCATTAGAGAATTATTTGATTTCCTTGCATAATGGGAGCTAAATGCTATATGCAAAGGAGAACTGCAGCTTTTTGTTCATGCAAAAGGAGTTGGTCTCATAATGCTGAAAATATTTCACTTCACAAAAACTTTAGAGAAGGGTATCTTTGTGTGTATTATAACTCATACATAGATACCGGTACAGTGTAATTACTTTTACTTTATAAAGACAAGTTGAGTTTTATCTTTCCTATATACAAAACTACTGCTTCTGCTGTTTTGTTTTTTGATGTTTTTCTTCAAGATGAAGTTTTTATGTGCAGTGTGCTATATTGTAGCTCTACTCATTTACTTTAAAGGCAAGCCAAGGGAGCTCTTCTAGACTGAATGCCTTCCACAGAATATTTGCCTATGAAAAACTTTATAGGAAACGTTACTGGATTTTTCATCTTTTCTCTTAAATGTCCACGAAGAGATAAGAGGAGTGTTTATTGCTAAACATAAGAATGTTTTCCTTTCAATAATGAAGTTTGCAGATCCAAAATATCTACTGCAGAAAACTGGGTTGGTTTTCATTTTTTTTGTGGTGGAAGAAACAAAACTTTTTTTTTTTTTTTTTTTTTGTGGAGCCAAGTGGTTGTATTCAAAGTACAGTTTTAAGCCTTCATGCATAAGAAATGAATATTATTGCAGTTTTTTAAAAAAAAAAGTATAAGGCAGTGGAACTGAGTAAGTGAGTGACCAACGTGGCATATCATGCTCTACTATTAAGTAGAAAAATAGCATTTAGTGTCTTTTTTTTCATTCCAGTTGCTAAGTTCTAAGTAATAGTGAAAAAGATTGGTATTGTCAGAGTTAAGCAGATCCTCTGCTGTCTTTCATTGTCTGCAGTATAAGGCTGATTCCCCAACAAACTTGTCTGCTGTCATTTGCCATGTTTTGTCATCCAAAGCACCAAGAATTATTCATAAGGCCACTAATAGGAACTCCTAGAGTTCCCCTCCCCAACTTGTTTACTTTTCTATTTCCTTGTCATCAGCTTCTAGATGAGTTTGGTATATTATTTTTTAATTTCACTGTACTGACTTCTGCATGTGTTGCCTGGTAGAATGTTTCATGTTACAAGTGGAGCACTAAGACATGGCATTTCTCTGTACTTTTTGCCAATGTCTTTCTTGAATCTAGTATTTTCCTAAATGCCTTGTGGTCCACTGGTAAAGCGATTACAGAGATGCCTGCAGTCCTTCCTGACCACTTTTTTAAACATTTCACTTTTTCAAGAACCTGGAAACTGGTTGTAGATACAGAGCTTCTTTCTGTGTTCCCACCTGGCTTTAGTTCAGCATGTTGGTAGCTTCTGTATAAAGTGAACTTTGATAAAGAGAATATTCATCCTTTTCAGCCAGCTTTCCAACCTCCTAAGTTTTGAATTATGAATATTTTTCTTTGTACTAAAGTGTTGTGGGAAGGGAGAAAACACTCCAACATCCAACCAGTAGCACTGGCAATATAAATGGTACTTAAGTGTGAAGTAAGGTTTCTGCATGGAATGCTTTTCCATACTCCAGTTCCTCTTTGTCTCCATCCCTCCTTCAATTCAGAAAAAAATGTAGTCAAACCAAAAGCCAAAGAAAAACTTTCCTTAGCTTTTAAGACTGAAAATAGCTTCAGGACTGTAGGAAGACTTGTATAGGTACTAGATGAACTGCTTTGCACTGTGTCAAGCCTGTACTTACCTCTCAGGAAATTATTTGAAGAACCATTATAACAGTTTGAACTGAACTGCTGCCCTCTACAAGCTAGAGTGCATTATGCTTTGACTAAACCAGAACACAAGAAACTCAAAGAAAGCATTCTGTAACATTTACTGATACTTAGTGCTCATTTTCTTTAGAGGTTAGGGCTACTAATTAGAGAAGACTATTCATCTCAAATTCACTAAACTTGAACCAAGAATAACAGTAAGGAAGAAAATGCTTCTAATTTGTTAGTAATTTTTGAGAATTCCCACAACATCATGACCTTGATTTAATTAATGACCTTAATTTAATTAACTTGGTGGTTACTTAAGGCTGTCTGCAAGAATAAAAAAAATATTAATTTTAATTTTCACACGATAAAAATATCACTATGTATGAACAATAAAATAAGGACATCTGTTTTGGGCCCACACCTCTAAATTGCTGCTTTTTTGCACATCTGATTTGTGTTGCACATCTGACTTGTTTCTTCTTAAAAATTACCTTTCTCAATTTATTTCCATAGTATGTCTGTTCTATAAATGGTCTTCCATAATTTTCTGGGGAGGTCAAAGTATTTAACCTAGTTAATAAAAGCATGAGCAAACTGGGACAGTGGAACAAAAAAAATGCTTTGCCTTATGTACATGCTTTTTCCCTGGTGAGAAGCCGAAGACATAATAGTGCCTTTATACTGTCTGCCATCCTGTGGCCAACACAGAATTTTACAGATGCTTACTAAAGAAAGGAAGGGATCATGATATTAGAAATTAAGGTAGACATAATAGTTTCAAAAATACTTAAGCTTAACAGTTAAGGTACAATTTTAGAATTCAAGTCTGGTAATACTCACCTATGAACACTGTCCATTTAGATGCATGTGCCTTAAGAAAAGAAAAAGAAAACCATGAAAAATGCCTGCATAACCACGTTTTTAGGTAGTAGTTGCAAAGCATAGTCTGAAAGGGGATGAAGTAGTGTCCGCTCATACAGCAGTACAGCCTTTCAACAGTATAGCCTTTCATCTAAGTGCGTCAAAGTATTTTGCAACTAGATGGGAAAATTGAAGCTCAGGATAAAATGATTTGTTCATACTGTTTGGCACCAACTCTGGGAAGAGGCTGCAGTGTCTCAGCTTGCAGCCTTGGCTCTGACCTCCAGCTGAGTGACTCAGTGGCCAAGCGAGCATCCACAACACATCCGCGCCTTCCCGGCAGCCCCTCTCCAGCCTGGGATGACGGGAGGGGGCTGGTGGGAAGGGACGTGCTTCAAATACCAGACACAGCTCTCAGCCAGCTCAATGCACAAAGCAGAAAGCAAGAGAAACTTTCCCAACATGCTGATGTCTAGTGCGGGATCTCTTCCCCGGTCCAGCTCTGCTTCTTTCTAAAAATGTTTCCTGGTAAGAAACCAAAATCTCTGGACCATTGGAGCCAAGAGCAAGGCCAGCCAACACAATGCTGTGGGAGCATCTCTTCCCTTTCCTCATCTTATATGTGGGGAACACTCCAAATCCATGGCACCAAATCTCTACTGCACCTGGCGTTAATGCATTCGTTTGGCACTCAAATGAACTGTTAGTACTTCTGACTTACACCTTTGTTTGAATAATAATAATATAGGGACTTTGTTAATATACAACAGATAAAATAAATTGTCTATTATTTTCCTAGATGTTGGTTGGATTTACCTTTTCAGATGGCATATGTGGTATGTATGAATTACCTGGGAGGTGGGAACACTTTCTTAAGTCTTTCCTCTAATTATTTGTATGTGAGAAAATAACTTCTCACCAAGGATTAAAAGTAAAGTTTTATCTTGTTTCTTTAAAATGACTTACTGTTCCAGAAGTTGAAGTTGTTGTTTTGTTTTAATTGTTCAACTCCTTATCAAAAAAGTGTCAAATATCTTACATGAGCACTGTTGCATATGTATGTTTTTGTACCTTCCCAAAGCCTGTTCAAAAAAAAAAATAGAACTTAAAAATATATATTAAAATCTTTCTACAGAACACTTTCTTGGAGTCCTTTAACAAGTTTTAGGTGGATAGAGCCACTTTTATCAGCTCTAATCTGATGTTTTTTCCTACTCACTTTAGCCAAAAGAAAAAAAAAGTTAAATGGAAACTTGCTAGATTTCAGTGAGTAAACTAACTGGTTATGTGGTGTGTAGGCTACAGGGGAAAAGACAAAATGGAGAAATTATTTACATCAACCTTAAAACTGTAAGTTGCTCATACTATTAAGTTTTATAAAGATTAATTGTTAATAGTAAATAATTCTATTTCCCTTAGCTGCTTTGGGCTAGATCTTGAGCCACTGTCTGATAGGGCCAAGTTTTCATTTTTCATCTCATAAATTTTCTCTTGGCTAAGTTAAATTCTTTCAATGTAATTTCATTGTCAAAGGAACTCATTATCATGAGAAGAGGCAATTAGTTATTAAAGCCAGTTTGAATTTTTGGATTGGAATTTGAATTTAATGGTGCAGCAGATCAAGGGGTATAACAGTAGAATCACTTTCTTACTGGAGATTAACAACTCCCTCTTCCTTATGACCTGAGAATTTATGGTTTTGGACCACATGGAACCATTTCATGTTGCATGATTTCCTTTTCAGCTGTGGTGAGGGGGAATAGCATTTTAAAAATAATGATTGAAAAATAAGAAATTCATAAACTAACCATAAGGATTTTTTGATGGTTTTAATCTTCATCCTGTTTCGTGGTAACTTAAGGTGGTTACTTCTGTTCCTTCTAAATGCACTAAGGACCATAAAGGTTTAATAACTGTCTTTCCTGTAAGAATGCAAAATATAGCAAGTATCTGTTCAGTTACCCAGGGACTGCTGTGATTACTTGTACTGACTCAGGTTAAGGCAGAAAAAATAAGAGATTCTTTAATTAAAAACAAAACAAAGTGCACACAGACATACGAACAGGTTGCGGTAATATTAATGTCTGCTGAGCAGCTTTTGTGCCACAGGGCAGCACCATTCCACAAATGCCACGGTCTTCTCCAGTGTCCCCCGAGTCCCTGGCCATCATACAGCACTCATCACAGCTGGGCTTTCAGCCAGGTAACTCATGCAGTGTTTATCTGGAGAGCTCATTCTTGGCCAGGATTGAATATAGGTCTGATGATCCAGATAGTTCTAAAAGTATGAAGCAGTTCTTGAGAGACCAGAATTTCATTGCATTGGTGAAGAGGCTGGAAATCACAAGCAGAGGCAGTGAACATCCAGTGCTGCCAGGCAGCTGCTGGGAATGCTGCTGCTTTTCATGGCTCTTCTGTCCCCCAAGAGCCATCTCCACTGCAGGAAGGAAGGAGATGTGGAAGCTCATGACTGCTGCATTGCTGCTACATCATCCTCTATCACCCATTCAGCTTCACTGGACCCATATGACAGGGCTGAGCTGCAATGAAAATGTCCTTGTTACTGTCTTTAGCTCTTGCCAACATTTATAGCATCAGACAAGATGTTCTTCAGCTCAGAGTGAATGAAACCTCTAAATCAAGAGCTGTATGGCTGCTAATAAAGCAGCTGCTTATTCATCAGATCTCACTTCCTTGCAAATTCTTCTCTGTTTGGGTTTCATTTCCTAGGTGTATGGAAAGTATATATCCATCAAGGAAGGTACTTTTAAGGACAAATAAATGTCTGCATGCAATATATTTTATTTGAATTGTCATTTGGATAAAGGCACTTTCTGCAATGGGTTTTTAACTGGAGGACTGGGCTAGAGCTGAAGTGATTCAGGGAGAAAATAAAACCTGAGGAACTCACCTTGAGCAGAGCTGGAAAGAGGCAATAATTTGTTCCCTGCTCTGTTACACAATTTGACAGTAGGTTAAAGTGCTTTCAGCTGTAGAACTAGATCCTCAAAAAGTCTGCAGACAAAAGATTTTCCTGTCTTGACTTTTTGTGAGGGGTGTTGGCTCCTGTACGCTGTGTTCATAGGCTGTGAGGTGAGAGCTCAGCAGGAAGGCATGAACTGAAGCTTGTCCCTGAGTACACACACCATGATCTTTGCCTGAAGGGACAGGGGGAAGGAGCAGACAGGGCTACCACTGTCCTGAGGGAGCCTCAGCCACCCAGAGACGGGCACTGGGAGCTGGGAAATGGGCAACAGGCAACATGACAAAACGCATCTCTTTTTATGAGCCATAACAAGTCTGCATTTTAGTGCCACTTACTCCACAACACAGAGTAAATACCTGTGCTGCATCTCTCTCTATTGTGCTAGGACCTGCCAGGGGACAGGCAGTGATGACTCTGTTAAAGGAGCAGTGGGAGAATGAAACAGAGGTGGTGTTCTTGTTCTTTCTTTCTTGTTTTTTTTTTTTTTTTTTTTTTTTTTCTTCTCCCTTCACACAACAAAATCAGGCTTTTACAAACAAACAGTAGCAAAATAACCTTTTCAGGAAGTACACAGGTTTGTCTTAAAATTTGTCTCTGCTTCAAAATATTTTCTCTGCCATATAGTCTCTGGGAATTAATTTTAATTCATGCTACCAGCATCCACTACTATGTATTAATGTAAAAGTTTGCAGTGCTTTTCACTAATTTGACTCCTTGCATTATTCTGATGCTTAATCAACAGATTGATTGCAGCAATAGAAATTTGAGAAGTTAGACTTTGTTTGCTAGCTCATAGTAATTTCTGATATAAATTTGGTGACTGCTAAGGAAAAATGTGGGCATTTACATGCTTTATTGGACAGAAGTATACGAATACTGATTATGCTATTTATCACACAGATCTTAACTGACTATGTGCTAAACAGCTGCCTTTCCCTTCACTGTGAAGTTGTTCTAGTAGTTTCTTCTTCTTTTCTCATTCCCTAGCCACGTATGTACTTTCTCTCTTAGTCTTTTTTTCTGTACAGATGCTCTGTTGATGTTCTTTGAAAGTAGATGGGGAAAAGCCCCTTGTCATTAATATACTTTAATATACTTTTTTTTTTTTTTTTTTTTTTTCTTCTTTGGCAATGAAGCATTTGGCCACGTCTCTGTGTTCTTTTCCAACCAGTATTGCTTCCAGATGTTTTCTTGTTGCTTCTTTGTTGGTTGTATTTGGATTGTCACTTGATCATTAGCACTCTGTTTTCCAGAGGGAAGCCTTTGACTTGGTAGCAACCAGACACAGAACCAAGCCACAATTTTCTGACCTCAGCTTCCTCAGCTTGGGTTTATGTTTGGATTTGAGATTTTGGTTTGGCCTATAGCACAGAGCCCAGCCACAGAGTTCATTTATGAAGTCAGAGGTGGCATTTACCAATGACCCAAGACTACACAAGCTATTGCTTCATGTTGACTACGTGTAGATTCAAACTCTTCTTAACTTCTTTTTTAGTTTAGGACAGTGCTATTTAACTTCTTTTTTAGTTTAGGACAGTGCTATGGGCAACTTCCATCTTCAGTGAAAATAAACATACCAGAACTCAATGTGATTTTGCTCCAGAGAGACAAAAATACCAGCTTCAGAAGTAGGAGAGTCTGTCTTGGTAGGCTGGACTTGGGACTGTGTCTCCCTGAGGTGGCCCTGGCCAGAGCTGGCCTCTGCTGCCCTGACCACAGGGACTGGAGCTCAGTTTCTGCACATGGCTGCCTCAGGCCCCTTTTCCCTCCCTCAGACCTGGATAGGCCTTGCTGGAGGCTCCGGGATCAGCCTGGCTGCAGTGACTGACATGCTCTGGAAGAAAAGCATAGCCAGCACTGTTCTGTAGTGGGTTTGATGTGGGAAGAAAGATTAAAGGTTTGAACAACAAAATGCTGTAGGTACCCTGATATCCTTACAGCTCTTGCAACTCCTGCATCACACACAAAAAAAGGAGTGTGTGCTTTTCCTCTATAGCCCATAATGGAGGTACTCCTATCATGTCTCTCAGCTGTTGCTTCAAGCATGAAGAACTCTATTATTGTCTTGTCAGTCCTTAAGGGCTGTCTTTGTTTCACAAGTCCCTGTTTTTGCAGGTTTTCCTACTTCCTGGTTGTGGGGAATTTGCCCCTTTAACTTGTCCTTGTGAAGGGGAAGGCTCACTGGAGTCTGAGCTGGCTGCGTGCTGTTCCCAGAGCAATTCAGCCATAGGCAAGGGAGAGGCCTTCATCAAAATGGAAGCCAGAAGGTTTTTTTACACAGGGACATCATCAAGACTGAAGAACCTGTTGTAAGGCACCTGTACTGGCAGGAGGCAAAGGATGACACAAATTCACAAACTTGCTGAAAATGTTTAGAAGATTAGTTCATTGTTCCTGCAAACTTCAGGTATAACCTTTCTTCCCTCACCTGGGAGAAAGTCAGCCATATTGAAAAGTCATACCAGAAAGTCATACCACATTGTGAGCCGTGGATAATTTGGCAAGATGCTAATGTTTTTTCCTATGGTTAGTTTGGAGCAGATTTGTGCTGGAAGAAGACCAGAAGTGAATAAATCTGGGGAAGGATGTAGAGTTTACATGATGTATAGTTCACAGGATGTACAGTTCACAGGGACTTGGCTCCTCTTCATTCACTCCACCACATTTGGAAAGATGTCCACGCACATATGCTTCTTGGTGTGTCAAAGGTGTGAAGAAACCAATGCTTTCCCTTCTCTCAGCCCACAGGAGGGCAACATTGAGCTGCAGCTGAAACAAGCAGGCTTTGCCAAATGCAGGTGTGCAGTTTACTAATTCAAAAATTAATGAATTGGAGCAAATTAGCTAATTTAGAGTTGTTATAGACTCTGGTTATTTACTGATGCATTGGTCTGCATCTACTCTGATTTTGTGTTTTGTTGATTTGTGCTTAATCAGTAATTGCCCTAAATCACTTTTATCATTTGTGGCCAATGAGAATATGTTGTAAAGAATAAGGCAAAGTTGTATGTTATAGATAGTGGCTCCAGATAGTGGCTCTGTTTTTTTTTTTCTTTGTGCTTCTCATCCTAAACTGTATTGCATAGTTAAGTGTGTTGCAGAAAAAAGATTATTAGGATTATGGAATTGTGAGGTTGTCTTGAGGAAAACATTACAAGGATAACAGGATGAGAATGTGAACTGTATAATCTTGATAATAGGAAGTGTACCTACACAAAGGTCCCCGTTCAGCAGTAACTTATAGTCTCCATACATCCTGAGCAAAGCCTGGAGCCAGATTCTCATTGAGGCTGAGGAGCCAGACTTGGGAGAAGCTGAGCAGTGAAGCAGGAGATGTGCCAGGTCCTAAGCAGCTGAGAAGCCAATGTCAGAGGGAGTTTGGCACTCAAACACTGTCTGAGACTTTGGACATGTGATGTATTCAGATTGCAGTCAGTTAATAAAATAAAGTGTTTCCTTCTAGGTACAGGTAGTAGAATCTGCTAGAAATAATAAGCAAAACAGAGGCAGGACATGGCAGGAATGGGAGTGGGTGTTGATGATGTGTGCCTGTATTACTGCACAGGGGCATGCAGTGAGCAAACTCAGAGCTGAAGTGTGGCAGTCAGAGCAGTCTGAGAAGCACATGGGGCATCCTATGTACCTCAAAGCTCTGGGCTAATGAAGTGATATGACAGCACCGAGCATCATGCTGATACATAATGGGCATGGAGGTATTTAGGAGGCTGAGACAAACAGACTGCTGTGGGTATAGAACAGAACTCTGCTTATGGAGTAATTTGTCATGAAAAACTGTGCTTTCTTTCTTCACCACGTTTGTTAATAATTGATACTTTTCCCAAGATCTAAACACTTCTCATTTCTATAGTGACAGAAAATAAAACCTCCAATAGAGATCCACAGATAATAAAACAACCTTTTCTTATATTGTTTCTACTTATGTTTTTAGCACAAATGTTATTTCTGGAGAAAATGCTTATCAAAATATTTTATAATCAACACATTCTGAAAGCACCACAACCAAGGAGCCAATATATCTGAAAACAGTGACTAGAAGGAGCATGTGCTGCTCCCCTTTGGGGGAAGCCCTATGTATTTGCTTTACCTTATAAGTTGAAAATATCTGCATTATTAGGGGAAGAAACAAAAATTATACAAGAATAAATACCATAAAGAAAAGAAAGTAAAACAACTACTGCTTTACTAGTTTCAGACTAAGTTCTCTGAGGATTTGTCAATCTAATTGCCAGAAGCAATTGTCTGTCTAGCCCATAAAGATAAATCTGTGCCCTCTGTTACCAAATTATCATTAGGAACCTTTGGATCCAGCAATACCCTAATGTTGACTTGCAGAGCAGAGCCTCAGGGCTGGCATTTGTGTCTTCATGGGTAATCCTTTAACCACTGGGAACAGTGACCAGAAATCAGTTATTGACTGCAGGTTTAAATATATGCTGCCAAATTCCTTTATTGAATAAGGAATCTATAAGACTATATAAGTTGTAGTTTCCTTTTTGGCTAAACACAACTAATACCACTAATCCACAAACTCTGCATCATGTAAACCTGATACTAGTAAGATGCTGTTTATTTGAACTGAACTGAATGCTTTGCCCTTAGGAACTCTGTAACAGAAATATCTACCTTTAGAAAGTTGTGCTAGATTTTTGTTGTTTGAAAAACGTTCTTTCAGGACAGTACATCAAAATAAGGATTTCTCTTTCATTTCTTTCTGAAAAGAAATTCTGCCAGGTGTACAGCAGTGGTGGAAACTATGAATTCACTATATGCATAAAATGAGCAATATCAGCCCTGGCACTGAGTACTGGCAAAGATGCTCAGCTGTGTTTTGAAAGGGCCACCTCCAGGAGCAAAGACAAGTTCAAAAACACAGCTCATATAATATTTTCCAGAGTTTGCTGTGAGTGTTGACAATTTTTCATACTTGCAGGACTCATTCCATCAAGCCATAAAGGAAATATCACCAACACAAATGCCAGAATAGTCAGTGTGTTTGGATCCAGATCTCCTTGGGTATGGCTCTTTATTTATTATTTATTTTTTAAACATCAAAGCTATAGTAGTTAAAGCAATGTATTCTGACTATCACATCAGTGGAACATTTTCCAGAAAATATTGTAAAAGACTCAAAGACTCTAGTAAAGGACAAGCAGTTGGGTAGATTGTTAGCAGTTCTAAATGTACACTGGAATAATTTAAAAAAATAATCATATAGCACTTATTTGAATATAGGAATAAAACTTAATTCATAATAATGCTGAACAGTAAACAGGTACTGCCATGTTAATCATAATAAATGGCAGAAACCTAGTAATCTTCCTAAAAGGGTAAGTTATTTCAATATATATACATGAAGGAACTGCTAATCCTGTTTTTTATTAAAGTAAGCATAGGAGGAGCATTCATTTCCCAAAGTTTAAGAATTAACAATTTTCTTTGTGCTGGGCTTTTTGTTCATCTTCAAATTTTCATTGAGTTTTCCCTCTCCTTTCAGAGATTTCACATTCTCCTTTCAGATTTAGACAATGTGTGTATACATATGTGGTAATGGTGAAAACAGTAAAAGCAAAACCTGGGAGTATGGAAGCACTCATACTGGGATTTCTTTGGAGAATGGCCAGTTTGGCAGAGATAAGTCAAGATCTTGTTTTCTGTATCTATAGCCTTAATGCTCTACAAAACCTCAAAAAGTGTCAGGCTACATTTGGAATTAGATGTAATAGCATTGATTAGAAAGGAAAGTAAATTAAGTGGGGAAAAAAATCTCAACAATAAAAACAAAATTATTATTATTATTATTTTTAATCAAAAAGGTTGCAGTGCTAGTGCAGGTGGATAATATTTAGCTTGTGTCTGCATACAGATCCCTAGCATTGGTGACGGGTAGAACACAGAGCAGTCTTGGTGTTCCTCAGTAAAAGTCCTTGTGATGTGACTGGGGAAAACAAAAAGGCAGACTTGCATATTGTGCATATACACATTCAGGGAATAAAATCAAACCAAATTTTGAAAACTTATTTTGATGTAACATAAAATCCCATCTGTTATTTCTGTTTTTTTCCCCTCTCCAAACCTGAAAACAACTGAATGCACAGTTTGCAGGCCTGGAATGTCAGTTGAGATTCAAGTACTCTGAATATAAGACATAAAGTTTCAGATTAAATGATTTTTGACTGGAGAAAAAGCTTGTTTTTGCTTGTTTATCGTGATATTATGGACATCTAGAGCCAAGTATGTGATTTTGTGGGCCTGTTTTTGACTTGCACTGCATCTATAGATATGTATGTGAATATGTATACTGCTGCTTCTATATAAATAATTTAGAAAACTCTCCCTTTGATGAAACAACGTGAGAGGATGAGATCTGTAAGTAAGGTAAGTATAGCAATGCTTGCTGTAACAGAGAAGTGTCGAGGATCCTAACTTTCAGCATTCCCATATACACATTACCATTGCCTACTATACTGTTTGGAGAAGATAAATATCTTCAGACGCAGAAAGGAGCATTTAGACAACTCGCCAACAGTACACTTGCCAAATGACATGCAGTGTTCCTGAGTCTCCCTGAAAAAAATTAGTAGACACTTTAATTTCAGTGATTAGGATAATATCCATGTTAAAGACATGAAATTTAAAATGTTTAACTGGATCATGTATTTCTGCCATGTTCTCTGGGGATTTTTTGACATTTTTTAAATCTTGATTACTTAAAGGTCCAAGTATAATACCACATTAGTATTCAGAAAGAATATTTGAATCTTCATGCATTATTTGATCAGGCTAAGTATGCATCCGACTTTGATTAAGACTTCGCTGATCCTGGAGTAAAATCATTAAACATTCATAAACGACCATTGCTTTTTCTCCTCCTCAAGAATGTACTGACACGTTTTATGCAATTATTTGTCTCAACTATCTTCCTGAACTTTTAACCCCCTTTACATTCTCTTATGCCTGCTTTGTATTAAGTCCCCAAATCTTCATTTCAAAGCATTTTTAAAAGCTAATATACAATCAATTTGAGCTCAGTGAAAGCAAAATTATATGTATAATAAAAAGCACCCTATCATGGTAAGGTTCTTTGCTAATTAACTACAAGGGTGGTTTCCTTTGAGGAATAATTCCTCTGAACTCTTTAATTCCAAGGTTAAAATGTCTTTGATTCTAGGCTCATCTTTTAGAAAGATGTTTCTGAAAGTGATAGCCAGATAACGTTGTTCCCCAAGGTACAATCTGATACCATTTACATCTCCTGCTTGCACATCTCAGCTCAATGCCACAAGGATAGACAGGGAGTTTAATCCATCAGACACCTTTATGTAGTTATCTATCTATCTATTTATTTATTTTATTTCTTTCTTTCAGCCTAGCTTCCTAAGAATCCAAGCTCACGGACCTGCCTGAGTAAGTGTAACTCATCCAGACTATCCCGTCCTTAAGGGGTTATCCAACATCATACATATGAGTATGGCTATGGTATATAAGGAGAAATTCTTCCAGTTCTGCAAGTCAAATAAGCAGGGTCTTTCCTTTTTCACTGTGCTTTGTGCTCTTGTTTTGGACCCTTATAAGGGTCCAAAAGAAACAGACAAACCATTATATCCTGAGATGGCAGTATTTTAAGGTGAAATATTTAGAAAGATATTCAAACTGGGGCTTTTTTCCCTTTTCCATCATTTATTCTAAGTGTAAAGATAAATTTTAGAAATATATATATAAAGCATTTAAATATCATATTTATTTATTTAAAGCATCTTAAAGTGTTTATAAATTTTAGATATGTGCTTATCACAATTGAAACTGTTCATAAAAACTCCACTGGCTTCAAGGGTAGGGATTAATCAAAACACGTACTTACTAATTACAGGAAAAATACCTACTCAGAATTTTAGGTTAACCAACTTCTTTGCTTTTGGTAGTTTGGTTTAACTTTAATGTAAGTTTGGTTTAACTTTAATGTAATGGAGGCCTAAATATAATTTTGGCACAAAATAAGACAGACATGTCTTAATTGTAAAGGAAGACATGCAGTTTATATTCTCAGTAAAAGCCAGATTGTATTTCTTTAAAGGTGGAACGTATATCTTCTTATATTCATGGTTTATAGTATTTGTGAAAGATGCTTTTGTTAACTCTTTCTCTTGGAAAGAGATTTGTCCTGTCCCCCCTCATTTTCTGCTTCTTGCTTTAATAATACTAGTGGACTAGTAATGGATTCCAGAAAATAAAACTTTAGTCATTAAGAAAAAATTATAATTTTTATCATTAAAATATTTCAGTGTGGCTTATTTTATTTATTTATTTTTCTATCAGAAATACTATACAGAATGGAATAATTTTTGTGTGTGTGTGCATTCAGAGTAGATGATTTGAAGTTGTAGTAATCCTCCCTGATGCTGAAATCTAACTGTTCAAAAAGAAAACAAAAATCATATATATTTTTTCAGTCCTTCTTTAAGGCTATAAAGCTAATTTTTAAGCAATTCACTTGCTTTTACATATTAAGGACTTGTAGCTTACACAAGGGAATAAGAAAATTTCTTCCTACTCCTCAGATTATATTTTCCACATTCATGTGTATTCTGAATGTATTTAGTATTAGCTGAGTAAATGAATAAAAAGGTTCTAATTGCTGTTTCAGAATGAAAACTGATGTACAGTCTCTGACAATTCACCATTGAGACTTGTTTTCAAGTTTTTGCTCTTATTTTATTTGGCCACCCATTGCTTTGCAACATAGATTATGTGTTTTGTATTTTATGTTTCATGATTATTTTTTTTTTTAACTAAACTATTAAGTTATTCCCCTGGAAAAAGTTTTTAGAAACTATTTGTATTATCAGACTTTCGTATAGGTGTTTGATGGGCAACTTGTGGCAATTTTAACAATATTTTTTTTCTTCTGAATGAAGTCTTTAGTGTTATAGTACAGGAAAATTAGATACAGCTGTGAAAAAACAGATATTGTCCAAAAGAACACCAGGTCTTCTGAATCCTTGCACTACCCTCAAGGCTATCTGAGGACAAACTCAGGAAAAAACACAAAAGTCAGGATAACATTGGCTTTGGAAAAATAAAAAGAAAAAAAAAATGGATTGGATTTCAACATCTCTTTTATAGACGAAAATAAAACCTGAGTGCTACTCAGATTTTCCTCATTTGAACCACATGATTTTCTGATGTTATTTATAACTATAATGTTGTCAGCTAGATCTATGTCTATGTATCTATGTCCAAATATCTGTGTTTATTTCTGTGACTTTCTGCAGATCTAACTTTCAAAAATGTATTTAAATATTAATTAACTTGCTAATATTTCAAACCACTCTCATATCTTTTTTCCTTTTTTGTTACACAGTAGTTTTCTATAATTTATTCCTTCATGGGAGGGATTGACTTTACCAGATTAGAGAACTGCAGGTTATGATGCTTCCACTGCTAATATACAGAAATAAATTTAAAGCTATAAGGTTGTTTCACTTGCTGACCACCAATGAGGCTGGTAAGGCTTCAAGAAAAGACACGTTTCAGGTAGTTTCACCCTTAGAAATTGCTCTGTGATCTTTGATGTTTATACATGATTAGTTTGCTGAGGCTGATGTCTGACTTCCACGTTAGGTTTGCTGCTCAGCACATTGTCAGAGAGACCTTCAACGGCAAAACAAGCGGTTTAGGTCTTGAAGAGACTGAATGTGAAGAGTTCTGCCTCATCTCTCACATTGCTCCATTTAGTTTAGGTGGTTTTGTTTTCAGCCTAGTGCAAGAGCAGACTTTGTTACTGCTTGATATGGGAAAATTTTCACTAGGATAATTAGTTCCTAATTTTAACAGTAAAAAATAATGAATATCTATTTGAATTTCAGGTAGAAATACTAGGATGGTAATACTATTATTCTCAGGTATTATAAAGCTTTAATTCCACACTAAAATTATCTACTGCATATGCAAACTTGGCAAAGAAAAAGCAGGCCAGGAAAAAGTATAGCTTATGTTAAAGCAGTGGGCATGCCCAAAGCACTGAGTTAAGTGCTTGTGCCCTGCAGTTGCCTGCAGTTACCTGCGACTGGACCTGCCTTTCATCTGGTTATAGAAGTCCTGCTGCATCAGGTTGGTCTGTTTTCTAAAAAGTCTGCCTCTTTCACTTTGTATTTGTGGAAGGACAACGGTGTGGATGAGCCCTGTGTTTTTTTTGTTTTGTTTTGTTTCATTTTGTTTTTTCTTGCATTGCAAGATACACAGTTGCTCTCCTGAGATGTTCTCATGTAGTTTATGTATAGTCTTGTTTCAATCTTTTCCTAAAAACTTCCATGCATATTTTTTTATGATGAGTTTCTTTGCAAATGTCAGCGGTGAGATATAACAAATTCCCATTGGGTTTAGGTCTTTGCTCGCAGTGCCTCCCTTGTGTAGGACTTCTCAGCTACTTGACATTTGCATGAACACAAGCTTGTACCCTTGAAAGACACCAGCTTGGATCCTAAAGTAGCACAGCTATGTTGGTTCAGTGTTGTAGTCACAGGAAGTCCATTTAGTGCAAAACACTGCTTTGCTATTGTGGCTGTAATGGTGGTGCTAGCTAGTGCACAGACTTTCTAACCAGCCTTGAAGTGGGCATTGTGCCCTACTTGTCATAATGTAACCTGGCTACCATTCCATGATAATGTATTTCCCTGTTACACTGAAAACTGTCACTGCAGCATAATATTTGCATAGGAGTGGGAAAATATCCTATAGTAGCTTTTGTTTTCTTTTAGATCTTGTCACTTGGACATTTTAAAGCATCCTGCATGGTGAGGAGGGATCTGCTGCTTTGAAAATCCTCAGACAGAAGACACTCTGGTTTGTGTACAATGTCTAGTAAACCACATCATCCTCTGAAGCACTTAGTTCCTCAAATAGAAATATTACTGCTCTTTTCCTGAGAAGCTGTCTGGTTTTCAGCATGGAAAAATACAGATTGAAAAATGCTCTGGGATTAAAAAAAGGAACAAATGCAAAACAACTACTTCTCTGTATTAATCAAGTGAAAGAATTTTCTCATAGCTGACCCAGCTGTTACTGCATGTGTGCTAGGCAGAGAGGCAAGGCTTAAATCTATTGATCACCATGTTTTAGAAGATTGTCCTTCCTCCTGGAAGGGAGGAGGGCTGCATTCTGCTACAGTACCAAAATGTCCTCTGTCTCCCTATGCCTTACAGAAGTCAGGTGTAGACCTAAGATATTTTAACTGTGTGTGCATAAGTGTAATGTTTAGTTGAGGCAGCCTTACTAGATGCTATAGGTGAGTGTGGCTGTTGGAATTCAGAGGTGACCACCGTGGCTTGTTCCCATCTGTACCCTCCTGTAAGGTGAGTGACTGCAAGCATGGAATGAGGTGGTCATTGCTGCTGGCTCCACTGGCCTCTTACATTGCCCTATAGTTTTGTAAAGTCCTTATGTGACCCACATGATAATGCAAGTCTTAATTGCAAATGTAGCAGGAAGCATTTGATCACAAGTTGTCCTTCAACAATTCAAACTCAGGAATCATTTCATGAAGTAAGATTTTAAATAACCTTTAGAAACTTGCAAGAAACCTTAAATTCTGGGCCTAAATATCTTGCAGATTTGGTCAACTATTCTTACTAAATAGCACCATTATTGTTTGAGCTCATCCTAGTGTTGCAGGGGCTGCTAGGTAACTTCTAGTTCTGGTACCCAGGAAAATAGGATGGGGGGAAGCAGAGGGGAGAATTCAGTGCTTGGTTTATGTCCATTGGCCTGTAAGCATAACTATATATCCCTACTGCACTTACAGTATATCTTGCAGTTACATTGTCCTGCTGTTCCACCCTCTTTATTTTTTCTAAGTGATACATTTTTTCTGCATGAGCTTTGTGTTTACATTAGCATTTTTTAAAGCCCTGGTTACAGAGCAGTGGAGATAGCAACTCAGTCCTTGAATTGCTCACAGCTGGATTTTTTTGTTATGACAAGGATAACAGTTAGGAGGAAACAGAAGATAGATTGGAATCTGAGGAGTTTCCAGTTTAGGCACCATCTTGCAAAGATCAGATTTGCAATCAAAATTAATTCTAAATGGTCTCATTTACTTTCTTGCACATCAGTGGTTTATTATTAAAAACCAGCAGCAATGGCTCAAAATTAATTTAATTAGCCTGATTTTAATAAGATAGTTTCAAATATTCATCTACATTACCTAGGGACAACCTAAGTCAAGCTGATTGAAAACTGCTCATAAATTGCAAATGTACATTGATCCTTTCTGTCCAGCCTTGGTTCTGAGCAGAGCTCACGTGTAGAGAATGGTAGAGAATGCTCTTTCACTTAGAGCTGATCCATGTGTTGGAACAACTGCAGTCAATGCGCTGACTGCACATGCCATTTGCAAACAGATGAGGAAAACAAACAAGTCAAAGTTTTTTTTTTTTTTTTTTTTTTTTTTTTTTTTTTTTTTTTTTTCCCCTCAGGAAAAATACAAGCTCTCCTGGTTGATACATCATTATTAACATGCCCCTAACTTGACAGAGCCCAGTTAATTTTGTTACATACTTTTCTTATGCTGTAGCCCTCTTATCAGTATTAGTGACCAGAGTTTTAATACTGAGACAAGCAGAATATGTAAATGCAGCCCTTCTTCCAAATCCATCAGTGATAAATCTCAGTCTTCTGTGGAAGGAACATAAGACCCTAAAACACACTCTATCCCATAAGAATGGGATAAGAAATTAGACTTAGGAAATGGGTTGCAACACTGGCCCTTTGTGTAGTAGCCAGGCTTCAGCAGATGACACAGCAACTTCCTGGGGTCCCAAGGATGAAGGATGGAGCTCTGGGATAGCTGCCACAAGAAAAGGAAATTCCAGTCTGCTGGAGAACTGCTGACGTGAGCGAGGAATGGGGTGTGGGAGGGAAGACTGTGAGTTCCTTCACTAGTGCAGAGTTCCTTTTCTCAGATAGGCCACAGTACAACTCTAAGCATGTTGAGTAGTGTTAATTCCTTCATGCTGCCTGGAAAAACACAAGTGAGAGTTCATCAGGAGTGTACAAGGGGAAAATCCTGCATATAATAATAAAGCAGACCAAAATATATAAACAGTATTTTCAGTAATGATGTAATTCAAATATTTCCAGTTCTTTCTTATTTATTTATTCTAGGTAACCATTCCTGCTTTGCTGTAAATAAAAGAATACTTGTTGGTATTTTTTGTATTCTTTAACTGTCCCACTTTACTTAACTCTTTGTAGACATAATTCTCCAGAGAAATTAGGTGAAAATCCTATAAACCACCACAGGTACATGTCTAGAGGCACATGGTGTTCAGAGCCAATACTTCTGATGGAACAAAACTGCAATGCATATTGATATATTTTCATTTGGTCATACTGACTTTCCAAGTTGCTGAGATAAAGTGTAATGAACAGCAACACTGTTATTGCAATTTGTATGGAATCAAAATTTCTATTTTCCATCAATTTATTTCTCAGATAAGAGTGAGAGTTTTTTGGTTTTTGTTTTCCAAATCCACATGGAAACAATTAATTAATTCAATGTACTCCATAGTTGTTTTTAATGCCTTATAGTCAGGAAACAAATTATTTAATCTCCAAATGTAGAATGTCCAAAATCTAGATCTAGAGTCATTATGATTATCAGTCACTTAGCCCATTTGAGCTTATGATCCAGATGTCTTAGAGAAGTATACAGAAATAGTTTCCATTAAGCAGCAATTTTTATTTCAGTGTTTATGGCATTTGAAAATGAATGAAGATTAAGTGTCAAAGTAATTTTCATATTTAAAAAGAAATATGCATCTTTATTATTATTATTATTATTATTATTATTATTATTATTATTATTATTATTTATGGATAGCTCTAAAAACTATATTTGTTCTACATACAAGATGTTTTCTTCACAGTATGACAGAATCAAAGAACTCAAAAGTTCTAGTGCAGAGTGCCATCCAGGTTTTCTCATGGTCTTTCTCAACACAGCTGAACAAACACCAGCTTTCTTTCACTTTTGTATCATTAGTGATGTAAGGAGCCATTTGGTCCACATGTGGCCAGAGGTGGTCAATCCATTGCAGGATCATCAGCATCATCTGAGACTTGCTTTTAGTAATATTGTTCCTCCTCCTACAGTGTTCAGCAATAACAGAAACTGTGGCTCTTTCTATGTAATTCCTCCTGTGCTGGTAGATGAAAAACAGGAATAGAGTAACTGTATCACGTTTTTCATTTATTTCTATTAATTTCCCAGAGTTCTTAGGTCAATTTTCCATTTGTGCCATGAAAAGAAAGCACAGGGATGTCCTTCCCGGAAAGCAGTTAGATAGACTTTATAGAGGTAAATTTAAAAGGTAATGTCAATGATGTTCACTTAAGTATTAAAGATGACTTATAACGATATCTAGGACATTTGTCTCAGACTTGTGTAAAGTTGCTGTAAAAATAAAACAAACAACCCTGTATCTCCCACCATCCACAGAAATATCTGATAATTTTTTTTTCTCTAAGTGCTTTAAGATTATTTACATTTTAAGATTATAATGCATTTACATGCATTATAACAAATATTCCTACTATTGAAAAAGGCAGTAAATAGATTTCTGAACAATGTAGTACTTTTTATTACACATTTTCCTATTTGTGACAAAAAATAAATTGACCAAACATGTACTAATTAAAATTTCCATTAAATATATTCAGAATTTAACAAAATGTTTAAATATTATCCAAAATTATATCCAGATAATAATTATGTAAGTTACTAAAAATGAAAAACAGCTAAGTAGTTCAGTTAATGGACTGCTTTCTTCTCTTCTCTTCTCTTCTCTTCTCTTCTCTTCTCTTCTCTTCTCTTCTCTTCTCTTCTCTTCTCTTCTCTTCTCTTCTCTTCTCTTCTCTTCTCTTCTCTTCTCTTCTCTTCTCTTCTCTTCTCTTCTCTTCTCTTCTCTTCTCTTCTCTTCTCTTCTCTTCTCTATGATAATTAATCAACAGTCCATGTAATAAGATTTTTATGGTAATCATTTATGATGACAGTAATTTTCTCCATTGCTGACATAACCCTAACTGCTGTTCATAGAGGTAGTAATAGTGCAGGAACACCCATGCACTGTACTGTGTATTTATGTACTCGTGTATTCCTGTTCAGCAACTGATACAAAAATTTTAAAAGCTGTCTTCTAAACCATAAATCCTACCAGAAAAAAAAAATAATTAAAAGAGACTTTAAAAATAGATGTAATGGGCCCCTATGAAATCATTTCCTACTGCTATCATGCTGACTAACTGCACAGGTTGCATTTCTGAACTCTGAAACAGATGGTCTTCTTCTATTATAAACCCCAGAGTTACTGGACAATGGAGGTATTTAATTTAAATACCGCCTTTAAAAAAATAAATCCTATTTTAGATTTGTTTCTTGATGAAGATTCACATATTTTTACTGCAAAGTAGTATTTGTCCAAAGCTTTAATCCCTGCTCCTCCTCATTTATTTCTGGAATGTTTCGTGGGATTTGTCATCAATTTTTGCTGCTTTGCATTGATCAGGCTGTAAGCACCAAGTGCTTAGTGATTTTTTTTTTTTCTTTTCTTTCTGTCTGGTGACTGCTACACTCTACCCATTTCCTTCTGTGACTGGAAAGAGAGCAATAAGCCTTGATTATGTTAGCACCTTACAGAACAGCTTGGATAATTTCAATCTCTGTGCTTGTTTGGGTAAAAAAAAAAAAAAAAAAAAAGCGCATTGTTTCAGTGAATGTCTTGAAAACTTCTAGATAAATATGAACAGTTGTATGACAGTCTTGATGACTCCAACCAGTTTTATTATGATACAATTCATCAGTCAAATGTCAGAATGCACAGCTCATTTGCATCTGTCTTTTTGTAGCATATAGATTCGTCTGGCAGGGTGGATCACATATATATATTTAAGTATTTTAAGTATATTTAAGTATATTAGTTTAAGTATTTTCTGGCAGCATAAGACAGGACTGTAACAAATATCAACACTGTAAAATGCACTGAACATTTTATAAACTCAGAATTTATGTTGCTGCTTAGCTTTGTTTTGCTTTTCTGCCATGTTTTTTCTCAGAAAGGCCTAGAGCTGATAATATATCAAGTGAGTTCTACATTAACAACTTTACTGCCTTATTTTATATTTTTAAATATTTTGTTGGTGAATTTAGTACCTGTGACACTCTGATGGCTTTAGGGCTAAATTCAATACAAGGATCTATAGTAGCACAGCCAGCACATGCAGTGGGAGATGAATATAGAAGCTGTGACTCCAAGGCTCAGAAGGAGTTGCATACTTGAAGCCTGAGTGCAAAAATTGTGAGTTTCTTGTGAACACAGAGACATACCAGGCACAGTCCCCACATGGGGCTGCAAACTCTTTCAGCTGCTTCTGCCCATGGGGAATGATGCCTGTTCCTGTCCTCTCGGTGAAATTCAGAGAAGCAGCTTTCTGGAAGTATGGTTCCTGAATGACACAAAGGAGTATAATCAATATCTCTCTCCAGACAACCACATAACTTGACTATAGCCTAAACTGAAACCACAGAGCATCCTCACATATCACCTAAGTGCTGACTGGCAGCATCAATGCTTTTCTGGCTGTGTTGCATTGCGTCATGCAACCTGAATGATCACACATGCTTGAGGGAGTTGTATTTTAACACTGAGACAGTCTGCTTGTTGAGCACATAATGGGAAAAAAATTCCCTGACTCACCATGTAGGAAAATGGCTTACACAAAGGGTTTTGTCTTTCTCTGCCGTCTATTTCAACAGAGCCAGGGCTCTGATTGTTCTTTTACCTGATTTATTTCCCCTCTTGCATAGGAGAACAGGACAGGGAAGGTACATTTCTTGTATAATTTTTATTACTTTCTGAACTAATCTCTTAGCGTTCTCCCTGGGTTTAATTTTTGACTGAGATGAAGCATAGCTGTGTGATGAGACACATCCAAAGACAAATTCCTACAGCTGAAAACTGACCCATAGGAAATCCTTTAAGAAAAATCTTGAGCTTCATATGCCACAAAATTATCATCTTCCTTTGTACAAGCACTTTTCTCAGAGAGAATATGAATGCAAAAGTTGTACGTTGTCTTGCATGTTTTTTTTTTTTTTTTTTTCTTTCCTCACAGAGAAAGATGAAATGGCTCTATTGTGCGTTCCTTTTCTGCTTTCTTACCAGCTTACAAGCTTTTCCCACAAATCAGTTCATCTTTATTAGGTAAATTGAGATTCCCATACTGCAGCAGAGGATCTGTCTGCACTTGTAACCTGTGAGAAGTTATAGTCTAGCACAAAGAGTTCATCCTTTCTTGTAAGAAGAGAAGCTCAGGGAAAAGTCTGCTTGTATTATTTACAGTAGCTTTAGTGGGTTATTTTGCCATCACTGCTTTTCTGTGCTTTTCTCCACACAGAAGGAGTTTCAGTTCTAGAGAGGTGACCTTCTGTATTACTATTAACACTTCCACATAGAAGTTAGCACAGTGATTGCACATGCAGTGAACCTGCTACTTGAGCTGTATGGCAGGTGAGCCAGTTACCAACAATTCTGTTGAAACAAGTGCAGTTCCTTCCTACAGATTCTGACAGGCTAAGCAGGTGTATGGGTATACTCTGAGACATAGAGTCTGGATATTCCTCGGGATGTTAATGAGGAAGTAAGCTATATTGCCAGAACATGTGTTCTTTAACACAAGCCACATATATTGGTCCTCTCAGAGTACTGAGTAAGATACTGAGTGCAAGAGGCTTGTGTGGTTCCCAACAGGAGGAAGCACATGGGTTAAAGTCTCTCAGGATGAACAGTAAAGTTCACATTTTCCAAGACCCAGAAAAACTCATTTTCTCTGAAATATTTTTTACTTATTCTGTTGATCTATGTGTTTATCTCTTAACATTAGAAAATTTAGAAATCTATATGATTGCTTTATAAAATTTCTTAAGGTTTTGTGCTGCACATGAGTCAGACTCTAGAGGGACCAGCTAACTTAGAAATGATCCCAAGGCTGTAACAAGAAATAATCACTTATTTTTCACTGTGGCTGTTCCTTGAAGCTTCAGCCATATCCCATTGAGTGGATTTATAACCTCCTCATGCTAAACCAGCACTTTCAATATCCTCTGGAGGCCATGGATCTGCCTGCTATGTGAGTTATCAAATTAGCTTTCTGGCAGGCAGTTAGGCTACCAATAGTCTAAAGTAATACTAAGAGAACAAAGTAAACTACAGAAAAAATATTAACCTTTATCTCATAAAAAATTAATGAAAAAAATCTTGTGTTGAATATCCATTTTTCCAGCAGTAAGGCCTTGTACAACAACAAAGACCATTGCTGCTTCGACATTTTGAAAAAAAACAACACTGCTTCAGTACTAACTTTTTCTCATATTCAGTGTCACTGTTACATGGGGAGAAGACTGCAAGAGCCTCTGGAGCTGGTATGAGCATCTGGCACCTGAACAGCTGCATTAGGTTCCCTCTCTGTGTTAGAGAGCCATTGGATTCCCTCACACATTTTCTTGTAGGGAATTCATTTTCCTCCAGCCTTTCTTATCCCAGGGCTCTTCAGAAGCTTTGCTTGTAGCGGTTAGGCTTTGTTGGTTCTGGGGCCTCCACAGCACAGGCCAAATGCATACTCAAATAGATATCTGCACCTAAGGTCCAGACAGGACCACCACATCGCTGGTGCAGCCCTTTGAGCCCTGGGTGGCCTTCATATCTGCTGGGTGGTTGTAGGGGGCATCTTAAGGAGACACTTCCTATGTTGTGTTGAGACAGAAGCCCTGTAACACAGGGCGTCCTTTACCCCATGAGGAAGACTTGCTCCCTACATGACGGCTACATATACATATACATATACATATACATATACATATACATATACATATACATATACATATACATATAGTTCTGCAGTGCCTCCCAGAACTCGATGTGCTCCAGTCTCAGGAGTGTTGGATCAGACTCTCAATCAGCACTTGTGCAATTTTAAACTTTGTCTGAAATAAATCATTTTACTTTTAATGTGTATTTATTCAAAGGCATAGTTTCACTTTTCTTAAGGAAATAATCTTACCGAATGAGAATAAAGGGTAGGTCACAAAGTTAGCCTTCGTGACCTATAAAATGTATAACAAATGGGTGGAAAAATGCTTTCAGCAACCTCTTTTTTGATTCCTTCAGAGAAGAAACAAGTCTGTGACTAACATATATATGATCCCAAACCCCATGAGTTTGGCATTTACTAGATTTTTGCCAATGAGTGAACCACAAATGTACATGTAGCTACTCTGCTTATGGAAATGTCATCTTCTTCACCCTCCAGCAACCAGAAATGTTTCCATTTATGAAAAACAGACATCAAGTGGTGTGGCAGAACTTATAACCACAAAAGGAAGATCTTTGATAAAATCACATGGATGGGTTTGTTCAAACTGTACAGTACATAATTTGCCTACCCCACAAATGGAAACAAAAAAATTAGCTCTTGCAAGATGGCGTGCTTCATGTTGTCTGCTTAAAGAAGTCAATTATTCTTGCGATCTACTGTATAGAGTTTAATTTATGCTGGAAATAGAAAATATAAGACAAATAACTCAGCAGTTGAATACTAAAAGCAAAGCAAAACAAACAAACAAACAATTAAAAAAAAAAACACTTTTTTTTTTTTTTTTTTCCTTCTATTTTCCCCTGCTAGAGGGATGTAGTTAAGAGTAAGCTTTCCCACTGGGAGCTAGTGACTGTAACTGAAGTGTAAGTTGTTTGCACTATTAGTGCTAAGTCCCTGGCTAGAACTGATCTGTTTAATCAGTTTGTTCAGCTGGAAGCCACTGTTCTATTGGGAGAAATTGTCTAAAAATATATTTCTCATACACATTTATTTTAAAGCAATAATTTAAATTACTGTTACTGTCCTGTTTTCTACAGAGCCTGTTGGAAGTAAAGCAGGAAATTTTTGATTTTAGGACAACCCATGGAAGATTTTTCCCCTCTCTAATGCATACAACTTGCAGTCAGGTAGGCCATGAAGGTTCTTGGAGGCTCAGGATCTCTTGGCGAGAGGAAATCTGAAAAATCTTTCCCAATTTTCTGCATTCCTTGTTAGGAATACTGTTGCATAGCTTAATCCTTTAGGTTACTTTTTGGAACTTAATATTTGCACACCTATATCTCTCAGAGTGTGCTGATTTTCAGATTCATAATACTTGAGATAGGTAAGAGGCTTAATACAATTTTGCCAATCTTAGAAGAATTATTGTAGAGAGGCATTTGTTCAAGTTATTAGTTACTGACTAAACTTAATGTAGAAAATGTAGAATATATTCCAATGAAAGTTGATTAAAACAGTAGTATGAAATAGCCACACAAGTATTTTCCAGTGACAAAAATATCAAAAAAGTAACTGAGGAAAAAAAAAAAAAAAAAAAAAAATATAGCTTTTAGTAATGATGAAAGCAACCTGTAAGTGGCTGTGAGCAATTAGTACCTAGTCTTGATGAAAAAAATTGGTGAAGTAAAAACAGTGCATTAAGTTCTGGAAGTAAACATGGGAAGTGTACTGTTGAATTTTAATTTTAGTGGAAATTTTTGTTGCCGATACCAACATGGCCATAAAGATACTTAATTCTTCTTCTTCTTCTTTTTTTTTTTTTTAAATATGCGTGTTTTTTTTTTGTTTATTTTGAGATACATTATCATTTTCTGTGTCAGTGTTAGGCAGAATGGACTAAAACAACAAACTTGTCTGCATACTTCATTCCAATTATTATTATTATTATTATTAGGTTAAATATTAGAAGCACCAGGAAACACTGGCTCCTTACAGTTCCTTTGGGACCTACCCTATGTAGGGAGTTCAGCTTAGCGAATTTTCTACTTTTGCTTTTATTTTATGTGGATTGTAGGTCACTTGGACAGATGTGTGTTATCTAAATTAGAAAAAACTAAAAAGCAGTTTTCTAATGCTAACTAGAAGTGTTTCTTAAAGCTCCATTTAGCTTTGTCAGGAAAGTATTCTCTCATCAAATAAACATCAAAAGCACTAAAAGCAAGTCAGTCTCAGCTTCTGCCCAGTAAAGAACTGAAAGAGTTGGGATCAAAGTTATCCCAGGCTAAGCAGAGACATTAGGCACTGCAGATATGACATCCCCCGCTTTTTGTTTCTAAATCCTCCTCAGTCAAATGTCTTTGGAATAAAATTACATTAAAAAAATAATCTATCATCAATGCTTCAATAAGGAGAAATGAATTCATGCAGTATGACTTACGGCTTGTCACTCTATTTAAGATGTGAATTGTATGTAAGAGGAGCAAACTGCAATATAACAGGGAACAGAAATGGATTTGCCATTGAAAATCAAGAGATGTGAAGAGATTTGAAGTCTATTTTTTAAAAAAAAGAAAGAATGAAATAAAGGAAAAGAAAACTTGATAAGACTGCAGTTTAATGGCAGTAGATTAATGACATGCATTTATTTCATACATAGCTGTATAAAATATTCTCTACTGCTTAGAGAAGACAGTAATTAAAGCAATGCAACAGTGCCAACAAATGCGTGGTGTTGACAGCAGAGGTGATTGTGGCCAAAGGTGCAGTGTAAACTGTGCCCCTCAGCCAGCATATCCCTGGAAGGCAGGGCTCAGTGCTTAGCTATGTAATTACACTTCTAGGGTGCATCTGGGGAGCTGTGAGTACTTAGTTTTTCCTTTGTTACTGGGAATTTTCTCCATGGAGATGCCAAATGGCAAATCTTGAAACAGGTATAACTGCTTATCTTCTAAATTGGCACTCTGCCATAAGACAACATTATCTGCAGAAAATACAGTGAGAGACATTCCTTAGAGACATGTAAGGGAACCACAATAAATCAGAAGCACAGGAGACTTAAAAAGGAAAAAGAAACACCCTTTGTGTGCACTAAAATGGTTACTTTACTGTGGTAAACTGAAGCAGTAGCAGAGCTGTGAAGTCTGTCAAATAAGGCACACCACAACAACTGAGAGTTTGCCAGTGTTTTTCAGGATGCCATGCTTCTATCAAATGAAAAAGGTGGAAATTACAGGAAAGCTGGAGCCAGGACAACAGCAGTGAGTGCTGTGTCTCACTAAACCAGTGGGAAACACAAATGTCCTGAAGGACAGACAGCTGGGAGTGCTGCCGTGAGCATTTGCTCCAGTGTGACGCTGAGCTTGAGCATCTCTGACAGACATCTCAGCAAGCTGGATGCTACTAATGTTACACAATTATATATATTATATATCTGTATACAGACACAGAAGAAAAAAAAGTGTTAGATGTCCATAGCCAGGATATTCCTGTCTAGAGTATTAAATCCATTGTTCAGAAAAGTGTTTCTCATATATCTCTGCATAAACCCTGCCTCTGAGTTCATAGATAAGCATCGGGATATTTTACCTGCAGCATCGTGCCCAACAATTGCATTAACCAAAAATATGGGTGGTCTCCAAACACCCATGTAATCGTGCATGCAAAGCAGCTGACACTGCACTGCCAGCTATACTTATAGTGACTTGGAAATGTTAAATGCTATATTAGTAAGTAGAGCCTTTGCTCTGTTTAGGCTAACTTAGCTTTTAATCTTTGCTAATGAAAATCTGCAGTTAAGATCCTAAATCTTTTCCTTATTTTCCAAATATTTCTGCAGCTTAAGTTCCAATCCAATACCCAGTATTAAAAGCAGAATCCTGTCTGGAGAACACTTCTGCTGGGTGTTGTGTGACTGTCCCAAAGACTACCCAACACTGGAGGAGTCTAAAACCCTACAGAGGCTTCCCTGCTCAGCCTAATGCTCCCCTTGGCTTTGCAAGAGCCTTGTACGTGGGGCCACCGGCACTACAGTCAGCAGGCACTGCACATCAAGCTCCAGCATGGGGCTAGTTGTCTACAACTTGGCTCCTCCGCCTGACTGGAAGCACTGCTGTCACAGCTCAAGTAGTTGTTTCCTGTCTAAATAAATTTTTACACAATCGGGGCCTTGGGTTCCAGTTTTTACAGCAGCAGAAGTTACGTACTCAAGGGCTGAAGAAAGACTAATCAAATTTGTCACGTTTTCACTCTTCTGCTTAGCCAGAGTGGGGATGAGAATCCAAGCAAAACAATTGGCAGCTTCAAGGGACCTTTAGATTTGGCTCTGAGCACTCCATAAGCGTCCATTTTGCCAGCGTGCCTGAGCTGGAAATAGCAAACCTGGACATGACAGCTGAGGAAAATAAGAGCAGGTTAGGAAGCACTAATGACTGACTGCAGTTCATTTTTAAACAGCCCCCATACCTGAGAGAACCAAGTAATGAGGTTTGGCTAGAGTAACGTCAACATATGTAGGGCTTTAATTCCTCCTCAGGTAGTGGGGGCTCCCAGGAAGGCAGCGTGACATGGGGCAGGCTGTGTGGGCACCCATCACTCAAGTCCTGCCCCTTATGTCAGGATGATTATGTCTGTACAATTTGATGATTTAAAGGTGCTTTAAAGGCGCTTAGCACTGCAGAGAGGAGCAGAGAAGCCCGAGCAGGCCTGCAGGTGCTTGTTGACTGTCGGCATGGGGAGGTGCCACAGAGTGGCCCCCAATGCTGTACCAAGCCTCTGCACAGGGGGCATTGGCAGGTCTCTGAGTTGAATTCACTTGCATCCAAGTGTCTTTGTGCCATACCTGAAGAGACAGTGACCGTGATGGTCACAGGGAGGACAGCTAACTACCGAATGCCTCAGGAAGGCACCACTTTTGCCAGGGAGGCAGGGCCTCCCTCAGCAGCACGGCATGGATCCAGAACCTGAGCTCAAGTCCTGAGGTAATGTTTCAACAGTCAGCTTTTCTAATGAGGTCCAGGGGGCATCATGCCTCTTGCCAGCTCTTCATTAGTGAGCTGACTGTGCTGCAAATACACAAAGCCCATCAACTCCATACAGTCAGCAATTGCTGCTGGGCCTGCTGCTGATTTACAGAGATCAGCTGTTCTGGGTTAGGCATCCACATGTGGGAGTTTGTAAGGAACTTCCTTGAAGTAAGCCCTAAAGTAAGTTACATGTCTATTGGAGAATGTTTAAAAATAAAACCATATGAAGAAGCATGCAAAAATGAGGGCTGGAATTGGAAAGCCAGCTCTGTTTCTGTTTTGCCATACCTCACTGTGAGCAACTGTAGGAAGAAGTGTCTACTAAAAGCGAGTTACTGTTTCAAGGGTGAAAAAAATGGATGCTATTCCAAAATTTGCATAAATATTTTTATTAATATTTACTATTATTTTTATTATTTTCTATAGTTTTGAATTCTTGGCTTTACTCTTCTAGGAAAAAGGCCATGTTCATCAAAGATCAATTCACTTAGTTTGATACAACTGAGCACTATGAATTGCATGCTGTATTACTTTTCTTCATACCTTCTCTCCTTACACTATTTTTGCTAAACTTATCCTGGTATTAAAGGTGATGATCCAGTGAAGATCCATCAGTCAGTAATCCACACTGTGCCAGTTCCACGGGTATTTTTAGATGGAGATTCCTTGTGTGAACACATAAATTTCAGTCCTGGATAAACCTTCAATGTGGTTGTAATTTTGATTTCTATAGCCTCAGTTCTTTAACCAACCACATTTTTTTCCCCTTATGCTACTTTATCATCTGCACTGAAAATGTAGGTGTTTCATTTCGTACTAGGGCATAAATTCATTAAAATGTATATCATCTGTATTGTATGACACTTCCGGTTCCTGGTTCTTCTCCCCCTCCTCCCCCCCCCTTATTATTGCCTAATGATCCTTTCAGGATGTGTGTTTTGAATTTGAAATTCTACCTGAGCTGTATGTTAATTAGTTTTTCTTGAGGTCTTTGTCTGCTGGAATGTGAATACCTTCTTTTTCCAGTCTGTCTCTATTTACCAAGAATCTAACTTTAAACAAGACTCAGAAGCGCCGCAGAGCTACCACTCTGCACATATTTCTCCAGACAGATTGTCCATTCCTCTAGAGATCCAGAAACAGAGATGATGCAGTTTTCGAACTTTATAAACAATTTTGTGCTCCAAAGCAGCATGGAAAATGTTGCGTTTGGGGGTTACCAAGCACCATTGAATCTGTACTAGCAGACAGCATTCAGGTCTATGGGTGTTGAAGAAAATGGCACAAATACAGTTAAGGCAATGGGTTGAACCTGATTAGATCTGGGGAGGTCAAAGCCAGATTGGCTGAATTTAATTCAATTATTTAATAACCTGGAGTACCGAAGTGATGGGGAATGCATCGTTCAGAAAAAGTGAGGTAGGAGCAGATCATAAACAAGCCAAGATAAAACTACCAGGAAGTATCTTGATAGTTCACTCAACATTGATGCCTGAGGTAAAAACAGAGTCCAGAAAACTCCAGTCTGGTGATTTCTGTACAGTTACATAGGTCTAATAACTGTGGCAGTTTCTGATCCACAATGGAGGAAATATCCTAAAAAAAGAGGGCTAAGGTCATGAATATTATCGAGTCAGAGATCAACAGATAGAAGCTGTAGGTGTAAAGAAATGGGATGAAACTGTAAAAAGATTGGAGCTATGATAATTCACAAAGGGGATGCAATGATTAAAGTGAGGACAGCACTTCGACATGAAGGACATTTCCTGGTATATCTTTTGTCTCTGAGCAGCTCAAAAAAACAGTTATTTGAAAGTTTTCCCAGGATTAATATAACATTTTAGTGAAGCAGGATTGCCATGTAAGACACATTCCAAAGGTGTGAAAGAAGCACCAGCCTGCCCTGTTGAGGTGGAATGTCTTCAATGTGGCTAACCACAGAGAGAGAGGGGGAAATGCCCAGTTAGATGAACCTGTGGGGAGCCCTGCACCCCCTGATGCTTATTCATCACGTGGTAAAGTGTATGTGGTGACACCGGGAATGGAAAGAGGGAGCTGCAGCACAGGTGAAACCCAGACTGGCATGAATTCAGCTGCCTTAGGAAATGTTGCATACTTGCAAGTTTGGTGCGCTACAGCTAAACATCAGAGCGCGATGCTCTGGAAGGAAATTGTGCTCAAGACTGTCAATTTTATGGTTCAAAAAAACAACTTTGATGCAAAAAGTAAATATTCAATCTGCCCATGCTATACAAAGAAGTGCTGGAGGGCAAAGAAAATGTAATTTGAATCTTCTGTCATGAAATTTTCTGGGCAAGCCAGGTTCTCTGGTGGTAGTTTTATGAACTCTGCATGAAATATTGTAGGAGCTTTGCGTGCTGATGAGTGTAAAATAATTGTTGAAGCAGTATTAATAAATAAGCTACTGTATGGAGAGTAAGTATAAGATAAGTATGGAAAAATACTTTTCTGTTTGCCCCCCCTGCATCAATTTTCAAGTAGATAGTACCATAATATTATTCTTATTTTGTGATCTTTTAATGTTGATGATATTTTTCATGGAAATATTTCTTTTCTACACACGAAAATTATAAAAAGGAGCAGAATATCCTACATTCCTTACTTTTCATTTACTTCATTTGATTTACTTCCTGCATTATTGAGGTTGCCAATCATGTATGTGTAAATAGCACCTTATAGGCTTAGCTAGCCCAGAACTGTAAATGTTCAGAACAAAGCTGAAAGGAGCCTGCTTTATGTTCAGATCTCTACCAAACAGGATAAAAAATCTCTGCCATCTGCCTGTAACTTTTGTTTATAACAGCTCTTATCTCCTTTTCCACCTTGTTTTCCATTATTTCTTTAAGAGAAGCACTTTTCTTTCTTATAAGACATTCCTGGTTCTTCTGTTTCCTCTGGATAATGGTTATCAGGGCTGATCTTTAGTAGATTATGTATCTGTAATATGCTGTAGAGAGGCATGGATTTTCTTACTATGTTTGATGAGCTATTGAAACAAGTAGACTTTTTTTTTTTTTTTTTTTTTTTTTTAATGTGTAATGTCACTGAAATAGCTAAAATGTATTATTCTCAAAATCTTATGATATTTGATTGTCTTATCACTCTGTTCATGTCTAAAACATTTTCAAGTGTTGTTAAACTGTGTGAATTAGTTCTTTCCTTATTATTTTGGAAACTGCATAATCCAAATTATGAAGTTTAGGGTGCTCTGAGCTATCACTGAACTAGGCTGACAAGAATACTAGAATGACTAAATGATTGGCAAACGCATTACAGAGATCTAAATAAGAAAGAAATAACTGCCAAAATAAGACTATGTTCTATGTATCTTAGTCTCAAAACAAAAGTTTCTTATGGTATTCCAGCTTTAACATACTCCTCAGAGATGCTTGCAACATTAGATCTTATACCAGCATGTATGTATATAGCCTTCTTCTGAAAGCTGGTACTGCCATATTACATCTTTATTTTGATAGTTACTTTATTTTTATTTTTTATTTTTTTAATAAGTTTTCTAGGCACTTAATTAGAGGAAAATCAGTGCTTAGCTATTTAAATATATTGGCTGTGTTTGTTTTTAAAGCAGTTGGCAAGACACTTCTTTTTCCTTTAAACTACTTTGTTGGTTTAAATATTTGGAACACACATTCAATTTTAACAGCTTTTCATATTGGTGACTCCAAGTTTTTTTTTTTTTTTTTTTTTTTTTGAGTAAAGCATCTTTTTATTAGACTTTGGGTGAACTGTATTCACTTCCTCTGTTACTCACATATAGCATGACAATATATTTTTGCAATGCTATCAGTATGAATAGGATTGCAAGGAATAATCCTGGAGAAGATGTGATGGGGCAAGTTGAGACTATGGTAGAGCTACAGAGTGGCTCTGAGAAATGCATGGAATATGGTGGTTCAATGGTAGAATTCTTGCCCGCCATGTGGGAGGCCCAGGTAGTTATGATGGCTTTTATGATATCTTCCTCTCATCTTCCTGTTCATTTGATGGCCCAGCCACTTGCGGAGTATCCTATCCATCGTCATCTTCGTCCCCAAGTCTGAATAGGAGTTCCTCTGTGTTCTAAATGACCTAACTTTCTCATCTGTTGTTTCATCTTGGTTACAGAGGCAACTTGCACTGCTACAGTCTTTTCCCTGAACCAGTTGCAGGGCTGATCACAGGGGTTGGAACAGCCACAGGGCCTGTCACAAGGATTGGAATGACCACTGGGCCTATCACAGGGGTTGGAACAGCTGCAGAGCCCGTCACAGGGGTTGGAATGGAATGACTGCAGGGCCCGTCACAGAGGTTGGAATGACTGTAGGGCTCAACACAGGGGTTGGAATGACCGCAGGGTCAGAGAGATTTCCTCTGTGTCACCTATGCACCAGCATTTCCTTCTACCGAATTCACCAGTTCTAAGATTTTCTGCAATGTAAAGCTCAGGATTTTTTACATTTTGGAAAAGACTCATGAACAATCAGAGAGACTGACTTACAGCTCTTCAAAGCAACACTATAATGAACTACAATGCTAGGACACTATAATAGATTATAATGAACCATAACAGTAGGAAGGAGTGAGAGTTTGCTGTAGGAAAAAGGGGAAATGATAGGCAGAATAGTACCAAATGAACAACACAGAGCTTAAGTCTTAATTGTCTTATTCAGCAGCCTGTTTATGTTTTGAAACACCAGTGTTTATTTGCTGCCATATATACCACCTGCCAAAACTTCTCTTTTGGGACGTGTAAGAGTTAATGGGTTGTGAATGCCTTGCTAGAACCTTTCTGAAATTCTCTATAAAAACAAAGTCTTTGGTGAAATTAGTCCTAGAGACAAAAGGGCTGAAATACTTGCTGTCTCTGGTCAGGGTGATACCACTTCACAGCAGCACTCTGCCAAACCCCCCTAGATTCTTTACTAGTAATGAAACAGCCAGCCGTGGCCATTATAAAGAACCACTGGACAAACCTAAGCTTATTTGAATACAATACCCTCTGCTTTTGTCAAGTGATGGAATAATTGCAAGTTTAATATGTAAGAGAAAAAGGAGGGAGACATACGATATAAATTTCACTAGGCTTCAGCAGCTTTTGCTCTTGGCTGCAGCACTGCCACAGTCAGACCCACTGCCTTTGGGTGGGCAGAAACTATGTGAGTAACAGTGATGCATTTCACATGGGAACATTGTAATAAAGGTGGCTTTTGATCTTTTGTGAGAACATTTTCACACCAATACAGCTTTGTAAAATTTAGTATAAGTAACAGTATCAGTAAGATACTTATACTCCTTTTACCCATGAAATAGGGGTCAGGGATCTTGGTTTTTTATCTGATTGGTCTTCATTATCTCTCCTTCATTAGCTCTCAGGGAAATAAAACACTCCAACAGGGTCAGAAACCACATATGTCTGCTCTGCTTTGTACCTCATATACTTTCCTATGTTGAGGGATTTCTTGAAACAGCAAAAATCCCATGGCTTGCTGTAGCTGAGCAAACCAAGTTACCAGGGCAACTATGAGAAGTTCCCATGACAGTGTTCCCAAATCGCCCAATTGAGGAATTCAGGAAAATATTGTTACCAGTAGCTGGCCTCAAGGACAAGGTCTATGTGACTGCTAATCACAAGGGGGTTGTTTTCTTGCAGGTGGGGTTGTTTTCTTGTAGCTGTTTGTCTGAGTGCTTTTGACCAATAATCTTGTGTGAAACACTGTCCACCCCTGTTAAGTTCTCTATAAAAGTTAGGCTATTCGGGCAATAAAATGGAGCATGATCTGACTCTACTGGTGTCTGTCGTGCTTTCGGCCGTGCTTCCTGCAACATATGGCGCCCGAACAGGCTGAGACCCGAACAGGCTGAGGCCGGGACATCGGAGCGGCGCCGGGACAGAGATCCGAGGCACACGGCAAGCCGACCACCGCACAGAGAGAAGCATAGAAACACCCTACTAACCGACCTGGGCAACGGCCTCGGGGTGAGAAACGGGACGGGACGCGGAGAAGACGCGGAAAAAGAGAATCGCGGTGAGACGCGGAATCGCGGGGGGACGCGGAAAAAGGAATCGCGGTGAGACGCGGAAAAGGGAATCGCGGAGAGACGCGGAATCGCGGAGAGACGCGGAATCGCGGTGAGACGCGGAAAAGGGAATCGCGGAGAGACGCGGAATCGCGGTGAGACGCGGAATCGCGTGGGGGACGCGGAATCGGCGGGGGACGCGGGAAATTTGAAGTAATCGCATGAAATTGAAGTAATCGCGGTGCGATACGGCCATCCGAGATCGAGTTGCTACGGGAGACCAGAGGCGTCAGTGGGACAATGGCGGCCGACCCTCACCGTGTGGCGAGTCGGCACAGAGCAGAGGGGCGGAGATCAGGACCCTGCAGCCTGTCTGACGTAACCATGGAGACAGCGGCAGCAGCGGCTGTGCTGCTTCTCTCTGGCATTCTTTTTATAAGAAGTTATCTTGCAATGCAAAAAAAGACTATTCGTCCCCAGATCGGTGTTATAACTATGTTTCTGGATAACATTCCGTGGGGTTGCCACATTCTACAGACTATTAATGACGATTTAGCTCTATTGCAGGGCAGGAGAGCAGAGACGCAGATTACACCGCCAATGACCACCGTCAGTCAGGCTCGTTCACAAACAGCTTCTAGGGTTGCAGCTGGCACGGCCTGCAGCCGTATAGCAGACGTTACAACTCTCTTTCCTAACTAGTAATCATGTGGTCTCACCCATTTGTGGTGAATGGTCAGTGGTAAAAAAGAAAAGGGGGAGAGTAAGGGGCGACAAAGACAGAAACGGTACCAGGAGGATGCCACTGACACTAACAGCATGGGTAATAGGAGCAGTATAAGTGACACAGGTGCAGGGCGGCGGTGGGTGCTGCCGCGCTGCGGGGCACTCTGCCTGCTGCTCACCCTTGCCGGCCTGTGCACTGCTGCCGACGGTGCTAGAGCAAAATGTGAAGACTGCTTAGATGGCAGTGATGAGAGTGCTTGTGTGAAGAAGACGTGTGCTGAATCTGACTTTGTGTGCAACAGTGGTCGGTGTGTGCCAAATAGATGGCAGTGTGATGGGGATCCAGACTGTGAAAATGGGTCTGATGAGAGTGCTGAGCTGTGTCATATGAGAACATGCCGGGTAAATGAAATCAGCTGTGGTCCTCAGTCAACCCAGTGTATCCCAGTGTCCTGGAAATGTGATGGTGAAAAGGACTGCGACAGTGGAGAAGATGAAGAGAATTGTGGCATTGTGACTTGTAGTGCAGCAGAATTCACATGCAGTAGTGGGCAATGTATTTCCAAAAGCTTTGTCTGCAATGTTCAAGATGACTGCAGTGATGGTAGCGATGAGCTGGAGTGTGCACCTCCTACCTGTGGTGTTCGTGAGTTTCAGTGCAAGAGTTCTACCTGCATCCCTATCAGCTGGGTGTGTGTTGATGATGCTGACTGCTCCGACCACTCGGATGAATCTTTGGAGCAGTGTGGCCGCCAGCCTGCACCTCCAGTGAAGTGTTCTACGAGTGAGGTGCAGTGCGGCTCAGGTGAATGTATCCACAAGAAGTGGTGATGTGATGGAGATCCTGATTGCAAGGATGGAAGTGATGAAATTAACTGCCCTTCTCGGACCTGCAGGCCAGACCATTTCAGATGTGAAGATGGGAACTGTGTCCATGGGAGTAGGCAGTGCAGTGGTGTGAGAGACTGTCTGTATGGCACTGATGAAGCAAACTGTAACAATGTTATTCAGTGTTCTGGACCTGGCAAATTCAAGTGCAGAAGTGGAGAATGCATAGATATCAATAAAGTGTGTAACCAGCAGAGAGACTGCAAGGACTGGGGTGATGAGCCCCTGAAGGAATGCATCATAAATGAATGTGACTGTCCAGCTGGGTTTGAGTTTATAGACAAGAGAAACTGTGGAGACATTGATGAATGTCAAAACCTTGGTATCTGTAGTCAAATGTGTATCAACCTGAAAGGTGGCTACAAAAGTGAACGTAGCCGTGGATATCAGATGATTCCTGCTACAGGAACCTGGAAAAGGTCATACTGGTACAAAGACACAAATAACACCTGTGATTGCAATGACGCTGCTAAGCAGGGTTTAGGGGTTTATAGCATGGAGACAAGGGGTAACAACTACAGTGTTTGGAACAATTGTACAGCTTTGGCCTTACCTCCTGATGTGCTTCTGATTTGTGGGGATGGGGCCTGGCAAGGTATCCCTGCAAATGCTATCAGATGTCCATGTTACATAGATAAACTCATTGTATTTGCTCCTAGCTTGTTACAGTTGCGTGAGATCACCAGACATAAATGGACATTGCTTGCATTGGATTGCAATGATAATGTTGAATTGTGTGGGGTTGCAGCTAGAGCGGCATTAGCAATTTCAGTGCCTGGAGTGGCATCTGCGGCCACACATAACAACTTAGAAAAATTGGTATGCTGGGCCAAGAGGCAAGCCTATGCCACGACAGAGATACTTGAGGAGATGTTACCAGATCAAAATAGTCTGCGACATCTGCTTTTACAGGATCTTGCTTTTGGCTCAAAGGAATGGGTGTGAGGACTTTAAGGGAATGTACCGTTTAAACCTTTCTGATCATAATGAGTCAATTCACAAATCCATTACTTTCCTGAAAGAGCACATGAGAAAGATTCAATATGGTATCAATCCTTTCAATCAATGGTTCACTGACTTGTTTGAAACAAAGTGTAGATGGTTGCTGGGTTTAATCACAAGGGGATTAAGGATTTGGTTTATGGTGGTGGTAATCATCGTTGTGTGTTGTAAGTATAGCTAAAGAGTTACCTGTAAAACTGCTGTGTCAAGCTTGGTGTGCTCAAAAGAAGAAGGGGGAATTGTTGAGGGATTTCTTGAAACAGCAAAAATCCCATGGCTTGCTGTAGCTGAGCAAACCAAGCTACCAGGGCAACTATGAGAAGTTCCCATGACAGTGTTCCCACATCGCCCAATTGAGGAATTCAGGAAAATATTGTTACCAGTAGCTGGCCTCAAGGACAAGGTCTATGTGACTGCTAATCACAAGGGGGTTGTTTTCTTGCAGGTGGGGTTGTTTTCTTGTAGCTGTTTGTCTGAGTGCTTTTGACCAATGATCTTGTGTGAAACACTGTCCACCCCTGTTAAGTTCTCTATAAAAGTTAGGCTATTCAGGCAATAAAATGGAGCATGATCTGACTCTACTGGTGTCTGTCGTGCTTTCGGCCGTGCTTCCTGCAACATTCCTATGAAATTACATGGAAGCTCTGGCTCAGTTTCTTCACTCTGTATCAGTTCGAAGCAGCGCTGGCTTGTTACATTTCATAAAGTTGATATATGAGATGTGCAATTTGAGTCCCATAGAAGCTGCATTTTCAGAGATTGGGAGTGCTGTTACACAAGAACATCAGGAATATTCTGTTACCCAGACACAATACTTTATGATCTATTCTGCCTGAAAAAGAGCCCAGTTGAGACACTAAACCATTATGACCCATTAAAGAAACACATGATTTTGCAAAAATGTATCTCATGGCTTTGTTAATACCATTAGTAATCTAGTGCTATTGCAACATTAAGTGATACTCAATTTTTCATGATTCAGGAAACTTCACAGATTACTCAGTGCTTTCAGTATGCGCCCTCCTTTCGCATATGTAACTCATTTACCTTCTGCTACAGCACCCTGTGAAATCAGTTAACTATAGGTTGCTTCTCCAGGGTGGCTGCTTGGGCAAGTGGAGGACGGTTAACCTAATGTTAGCCATTTTGGGGGTGGAATCATGGGGTTGCACCAGTGGCAGATGCTCTATAGCCTTTCTGTTACTAAACTAGCTCAGGTTTTCCTGATGAATTCAACACTTCCCATCACAAGCATCTGGTAACATTAATGATGAATATTTTAAAAATCCTCCTCCAACCCAAGAATTATTTGGTGTCATATTTCTGCATTGCCCAGAGCAAAGGATTGAAACAAACAAACTAACTAACTAAAAATCATAGAAATCTTTACATCCCCCCATCTGCACATTTTTTCTGCTTGGAGCCTAGTTCTGTAGACTAGTCAATATGGACTTCTCTGCTGCCCAGTGAAGCTTGCAGCTCTTGGTATTTTTAAGGCACTGATCTTAAATGGAGTTTGAAAATAATAATATTTCCAGACTAATTGGACTCAGGCCCAGCACATTTCAGAATTAAACAAGCTTAAACAGTTAATGGAAGCTATAATTTTTCAAAGACTAAGCAACTATTGGGATGCACATGTTAGCTAATTAAATAAAGACATAAATATACTCATCTTCTCCCAAGTGCTGTAATGTCTGCCTAGAAAGTGTTTCTCTTCTCCTGGCAAAATTGTTCGGTGGACATGTCTGGCTCTACGGAGAGACACTACAGAGATACCTAAGGAGGAGTAACAACTGAGGTGGACTTTGTCTTTGTAATGCAATGGTGAACTACTACTAGCTATAACATTTTATTGGTTTGAGGTATTAAAAGACATTTCAGAAAGGTTAAAACTTCAGTAATTAAAAGAAAGATAGTAGCTTCTTTGATGTTTCCTAACAAACAAAAGGAGAAAGAATTTTAAAGATACAGAAAATCATGGAAGTGGAGCATCATCTGGAGAACCAGAAAATAGAAGTAAGCATGAAAAACAGAAAAAAAAAAAATAAAGAAGATAGGAAATAGAGATTCAATAGTCAGTTATGCTTAACAGAAAATTCCTGTAGCAATTATTTAGCAGATCAATACAAATCCTTGTTTCAAACTGCTTCACATTTCAGAGTTGCTATATGTGCTGTCCATTTTTCTGGTAATGCAGCATATAGTGCTTCCTTTAAAACCCTGCAACATTTGCTGGAGTAGTGGAAGCTGCTTCTGGGTAGTGTAGTCCTCCCTTTGAAAACATACAAACCATGACGCATGAAATGCTTGGTGAGAGAAGTATGCCTTTATAACAAGAAGGGAGTCCATGCAGGCCTGGGTCAGACCAGGTCTTGTGCCTAAGTGCAGGCAGGACAAAAGCTAGTTTATGGCTATTGTAATTGTATTGGTACTTAATAATTATGGCATCATTTGTTATTGCATTGAAATAGAAACTTATCAGAGGAACTTTCACATTTGATATTCAGCGAAAACTTACTGACTGGTTTGCTTTTCACACATAAATGTTTTGAAACCATGTCATACACCTTAATCTGTACTTAGCCTCTTAAGGAATCTGATATACAGAAGTGCAAAAGTGAGGGAAAAATGTTTAATGTTAAGATTATATTAATATTTTATTAACATGGTATATCTAGAATTCTAGTGTCTAGTCCTGCATGCAATTTAGCATTTGGATACAGATTTTGACCCTTGCATACAGTCTCCTTTATTTTAAGAGAAGAGCACCAGCTCCATATAAGCTCTGTCCAGGAGCAGTTAATATTAAAGTCATAAATCTAAGTGAGCTTTACAGCAGAGCACACGTAAAGGTACATCACAATGCGTTTTGCTTTCTTGGAAGAAACAATCGTTTTCAGTCAAATAAATCCGTAAAATATATTTTCAGAACTAGGCTAGATGTACTTTACACCTTCAAAGTGCAAAAAAGAGTGTAAAAATAATTTAAATGCAGTGCATATGATGATTTTTAACACATAAATGAAATTAGATGGGTACATATTCCGGAGAAAAATGGTGAAACTTTGTAAGTTGAAGCTAACACAATGGTGACTGTGCCAATTTGAAATGTGACATGTATTTCTAGGCAGATATTTCTTTGATACATATCAAAAGCCATTTTTGACAACTTATTTAAAAGAAAAGATCCCACTCTGTATGAAATGATTCTGTAATCATTTCATGTAAGTAGAAAATGGTTTAAAGTGCACGGTTGACTGTTCTATTCAAGCAACGATTTCAGCAGATGGTTGAAATTTTGTCATATATTCCTGTGATTCTGTAACCCAAAGGCAGCTCAGGAACCACACCACAGCTCAATATCCTTTGAAGCCAATATGAGTCCTTCCATTGACTTCAACAGATTCAGGATTATAACCAAAAAGTCCATTGTAATGTGAACTACATTCTTCCCTCAATGAATGGTTTAAGATCCATCCAATCTATCCTTTTTTTTTTTTTTTTTTTTTTTTTTTTTTTTTTTTTTTTTTCCAGTACCAATCATAGAACTCACTCCAACTGTAGAGCAGATTTTTTTTTCTCATAGATCACTTCTCACAGTCAGGTATTTCCATCTCTTCTTGGCTTACCATCATTATTTTCTGAGCTGCATTCAGACACTGTTATAAAGTCCACTGACCTCTTCAGGAAAATGCTGGACTCAGCCAGTGCTTTCCTACAGGTAATATAAATTGGGACAGTATGCATTTAGTATTGGATGTATCCAGTCTTGAAAAAAAACAGTTTGGCCTTCCATGATCATTAACTTTTATGTGTGGAAAATCATAGAATTGAATTCATCTCTCTCATTTCTGAAATTTCCAACTGTAAAATTATCCTATAGCAGACTAGGTATAATAAATTATTTCCTGTAAAACTATATCAGGCCATGACACCATAACAGAAGCTATCTCGTATGTGCTACCATGACATTGCCCCCATAGTCTCTCTTTTGTGATGGAAATCCTCCTCCCTTCTCCCTTTACGCAGAGGAGAAAAAGCTACGTAAGGCTATTTAAGGTATTGTGCACCAGAACTTGGAATAGGCCAGCACAGGGCAGTATCTTCTCACTTTTCTAGGCATTTTCTGAAAAAAAGAATTTCCTCCTCTATTTACATGAACAACAACAAAACGCAAAGAAACACCCCAGCCCCCAAACTCTTAATTTTAAATTTTGGTCCAAAACTACAAATACAATGAAAATGTAGACATGTTTGCTCAAGATTATTGAAAGTCTAGAAAAATAAATTTCAAAGCTAAAGTTTCAGGGGGATATCCACTGCTAGAGTGAATTAGAAGATTTTTTAATCAAACAATCCTTATGTTTGATATTTTGTGAAAAACATTGTGAAAATTCTAGTATCTTTCAATTTTTTAAACTTTTTTTTTCTTGATGATCTCATTATTATTATTATTATTATTTTTCTAAACCAAAAGTGAATGAAAAGGAGTGAGTAGAACTGAAACATGGCTTCCTAGGAGGACAAACAGGAAGAAGTGTTCATACAGAAAAGAAAAAAAATCTTGAAAACACTTTATAAAAATGTTCCTGACTTTTTCTTTTTCCCTTAAAAAAAATAAAAAACTCCAAAAATTATTAGAAAAAAATAAAAGGAAAACATCCTTATTACAGAAAGGATTTTGATTTCTATTTTCACATTGTTGACAGGAAAAATAAGCACAATATCTGGTCATAAAATTTTGCAATTTTTTGTGAACATTCTCTGCTACCAGCAGTGCAATTCTACAGAAAAGAAGAGAAGCTGAAGACTTTGAGTTCTGCACAATTTTATACTGTTAAAGTTGATGTGCTTTTGCAGTGCAGGAAAGCTGTACTGCTATTCCTGCCTCTCCATGCAACCAGAAAAGGGTGAAAACCTAAAAGCTTAGTTGGCACTATTACCACAGACAAATCCTACTGATGAAAAAAAGCCACAGGACAATGTCAAGTTTAGAAAAATACATATATATATTTACATATATAACCATACAATGGGTGGCAGTCGTGACATACATTGACTAAGATTTCCTCTTGCCTGATGAATTACTGTCCCCATATTTTCAGTGGCAGTTCAGCCTCTGACTGTTGCTGTCTTTTCCTGCCTTCTGTAACCTTGGTCAACACATCACTTCCGTAGAAAATACCACGATGATACTCTGGTCACCTTTCCTTTGATATATTATAGAACAGTTTGGGTTGGATGGGACCTTAAAGATCATCTCATTCCAACCCTCCTGCCATGGGCAGGCACTTCTTCCATTAGGCCTGGTTGCCCAAAGCCCCATCCAACTTGGCTTGGCCTTCAACATACTTCTTCAACTATGAGAAAGAATAACTGCATTTATTCTGCTATAATGGTAAAGCCTGTTTGAAAATGCCCTAGCATATATAGGAAGAATTTCTTTCTTTCCTTTCCAGTTAATATGTGGAGCTTTTTGCATCGTACTGCATATTCATTCAGCTGTCATCACTATAGGTGGGTTTCCAGTTTCCACTCTGTCTGAATATCGAGTGGTTTGTAGATAGCTACTTTGGGAACAAAAGTAAAAGTGATCTACAAAAGCCGTAACAATATGCTAGGGATGGATGGAAAACTATCTTACTACAGGCATTTATATTTTGTTGCACTCTTCAATCCCTATTGATTAAACTTGTAAAAATAAGATGCTCTGCTTTAGCTGGCAAGGACTAGAAATGCCATATATATTGCAGACTTCAGTCCTGGGGAAGCAGCAATCCATAACTCAATTACAACCCTGGTGTCCTCTGAGATGCAGGTCTTACACACACTTGATGGAACCCTGGCCTGGAATGTTGGTGTCTGCAAATGGTAAATATGTCACAGGAAATACTTAATAGAAAAATCAGGAATGTGAGGCTCCCACATCCAGTGGGAGGATAGAGGTGGATGTAAAGATGGTATTTCTTATTGAGAGGGTCTTATTAAGGGAGGTGAAGTAAAAACAAAACAAGACAAAAAAACCTCCAAACAATATTGCAATGAGTCCAATGACTGTATGCTGCTTTCTGTTGGTCACATTATTGCTCTTAAAGATGGAACAGAATCAAAATAACAGGTGCCTGTGCAAAGATTTAATTCTTGATATTCCCTAAGAGTACAAAGTACAAAAATACATAAGCAATCAGTTGAATTTAATGGCATTTACAGAGCTTACATACAATGTCTGTACCTCATTCTGCCTGGGCTACTTGGACATGACCATCATACAAATGAACAATCTGTGTGGAGTGAATTTTTTTTTATCAACAGATTGAAAAATGAAAACAAAAAGCACTGAAACAGTGTATTTTTCCAAAGGTTCAGAGAGTTTGCAACTTCAGATTTTATTTTAGCTTTGACATTTTTGAGGCCCAGAAAATTGCAGGACAAAGTTTTTTTCTTTTTTTTTGAGTGTGTGTGTGTGTTTGTTTGTTTTTGGAATAGTTATTCTGAACATGAAACACTTGTCACTAAAGCTGTTATGTGGCCAATGAAACTACATAGGATATATGGATTCTTCCCATAATTACTTCAGTTCTCGGTAAGCCTTCTATATAAACATCTCACTGTTTGGAAAAGTATTTATTTTGGTCTTCCATATTCATGCTACTTGCATGACTGAAAACCTCTCCTGAACAAAGCAAATTACAAAGTGTCATTGGAATGGCTAAATTCCATGGAAAAGGCTCCCAAATAACAGGCTTTGACCAACCACAAAATGTTGACAAAAGAATTGCACAGAAGTAGTACATTTTCTATTCCAGAACAAGCCCTACTTTGCTAAGGAAAGAAGGTTGAAAGCAGAGATATGAAACAAGTTCACTCTGCAATCAACCTTCTATCTCAGAGCTAAACCTTGGCCCATAGATGTATTGTTTTGTTAAAAAAACAAAAAAACAACCAAACCAAACCAAAACAAAAAACAACTCCAATGCTTGAGATTCAGAGAAAGATAAAACTGAAGAGGAACATTTAGTTAAACCTAGTAGTTGTGAATGGACAGTCTGGGGTGGGCAATATCTCACTTATCTATGATGTTTGCTAATGTATAATCATGATATAGAGTGGTGCAGACCAAGACAAGAACATCTGTAAGGACTCACTGCCCTTACTTAAGTCTAAAATGCTTTCTCTCTGGGTGGGTTTGAACTTTTATACAAAGCCCTACCAGTCCGGTAACAGTGAGTACTGTGACACACAAGAACTAAAATATTTCCTACAGCCCTCTGAAAGACAAAATCCTAGGAAGACTTGCATGTATTAAACTACATTTAACAGGCATGTTAGAACAGAAATCACGTAAGCAAAAAACATTTTTAAATTTTCAATGGAATATTGTTTACAAAAGGCAGCCTTGTGAGAGATGCTGGCCTCTCTGTTTTTATTTTTCTGTATAGGTTTGAAAAATATGTTATACCTCTAAACAAATATGAAGTATTAAACAGATGTTTGATGTTACTGTGTCTTACCAAAAGATCAACTTAAGCCAGAACTGTGCTTTCTGTTAGTTACTTGCAACTAGTTTCAGACATATTGGTCTTTTTGGCACTGACAGTGATTATTTGTGCAAAAACATTATATTGCCCCATGGATTAAAGCACTGGATACCACGCACTAGAAAGGGAGGCCAAGGCATGCAGACATGGCAGTCTCATGCATTCACCTCACCCAGCAAAAGGTGTTCATGTGTATCTAGAAATTATAAGTGGGACATACAACACAGGGCTCCATTTTTATTGGCTATGTTGAGCCTTACTGATCTTATGAGATGGATGGTTTTGATTATTCTCGAAGGAAAGGGATTCAAAGGAATATCCTTGAATTTGATTCTCAGATATTCAAACAGGTAGTAAAACAAATACTTTCTATGTCTAATTTGAAACAGACTTCACTGGATTTGGCACAAGCATACAGCTGAGAAATGCTCTTGCAATACTTCACTGGCTTACTTCCAGGGAAATTTCTAAAGCATTTACTCATGAAATAATTTTCATGCACAAAAACCATATGTAGATGGGGCATACATTGGTTGCTCTGTTCCAGCCTATATATTTTCATCTAAGAATAAATAAATTAAAGCAAGATGGCTATAAACGTTTATTTCACATCCCAATAAAAAGTGATAGTTCAAGAGTAGATGTTTATTTTGACCAATGAATGGTAGTACAGGCATTTTTTGGGAAACATACCCTCCAAGTTGGCTAATTGAAAGTTATCAAATTATAATGCTAATGGTTTACATTTGTCAAAGGCATTCACTTCTTTCTCCATACCTGTAAATACACTATAAATGCTAATTAAACTGACCAATTGCATATTTTTTCTATGAATTAAATATGTAACTTTCTTATCTGAGCTGAAGAAGGGAATATATCTGTATGGAAAGTGAGTGTGCCTTTGTATCTTTTCTTTGCTGGCCAGATCCCACATATTTTAACTAGCATCTGTAAGACAGCTAATGTCTATAGGTCTGAAGTTGTGCATATGATAACAAAGCAGAATTCAAAAGCAGAAGTTTTCTTTGGGTCTTTGTTTCCCCAAGGAACTCAACAAATAATTACTTCTTTCCATGGTTATGATGTTCTCTTGTTATGATGTGAAATAATACAGCCTTGGGCTTGTGCATAATTTACAATAGAACTGATGCTCAGAAGGTTAGTTAGGTTTTAAGATTGTTGTAACTGGGATATATGGCTAGTATTTGCTTTGCATACTTTGTAAGAACAAGTCACCAAAATATCTTTAACCACACTTTAGACATGACCTTAGCGATTAACCTCTGATCAGTTTACTGGCCTCTGTAATTTAGCTTTGTGTTCCTTGTTATTGGACTTGTCTAAAACCCAGCAGAGGGGCTGGTTCAAGTTTTGAGGTGATTGAAAGATCAGCAACCTGATTTTCTCTCTTTTATTTTTCTGTTCTGTGCCTTTTCCAACAACTGGAGATGTTGGTCTGCATGGACATGATGATATAGCAACCAAATGACAGTTCCCTTGCTTTCCTGCACTGTGGCAGATCCAAAGGACACAGTGACAGATATAAGGTCTGATATTGCTTGCAACTTCTGCTGCAGGCAAAGGGTCCTGCAAGTGTTGTATGCACCTCTTAAAACATGTCTAAGATTATAAACTCAGCCACTTTGGCAAAGCAATAGGGTTTGTGCATGAACTCTAAAGGTCTGGAGAATACAAGATTTGAAAATCTCTCCCCTGTCCTTAAAGTCTATGAAACTCCCTGATGCTTAAAAAAACCTGCAGTCATCCAGAGGGATGGTGACAGAAGGACTTAAATATAACAGAAGAAATGAGCATTGCAGCTAAAGAGGATCTTGAGTCACACTGGAGAGACAACCCCACTAAAAGTAGTAGAAAATCTATGTAGAAATTTCTGTGTAGATAATTCCATGTTTTCTGGTAGAAAACCATTCTATAACTATGATTCTATGATCTAGATCAGCCTAAAGTGGTAATGAAGCTTCATCCTGCATCTGTCTATGCCTATCTCTGAAGACACTTTGTGCTCAAAGACTCCCGAGGCATGTGGGCTTTGGAAAAATAAAGCTAACTTGGTCACGTGCAGAGAGAAATGGTGAGTAACAGAAAAGCTGTGACTCAATCAGAACAACAAAAGCCAAAAGAGAAAAATATATCTCAAAGGCCAAGGGAAGACAGCAAATAACTTGGCAACAGCCAAACTAGACCCTCATTTATAATACAGATAATGTTCTTTGGCAACCTACAATAAAGTGATTAAGACGTTTTCAAGGCATGGACCTAATTCTATCAAAATTTTTCGATTTATTTTGATCTTGAGGTAGGAACATCAAAAGGAGGACATTACTTGAAGCAGCCCCATTTGCTGTATGAATTGAATCTAATAAAGACTTTATGATTTTTATGAGTCTTCATATGCTGGCATCTTCTATCAAACTTTTTTAATTATTGTCACTCTAAATAAGCTGTTCCATACCCTACATGCTATACTCCAAAAGGAGTATGCAATACATTATGCTGTACAAATTTCTTCCAAGATAGCTGATGAGAAAAACTAATTTATCTAGATTTTTTTTTTTTTTTTTACTTTCAGTTTCAATAGTTTAGTCCTCATTCCAATTTTATCTGAAATATATTAACATAAAGGTGTATTTTTACAACTCTTTTGAAGCTGAGTAGAGGATAATTAAAAAGAATAGCAATTAACCTGTCTTATGAAAAGCATCATAATGTAAGTGCTGCTTCAGGGAAACTTCTGATGTAAAATCAAAAGCATATGTAGAGAACAACATCATATGTAACGCAACCTGCCAGTTAAATTATGTCCCGTCAAGTTCAGAACAGTTGATATTAAACTTCCTTAGCCTTCCTAGACAAAGCCATGATTTGGACGAACATACATATTCGGAACATTTAAAGAGAGATAAATATAAAGGATATAAGATGGAACAAAAGCAACATCACAGTTTAAGATTAAAGGAATGAAATGGGTGGAAAATGGATATATACACCCATAAGAAAGGAAAACAAGCCTGATGTAATTAGGCTTATGTATATTACTTATGAATTACTTATGAATATTACTTCTTTAGAAACAAACAAAGAACAACAACAACAACAACAAAAAACAAAACACAAAACAAACAACAAAATAAACAAACAAAAACACTGAAGAAACTGCATCAACAACAAATAAAATGCAGTTGTGATATCTGATATACAGTGCTTAATTCTCTGAATCATTTTGGTAAAAACATTAAAAATGGTTATATTGGTCAAGACCAAACATCCTAGTATGCCGTCTCTATCCATGATGAAAGGATATGCCTAGGACAGACCTAAGACAGTTTCTGAAATCAGAAACTACTTGAGTCAGAGAAAGCTCTAGTTTATCTGTTTCTGTTTTTCTTATAGTTTTTTTTTTTTTTTTTTTTTTTTTTTTTTTATGGTAGGGACATCAGATTCACTGGTAGAGTATCTTTGTGGCTTTTCCATGATACACATTTGTCACATTTTTTCTGTCTTCCAGCTCTCAAGAACCAAAGTGGTTTTGAGCTAGAGGTTATGAAAAAGAGGGTAATTCAGTTACTGCACCCCAGAGTAACTTTAGAGTGGCTGGAGATGGTCCTGGAAAATTTCTCTTGGCAGACTAGTCCATTGTCTGATCCATAACTGTTTTTAATGATCTTTATGTTCATATGTTCTTAACTGGCCTTAGATATCTCATACCTACTGTATACTTGAGCTTGCACTTCACTGATGCCATAGAGAGGCAGCGGACAAATGAAATACCACAGCTACCCCTTGCTGGATTGTGATTACTTCCTTTGGTGAGTGGAATAGGAACTGAATACTGCTAAAAGACAGGAAAACCCTCTCATGCAATCTCTGCTAAATTGAATGGAAGTTTTGCTGCAAATTTTAACGGGTGTAAATTGCCAAATTCTGGGAGTTACTTTTCCTATTCTATAGCCAATGAATAGAAGTAATGGGAAAAAAAATCACTTTTACAGACCAAGGAACAACAAAGCGTTCTTTCCATTTCTCCTTCTACTCATTGAGAAAATAATAGTCTGCACTCATAATCACAAATATTAAGGAAAGTATAATACTGAAAATCCAGTATTTTCCATTCAAGAACATGGATTTTTCTCTTGAGAAATTCTGGAATTATCGACAACAAGAGAAGAGCCCATCTCTCACTCATCTGCCTTACCTGAACAGTAACAGAAAGAATACACTAGAGACTCGATCCAGCAGAATCTGTCACTGCATCTCCCTTGATCAGGAAAACACATTACATCTTAAACACAAAATGGTTTTCTAAGGATTGAGACAGAAATAATCCAGAACTCACATTCTACAGCTGCACTGACGAAATATTACAAAGGGGCTTTACTAATATGAAAATATTACCTTTCATCAACAGAGACAGCGAGCTTCTTAGCTGTCATGTCATAAAACTAGGTTTAATAAGGAGAGAGGATGTCATGTCTGTTAGTAAGGAAAGATGATTAAAAACCAAACCAAACCAAACCAAACCAAACCAAAAAAACCTTCAGGGGAGGGGAGTAAAACAAATTAGAAGTTCTGCTGCAGGATGAGTCATATATTGTAAGACATGCACTGATGGCATCCAATTCTTGGGATGCTGAATGAAAGGTGGAGTCAAAAAGAACTTATCTGGAGCCAAAGCTCCAGGGAGAAGATTTAGGCAAGGAAAAGGAGATCTAGGGAGAAAGGGAAAGGAGGAAGTTGAAGTTGTCAGACTATGCAAAGGAAATAAAAACTATAATAAAAATCTTGGATATCCAAATGAAAGGGAAAGGAAAATGGTAGGTTTAAGACAATGCAGAGGGGCTCTACAGGGGATAACTATGTTACATTTTCAGTAAGAGTATGAGTGTGCATTATGAATGTGAAGATAGTGTAGGTGTGGTATGGCAAGCCAGGAGAAGGAAAGCAGCTGTTCTGCTTCAGCTGTTCTTAGGATGGAGTTTGCTGAAGTCATAGGCTTGCTTACAAGAAGCTGGATCCAATGACAGTTTAGCCCTTGGACTTTGATTTTGGATAGGTTTCTCAGAAGTACTTCAGGTCAGGAAACTTTCTTAGTCTGGAGTGTGAGCTCTCCTTTTCCACATATTAAGGAACCGTATCAATTCCAGCATTACCCATTGTCATGCCCCTTTAAGTATCTATTCACATGGACCAGATGGTCATAGATACTTAGGTGCTGACAGGCAGCAGCTAGTATCATTTCAAAAAAGTAATGAGGGAAGTTTAGTAACTAATCTCATAACAATGTTCGCCCACTAGGATGGAGTACTAATGTTTGTAGCCAGTTATTTTGTAAGGCATTATTTTTTTGGACAGAGATAGTAAGGCTGGAGAAATTTATCTATTACACTTGTCTATTTAATATGAACATAGTGTTGCCAAGAAGATATGTACAAGCAACAAGAGCAAGTTCAGCAATTATTTTCACTTTAATCTGTGAATTTTCATCTATTCTGCAGTCAGCAGGATCCAATCATTTTTATCACCACTAGTGCTACAATATGACAAGAAGACTGGAGAAAAATGGGAATGTAAAAGTAATCCCTGCAACAGGTAGGGGTGTTTACATATAGATAGCATGTTTAGTTTGATAAAAAATTCTTCTTGTAGATGGATATTTTTCTAAATATCTGCTATCAAGAAAACACCCAGAAGGTGCTAATTTCCATTTCTTTTTTTTCTAGCTACAGCAAAATAGACTGAATTTATAAATGCCATTTTTATGCCACTGGTTTATTGATATTAAGTTCTGAAAACTGTGAAGAAGCCTGGAAAATGAGAGGCTATTTCATTTTAATATAGAAGTGATGGTTCTGTGACCTTTATATGTCATTTCTTATATGATCCTACCAAGCAGCGTGAGAAAAAAACAAAAATGTTTGCTAAATAAGTAAATGTGTAGACACATGATAACAAAAGTCAGTCTCCTAAATTCACCATTGCATTTTGTAAATTTTCTCAGTCCAGATTACAAAGGTTCAAGGTTATGAGAAAAATAAAACAAACAACAAAACAAAACAAACAAACAAAAAAGACAAACCCAAATAATGCATAGAACAAGGGTGTTTTATGATCATTTTCAATCATGTTCACCAGGTATGCAATGTTATATGGTACACAGCAAGCATGGAATGAATGTTCCCCCTACTCCCAGTACAATGACATTTTCAAAATGCAAGAGCTTATTGATACAACTTATTGTTACAACCTGAAAGCTATACCTTTCTCCCTGCATATGTAGGAAAATACACCCTTTGGTATACTTACTATACATACTTATTTATGATATATACATCATACTTAATTACACAAATGTGTAATTAAGTAAGCCTATATATACATATATATGAATAACCACTATGTATATGTACTATTATGTATATTAATATGTACTATTTTTTTATTTTTTTTATTTTTTTAGGTTTGCAATAGGGTCAACAGAGAATATCCCTTTCCATAGCAGGAATATTTTTTGCAAAACTAAAGCAGAATTTTTCTTTTTCCCATTTTTCATACTTTAAAAAAATAATGAAAAGATCCACATCCCACATTTACTGTCTTTTACTACAGGGACTTAGGGGAGGGAAAAAATCTTTCGTTACTGATGGTGTGGGAGTTTCTGAGCTCCATCCAGGTGTTGATGAATGAAGGAGCATTCTGGACAGGGGAGAAGGAAGCAGGGTAGCAGGTGGGGCAATGGGCACAAACTGGAGCAGAGGAAATTCCATCTGAAAATGAGAGGGCACTCCTTTCCTGTGAGGGTGACAGAGATATATATATTATATATATATAATATATATATCTCATATATATATATGTCACCCTTATATATATATGTATATTCTCTGGAGATATTTAAAACCCACCTGGATGCCACCCTGTGCAATGTGCTCTGGGTGATCCTGCTTGGGTTGGACTAGGTGATCTTCAGAGGTCTATTCAGAGCAATATTTTGCCAGCAGACAAATCCTCTCCCTGCCTCTGAAGCTATTACCATGCTCTTGGTGCCAAAAAGGTACTCTTTTTTTTTTTTTTTTTCTTAATAATTAAAAGGGTTTTAGCAGCCTTCCCAAGCTAAATCTTATTTTTCAAAGCTCTTTAACTTCAGTGAAGTCTGCTCCAGACTAAAATTTTACAAGATTCTAGGCCTACTTTTTTTTCTTTAAGAACTTATAAATAAAATATTATATAAAAATAAATAATTAATGCTAGGTGCTACTTATTTACAATGATTGAAAGTGTCTGACTAAGAAAAAGGTGGCAAAACATGATCATTGCTAATTAACTTTGAGCTCTGTTCTAGATACATTCACTTTAGCTTTGCATGAAGTAGCACTCTTCAATGCATATGAAATAGGCTAATATTACTTTGTAATAACTTCAGTAATGATGTCTTTATCAAAGGGAAAGGGTATATGTGTTTAAGCAATTTCCAAACTTCAAGCAGAGAATGATCTTAGCAGCCAGAACACGGTCCACCCCTGCACCCCCTCCCAGTGCTGTGCAAAGAAAGAAATAAGAACAGCTGGCAAGCTTTTTCTCTGTTGGCTCACTGAAGGCAACAGATGCACTGGGGTGTTCATTACTCAGTCACACACAGGAAAGTCTGCACCTCTCAGCATGAGCCCCAGCCCTGCCTTGTCCCCTCCTCCAAGCAGTGCATGGAGAAGAGGCGGGGAGATGTCCCCACCACACAGAGACCTGCCGACACCAGCCTTCTGCAGAGCCAGGCTGTGCCGTTTGAATCTCAGATTTGGAAATCACTCCCCACTCTGAGCTGCGTGACTTTCCTCAGCTCCTCACTTACAGTAAACAAAATCACTTTCTATCCATGCAAGAATAAATAAAATTAAGACTGTGTATGGAAAGGTACTATTTAAAATATGTTATGAAATATAATCTTTTACATATTGCATTAGAGCTCTGATATTGATCGAGATATCCCCAGGACTGTACGAGCAGGGAAGAAAATGAACAAAATCTTCCTCCAGGGAACTATCCTCCAGGCAGCTGCTTGCTGCTCTCTCCTACTCCCTCTTTGAAAACTCGCTCTTGTTTGGTTTGTTTTCTTGTTGTCAACCTTTCAGTTAGGCTGGCTTCAGAAACGAACATCAGAATTTAGTCAGCTTCTCTCCATGTAGCACTTTGGCCATGAAAGCCAACATAACTCTCAGGCAGTCAATCAGGCTGCACAAGTATTCCTATTTTCATTTCAGCTACGAATTTGGCCTTCTGTATTTAGCTATTACTAATCTAAGGTTTATGCATAACTTGCAATAAAGTAACCGTTACCTTAGCAAAGTAAAATATAAAATGTGAGAGAAAAGGAAAAAAAAAAAAAAAAAAAAAGAAAAATTGTAAAATTGTGAACATGGGAATTTCCATGAAGCAGTCCATCTGTGCCTCAGTAACAGAGCAGAGAAGTGAATGCAACTTTTAGACACTGCCAGGAAAAAAAAAAAAAAAACCCACAAAACAAAACAAAACACAACAGCTTACAGAGATATAAGATGTAATATGGAAAGGTCATAAAGAAAAATGATTTAAAAAACTATAGGCATCTATATAGAGATATTTTAATATATTTAGAATAATATTATCTAAATCTAATCTAATACCTGATGTTTGCATGTACTCAACATATATTGATTTGCATGGGTTGAGGTACTGCAGCGAGACTCCCATATTTATTTTATAGTTAACATTTCTGAAAAATTGTAAATATTCAGTTTCCTTTAAAATGAGAATGTTTACAGATTTTTCTGGACTTTCCTAAATAGCCTTTATCACCAGACTGGGATTGGACTCAAATTCTGTCTCTCTTGAAACCAGGCTAGCAAGGTACATCCTGAAGTCTTCAAATGAGCACATAACATGTCAGAATTGTTCCACTGATAGTAATACAGTAACACATCAGTTTCTGCTAAAATGGCCTTTCCAGCCACTGCCTCTGTAACTCCAGCACTGTGGGCTGTAAGTATTCAATGGAAAATTCCTCCTATATTCATTATACCTTTGTGTTTTATGTATTTCAAGACTGCCTTTTAATTTAGAGAGAGAGACTTGGAACCCATTCTGTGCCCAGTAAAGTCTGAACAATCTTTTCCTCTGGTGCAGCAAACATTTGTCCCAACCCCTATTACCTCTGCATTTTAATGTGCATTACTGTTGTTATTATTATTATTATTATTATTATTATTATTAATCCCCCTTTCAGCTCAATTTACAAGCAGACAAAACATGCATAAAATTCAAATTGATATGTTCTGTATGCGGAAAGTATATAAAATATTTTGCACAGCAGTGAGTTATCAATCATAGTCTCCTTAGTACGCTCCATGTCCCAATCCCACTGCAAACAAAGCATCCTACAATTTTCCTATCTTATTTTCCTAAGACAAACTTTGCTTTATTTTCCCACTTTCAGACAAAGAAAGGTCGGGGGAGTCAAGCTGCAGCTGTGCAGTTTGAAAACTGTCCTCTGTGAGAGGAGAGCACTTTAATGTGTAACAAAACAGAAAAATTGCACATACTGACACATGGAGTGCCTGGACACATTGAATGGGCAGGTCAAGGCATTGCAGAAGGCAGCTGTACTTCAAATTTGCTTCCACTTTGAAAAATCAGCTTATTTAGAGATGGGAAATCCCATCTCATGTCTGCAGCTCTGGGGACCAAAAACAAAAAAAAATACTGATACAGGAGTCTGGAAACAGAAACAACAACAAAAATAACTCTTATAATGATGACATGAACATTGCTTATATCTCTGGAACAATAATTGCTACAGTTTCATTTTTTATTTTTTATTTTTTTTTTAAACAAACAGTTGCAAATGTTCAAAGAACAAAATTATCTGAGAAAAAGGAGACCTTAACTCTTTTCACTCAGTGTTGTGTTTTCCCTTGGAGAAGCGTAATTATCTGCCAAATGTGGGATTATTCTTTTATTTAAATCCTGACTGGCAGCAAAAAAAAAAAAAAAAAATCTGCTCTCTGCTAAAATTATCTAATTTTGTAACTGTTTCAATGATATGTCTGCTTTTATCAAATGATGCCCTTTCTTCCTTGCTAGTGGAATACTCACTGTTCTCCATAAACAGTCAGTTTGTGTTATTTCAGATTATTTCACAAGAAAAGTGAAAAGGTGGGCTTTTGACAATGATGGAAACAATGAAGCATGAAGAAATCAGGGAAGATCAAACATGCTCATTAGTTTAGATGGTAAGAAATAGAGGCATTAACAAAAACACAGTATCTTTCTTGTTAATATCATATTGTATGAAATCCCATAATTGTCACATCAGAAAAAGCCTAATTTACTTTACAATAATCAAAAATTTAATAGAAATTCTTATGCTTTATATCACATGCAGTAGAGGGAACTCCTAATTTATTGTATTACTTTGATGTATTCTTTTATTACTTGAAAGGCCAATTCAAATTGTGGAGTTTTTATGAATATTTTATAGGCTCAGTGTTCTGACTGATGAGAAATAACGCTCTGATACGTTCTGAGCCTCCATCTCTATTGTGCTCGAACTAAGCCCAGCACAGGAATAGACTGCTGAGGCAAAAACCCAGTTGAGTCATTTTCTATATTCCTTTATTTCCTGTTGTAAGTCAGAGCATCCCTAGAATAGGTACAGGTGCCTCCCAGGGACTTTGTAATAACTGAGCATATCAGTAGTGCAAATTTCACATCTCTTCTCTGGTTAGACATGCTTTTATGACCAAAATGCTTATGACCATGCTTTTATCACCAAATTAGGTGAACCTAATTAGGTGAACCTAATTTGGGCAACTTCATGTTATAATCCTTAACTTAGTCCAACTTTTGAGTTAGTACAACCTAAGACTAGTATTGATCTTCTTTATTTTCTTGCATTAAATCATAAATGTCTTAAAAACTACGAGTGTGTGTTTTAGCAGTTTTAATATTACTTCTTACCTGGTCCATTTGAAGGATAATAAAGATACAGCTGGTTTAATTCAAATTTTAATATTTCTGTATGTCTTATGATTACAATACTGATGTTGTATAGATACTGAATTATTTTGATTCAATGGCATGTCGATATTTATGTCTTTTCTTCGCTATGGCCTTTCTCCCTGTATATCCTGCTAAAGAAAAAAGGAAACACTATGTAGGATATTGTGGAGAAATATTATAGGCAAAGTAGTGCATATATCAGAGTAGGAAAAATGAAAAGTATATTAAAAAAGTTATCCATGCCTGCTCATTATATATTCTCACTATGCACAGCAAACAAAAATGCATACTGAAAACTAATCAAAATACTACTAAAACCCATGATACATCTATAAATTGCATGTTCAACAATATAGAGTCTTTTCCTTACTACCAGTGATAAACAACTTATCAAATTATTTCTATTTGCTCATCCAAGATCTGTGTCATCCACACTGCTCAGAAGACTTAATGTGAAGCACTTTGGGTGTCGGTCTCTACATAACTCTAACAGGGTTGAAAAAGGAATCTGTCATCCCATTATGTAGCTAACAGCTCCATCTACTCACAGCAATTTTTTATATAGTAACCAACCAGTAAACCATAAATGGTTTAATGACATTTTGTACTTACTTGAGCCATGAAATTATCAATGTTCCTGGGTTTGCCCAGCATTAAAATCCCAGTATCTGAGATTTAGTGAACACCAGAAGCAGAGAAATTGGTGCCTGGGTTTTAACAAGTTATCTTGTTTTCCTCTTGATGAGCAGACCAGAGGTTTTGCTATTCTGAGGTTGTGGGAAGCATCCAAACCAATTAGACCTGGGAGGGTTTTTGCAGTTCCTCTCCTTCATGTTCTGCCATTGAAGAGTCTAGTAGCAGCTGCTGATGTGGCTAGCCCTTAAAAACAGTAAAATATCAGTACTGGACAATGTATACAACAACATGGGTGCACTGTGAGAGAGAGGAAGGGAGGAACAGAGGGGAAAGAAAGAAGATTTTAATCAGCTGTGTCTATTCTCAATATAGAGACATGCCTCATATCATTCAGCAGCATGAAGATGATGTGTTTGCACAATAATTTTTAAGAGAGTGGTTAGAAAGAAAAAGTAAATATTGCATGTCTTTACCCCACAATTTGATAAGGAAATTAGTTCCTGCATTTTTTTGGTAGGAAGCCTTAGCTTATTCCAGAGAAGAGTATATAAAGCCACAGTATTACACCATTAAATAGATTTGGTATTAGTTAGGTACTAAACTTCCTCTTATAAATATTAATACTTGGAAAAAATCTATACTGTGTTGAAAACACAATTTCAAACTCCTTCCCTAGCCTTTTAGTTTACCCAAAACTGATACAGAAAAGAATCTCTGAAGTGCACGAAGGCTAAGGAATTTAACTCCTGCTAACATTTTTCCTCAAAAAAATAAAAAAAAAAAAATTAAAACCATGCTTGAGTAATCATTCAAAAAGTATCTCTGTGAGTTAAATGCTTATCATATGCCTGATGTTGTGAAAGAAGTGCATCTCAAGTCTCTCATGCCTAATTACTGCATATATTCAAGACATAATTAAGGTGAGCAGCTTTTATTCTGGTTAACTGTCACACTGCTGATTTGCAAGTGTGTGCAACTCTACGTTTTTTCTCATACTTTCTTCTTATACCTCTTTCTCATTGCGCCTCAGTACACAGAACCATATTTTCAATAGTGTTTATTGTATCATGTCCCTGCAGCGCCACTAGACAATGTAAAAAACAGTGAGCGTCCTGCATGACATGCCCAGAAACATGCATGTAAAGTATCACTTTTTTTTTTTTTTTTCCAACATTCTCTTTTCTACCTATTGCCTCATTTTTTTAATTTTATATTTATTTTTTGGGGGGTGGGGGTAGGGGGGAGGATGATATGCCACTCCTTTTCATCAGGTGTTTTTCTGATTCTGTAATCCAGATCAGTCATGGCTAAGATCACACCAAGACAAATAGCAAGAAAAATCAAACTTCACCAAAATCTTCCAGTCCAAATGTCCCAGGCTCTTCAGAATGCTCAGGGCATTACTACTCTACAAGTTTTATAAAACAAAACATAAGAAGCAAAGCCATGCACCTGCCTTTTTACTGAGTTCTGCATTATGTTTTCTTTTATAAAAAGAAAGCAAAATCTAAGGACTCTTGCAATCTTACAACCTACAGGCTATTTTCTGCCTGCAAGCTGTGAAGTACATATTAGGTAACCTGGAAAAAAAGGCAGCCCAGAGCAGGATGTAGGGGTTGCTGTAGCTGCCAGCTGTCTTGCTGGTGCACCATTTTGGGGCAGGGGCACCTCTATGCTGGTGCTGGAGGTGAGAAATACTTCAAATGAAGTCATCTCTTTAGCTGATAATAATGTAATCAATGAAATTTTTCATAAAAGCATTCCACTTCACTGGTTTCAGGGCACTCAAAGTCTACTTACAGCAGATTTGAATTTAAATAAAAGACTCACTCTGTGTCAACTTTTAAATCACTTATTGTCATTCTTCAACATACTGGCAACCTGATACCAGAAATTCTGCACCCTTTTATCTGTCTTAAGAAATGCTTATTGAACTAGAAGTCACTTTCCCACTCTTGGACTTTAAAAAAATCCAAAAGATTTAAAAATAACAATTATACAAAGGACATGAGAAAGATCAGAAGAAAAACTCTGGTTTCTCTGACTTCAAGCCATGCAGCTCTCTGAAAAGCATATGGAACATCGTTGCACCCAGAGAAATAACATAGCATTTTTTTTTTTTTTTTTTTTTTTAGGCTGCCTGTATGTTTTGGTGTGTCTCAGGCTTCTGACTATCCAGATCAGGAATCAAGGAGAGACAATGTTGGAGGGCACTTTCTCTTCCAGCCTTTGTGGGCCTGGCTTTATTTCCTCTGGAAATGAAAGTGCAAGGAACAGAAGAAAAATCCTTTCTGGCTTACACAGTCTCACCTGTGCAGATGACGCCTCATGAACCTGACAGGCAAACATATCTGATTCAATTCACACATTGCAAAAATCTTGCTAAAATATTCTGATGATGTTTAAATTAGCAACGAACAAGAATAGGAAATTATGAAAACTTTATATAGAATAAAGTTACCTTAGCCAAGGTATTCTTTTATAGCTAAACTTCAAAAGCTTCAGATTTCTCTATATGCAACACTGTAGACACATTTAAAACAGGTAGGAAGAGAGATCACTGCATTCAACTTCAGTCATGGTTAGAAGCAGCATACCTATAGCCCAGATGTAGGAATCTGTTTTAATAACTTCTCCAGCAGAAATTTATCTGAGGTTTCTAGAGTCAATGACTGAGGTGAGAATGAGGAAATCTCTTGTCCCAACCCACCAGTGAGTATCTGCAGGTTCTCAGTTACCTAACTTGAAATTGCGGTGAGGATCAGAATGCACTGTGTGGAACAATTGCAATCCTTTACTGCAGAAATTGCAAGCTAAATTAATTTATATGCTCAATATGTATTTGGTATTTTGTGATTTGCAAATTGTTGGAAACACAGCAACATGCTGTTTATTAATGGCTTAGCAGGAAGCACGTACCTGCATGTGAGCTCCAGTGTGTCTGGGGAAGAGGAACAGTCCTGTGAATCTGCAAGATAAGATGGAGATGAGCTGTGGGTTAGAAGACTGGTACCATGGGAGGTGATGTTATTATTATTATTATTATTATTTTTAAGTCATAAACCATCAACAAAAGAAAAAAACTCTATTTCTGAGTAGTTTGGAAGAAAAAGAGAAATAATTCCAGCCCATCACTTAAAGTGAGGCAGTTAGAAATGGTTTATTGTTTTAATACTCAAGATTGGCAACTACATTAAATATAAAAGCAAACTAGGCACTTCTCCCTAGCTACAGTCATAGAAGATATTTGTACCTCCTATGTACCTAGAAGCATACTACTATATAAAGGTACTGGTTAGTTAAAGCCTCTTAAGGAGTCCTTCAGAAAACATAGTTTTCTGAAAAGTATAAATATTAGTAACTAAAATACTGATGTTAAATCACAAAATATTGTTAACCTAACTATATTCCCACCTCAGAAAACAAGCATTCCTTGCAGATGGCCGCAGCTCATTCTTGGTGATGTCACAGAATCACAGAATTTTCTAGGTTGGAAGAGACCTCAAGGTCATCGAGTCCAACCTCCAACCTAACGCTAACAGCCCTCCACTAAACCATATCCCTAAGCTCTACATCTAAACGTCTTTTGAAGACTTCCAGGGATGGTGACTCCACCACTTCCCTGGGCAGCCTGTTCCAGTGCCTCACAACCCTCTCAGTAAAGAAGTTCTTCCTAACATCTAGCCTAAAACTCCCCTGGCTCAACTTAAACCCATTCCCCCTCGTCCTGTCACCAGGCACGTGGGAGAACAGACCAACCCCCACCTCGCTACAGCCTCCCTTGAGGTACCCATAGAGAGCGATAAGGTCGCCCCTGAGCCTCCTCTTCTCCAGGCTGAACAAGCCCAGCTCCCTCAGCCGCTCCTCGTAGGACTTGTTCTCCAGGCCCCTCACCAGCTTCGTCGCCCTTCTCTGCACCCGCTCAAGCACCTCGATGTCCTTCTTGTAGCGAGGGGCCCAAAACTGAACACAGTACTCAAGGTGCGGCCTCACCAGAGCCGAGTACAGGGGGACGATCACCTCCCTAGCCCTGCTGGTCACGCTGTTCCTAATACAAGCCAGGATGCCGTTGGCCCTCCTGGCCACCTGAGCACACTGCTGGCTCATATTCAGCCGACTGTCCACCATCACTCCCAGGTCCTTCTCTGCCTGGCAGCTTTCCAACCATTCCTCTCCCAGCCTGTAGCTCTGCTTGGGGTTATTGCGCCCCAGGTGCAGGACCCGGCACTTGGCCTTGTTAAACTTCATGCAGTTGACCTCAGCCCATCGGTGCAGCCTATCCAGATCCTCCTGCAGAGCTTTCCTACCCTCAAGCAGATCGACACATGCACCTAACTTGGTGTCATCTGCGAACTTACTGAGGGTGCACTCGATGCCCTCGTCCAGATCATCGATGAAGATATTAAAGAGGACCGGCCCCAGCACCGAGCCCTGGGGGACGCCACTAGTGACTGGCCTCCAACTGGACTTGGCTCCATTCACCACGACTCTTTGGGCCCGGCTATCCAGCCAGTTTCTAACCCAACGAAGCGTGCGCCAGTCCAAGCCAAGAGCAGCCAGTTTCTTGAGGAGAATGCTGTGGGAGACGGTGTCAAAAGCCTTGCTGAAGTCAAGGTAGACCACATCCACAGCCTTTCCCTCATCCACCCAGCGCGTCACTCTGTCATAGAAGGAGATCAGGTTCGTCAGGCATGACCTGCCTTTCATAAAGCCATGCTGACTGGGCCTGATCGCCTGCTTCCCCTTCAAGTGCTGCATGATGACTCTCAGGAGGATCTGCTCCATGAGCTTTCCTGGCACTGAGGTCAAACTGACAGGCCTGTAGTTTCCTGGGTCTGCCCTCCGGCCCTTCTTGTAGATGGGCGTCACGTTTGCTAGCCGCCAGTCGATTGGGACCTCCCCCGATAGCCAGGACTGTTGATAAATGATGGACAGTGGCTTGGCCAGCTCCTCTGCCAGTTCCCTCAGTACCCTTGGGTGGATCCCATCCGGCCCCATCGACTTGTGCACATCTAAGTGCCGTAGCAGGTCACCAACCAGTTCTTCATGGATAGTGAGGGCCACATCCTGCTCCCCATCCCCTTCCACCAGCTCAGGGTTCTGGATATCCAGAGAACAACCGGTATTGCCGCTAAAGACTGAGGCAAAGAAGGCATTGAGCACCTCCGCCTTTTCCTCATCTCTTGGAACTAAGTTTCCCCCCGCATCCAGTAAAGGATGGAGATTCTCCTTAGTCCTCCTTTTTGTGTTGATGTATTTATAGAAACGTTTTTTGTTATCTTTAACGGCAGTAGCCAGATTGAGCTCCAGATGAGCTTTGGCCTTCCTAATTTTGTCCCTGCACAGCCTCGCTACTTCTTTAAAGTCCTCCTTAGTTGCCTGCCCACTTTTCCAAAGATTATAAACCCTCTTTTTCCTCCTAAGATCAAGCCACAATTCTTTGTTGAGCCAGGCCGGTCTTCTTCCCCGCCAGCTCGTCTTTGGGCACGTGGGGACAGACCGTTCCTGCGCCATTAAGACTTCCCTCTTGAAGAGCGCCCAGCCTTCCTGGACCCCTCTGCCCTTCAGAACCACCTCCCAAGGGACTCCACCAACCAGTGTCCTGAGCAGTTCAAAGTCAGCCCTCCGAAAGTCCAATACAGCGGTTTTACTGGTCCCCTTCCTGGCCTCGCCAAGAATAGTGAACTCCACCATTGCGTGGTCACTCTGCCCGAGACAGCTCCCGACGATCACGTCCTCCACCAGTCCTTCTCTGTTTGTGAAGAGAAGGTCTAGCGGGGCACCTCCCCTGGTAGGCTCACTAACCAGCTGCGTCAGGAAGCTATCTTCCACGCTCTCCAGAAACCTCCTGGACTGCTTTCTCAGGGCTGTGTTGTGCTTCCAGGATATGTCAGGGAAGTTGAAGTCCCCCACGAGTACAAGAGCTGATGATTTTGCAACCTCTGTCAGCTGCCTGTAGAATTCCTCATCCGTCTCCTCATCCTGGTTCGGCGGTCTATAGCAGACCCCGACCAGGACACTAGCCTTGTTGTCCCTGCCGATCCTAACCCAAAGGGACTCGACCTTGTCATTCCCAACCTCGAGTTCTACAACCTCGAAAGACTCTCTAATATAGAGAGCCACACCACCACCCCTTCTATGCTGCCTGTCCCTTCTATAGAGCTTATAGCCAGGCATTGCAGCACTCCAGTCATGAGACTGGTCCCACCACGTCTCCGTGATGGCAACCAAGTCGTAGCCTGCCTGCCGCACGATGGCTTCCAGCTCCTCCTGTTTGTTACCCATGCTGCGTGCATTGGTGTAGATGCACTTCAGCTGGGCCATTGCCTTATCCACCGGCCTTGCCATTGTTCCCCCTGGCACAGCCCCAACAATCCTAGCCTCAGCCCCATCCCCCTTCCTACCTAGTTTAAAGCCCTCTCAATGAGCCCTGCCAGTTCCTGGCCCAGGATCCTTTTTCCCCTAAAAGATAGGGACCCGTCTGCGGCCATCAGGCCAGGTGCTGAGTAAAGTGCCCCATGATCAAAAAACCCAAGATTTCTGCGTTGGCACCAGCCCCGGAGCCACGTGTTTAACAGGTGGGCTTTCCGTGTCCTCTCTGTACCCCTCCCTGCCACCATAGGGATGGACAAAAACACCACCTGCACTCCCGCTCCATCCACTAACCGACCCATTCCCCTGAAGTCCCTTTTGATAGCCTTGAGGCTTCTCTCTTCGATGTTATCACTGCCCGCCTGGACTATCAAAAGGGGGTAATAGTCAGAGGGGCGTACCAGGTTAGGAAGCTTCCTGGCAACGTCCCTGACCCTGGCCCCAGGGAGACAGCAGACTTCCCTACGGGTAGGGTCAGGCCGACAAATAGGGCCCTCTGTTCCCCTAAGAATCGAGTCACCAACAACAATAACCCTCCTGTCTTTTTTGGTGGAGGCAGTCCTGAGGCGCGGAGTCGACCTCCTCGCCCCAGGCATCCTCCTGGGAACATTTGCTACCTCTTCCTCACACACCGGCCTCTCAATCTCTAGGGCCTCAAACCTGTTGTGTAAGGGCACCTGGGAAGGCGGGGCCGGAAGGGGAGGGCATCGCCTGCGATGTCGAGCAGGGACCTGTTTCCATTCCTCCTCAGCTCCCAGATCCCCTCCCTCTGCCCGACGGGGACAGGGCAGGGGGTCTGCCCCCATTTGGGGAGTCTCACCTCGGCACCTCCCCTTGAGGCCCTGCAGGGAGTTACTCCAGAAGTCTATCTCCCGCTCACACTCCCTGATGGCCCTCAACCTCTCCACCTCCTCCTTGAGCTCCGCCACCATGCGGACCAGGTCATCCACCTGCTCGCACCTCACGCACGCAGTTTCTCTGCCTCCCGCCGATGGCAGCAACAGGCTCAGACACTCCATGCACCCGGTGACCTGAACTGCTGCATTTTTTAACGGGTAGTCGGTCTGCGTGTGTACCGACTTTCTGGAGAGCGCGCCGTGCCTGGTGGCGACCATTATCGCCTAGTTACGGCTGTTGTTAACGAGGTGTTGTTTGTGTGTAGGGGGAGCGCTCTGCCCTTCCTGCGCGCCCTGTCTGCGCGAACTGCCGCGCTAACTGCCGCGCCACTCCCTTCTGACGCGCCACGCCCTGTTTGCCCGCCCTGGTCGCCGCGCTCCTGGTCGCTCGCGCTCCCTAGGGGCTGCTTTTGAATGGCTGGGGAGGGGGCGCTGCTGGCTCCGCCTTCGCCTCGTCAGCCTCCCTCACGAGGGCTGCCGGGTCCTGGCGGCTCCCTCAAGTAGGCTCGATGCCGGACAAAATGAGCCCTGCCTGGCCCGATCCCCCGCTCCGCTGCAGAACGCGTCTGCCCCGGAGCCGATCGCCTCGGCAAATGGCCGAGTGTGTCAGTGTGGAATTTCTCAGTGTGGTGGAAAGGGACAGGTTGTGCCACAGCAGTGGACTTTGTAGTTTTCCTGAACCCATGTTATAATGACATATTGACGGATAGCTCTCTGCAGACTTCAAGGGCTCAGATCTTTATTGCATCTACCAAGCAAATTGAATGCAATGCATTCAAAAACTGGAAAGCAAATGTAAGCTCAAAATCCAAATTCAGATAACCACATGGCAGGTTCAGTAATGAACAAAGAACAACAGCAATTTTGTTTACTTGTCTTAAAGTAATAATAAGCAAACTCCCAAGTCTCTACATATGGATTCAAAAGTTGAAACACTTGTGTGTAAGGATAAAATTCTCAAAATCTTGAACTTGTACATGGTTAATTATTTAGTGCTAATGTACTCAGTTATTTCTTTCCTGGTGAACAAAAACACCTACTGGGTATGTATTATCATAGTGCAAGAAGCATAAAGCTTTACTGTTGTTTTCTTAAGCAATAACTGAAGTGGTGCCATTCACATTTTGTTATGTAGAACATTGTTACAGAATACTGAAGTGTCTTGCCCAAAGCCACAGAGGATTTATTTACCCTGAGCCAGTGATCACTTAGCTTAGTCCCATAGAAGAATTTACATCTTGGGTAGCAGCTATTTATATTAAATATGTTATGAAGCAAACAGTAAAGATTCTGCAACACTGTCATCATCATTGAAAGGAAAGGCACCTTGGAGGGAGGGAGGGAGTCGTCACAGAAAGAAGTCCCGCAACAAAGGGACATTTTAGTGAGAGCAAGGCCAGAGGTTAACTACTGGTTTTACAGAAAGCATAAAGGAAAATTTAAGATTATTGAAAATTTATCTAGTTTCAAAAGTAAGTGGATATAGTATGAATCACACCACGGATTACAGATTCTAACAGCTGCTCTGGTATCAGGCATAGGAAAAATAGTTCTGATTTGAGATTTTATGTTGAAACTATGTCAGACTCCTCCTTTTGTATGATTCTGAAGTGAAAACCAGAGTTAAATATTTCCCCTTTTTTTTTGAGACTTTTAAAACCCCAGACTCAAAACAGGACTTAGGACAGCTAAAACTACAACACTGAAGAGCATAAAGAAATTTTGCAGGAGACACTGTGTGTCAATAGATGTTAGCAAACTACTGAAAACACTAGTAAATACTTGAGTATTTAGTCTTAAAGGTTTATATTTGTGTAAATAATCAGATTCACAGTGACAAAAAGGAAATGTAAAAAGAGTTTCAGTGAGGAGAATGTGATATCAGACTGAAAAATAATAACCAGAACCCATCTGCAATCACAGGCTATAAAGAACATTTTTCCTAAAGTGCATAAAAAATAGTTTTTTTTTTTTTTGCAAATGTGTAGATCTTAGCAACATGAGGTGTATCTTGGAAGCAATAAACCATTACGTGTAAAAATAAAGCTTAAAAAAAGGCAAAACAAAACCTCTTCTCCACAGAACTACTTTCACAATCATTTACAGAGATCTGATATATAGACTGACCAAGGGTGTTTTTACTGTACTGAAGACTACACAGTTTGGAGCTTCAAGAGCCACTAAAATATCATTATGTTAATCTAGTCTAATCTCCTGAAGCACACATGGTAATAGCCAGGGACACTTGCACTGAGTCTGTCATTTGTGTTTAAGTAAGTATGCCTTATCACCCAAGCTGAACTGTAGAACTGATCTGTCACCATTACTTACTGCTACTTCATTATTTTTTTTTGTCATTGGCAAATTTTACTAGCAGTGATTTCATATTACCTTTCAGATTCTTGTTACACTTGTTATTCGAGAGGTAGAATTGTGCTGAACCAAGAGTACTTCTGTGGAAGACTCTTTATAAGTAGTACCGACGGAAATTTCTTATTTAAGAAAACAATTTATTCCCTAACAGTCAATCATTCCTTACCTGCTTATATTGTGTTATATTAACTTTGCATAACTTCTTTGAAATACATTATTTCTTTATGTCATTAACTTAAAGTATTTTGAAATTCCAGATGACTAGGCCATTCAGATATGAGTATGTGCTTTGAACTTCATTATTCTAACTAATGTGCAAGCTTGCAGTTTAATGGTCAGTTGCACAGAAATAGCCAACGTTTTTATTGTCCCATAAAATTTTAATATGAATGGCAATAAACAGCTCAACTAGAGAAGTTATTATTTTTAAACTGATTTATGTCCTTTTCAATACTATGTTTTTAGTGCCCTCTTTAATTTTTACACTTTATTTATTTATTTATTTATTTTCAGAACTAGAAGTTAATTCATCTAATAAGAAAAAGCATGTGCAACAGCATGTATATTCAAATATTAATTTTATTGCAGAAGTGCTTCATCTCCTGAAACTGAGATTAAAACTTTCCAGTAAAATGAAGCTTATTTCCTAGACTTGCAGCAGTACTTAGAATGAGAAGAAATGGGACCTCCATTGATAATTATTTTGGTGATGCACAGGAATACCTGTACTTTTCCATGCATCTTCAAACTTCAAACAGAACCAGGATGAAAATATATATTGCTAAATTGGTTCATTTAGAAATGACCTGGGAAGATACTGAATTGACAACAACAGTGCATTGTTAAATTTATTTGAACAAAAAACATTGTGACATCTTTGTAATGAAAAGATGGCTATAGACTATTTAAGTCAATACACTTCTGTGTTGCTACAGATCAGGGAAAACTATAGAGCTTGTTGAGTACAAGTTGGCTGAAAACCTCAGTCTCTATTGTCTTTGTGAGCTTGGGCTACTGATGATTTTAAACTGAGTTTCTGGTAGGTCAAATGCAGTTCAAAGGCTGACTGATTTTTTCTTCATCATATAGATGATGAATACTTGAATACTATTTTTGTGCAGATTTGAAGCTAAATGAATATAAGTGGATATATAAAGAACACTCGTGTGGATTATACTGAGTACAGCAAAGCAAAAATTGTGTCTCAATATATTGAAAATAATACTTCAAAGTATTTAGAAAAAAGTACAAATTATTAAGTGGAACATTTCTAAATACAGTCAGGAGAGTCCAGCTTTGGTGAGATATATTCAGCCTAAAGTTGAACATCTAGTAAGAAAACCCAAGGTGGCTTTATACCATTTGTGTCTTTTATGAATCTGAGGCATTAGAGATGGACAATTTGACTTCCTTACAACAAGGATTGTGTAAAAGCAGGTTCAGAGCTGCCTAAATCACATTTGTGGGATCAAAGAAGATACAAGCCAGATAGCACTAGTAACACTTGGCTGCTTCCTACATATCACTTTAGGATTTCCAAGAGATTCTTAGAGGTTGTACATTTCCAAATGTTGAGCAAAGATAACAGCAAAGAGGGAGAGGTGGAGACAGTTTTTCTACTCATCAATTTCAACAAATCTAATCTTATTGCATAAAAATGCACTTTAAATAGCAACTCGATGTAGCGTTATTTATAACACAGGCTATTTCTATCATTTCTAACATTTCTATCAATTAGAAAGTCACCCATTTAGGATTTCTCTCTGCTGCTTTTCATTAATATAAAAATAAATTACCATCAAAATCCTTAGAAGGAAAACTCTGTGGAAGTGACTTTCCTGGTTTTATTGGAAAAAAAAGCCCTACAACAAAAAAGTGAGGTAATGTCCAAAATGTCTACCAGCTTCTTCAATGAAATGTCTCATTTCATTGCCATCTTACTTTTCAAAATAACATGAACAAGTTGTCTCTCCAACCAGGGTGTAGTGCAAGCCACCATTCATGAGAATGCTACAGAAAAGATCACTGTCTTTTGACAACACAGGCAACTTACCAAGCTCAGTATGCATACTGAATCAAGAGAGGTCTTTTTTTTTTCTTTTTTTCTTTCTTTCTTTCTTTTTTTTTTTTTTTTTTCTTTTTAGCAAGTGAGGAAAAAGCATTTTTTAGGGTTTTTACCCTTCTTTGTAATGCTCTATTTGCACACACTGAAACCAATGAAATTTTTATATTCTTTTATATTTACAACCCAATTATAATGTTTTTGTTATAACAGACACCAAATGACTGTATGATAAAGAAAATTAGAGTATTCTCTTTTTACCACTAATGTACTGCCTGTGAGAGGACCAGGAGGAAGTAATCTGTGTCAGTCACTGTTTTAGCCTTAAGATGTTCAAAATTAGAAAATACTTCTTCAATATGAAGGAGTAGGAAAAGTCAGACATAGATTTGCAGGTCCTCACCTATTCACGAGAGCAGAAGGCACAAGTAAACCAGGGCATTGTTTAAAACTGTATCCTTAAAACAGGGTTAGCAAGAGAGAAAAGGTGCCAAAGCAAAATCAAACTGAGCATAACAAGGACTGAAGAGCAAGCTTATTGGAACCAGTAAGTAGCTTGTGTAGGGTAAATTTAAATTTTTTCTTACCTCATTTTGCCAGCTTTCAATGTATTTGTATTTACTCATCCACATCTGAATTTCACTTTACATTTCCATTTACTTATTTCTTGTACTCCCTTTTCACAGACTCTCTGAAATGGAATACAAATGCAAAGTAAGTAGTTGAATGACTATTAAAATATTTCTAACCAAATAACTTATTATTCAAACTCAAGTTTCTAACTAAATTATTTCTTCTCCCTCACTTGCTGTAAACTAGGAGAAAATCAGTTGTTTTAGTTCCAGTTACAGGCCTCTGCTTAAGAAATATCTATTTAATTTATATACTTGCTAAAGCAGCACATTGGTGGCTTAGTCTCTGAAAATGTCTCCTCCTTCAATCAAGATTTTTCAGAAGAGTGGGATTATCATCAGTGAACAGGGATTTCCAGTGTTGATTCAAAAAGATATATGTGAGACACTTGGACACTTGAACTGAGAAAGCTGCTGGTATAGAGCAAGACTCATGGAATCATAAAATTTGTAATTAATGTTATCTGAAATGAATCTGAGATCAACAGAGCCCTTCTCCTGCCAAAAGACTTTCCTATAAGAGAATCTCAAATTCCATTGTCCAAAATAATTTTAAATTACCTCATACATCTACATGTTCCCTGGCAGCATTTCATGTTGTTTAACAGGGTACAACATGAAGAATGAATTTTCTCTACTAATCAGTCTAAAGTTATCTGTACTCGCTTTCATTGTCTCCTTAGATTAATTCAGGTCATCGTAAATGAGTTTCCATGGTTACTACCAGCAACATACCTCCTGATAACAACGTCTTCTGTGAAGCTTCCCATTGGTATTCACTCCTTTTCAGAATTTTCAATGCATTGTTGCAGTAGACAATAAGTTAGGCATTGAAAAGGTAAAAATGTTGCAAGAACCAGAAGGATTGAAAACAAAAAAAACAACACTTTAAGAAGATCATCATATTTGTGCCTGAAAAAATAAAATAAAATAAAATAAAATAAAATAAAATAAAATAAAATAAAATAAAATAAAATAAAATAAAATAAAATAAAATAAAATAAAATAAAATAAAATAAAATACTAGAGCAGACATGTATCCTTCCAATGTTTTATGGAGACAATAAACCAAGAACTGGGTAATATGTTCTGATCATCTGGTTTAGACAGACTTAAAATACTTGTCTGGCAAAATTATTGCTTTATATAACAGTTTGTTCTTTTTGTTGTGATTAATGACCTTGCTAGTTTCTAAGTAGCAACAGTTCCTACAGCTACACTGGAGAAAGCACATTTTTTGGAACTGCTGTTACCTGCTGGTAAGAAAATGACCATCCTGCCAGTGCACTTTATAGAATCCAAATAAATCCTGTCCCAAACTAGAAAGTGCTTAGTGCAGCATTTAAATAAGTAAGAATTTTGAAGTGTCCTGTTCTTGTTTTTCTATCTCATTTGCACTACATTACATGTGAATCTTCAGACAAGATAAACTGATTTTGTTTGAAATTAATTTACTGTCTAAACACATATTTTTACCAGATACCTCTGGAAGCAATGATACTTCCTCTTGACTCCTTCTGGTAGCTCAGATGGTTTTTACAGCTTGATTTTTTTATTTTTTATTTTATTTTTTTTTTTCATGCTCAGTGCAGTAGAAGTACATTGTGTGCACATCTTTTAGTGTTTTATTTTTTTAATTTACAGATCTTGGTCACAGAACAAGGATGCATGAAAATATAGCTTTGTTTCACAAGTATAAAAATGAAAATTTTAGTCTTCAGATAAGGAAACTGAATAAAATTTGACTGCTGTAGAAGTCTGATTTTTTTTTTAAATATATATTTTTTCTGTCTAAAACAGAAGCAGAAAGCTGGCAGACCTATTTTGTGTCCAGAAGACAAGCTTCTTTGAAATGTGATGGTTAAACACAACACTCAGCCCACAGCTACCACTTCTTTAGCAGTTTCCTACAGCAAGTAATAGGCAGAACAACATCTATAACCAAGCACAAAATACAGGTCCAACCTGTGCTTCAACTGGATCAGGGCAAAGGAACATTAGGCAAAGCACTGGAGTTTCCACACTTTTTAAAAGATGTCTTCATACATTTAGCTTTTGTTTGGAAAATAGGAGGGACTAGAAAAATAATTGCCAGGTCACCATTCTTTGAATGAAGAAAGAGAACCGATCTTTAAGAGTTTTAGGAAATTTATCATAGGAAAGAAGTTGTTTTATTTCCAGTTGCCAAAACTTAAAGCTGCAAAAATCTCTTAAAACATGCATGGGACAAAAAATGCTGAAGTGGTAGCTGGATTTTGAGAGAGCATCCGCCAGAGATTTGTATTCAATTGTATGAACTGGACATATGGATTGAGTTACATTATTTGAAAAGAGTTTGGCAAGCAGAAACTGAACTTCTATAAAAGCCAAGGAATACTATGCAGAGGAGCCAGGAAGACAAAGTCTTTTAAACTGAGGTAGAAAGTGAAAGAAAACAAGATCAGAGAGTTGTGACATGTTGTGTCCTATAATAAAGGACAGTGAAAGTAAGTTTCTCAGAGCACTCTTGAATAAATCTTAGAGCTTAGTGCCATATTCCAAAAATAAATGAGAAAAATCTGTGTACAAGAAGGTTAACAGCCAGTCTGTTACTATAAACATTTGGTTTTGTTTCTAAACCCTATTATTGTGGTTTTGGGTTGTTGGTTCTTCTCTCTTTTTTTTTTTTTTTTTTTTTTTTTTTTAAGAAACATTTCACTGTATTGGGCAAAGAAAATTCCACTAGCAACAAAGACAATTCAGAATTGAGTAAGGTCCCTTTAGCAAACACCAGAGGCTCTTCCAGTGAACTGTAGGTAGAGTGGGCACAACCTTCCCACCAGAGAGACAGTCCACATTTCAACAGCTTCTTCTCCCCATTAGATCAGACCTGGCTTTATGTCATTATATCAGGTCTGGCTTTCACTTGTGACTTCTTACTTCCTGAGCCTTTAGTTTGATTTTTATTCTTTGTGCCAATATTTTCTTCTCTTCCCCAGCTTCTGTCTGGTGTTGCACGAGTGTGGATGTTCTTATGTTCTTTCCCAAGCTTTCTGGCTCTGGAGGGAGGTGAAGGATTTTATGCATATCTTTTCATTTGCACAGATGTTACTGGCAGAATGATTATCTTACCGGCTCCACTACTCGACTACTGCTCAGAATGGTGCAGGCCACAAACTCTCCTTTACAGCTAGATCTTCATGGTATTTCCTTATCAATGAAGTTTAAAAATGTAAAGGTCAGTGTAAAGCTAATATTATCTGGTCACAAGCTTATTGTGCACCCAACAACCGCTTCAAACATAACCCAAATCCCATGTACCAAAGTCTGAACATCTCTAAGTAGATCTTTTTGTACTAGCTGCTAAATTACTCCTATGAGCCTCCAGTCATATCCCTTGGGCCAATGACGCAGAGTCTACAGTTTTTCAATAATTACATGCTTGTCATTTTTTCCTGCAATCACCGTCAAAGAAGTCTAAAAATGGTAAAAATTCCAGGATCCTCAAAACGGCACTGTAAGAGAAGTCTGAGAAAAAAAAAATAAATAAAATAAAAAAGGTTTGATGCTTTCAGTCTGATTACCTCTGACTAACTACAGACTAAAATTAACCATGGGTTTAATATGAATTCGTAAAGTTTGTCTGTACATTGTTTCTTCATGCAACTGTGGGCTCAGGACTTCTACAAAAAGACAGAGACATGGAGAAAGACAGTTAAGGAAACAGGACCAGCAGTACCCAATGTAAGTTTGAGGAGCTGTGACGCACCACAGGAAAAGTACAGAGCAAGTTTGGGTGATGACTTTGATCAACTCTATCTTTGACTTTTAGTCAGTCTTTGTAATTATTGTTATTTTCTTTCATTTTATTGTGGTTTTTCAAAATGTATCTGCACTTTACAAATGCTATTTTCCTCAGCTGAAAGAATCACAGAATCACAGAATTTCTAGGTTGGAAGAGACCTCAAGATCATCGAGTCCAACCTCTGACCTAACGCTAACAGTCCCCACTAAACCATATCCCTAAGCTCTACATCTAAACGTCTTTTAAAGACTTCCAGGGATGGTGACTCCACCACTTCCCTGGGCAGCCTGTTCCAATGCCTAACAACCTTTTCGGTAAAGAAGTTCTTCCTAACATCTAACCTAAAACTCCCATGACGCAACTTTAGCCCATTCCCCCTCGTCCTGTCCAAACAAACAAGCAGAGAACCAAGCCAAAAGCACAACTCCAAAGTACATATTATTCCCAGCTATACATTCAGAAGGCAGAAAGAAAATGAAGCTGACCATGTTTTTATGGTGTTTCATCTAAGCCTTCCAACCCAACCAATGCCTGTTACTGTCTACACACCTACCCAGGCAAACATACACCAGTCTCCAACAAGCCCAGGTTCCTGGGAAGCTGAAGGAAGTGCTTTGCCAACAGGGTCTGGACACCTGAGCTGCCTTCCCTATGAAAGGTTCACACTAAAGTGAAAGAAAAAATACTGTTAAACAGAGGATCCAAGACCATAAAATCTCAACTTTGAAGCAAGCACCATAATATTGATGCATTATCTATAAAAAAAAGATCAGCTATTAAATTAAACATTTAGTAGGCTACATTTCTTTGAATATCCTTGAAATGATATAACCAAGAGTCTGTGGTACTTCAAAAACAGCACTTTTACAACATTTTGGCATTTTAAACAAAACTGCCCTGAAGTTTTTAAGAGCCTAAATATGCCTAGAGATTAATTAACTTCACTTTAATGCTTTTCCAGCAATTATTTATATGTAGTGCAGGGAATCACTCAATAAATAAGAGATGCTGTGTCCAACAGTGTAAGACCTTCTTACCTTAAATCACAGGCAATAGAAAACAGTGTGAAATTCCTCTCTACCTCCCCTAAGAGCACTATTACCAAGTGTAATGTTAGAGCTGACTGTAGAAACTTTAGGTTTCCATGCTGCCACCACAGTCACCTTAATAGTTCAGAGACTACTGTGTTAGTAATTCCATGGCACTGACTGCTATAATTTGGTTTATATAAAAAGAGATACTATAACATGTCAGTGGTGAAAGTAAGAGGAGACTCATGCCCAGGACCAACAGCATTTACAATTAGAAAGTTACAGGGACAGGCAGAGCAGATGTACTCAAACACAGAAACCACCTGGCAAGTGTCACTTTACAGTCCAGCATGTGCAGAAATGTTTTCACACAGAATCACAGAATAGTCTAGGTTGGAAGAGACCTCCAAGATCACCTAGTTCAACCTCTGACCTAACACCAACAAGTCTTCCACTAAACCATATCACTAAGATCAACATCTAAACGTCTTTTAAAGATCTCCAGGGATGGTGACTCAACCACTTCCCTGGGCAGCCCATTCCAATGCCTAACAACCCTCTCAGTAAAGAAGTTTTTCCTAATATCCAACCTAAACCTCCCCTGGTACAACTTTAGTCCATTCCCCCTCGTAATGTCACCAGGTACATGTGGGAGAACAGACCAATCTCCACCTTGCTACGGTCCCCTTTAATGTACCTATACAGTGCAATAATGTTGCTCCTGAGCCTCCTTTTCTCCAGGCTGAGCAATCCCAGCTCCCTCAGCTGCTCCTCGTAAGACTTGATCTCCAGAACCCTCGCCAGCTTTGTCACCCTTCTCTGGACTCGCTCAAGCACCTCCATGTCCTTCTTGTAGCAAGGGGCCCAAAACTGAACACAGTACTCGAGGTGTGGCCTCACCAGAGCCGAGTACAGGGGGACGATCACTTCCCTAGCCCTGCTGGCCACACTGTTTCTTATGCAAGCCAGGATGCTGTTGGCCTTCTTGGCCACCTGAGCACACTGTTGGCTCATATTCAGCTATCAACCAATACTCCCAGGTCCTCCTCTGCCTGGCAGCTTTCCAACCACTCATCTCCCAGCCTATAGCTCTGCCTGGGGTTGTTGTGCCCCAGGTGCAGGACCCGACACTTGGCCTTGTTGAACTTCATACAGTTGGCCTCAGCCCATCAATCCAGCCTACCCAGATCCTCCTGCAGAGCCTTCCTACCCTCGAACAGATCGACATACGCACCTAACTTGGTGTCATCTGCAAACTTACTGAGGGTGCACTCGATCCCCTCATCCAGATCATCGATAAAGATGTTAAAGAGGACTGGCCCCAGTACTGAGCCCTGGAGGACACCACTAGTGACTGTCCTCCAGCTGGATTTGACTCTATTCACAACTCTTTGGGCCCGGCTATCCAGACAGTTTTTAACCCTACGAAGTGTATGCCAGTCCAAGCCAAGAGCAGCCAGTTTCTTGAGGAGAATGTTGTGGGAAACGGTGTCAAAAGCCTTACTGAAATCAAGGTAGACCACATCCACAGCCTTTCCCTCATCCACTAAGTGTGTTACTTTGTCATAGAAGGAGATCAGGTTCATCAAGCAGGACCTGCCTTTCATAAACCCATGCTGACAGGGCCTGATCCCCTGGTTGCCCTGTAAGTGCTGCGTGATGACACTCAAGATAATCTGCTCCATGAGCTTCCCTGGCACTGAGGTCAAACTGACAGGCCTATAGTTCCCTGGGTCTACCTTCTAGCCCTTCTTGTAGATGGGCGTCATGTTTGCTAGCTGCCAGTCAACTGGGACCTCCCCTGATAGCCAGGACTGTTGATAAATGATGGATAGTGGCTTGGCCAGCTCCTCTGCCAGTTCTCTCAGTACCCTCAGATGGATCCCATTCGTCATTCCCTATCGACTTGCGTACATCCAAGTGCCGTAGCAGGTCACCAAACATTTCCTCATGGATTATAAGGGCCACATTCTGTTCCCCATCCCCTTCCACCAGCTCAGGGTCCTGGGTATCCAGAGAAAAACTGGTTTTGCCGCTAAAGACTGAGGCAAAGAAGGCATTAAGCACCTCAGCCTTTTCCTCATCTCTTTTAACTATGTTCCCCCCCACGTCCAGTAAAGGATGGAGATTCTCCTTAGTCCTCCTTTTTGTATTTATGTATTTATAAAAACATTTTTTGTTATCTTTAACTGCAGTAGCCAGTTTGAGCTCCAGATGAGCTTTGGCCTTTCTGATTTTGTCCCTGCGCTGCCTCTCAACTTCCTTGTAGTCCTTCTGAGTGGCCCGCCCTCTTTTCCAAAGATTATAAACTCTCTTTTTTCTCCTAAGCTCAAGCCACAACTCTCTGTTCAGCCAGGCTGGTCTTCTGTGCCAGCTCATCTTTGAGCACGTGGGGACAGATGGCTCCTGAGCCATTAAGATTTCCTTCTTGAAGAGCACCCAGCCTTCCTGGACTCCTTTGTCCTTCAGAACCACCTCCCAAGGGACTCTGCCAACCAGTGTCCTGAACAGCTCAAAGTCAGCCCTCTGGAAGTCTAAGGCAGCAGTTTTACTGATCCCCTTCCTGACTTTGCCAAGAATAGAGAACTCTACCATTTCATGGTCACTCTGCTCAAGACAGCTCCGGACCACCACATCTTCCACCAGTCCATTTCTGTTTGTGAACAGAAGGTCTAGCAGGACACCTCCCCTGGTAGGCTCACTAACCAGCTGTGTCAGGAAGCTATCTTCCACGCTCTCCAGAAGCCTCCTAGACTGCTTTCTCTGGGTTGTGTTGTGCTTCCAGGATATGTCTGGGAAGTTGAAGTCTCCCACAAGAACAAGTACTGACAATTACACAACTTCTGTCAGCTTCCTGTAGAACTCCTCATCTGTCTCCTCACCCTGGTTCAGTGGTCTATAACAGACCCCCACCTGGATGCTTGCCTTGTTGGATGACTTCATAAGTGATGAAGTTTACAGCAGCACTGGAATCATATCTTTTTACTACACAAGAAACTAGCTGCAACAGCAGCTGCAGGACAAAACTTCGTCTGCTGGTTGACTACACCCTTCTGAAAGGTGAAAAAAATGCTCAGATATTCAGATTTTAAAACTAGGATATGTGCTGCAGGATATTCATTGGTGTTGCACTTTCATTTACTAAGACAAGTGCTTCATATTTATATTTGGCTCTTGGACAAAGATTCCATTAAAAAGATTACCCCAAAACAAACAGTGAGAATAACTATCCCACATAAATCTCCATCTCCCTCTAAGTTACAGATAGCATAAAACCTATGGAACATTTCTCACTTTAAAAAACAAAAACAAGAAAAAAAATGTTGTCCCTGCTGTATAACAAAGCAGAGGTGGAAGAACTTCAAAAATAAATAGACTGCTTACCCCTCAAATAAGCAAAAATGGTCAGTATGAGAAGTGTCATACTCATACCATATGCCAAATAGACTCTTGTCTACTCTCCTCATTTCTAAATGAACTCTCAGATTTATTTTACACACTGCTCAAAAAAGATCAGCAATTTTCCCCTTGACTGCACTAAAGGCCTCAGAATCAGAAATATGAATCCTACGTGAGACTGTTCCCTGTTTTCCTTCATTATTTAGTCTGTGGTTTTGCCATGAGGACTAAGCTGGAATGCTTTGTCCCAGAAACAGGCTGAAGACTGACTTGGGACGGTTCAGGAAAGCTGTTTATACCAAACTTTTTTCCCAGTGTAATACACCCTTCGATCGGTCACTGGAGGTGGTAAATAACTTATAATCCCTGCTCAGCTGTGAGAGAAGTGAGTTGCCATAAAGTTGCTAATGTAGTTTGAAAATTCATGTGGCACTAATAAGAACCAGCTTTTGCCACAGCAGTGACAACATGAAGGAAAGTCAGGACCCCCAGTCCGTAGCGAGCAACAGCGTTTTTCTCCTGCAGACATTATGTGCAACTTGGGACAAGAGAACAGACCCTGCTACATGATTCCAAGACTTTCTGGTGCATGTGGGAGAAAGGATGAATTTGACATGGCAACATCAGGAGGGAAAGGATAAGGGTTAAGCCCAGATGGACAGTGACATTTATTCTGATGCTTGAAACTGAGGTCTGTTTAGATTACAGACCAGGTTTCACAGCATCAACATCCTTCAGTCATTCTTGAATTAAAACAGAACTGGCAGGAATTTGACCTGGGTGATTAACTCCCAAAATTTCAATGTTATTACAGTTTAAAGAAGAAAATAAGTACAGCTGAAATGAAAAAGCTCTGGCTGTAACTGAGAACTAAGTCAAATGTGCCACTGCTGTGAGCCCCTGAAGCCCTTGAGGCCATGGTGACGATCTGTGCTTGCACTCGTTGGAGGCGTTGTAAATCCAGCCTGCCCAGGGGAGTGTTGTTCTGAGTTCAATGGATCAAATTAGAATTTACTGTCTTCAAAGCAGATTTACTAGGGGACTAATGGGTTTTCAGCATTTCAAGCTCCCTCAGTGACACTTCCTTGAAGTGTATACAGGATTTCTGGGAAAACGGCATGCAAGTCAGGTAACTGTGGTGGTGGATCTGAACTTCTACAAAAAGCCTGGTCCTTGTATGTCTCTGCAGATGTACTCTACAGAGATAAACTGACTGCACATGTAAAAGATGTCCTGATGTTTCTGGATTATATCCATGAATACAGATATTTTATTTCTTGTGGATACATGTCTCCTGAGATGTATCTCTTCAGATATGCTCTCTCATTTTCTCACTCAGTACAGAGGGAAATGAAATGCAAAATAGGTGTGGATTTCTGTCTACGCAGGTTTGCAGCCTCAGGTCTGTAATGACTGAAGTTTCTGTAGTTCACATTACGAAAGACACAAGCATACACTAGGGAGAGTCAAAGAGCTACAAGCTCTCAATAATAACCATTCTGGAAGGGGACAAATGTAGTAAAACTGATTTTGCAGGCCATCTTTCCCAAAACACAGAAGGCTGGTATTTTCCATACTCTCTGGTCTACTACACAATCACCCTGGCAACATCAGCATACTAGAGAGATACATTAAAATTGCTTAAAAGAACACTTTTTTTCTAGTGTTTTAGGTAGTTTAGAGTCTCAACTACAAATTCACTGCAGCTCTGCAAGCTGAGATGAAAGGTGCAAAAAGCTTTAATACAAATCTAGAAGTACCAAAGGAAAATTCCCTGTCAGCAGCAAAGTACTTGCTGGCAGAGAGGGTTCACACTCAAGTCACAGGACTGCAGCTCCCAGGGCCTGGCAGGGGAGCACAAGTGTCCCTGTCCCACCTCCACCTTCTGATGGCCCCTGAGCCTTGGGGTCACTTCTGCCCTGAACTGTCTGAAGGCTGTCACTTTCCTCCTCTTCTTTCCATGCTCCATTGCTTTCTGATGGAATTCAGATCTGCTTCACCCCACCCCTGCCTTCCACACTATACTGCAGAGCTATGCTCACTAAGTGAAGATGTTTCCTTTTCCAAGGGGTAACCTCTGGGACCCTTTCTGGGTCTTTAATGACCTTTACCATGCCAGAACAGCATAAAGGAGGCCACTGACTTACTTTCAATATTTATTTCTACAGAATGACCTTTTCTTTTGCTTTATAAGTTTTACACTGCTTATTCCATCTATTCTCTAAGCCTTGTACCAAAGCTGGAAAAAAAAAAAAAAAAGAGTAGGGTGATGACACAAGCAAAGATCTGGCATCCCTAATATTTAATAAGGCAGAAAGAGCTCATTTGTTAGTCCCTTATCTCACAAAATAAGAAAATCTTTCTTTTTTTTTTCTCCCCCCCCAAAAAACCAAAACCAAACAAATAAACAAACAAACAAAAAAACCTGTCTGCTTAAAAGGTAGGACAGAAGGAATACAGCTGGCTGTGGATATAACTATCTACCTACTCTCCCCTCAGTCTGCTAGGAAGGACATCTAATTCAAACGTCAGGTTTGGTCTTTGCAATAGATATAATTAGATATATAATAGATATAATAGACTTTTTGTTGAGCTTATCAGTACACCTTATGCTACCTATTTATGAACATGTTTTCATAACCACTGTTTAAGTAGCAGCAGAACTCCATAAATGTGCTTTTTTTTTTTTTTTTTAATTAAAAAATATTACATCTGTTCATGAATAGCTTTACCTGACTTTATTGGAGGTCAGTCAAGTCCTCTTTTTTATAACTCCACTATATTCTTGGAAAGCTTATAGAAACTTTTAAAATCTTTTACATTTTCCCTTGTGATTTAACATTTATTTAGCCTGTTATTTTATTGGTTTTACTGTAAACTTATTTTATTTTCACAAAGGATTCAGAAATAAACTCTTGCGAAAAGTCCCTACATGAACATTTTCAAAAGGGCAGCCAAAGCTGACCCCAATTATATTTTTCCTATGATTTGTATGATACAAATGAGCAATACCTGGGAATTAATTTTTTATCTCTTTGACAGCAATTGCAGCATATCCAGACTGCACCTATTTGATATCCTAACCTACAAAAATAATGATTAAACATCAAACTACTTACCAAATCAGTGTATTCAAGCTACTTCAGGACTGTTTACAGCACAAAAGGAGAGAAATAACAAAATAATTTGTCACTGTCGTATCTCTGTTTCTTTTACCTTTTCTTGAGGTATATATATGTTTCTGTCCTGTGGAGTGGGCTATGGTAAGGTCTGTACCTCCTTTAAATTGGAAGCTGGTTATGAGTAGACAAGTTGGTGCTGAATGCTAATGCCAATCAGGGCTTTCTGCTTCACTCCCTTTTCAGCACCTGATTGCTCAGGGAGCAGCTTTCTGTACCATAGCACTTACTGCCTCTCCTGCAGTGACAGTGATTTAAAATGACTCCAGTGACTCAGACATTTCTTCTGAGTCTCTCTCGAGGCCTGATTACAGTGCGGAGACATAAAGCTACAAAATAACCCCCCACTTAATTTAAGCCAACAACACTGACTAAAGTCAAAGGTGTGGTTGTCTTAAAAAGTTGTATGTGCCCTGGCTGCCTATGAATGATGGCTCCATTACCCCATCTTTCCAGTTCAATTCAAAGCTAGTCTGGTGTAAAACATGGCAGAAAGGCAATGATCCACCACAGCACTTAAGCATTTCTTGTTTACAGTTCCTGCATTGTTCCACTGAAGTTAATGTTACTCTTCTCCACATTTAGACTTATGGGTATGTAGTTTGTCAGTTAGCCCTTATCTGGATTTCAGACTTTTGACACCTCCTGCAGTGTTCATGCATATTGTCAGAGTATATTTAAATACAGTTGCAAAATCAGGTTTGTTCTAGATGGTATTTCTAAGTGTAAAGGTAAAGCAAAAAATATACAGTGATCTTGATTGGGATAGAATGTCTGCATCACGTTTTAAGGAAAAAAAGTGAGATTAGTCTGACTTTTTCTTTTTCTCCTCCCAATATCCATTCTAGCCAATTTTTACATTGCTTTTGTTTTGCAGTCTAATAAATCACAGTTAGCTATGTAGGTTGATGTAATGTTACTGTAATGGTCTGAGACAAGTGCTGGTGTGTTAGTTATGAAGATGAGAGTGTGTAGGCAAGGACTCATTAGTGTTAACTAATGCATCCTCTAACAAAATCACACACAACTGAGAGGAATATAAGTATATAAGTTACCAAAGCCTTACAGCTCATTGCACTGACATAGTGGTCTTTAAGGGAAGCTTTGTGGCTGTTTTTTTTTTTTTTTTTTTTTGATTGAACATAACTATTTACTGCCTTCCTTGCTTTTAAGAGGCAACAGTCCCGGAGTATGTTTCTGAACTGAGCTGTTTTAAAGACCTGACTTTTATATGGAGTAAAAGCCAGATTTGCCTGGGAGTGATCTAAAATACACTCTTACTATGCTGCATCAGCAGTAAAATGATGTGATCCTGCAGAGATATACAGGTGTATTTTTTGGAATCTGTGAGACTTCATAGCACCAATGAAAGCCCTTAACAGCTAAATGAAGTAGGTCTTCGTACTTCAAAAAACAATCAATCCCTTGAAGACCTGAAGGAAAGCACAGGTGAGCTTTGTTTTCTGCTGAGGCTGAGAAACACAACAGGTTACAGGGAGAAAGCTGGTGTGAGCAGCTATCATCTCATTAATACATTGTTTCCCCTTCATTTCGTAGTTTCCCTATAGCTATGAGCCCTTCTGATTGTTTGTTTAAGGGTACTTTTTTCTCCAGATTCAGTGATCCTCTCTACCTTCCCATGTGAGAAGGATCCTCTGCAAGGGGAGTATTGCAGCTATTTAATTTTTGCATTCTTTGTTGTATGTCGTATTCTTCTCAGAAGTCAGTGGGTCAGAAGAAGAAGAGAGGAGGCTGCATCTTTTCTGGAGAGCTGCTGAGCAAATTCAGGGGAAGAAATTTCAAGAGTCTTCAGGGACAGTGTGGGCTGACCTGGAAGCTGGATCCTGAATGTTCGCTGCAGATCAGAAAGTTGTGGAGACTCAACTGCTAATCATAGAAGCAACAGGCAGCTTGCAAAGACTGTCATAGCCACATGACACTGATTTACAAACCCTTTTTAGTTCCATTTTCTCTTTTTTTTTGTTTTGAATTTTACTTATTAAATAAGTTTGAGATTTTAGTCTAACAAGATCTGCTTCTAAGTTCTACTCGAATCTGTCCCCCAGGGCTATAAAGATCTGGCCAAGCACACAACATTACAAAACATTTCCAGAAAACACTGTCCTGGCAATGAAAGAAGAGGAAAGCTGAGGCTCAAAACATAAATAAATTCAAAAGTTGCAAAAGTGAGAGACCTCATGGAGTATGCTTTGGGCACAAGAGATCTGGATACAATTTTCAACTTCAACATGTTAAGCCATTTTGTAATCTATGCCTCCACCTATACACTGGTAGTGTGTTCCACTTCTTTGGCTTTTTTTTTTTTTTTTTTAGTTACTAACATGAATAATGCTATTAATTTACTAGTTGACATTCATCGGAAGCATTAAGAAAAATATTTTAACTGTTTGAAACCTTTACAGAGATGCAATCTCCCTTCCCCTTCAGCTTTAATTTGAAGTTGTTGAGTTGGCAGAAGTCATCTCCCAGGTGAGGTGAATTTCCCTGCTTAACTCACCCCCACAACAGGAGGAAAGAGCAGTTTCCCTGCCCTACACTAGAATGTATCTTCCGCTTTGTCCTTTTTTATTGTCATAGCTGCACATTTGATAATTTCTTTTTCCTGCCAAAATAGTCTTGCCCTGCTTTGAAGAATACCAGTTGGGACTGTGGGCCGGTAAGAACACTGACAAACTCGGAGGGAATTAAAACAAGCACTGCAGCACGCACATTACACACAAAATGAGCCACCTTCAGAGAGCTGGCTGACCCAGCATTAGCTAATGTATACATTAAATAATTAGGATAAAATATTAGCAGGATATATGGAGTAACATACCAGATAAACCACATACCAGCATAAATAAATGAGACTTCAACAGTAATAAAGTATATAAAGAAGGATACCTTCAAGATTAGCAAAGTAATGTTATATTCAGTCTGTTTTCCTTGAGGACTCATTTGAGAGTTAAAGTTAGAAAACTAACCCTGATATGTCATCTTGATTGAATATAGTTTAATTCTTGCTTCTCTACATGTGACTGGAAAGCTATGTTTTCTTTAGCAATTCCTCCTAACCCAGACAGTTTGCAGTAGAAAATAATTTAAGATATAGTTGATTCCTGGAAGACCAGTTCTCATGAAAGCAGGCCTTCCTACACTGTAAGGTTTTTATAAAGGCACAAAGTAGATCATGGCAGAACTGGGTTGACTTTCTGCACCCTAATGAACCATTACTATAAATGCCCATTGGTCAGTAATAAGTGCAAAGTATGAAAAACATGGGAAACCCTTCCCTCCTCCCCAAATCCCTGTCATAACAACCCACCCCATTTTTATTAAAAATACGAGGATATGTTTCTTACACACACACACACAAGAAGTAAAATAAAGATAAAATTAAAGTATTAAAATCTCTCCTTTCTTTTAAGGAACAGAGTGAATTGATGCAACAGTTGGCTGTCAAAGAGGAAGGGAACAAAATCTTAATGGAAGTAAAATAATTTATAATCTGATTGATTTTGGTCATCATCCTCTCATTTTGTAAACCAACAGAAGCAGAACATAACATGGAAGCTGCCATAGGGCTCAAGAAAAACTGAATATCAATTCTACAGCTGATAAAAAATGCTCCTGGTGAAGACCTCCCTGGACTAGCAAAGAGCTCCACTTACTGGCAGACGCAGTCGCTGAATTATTGCTTCCCACTTAATTATGGAGCCAAAAGTAAGCAGCAATAAATCAGTTACCCAGTCGATCAACCCAGCATAAGGAATTACATTGCTTAAAAGTACCTGATGACAGCTCACATGCTTTCAAAATATACTTCCTGCTTTGAAATGAAACTTCTATCATGAACAAGTACATAGAAAAAATGTAAAGTGGCACTTAAGCAAAGCAGCGAATCAGAGTGAAGGATGATGCAAAGCCCACTGGAATCTTTCACTTGCCATCAATAATTCTTGGCTCAGCTCCGATATGAAAGTAAGGCTGAGATTTTGACACTATCAGTAATTTCTTTACTATATCCCCAGACTATTAAAGACTGATACGTTGACATTTACTGGTCAAAAAAATCAATTCAGATTACGCATATATTTTGCATATCCTAGTGTGAGATGAATGTAAGATACAGATTTTTTTCCCTGATAGTGTAATGCTGCATAAAAACATGCCCTTTTTTTGTTGATTTTTTTTTTTTTAAATTACCTTTATTTTTCATTATAACATTATGCTTTTCACCTTTGAAGCAAAGTTGAACATGGATAGTGATTTTATCCAACACTTCTTCAAAAGTACCTCATCAGTGTTCATGTGGATGAACTTACATTTCATGGTGTATAACAGGATATTTTGCATATAATGAATGATCAAAACCAATTTTGTTCTATGCCAGAAGTAAATATAAATGTATACCGTTCTTTACATTCATTTCATTAAAAAATAGAATTGATTTTTCTAATGTTTGGGAGGATCTTGTGTAATAACATATTGATAACACTTCCTAATACTTTCCTAGGTAGGGGATAAGAATGACAAATTTTTGGAAAAATAGCACAAGAACTAGAGCTGAGCTAAAAATATTTTAAAGGACATCAATCATAAACCACTTATGTACTCAAATTATACAACCCTAATTATGCAAAGCGCAAACATCACTAAGAACAAATTTACCCAATGAATTTTACCAAGATCACTAGACAAACATTCTTATTTTTCTGATTAGCTGTCTAAATTGGTTTGACGTTTTGTGGCAAGTTTTTTTACTCGATCAAGGTCAGACTGTGGAACATTACTTGTACTTCATCCCCTTTACTCACAAGTTGCTTTTTCACAGTGAACACTGATAACCTGGAGTGTTATCTCTATCCTTTAGTCAAAGCACACACCCCAATAAGCAGATTGTCCTGAATGAGTTATTGGAGTAACATGCTCTCAGGCTGAGGAAGCATTAAACGTGCAAAATTCATCACAGTGTTCAAAAGGCATGAACTTAAAGATAATTTAAGAAGTGTCATCTTAAATTTGTGCTCTGATTGCTTTCATCACAGAAGTAGCATGAAGGATTTAGAAAGTTCTGCTCGTTCCCTTGCTGTGCTGAGCACTGTTCCTTTTCACTCAAATTACTCACACTTTGGCACATTTTGTGCAGCCTGTCTTGTCTTCTAGTTACTTAAGTTTGGATTTTTCACACACATGTGCTCAGGAGTAATGCCACAGTACTTGAGGTTAGAATCAGATCCACACAGGCCTTGCTTAAATGCACACGTGAGATAATAACAGTATTCCTTTTGTCTAGCTGGTTTTATTAGCTCCTTGGCAATACTACTGCAAACAGAAAATTATCCTTCTGGTGCGTCGATCCGTGTCTAACAAGAAACACTCATCTTTTAAAAAGCAATATTCAAGGAAATAAGCATATAGGAATTAATTTAAGATTTCAAATTAATGTACAGTAAAACTCCTGCTTCATTACTCAGTCTGAAGTATGATCTGGTTTAAGGAAGAGCAAGTACAATAATTATGCAGCTTTCACCACCCAACAGAAGCATGCTGGCAAGATAATAGGCAGTAACATGAGCTTCCTTTATTTGTGGACAGAGAATTGGGAGACAGGTTTAATTATTTTTCCCTACCAAATATTATACAAATGGCCTCTAGAGGGATCCAGGCTATTGCTTTTCTGCTGAAATCTCTTAAGCATTTTTGTTATTATTACTTCTGAAAAAGTGAATCATTCAACTAGAAATAATGATGCAAACATTTCATATTAATGGGTGATGGAACTACAGAGCTCACAACTTAAGAGAAACCTTTTGAAAATCCAGCTGTTACAAAACATGGAGGGCAAGGTTCACATCCAGTAGAAGTCCAGTCCCAGGCAATCAGCTCACATCACATTTAATAAAATAAAGAAAACCATAGTATCTAGACATTTAGCTGTCTATCTGAAACTCACCTGAAGACATGATTTTGCACACTTAGGTTAGGAATGTGGTAAGAATTAGGCTCATGTTTCTGTGGAATGAAGCAGTTCTTATTTCAGCTCCTAGAACTCTAGGACAGAATTATTTCACCTGGTTTACATTTTTACTCCTATGTTTTTAAGAAAGCATGCATATAAAGTTAACCAAAGGGTACGACTTTCATTCTATACTGTCTATATTCTATTTATACTACATTCTGGTTTGACCAAACAACGGACAGGTAGCTTCAAAACAGCTTCAGAATTCAGTCTAGCAAGCTTTTGGGTAGATTCTACTGAATGTGCAATTTGCATGCCATTAAATGTAATTGTAATTATAGGCATATGGAAATGCCTGGATGCACAGGTGTGATATGAAGTCATCAACATGCTCCAACTCAGTTTGCGGCAACATCTTCAGTTTCATACTCTGCTAAAAGCACATTTTCAGTGTGCCAATCAGAATACTGTATGAAAATACCAAGACAATTTCCTGATGAAAGCGTGGTTTGGCTGCTACAAGCTGAGATGGAAAAGGGTAAAAGAAAGGTTACACCAAGGCCACCTTGATCCCCACCCTTTGATGGTAACAACAGGTCACAATTCTCCCATTAGACATGATTTATTGAAACTGGAACCTCTGAACAGACTTCAGTTTGCATAATACAAGATACTACAAAGGCAGTCCAAAACCAATATGGTCTGCTGAGTTTGAATTTTCATTGAACTCTATTTTAATTTCTCTTGTCACATTACTAATTGATGTCCTGATATCATAAATAGTGATAGCACATCAATACAGAACAACAGTTTTGTGGCATAGGCATTTGGTCGGGGTACAGGAGGTGTCAATTCATAGAACACAGATCCACTCAAGATCCACAAAGATATCTGCTGTTTCTGACATACCTTGTTAAAAAACATAAAATGCAAATAAATTGTCTTTTTCCTGACAATAATTTTGTAGAGATAATTTTTTAGTATCTGAGAAGTGCTTAAGTGAATAGACCACAAATTCATGTAGAAAAACTCTATAAATTCAGTCACACCTTACATATAAATGAAAGGCATGATCCTCCTCCAGAGAAGCCAATGACAGCTTTTGTTTCTAACTCAAAAGGCACATTGTGCAGTTAAAGCCTCCTACTGTTGCTTTTTGTTTTAAAATTCAGCTTGAAAATAAATGAAAAACACATTTAATTAAAAGTTCTAATATAAACCAGGCAAAGTTGCCTTATGCTTTATTGCGTGCTTCATATAACATTAGAAAAGCTGTAGAATTAAGTTTCTTCCTGAGGGTAAAATATAAAGCAAACAACCATAAACTGGAATCTAAACAAAAATTTCTCATTTTATCAAGCATGCTACTAGCTGAACTTCTTGATTACTCCTTCTACAATTTAATAATCTAGACCATGAAATATCTTCTGAACCTACTAGCTTCAAAATTGTTAGCCTCCAATGAAAAATGATAGTGTTTTTCCATGCATGGATCAAGTAATAGTACCCCTTACTAAAACAGGAACATTTCATTTATTTTCTAGCTGTTATTCCTACATAAATTTTTCTCTCCTTGTAGTTTTTGGATACTGTCTATAAAGGAAAAATAATTTGTTTTTCCCTATTTGGAATTTACAGAAGTAGTTAAAAGGTTAGGTTTTTTTTCTTTCTTTCTTTCTGGAATTTGAATCATCATTTCTGATAGTTAATGCTATACATATAAATGTATGTTCCTCTTGAAAGATTTTGATAAGCAAATTCTAACCATTCCAATTCTAGTGGATTAGTGGATTTTCCCTCATGATCTCAGTAGGAAAAGAAAGGTTTTTTTTAATGTGATTTTCCAGCTCTACCTAATTAGATGAGACTCTTCACATGTCAGGTTTACGTATCTTATTGTCCACCCCCCCCCATAAATAAATAAATAAATAAAAGTTTACCTTACAGTGGGATTCAGAAACTTCAGACATTGGGTCTCTGCTGTGTTCATCCAGAAGTCCTGAAGATCGTTCAAACCCCTTGTACCTTATCGGTTATGGTAGGCTCTATCTTAGGCCCCACATACAACCAAAGATGCAGGATTTCTCTCATCATACAGTAGCGTAAATCATCCTGGCTGGAAGAAAGGGGATATAAAATAATTTTTGTTTAGGAAAAAAAAAATCCTAAAAGTAGAGACCATTATTGTTGTGAATTCTCCAATCTGCAAAACAATCAAAAAACAGATCCAAAAGCAAATTAATGTGCTGTTACTGAAATGAAATTCAAATAATGTAACATCAAACAGCTAATAGAAGAAACAGATCAAAGAATTTACAGCAGAAGAACAAAACTATTCCTCTCCAACCTCACAGCAGAGCTAAGATAATTTTTAGTAGCACGTCTATTAATGACCATATATTTTCATTAATGAAGCTCTAAGTGCATTAAATGGCAAAAGCTGTTGGTAGCGCTTGCCTTGTGCATTGCTTAGCACATTTCCAGCACTTAGAAATTACATATGCCAGAAGAGAAAACAAACCTTATGTCCTGGTTTCAGTTAGAACAGAATTAATTTTCTTCCTAGTAGCTGGTGGAATGCTGTGTTTTGGCTTAGGATGAGAAGAGTGCTGATAACACTCCGATGTTTTAATTGTTGCAGAGCAGTGCTTATACCAAGCCAAGGACACCTCAGCCTTTTGCTCTGTCCTGCCAACAGGCAGGCTGGGGGTGCAGTAAGAGCTGGGAGGGGACAGACCCAGGACAGGTGACCCAAACTAGCCAAAGGGGTATTCCATACCATCTGACGTCATGCTAAACAATATATAGGGGTGGCTAGCCGGGGGAGGGGGGCCGGACTGCTCGGGGTTAGGCTGGGCATCAGTCAGCGGGTGGTGAGCAATTGCATTGTGCATCACTTGTTTGTACACATTATTATTAGTAGTACTATTAACATCATTGTACTATTATTATTATTGTTATTATTATTATTATTTTCCTGTCTTATTAAACTGTCTTTATCTCAACTCACGGGCTTCACTTTCCATTTCTCTCCCCCGTCCCAGAGAGGGAGGGGGGAGGGTGAGCGAACGGCTGCGTGGTGTTTAGCTGCCAGCCGGGTTAAACCACGACACCTTACAAAATGAATATTCCTTAAAACTGACAGGCACGTGCATATTCATTCAAAGTAAAACTTCATCCACTTCTGAAATGTGAAGTTTTTAGCTGGATGATTTCATACATTTTTAACTCTAAATAGTTACATAAAGTGTCAAGATAGTACAAACTGGTCATGAATTCATATAAAATTCACAGATAAGAATGTTTACTGAAAAGTAAACCATTTCAAAGGATTTTTTTTTTATTTAAGTATTTACCTCTTAAAGTAAAATCTATATAACCATAAACTGTTTTAATCTCAATAAATGTTTTGCTAAACACATTTTTTTTTTTTTGTCTGTTATTTAACTTCAGGAAGAATAAGGACTGCTTGGAGCAAGCCTAAAATGCCTCCCTTCTTCACTCAGCCATTACCATAACCTCAAACAGAGTAACTGACAAACTGAATAAATAACGGTATTCTAGTTTTTACCAGGTTTCATCCTTAGAGGTCTTCAAGTCAAATTTTCTTAATACAATTTTTCTTATTACAACTCTTGTTTACTTCTTAGATTTTTTTTTTTTTTTTTTTTTCAATATCCAACTCACCTCTACTTTAGATCTTTGCTCAAAATCTGTTAGGGTTTTTGGAAATAATCTATTGTCTCTTTCCTTTTTGGTTCACGATTTACTATGCACTGTTAACTCCCTTCCCAACGTTTACATGAAAAATGAAAAATATTTGTTATTGTGTTCCCTCACTATGCAATGGTCCTTCTTGTATTTAAAGAATGTATAGCCTATGCTCTTAAAGATGCTTTGCGATACTTCTACAACCTCTTTATGTATTAATAACATTAGTAGCTCTAGTTGTCACATAAAATCTCTAGAAAGTAGGTGCTTGTTTCCTGAAAGATTTCAGCATAACTTCTTTTTCTATATTCTCTTATCTTGTCATTATCTATTTTGTCTCCTTATCTGCCCTTTGTCACAGAATTTATATCTCCAGATGAACCCTGAATAGAGAAAAAAGGAGAGACAGAGCTATAATTTCAGAATAAAACCAAGACTGCAGATAGAAATCTTCCACAGAAGTCTAAGCTTGGTGACATAAATAATGGACAGGAGAAGAGCTTTCACATTTCCAGGAGCCCTTTTCCTCAGATATTTAACAGGACTCTGCTGTGCAGTATAAAGATACACAGCTGAGAACAAGTTCTCTTTCCCTTAAACAAACAAACAAAACATTATTTTGGGCTCACCTGCCATTGTGACTAATCAGTTTCCTTTACCACTTTTTATCCTCAGAGAGGATGAAGTCAGAATGTGGCAGGTATTGTAGATGACCAGATTGCTTCTTTTTAATTTGGTGTCAAGCCCTAACAAATCTGCAGTATTTCTACCCACACCTACACATGTTCGAAGTTTGCCAAACAAATAATTGGATTAAAATTTTAAGAGTAGAGATTAACTTCTGGCATTTAATTTGAGCACAGCTCAAACGCTGGAGTTGAAATAGTGCCTCTTGTACATATATGCAATTTACCACCATAATACCTTTTATTCTCTTTTCATGATCCTGGGTGATTTCTTGCAAAATTCCTTGGCTATTCATTGACAAAGAATTTAATTGCACTACAATTTACATTTCACCTTCTCACATTTTGTTTTATTAGGCTTGTGCTATGTCTCTTAGGGCAGCAAGAGACAATATCCAGTAGATACATTTCCATTTTTTACTAAGTAGGAATGAGAAACTTCTGTTTTTAAAGAGTGTTCATGGAATTTTGCTGGAATCCAAGAAACCTCCAGAAAAACATCCTTGTTACCTGAAAAGTTAACAAAAGCCAAAAGTAGCTGTGATTCTGGAAGAATTGCATGGGAATTGAATTTGGAGAATTTACCTGACTGTTATTTGTGTCAGATGTGACATATCTTGTGGCCAGGTTCCTCAGTGATAAAAGGTCTGACCGAACCTTCTCTCGGCATCGTGTTTGTACCAACTTCCCTCACAAGAGGCAATTTGATACCTAATAATAAAAGTATTCAGATTTTTTACTTTTGAGAAATTACACTGTTTCACTCTTCTACCTGGCTTATTTTCAAGTATACTAATTACTTGCATGAATATCTGTGAGACTTCAATTTATAGCAATTAGTCAATGTGTTCAAAAGCTAGTAGGGGAATATAGACAAACACTCACCCATGCGCTGGAGGACAATAAGCAGGGCACAAGTCTCATTAGGTTCAACATTGTTCAACAACGGCTTGTCTCAGAACTGGAAATCAGTTCAGAACTGAAAATCAGTGGAAATCAATCAAATTCCTTCGCTTAAATTTCAAGAGACTCATTCAGGTAAAGTATACTCTAGAGCTACTAAACAACTGCAAAAGGGTGTTTTTGCTGGTCTGCCAGAAAGACATTTCTATTTCCTGGAATCAAGATGGACTGTAAAAAAGCAATAGACTTGCATCAAATAACAGAGATCATGAAGCAGTTTGTTTCTAATGATTAAGTCATAAAAAGTTCATGGGAGCATATTAAGCCTTTAAGCCAGTCAAAATGTTTTCTTTGCCAATAGAAAAAAAAATCTTTCTTTTCTCCAGTCAGAAAACCAGCTAATTTCAATGGCGTTTGCTAGGGAGCAGTCACTCCATATCTGACTGCCATGTGTCTTTGTAATAAAACAAACTGAATAAATTAACATTGCTATAGTAAGCAATGCAACTAGTCATGGTACAATTTTTGGACATATTCCCTAGAACAATCAAGTGCTTTGATTTCTATCTCTTTGTAAAACATACAATATATTCTAGCCACTGGTGTCTGCCTAATTACAGATTCTTGCTTGATTCTTACCCAGTCCATAAAGGAAGTAAGGGAACATTTGTTCTACATTGTTGCACTTGCCCTGCAACAGTGGCAGTTTCACCCTCAATTTTACAAAGAAAAAGTCCACTGTGAAATTTTGTATGCTTAGGGCTAGGTATGCAGTTATATTACATTATTGTTAATATTATTGCTCAGAAGATAGCATAAAAAGCATTATTCTCAAATAGAAATATTTGTATTGGTATATTTTCAGCTCCTGAACATCACCTGAGATTACTGCTTTAGTGATATCAACCTTTTTCTTTTTTTTTTTTTTTTTTTTTTTTTGGTCAGGTAGCAAAGCAACAAGATAAAATAAAGTACAAACGTAACCAGTACATGGCTATTTAATAACAAAAGACATGATGCTGCAAGTGTAAATGTAGCACAGAAAAAATGTTCTTGAATAGTGGACAAGAATATTCTGAATGCCCTGCATTCTAAATCTTTCATTAAAGATTTAACTGCATCTGGTATGGTTTCTATTTTTTCTAATTCAGATTCTCTCTCTCTCTTTTTTTTTTTTTTTTTTTTTTTTTTTTAATTAAAGAGGACATCTGCATTCCTTCAAAAGCTGTTTGCATTTTTATCTTCTCAAATTATACTGAATGAAATGTGTCCACACAGAGTTTGAACCATAGTCTTGAGTTTGAACCACAGTCTTGAAACTTAACCACTTGAACAAACTGTGAATGGTACTTAAAAATTATCTGGTCCCTTCCACCTCAATAGTGCTATTCACTTGGGTACACGCACAAATAAAAAGCACATTCTTAATTAGCTCATCTGAAAGAAGTGCCTCGTAAGCATATCTTCCCATGCTCTGTTTATAATTGTGAAGTTGTCATCCTAAGGGAAAAAAACACCATTGTTTTCATGTTCTGCTATGCAGTCTTAAGCTAATGAGTTTACACTTGGACTTACTCATTAACATGTTTTAAATTCTTTGTATAAAAATCTTGCCCAAGACTGTGTTAGTGAGAATCTAATACAATATGTTAAGATTTAATGCCTTCAACTTTTTGAAAAGACTATGGTGATTACTTGGCTGAATAACATATGTCCATAGTCTTGATGAATTCTGAATGTTACTCTCACTGAAAAATGGAAAATGGACTATTTTAAGCAATCACACTGATTGCTTCTACTTACATATTGAACACGAGAATGAAGCTTATCATTCTAAATTCATTTCAGTATTAAGGTAAAATGCTAACCAAGTTTTAATTGCATAACTATTGAAAACATCAATTCCTAAGTTAAAAAACAGAACCAAATACATTTTACTTTTCAAGAAAAATAAGTCTTAAAATTAAGATGTTGAAGATGCAGAAAAAGACTCTAGATATGACAATCATAACCTTTCAGTAAGTAAAACACCTTTCAAAATGTGGCTGGCTGTAGCAACCCAATGCAAATTATATCTGGTCAAAGATATGATAATTTTTCTAGATGTCAATACAACTTAAAATCTTACTCTCACAGCAGAAGTAACAGCATAATGTATAGAAGTGTATATATCAGCTTACGTGGCCACTGGGTTGATCAACTGCAAATACTATTTCGTTAAGCTACAGGAAAAGGATTGTTAAGCTACAGGAAAAACATATTGCTGCACTGGAAATAGACAGTTGCCAGCATGTTAACAGTTATAAGAAGCCAGCTGAGTATGTCTCATTTATAACTATGAATTTTGGCAGGGTCTAAACACTATTAGCATTAAAGTGGGAAAAGTCTCCACCGGATTTAGACAATTAGCTGAACCTCAGAGATAGTTTGGAGTAAAGAAACACTTAGGGTGCTACCTCTTTCTGAAAAGTCCATTTTGAGTTCTTTGTTTACATTAGTAGTACATTTAAGCAGATTGAAAAGCAAAAAGCACATTCACAGAACATCTGAACCACACATTTCTCAGGTATTTTCAAATGTTACAAACAAAACTCAATACAAACACATCAGAAGGGAGAAAAAGAAACTAAGTGTAATAGCTATGCTTTTGTCAGTCCACTTTCTCTGTGATACAATGATTTCTCAGGTATAGAATTTGCCTGAAAACAATATCTGTTTAGAATTACATTTGATGAGTTTCATTGTTATAACATTATAGCTGAAGGCTAATCAATATCAAATTACCTTGAACAAAGCCAAGTCTGCAGCACAGTTGGATCACTGCATTGTGATCAAGGTAAAGATGTACTTTCTAAGTAAAAATCAATTCTCTTTTTCATTTGTTACCTTACAGTTGAAGTTGCACTTGATTCTGAGACTTGGCTTCAAATCCTGATCTGCTGTTATAGAAAAAGGTAGTACAAATCATCAACCTTCTTCACTATACACGAAAATGACCTCATATATAACATAAACATCACACATATAAAGTAGTATTCTTTCAATAAATATTATTGATCCTTACCCAAGCCATTGATAGAATCATTTATAACCAGACACTTTTTCCATTCAGGCACCAAAGACCTCTGGAGCCTGTAGTATTCCACATGGTAGTGACATATTCTACCCATATTACAGCCGAGTGTAAATGCTAGTATGCTGTTTTTTCTACTACTAATTCAGCTGCTCGAGCACTTCTTTTCTGGGTGTTCTAAACTGGAACATCAAACAAAGGTAAAAACCATCCGGTTCTTATTCCCATTAAACCCCTTCTGCTGAGGTGGAGATTCACCAGCTTAGGTCAGTACGTGACTTCTCTAGTAGGACTAGGTTTAAGGTTTATGTATCACTGGAATAGGTTTAGCAATAAAAACGGTTCTAAAAACCTTTTCAAATGCACCTTAAGGTAAAATCCCTATTCCTGTTTCTGATTGTATCACAGTTATTGTAAACACATTTCTGGCATCAGGAGTCAACATGCAATCTATTTGGTAAACTTCAGTTTAAATCCTGCCTATACCAAGATTTCAATCAATGGTGTTAAGTGGCTGGATAAACAGGCTTTATTTCTTGACTATATACATGTATTTAGTCCTTCAATGAAGTTTCCTTCAGGTTGATCCAAACCCCACAATATGGACTTTCTACACAATTGCATACACACCTCTGGGATGTGGGTTTGGGCAAGCACTACAGCCCCCACAATGATGATGTTTATGGAAGTTCCAGATTTAAACAGTCTTAAAATAAATTGTTCATTGCTTTGTTAGAGCAGAGTTTGGGTGTTCTGTATTTCATGGGAATATGCCTATAACAGATATGTTTAATTATCCTGATCCAGCTTCAAATGGATAACTAAGACCTAGAAAGCTTTTACAGATAGAAGAAATAGAACTGGCTTACACTTCCAGTCATTTATCTTTTGCACATTCACTCCATGAGGAACCAACAATACCATGCAGAGTTTTACACATTCACAGTGAAAAAAACATACTGGTACATCACAGGTAATAAAATCATGCCTCAAATAGAAAAAAAATAACCTTTCAGCTATTCAAATGAGCTCTGCAAAAATCTGATATTGCATCTGGAATGAAAAATTATTTTTAATCAGTTATAATTTACTGATTCATAATCAGTCCCCATACTATTTCAAATCTTACTAAAAATAGAAAATTACATTATTTTGGGAATTATTACAAAAAAAATATCTATTCTTTGCTTTCTTATTCTTCCTCCTTCCCTCACCTCTCTCCTGTATATTTGTTGAAAATTTTAGGTACTAATTTTTTATGAGATATTATTCAAGTCCTTTTGCTCATTAATACTATCATTTGGAAAGTGTAGTTTTCAATGTACCATTTTGTACATTTTTTTTTAAATTTATTTATTATTTTTATTTTTTTGACAGTGGGGCAGGACAGGGAATTTGTCTTGGTGCTTTTGGTTTGACATAGTTATAATCACAGCTAACTCTATCTCTAATTCACCAACTAATATTGCACATGAATTGCTTCAACTGTGCTGCTCTTTAACAAAACAGTCAGTAGTGTCATCTGTCAACTTCTTGTTGAAAACCATCTTCCCCAAATATTCTTGCATGTATGAACATATCTTTGAAAGCTTTTTATAAGTGTTTCTACAAGTTTTATGTTTTTTCTCATGCTTGCACTGTTAAGAGAACCAGCTGTTGAAACCTTGCAGCCTAGCACAACTTTGTTACAGACTTCAGCCTTCCCATATTTTTTTTTTTTTTTTCCACCCAGGAAAAATTTGGAATTCTTCCAGTTGTTGGCTGAAATTCATCTCATCTGACTTCACCTACTGAAATGTGATGGATAAGTTTTACTCTCAGTCACAGAATCACAGAATTTCTAGGTTGGAAGAGACCTCAAGATCATCGAGTCCAACCTCTGACCTAACGCTAGCAGTCCCCACTAAACCATATCCCTAAGCTCTACATCTAAACGTCTTTTGAAGACTTCCAGGGATGGTGACTCCACCACTTCCCTGGGCAGCCTGTTCCAATGCCTCACAACCCTTTCAGTGAAGAAGTTCTTCCTAACATCTAACCTAAAACTCCCCTGGCTCAACTTAAGCCCATTCCCCCTCGTCCTGTCACCAGGCACGTGGGAGAACAGACCAACCCCCACCTCGCTACAGCCTCCCTTGAGGTACCTATAGAGAGCGATAAGGTCACCCCTGAGCCTCCTCTTCTCCAGGCTGAACAAGCCCAGCTCCCTCAGCTGCTCCTTGTAGGACTTGTTCTCCCGGCCCCTCACCAGCTTCGTCGCCCTTCTCTGCACCCGCTCAAGCACCTCGATGTCCTTCTTGTAGCGAGGGGCCCAGAACTGAACACAGTACTCGAGGTGCGGCCTCACCAGAGCTGAGTACAGGGGGACGATCACCTCCCTAGCCCTGCTGGTCACACTGTTTATTATGCAAGCCAGGATGCTGTTGGCCTTCTTGGCCACCTGAGCACACTGCTGGCTCATATTCAGCTGATTATCCACCATCACTCCCAGGTCCTTCTCTGCCTGGCAGCTCTCCAACCATTCCTCTCCCAGCCTGTAGCTCTGCTCTGCAGTCATCTGAAGACATTCCTCTTTTGACAGATACATGGATAAACTGGTGTATGGAAGTGCCTGTGTGTGTCCATTCTCCAAGGCTAGACTAGTCACCAGCGAGAGCAATACTTTCAGAAGATGATTCTTCTCATTTTAAGATGTATATGTCTACAGGTAGATGAGATAGGACCAAACATGCTTCCGTAACAGCTAGTTCCAAGCTGGGGACTTCAGTCATTGAACTTTTTCTCAAAAATTTAGCTTGCCAATGATTCCCACTATAGATGAGTAAGTCAGAGGTGCTCCAAACAAAAGGATTGATTTCTGTCAATCCACATCATGTGAAATACTACAGACCTGAAAAAGTTACACATTGTCCATCAAAGGACAGTTTCTGCAGTCCTTGCTAGCTACCTGAAATGTACATGCAGCCCATTCAAAGCTGTGATACCACCCCTTCACAACACAGTTAAGAAATGAAGATTTTTCTCTTTTCATGTAAATGTTGGGAATGGAGTTAACAGTGCATAGTAAATTGTGAATCAAAAAGGAAGGACACATTAGATTATTTCCAAAAACCCTAAAGGATTTTGAGAAAACATACAAAGCAGAGGTGAGTTGGATATGGAAAAAAAAATCAAACCCTTTTCACTCCATATCTTGCCTCATATTTTCATATCACTTTTGCTGTTCTACACTTTCTCAATATGAGGATTTACTAAAGGCTGCAGGGGAGGCTGGCCACTGCTGATATTTCCTATCAGTATATTTAATTTCAGAGATTTAGTAAGTAAACAAGCAAACAAATAAATAAATAGGAATGAAGGTCTGGAGTTGACAATGTAATATCTGAAACTTGCTGTTATGATTAGGGTGTCTTTCGTCCTCAAGCAACCTGGACTTTGTTATGTGCAGGCCAAGCTGTAAATCAGAAGGTACTGGATATTTCCAAAGCTGTAAACAACATCAAATTATGTGGCTTTATCTTAAAGAATCATAGGCAGAGAGAAATTAGGGATGGAAGTCTTATTAAACTGTTTTGTTCAATCTCTGTCAGCATGGGATTATTCCCTGGAATGTATTTTGCTGCACGTTATCCACAATTGTTTCCATTGTGATTTTGCTCTGGAAAGAGCTTATAAAAGTGATCTGGTATAGCGTCGTTCTGATTGAATCAACGATTTCTCTTTCAGTTGCACAAAGTTTTCAGAAATATTTTTTTCCTTTCAGTTGAGGATATTCATTCTTTCAATCATACACACTGTCACTTCTAATAGATGCTCTGTGCTACATCATCACCTTTATTTGCATTGTGTAACTCCACATTATGCCTCAGCTCACTCTGATTGCCTTAGGCATACCGTAATACAGGAAAGAGGATTGAGGTAATAGCACAGGTAAATGCTTTATCAGATGTAAAGCCATACATATTCTTTGTACTACATACATCTGCACCAAGACTTACATGAATACCATATCTTCCTTCCATAGTTGCTCCTCTCTTATTTATGAGACCATGTATTCTGAACCTTGACATAATAAATCCTTCATTATTCTCAATTTCCTTCTGATATCACTACTGAAATTATTCAGATATTGCCATCGTTCTTCCCAAGAGACCTGTCTTTGAGCTTTAGGTCAGTTACATGAACCCTGAAGCTGCTGAGAATATTATTCTGCCTCATAGTAAGTTGGTTTGCTATTAGTTTAGTGCTCCTTCATCTTCTCTTAGAAGGAAGTGTGACGTTTTCATTTATCTTTTCAATTTTATTTATTTATTTATTTATTTTTTCCCCTTCCATTTCACTGTTTTAAACTTAGAGTTCCTTCTAGGACTGGAATGTAATTTTGATTTTCTGGACCAGAGTGACCGAGGAGGCCAGGTGTTTTTACCATGTGAGGTTTATCTCTGCCATTTCTATAGGTTATTTCAGGCTCCTTGTAAGTACATGGTCCTCTTCGCATTATTATCTGAGTGTCCATAGGCTTTAAGGTCGGATGCAGGCTGGGTGGTGTTGCTCATGTGTACTCATGGCAACGAGCAGATGCATGCCCACCACAGCACTGACTGGAACTGCTCTTCTGGGATTTTCTCACAATTTTCAGCCTATCCATTTCTTCTTTTTATAATTATTCCCCCCATTATTTATCATATTCCTACCCTTTGAAAGTTTTGTGAATCTTAATTATTTTTTGCTAAATCCAAAACAATTCCAATTCCAATGACATCAAGCTGCTTTTTAATTGTTAACAACTAAAGGTTAGGGTTACATTCTTATCACTGACAAGACATGTCAGCAGCTCTGTATCCACAACTTTAACACAAATCATGCTTTTTTTTTTTTTTTTTTTTTTTTTTTTTTTCCCCCTCAGTCTTCTCTGCCTGCTTGTCAATGTTGGCTTTACTGAGGCTCTTCACGATGTCCTTATGCTGTTTCAGTACTGTGGCAGGCAGGCAAGCACAAAGTGTCTTCAGGAAACTTGACTTGCCTCTCAGATGAAGCCTTCTTGCAGACAACCTGTCAGGCACTCTGGTGCTGTAAAACCAAATGTACAGCCACAGAGATCTGCTTGCCCCAAGAATTGCACTGAGGTGCCTACATTTATATTTACTGTCTCTCTACTGTATGACCAAGTCAGGATTAAAAATGCAGTTTAGGTTTAATGGTCATTACCCTGTCACCAAAGCAGGGTTACACCTCTTCGGTTCACTGCCGTGGATTCACTACCGAGCGTTACACCTTCGGTTCGCTACCGAGGGTTACACCTCTTCGGTTCTTTTCTCACAATCACAGTGGCATCCTTGGTGATGGAGTACTTATGAAAATCCTGCTTTGCACTTTCTTGCTGTTTTCTAGTCTGAAGCTCATCTTGCCTGCTGCAGATTCCTTTGCCTCATCTTTCATATCTTACAGGAGAAGAATGTACTTTGTCAGTCCTTATTCTAACTGCAGGCTGTACTGCAGCCTGAGGCTTCCAGATGCGTTTTAGAGAGAGAGGGCTGCATTGACTGCAGTGGTCAAAACATTAAGCAGACACTCAGGGAACCTCAGATGTATTTTTACTCTGTCACAGTCTTCCTGAAGGACTGTGGCCAATTTCTGGAACCTCTTTTTGCTTCAAGTTTCCCCATTTTTTAAAAGGAGATGATACTGGCTTCCTTTATAAAATGTTTTCTTGCCTACTGAAGAAAAATATCTTGCTAGAGAAGTGCTATTATTGCTTCACTCAGGCAACCCCTGGTATTTTCTCATCACAGTCACAGGAACAGAAGCATTATAAAACAAGTACCTGAGAGAGGAGGTTCCTTCTAAGTGAAGGGCCCAGAGTGAAGGGCCCAGAGCCTTTGGCATCTGCACCAGAACTGCAGTGGGTCTGCCAATGCTGCATGTTTTGCAACTTTCAACTTTCCAAAAACTTTCCAGTCTGAGCATTTATTTATTTTTTTAATGCTAGAGAAAAAAAAAAAAAAAAGGAGAGAAATAAGATCTTGATAATTTTCATGTTGTACCATCTGTGATTTCTGTTTCTGATTCACTTACAACAGTAAACTTTTCCAGTTGTGTCATCCAAAATAACTGGAAAATGTCTGTTCCAGTTGTTTTCACTGAGTGGATGTTCAGCTCCCTGAGGATGAAGTGTACCGATGTAAATTTACTGTGATAGAGTCACACTGCTGCTGATTGTTGCAGAACTACCACTGAGTAGTAAATGCTTCACTGCTTTGTTACCCAGGGGGCTGAGCATTAACTACACTACTGAACAGCAAATGCTTATCATCCCCTATAATTCAAACTATATAAATCACTGAAAAGAGAAAATGTGCCTGCAGGGAACTCACATGGTCTATAAAAATGTAAAAATCTGAACTATATTTAGCTGACAGAGCTATACTTAAAAAAAAAAAAAAAAAGTATTCAAATGATAGTCTTAAACATTAGCTTCATCTACTGAAGCTTTGGTGGTGGTTAATCTTTTCTGCAAACATTTTAATCTTTAACAACATATTAAAAAAAAAATAGGATTAAATAGTAAAGATTATTACTTTCTTCTTTGCCTACACTCTCTCTCTCCTTCAAGTTTTCACACATCATGTAGAGTGATCTCCTTTAAAACCATTGTTAAAGCACAGTATTTTTCTTTATTGAGCATCTCTATCTACTTTGCTTAAAAAACCACTAACAGAAGGTTTAAAATATGGTAGTAAAACTTGTGTCCATCAAAAGGAGGGGACACAATTACCTTCTGTTTAAAGACATAAGTCTTCTCATAAAGGACTTATGCAAGGATCACTGTACTGAAATATGAAAAGCAGGTTAAAACATTCTTTTTGAGGAACTGTACTGTGACCGAAGTAATAAACTTTCACTCCTGGATAAGCAAACACAATCTGAAATGGACACAAGTAGGTTCATTACCATCGATGAATTACTCATACTTGTAAAGTATGAGTACACACAAATATTTGCAATATCAGAAGATTTTATAATAACCTGGTGGTGCATATTCCTTAACATATACATCAAATAACTTTTGTTCCTCCTTTTGGCCTCAATCCAAACCTTTGGATTGGCCTCACCAGCATTGATGTAATTATCACAGACTGATTATGCTACTTACTACAGATCTGAGGCTTTCAGTAATATTCTCCACTAGAAAACAAAAACGTATCAAAATGCCTATCAGTAGAGAAATAAAACATGTTGACCTTTAATACACAAATTAAATTACACAAAAAGACAAAGAACAAAACCAGATGAGAAGACCCTCAAGGGAGAACTGGTATTGGACTTGCTGAATTTCATCTTTCATTCAGAGCACTGAAGAAAGAGATGGTTCAGAGCAGATTTTGAAAACGATCACAGTCAATCAATGTTTAAAAGGGGTCAGGATCAAAATGAAGTAAGAATACTGAAGCCTTTATGTTATTAATCCACAGATAGCTTAGTGTATTCTCACTAACTTTTATCCTTTATGAAGGTGTTCTAATGAAACAAAGATTTTGATTTTTGAATCTTATGAAAGATTGTCATCAATGATTTATGTTTGATACTTACTTTTTTTCCTTTCACAGAGGAAACATTTGTAAATAATTAGCATGGTCTGTGAGCCTGAACTAACCAACAGCAATGGTGGAGTTTAAACAGAAATATAATATAATTAAGCAATGTGAATATATTTGAAATGTTGAAATGAAAACAAGAGGTATGATTTCAAAACTGGTACAGATAAAGCTGGAAAATCTAAAAAGAGTTCTCTCAGGAAAGAAATATATATATTAATATATAAATAATAAATATATATTAATATATATATTTCTTACATATAAAATATATAAAATATATTTAATCATTATGTTATCATTATATAATATATCATTATATATTATATTATATTATATATAAATATATATAAACACATATATACTTAATATATATATATTATATATATATAAATATATAAAAATATATAAAAATATATATAAATATATATATACTTACAAGAAAAGTATAACGCTTACCTAAGACTACTTATTAAGAAAGTAGCAAATAGTGCCAACATACTTGGGATGCACTATCAGGGTAACTCATTACCAAGAACAGAGTCTTTCTTTATATATCCCTAATGCAGCTTGAATGTATTGCTTTGACTTGTCTTCAAATGCGAAGTAGACAGTTAATTATAAGCTAAATTCAGGAAGCTCAGAAAAAATGAAACAAACAAACAAAAAAACCCACTCGTCTTCTAAAAGCAACTGTTTTATACAGTCAGTTGCTTTATCATTTATTGCCTATTATATGCTCATCACAATGTCAACACTGAGAATAAAGCAGAATATACTAAGAAATAATGAAAAATCTATAATTTGGGATTAATTGCAGAAAAATAATGCAATACAGCAATGGTTTAATATTCCAGAAAAAACAACCCTTGTAAGTAATGCTCCTAACTGTATACCAATTCTAGAATTCCAGATGAATTTGAGATGCTAGTCCCACAGAACTAAAGTGAAAATGAGCTTGGGCTTCAATATTTTCATATCAGAGCCATTTGCTGTACTATCACCTCACAGTAAATTTCTTAGAGAAATATTGATTCTAATTTTCAATGCCCACAGACAGCAAAATCCTGTCATTTCACTTTGGAAACCACTCTGCTACCTGAACCAGCCCTATATGATATTATTCTGATATTAATCTAAGAAGTGTCACCCTCACCTGAATAAATATTAGACATCCATAACTTCAGGTGGCTGGAAAAAATCTGAAAATGAATAAACTCATTGATTTCAAAAATTGTCTCCTGATTTTACTCGTTAGTCAATGCAGATTACTGAAGTGCCACCAACTGAAATGGTGACATTTCGCACCAACATGGACTTGCTGGGTAGTGTACGGTGTTAAGCGTGTGTGTATACTTGCATAAGCATGGCTTATGTAAGTAAGCTCTACATCTTCTGGCATATCATGATGATGAAGCATTAGAGTCCTACACATTATAATCAGACCTTTTAGTTTATTTTGCTCCTAAAAAATTTTAGCTTCTCCTTGACAACAAAGAAAAAAAAATCTAAGTGAAGAAAATTAAGCCTCTTAAAAATTAATCTCAATTGCATTATATTCAAGACCTACTATTACACTTCATGCTCATTATATGTGACCTAAAATGAATATTAAAAACCTCATTACTTTGTTGCTGGCTTTTCTACTTAATTATTACCACAACAGGCAGGTAGTCATTATGCTGATTACTCAAGACTGAGATGTAAATAACTCAGGTGGGGGTTAATAATCAGATAATAACAGTAAGCCCTTGTTCTGTATAATTAAGTCAAATGACATGATTTATTCTGGGACAAATCTACCTTCAAAATGAAATATTTTTTAATATTACAATCTTTTTAAGTAGCCCTACACTTAGTTAGCATGCCATATATAGAGGTTGCTTAAACTCTAAAGTTTAGGCCATTCATGAAATTTAAATGGAGAGGAGACATTTTGTTTTAAAATTGCAATCATCAATATTTGTTATTAATGTTGGATACCATTAATTAATCTACCTTTTTCAACAGTCCATATATTGCAGAATCACAGAATGGTTGAGGTTGGAAGGGACCTCTGGAAGTTGTCCTGTCCAACATGCTTTTCAAGTACGGCCGCATTTATTGATTGCCTCCAGAAACCTGTGCATCATAATATTCCTGTAGGAGAATGCTGAACTGCTAATGTGGCCAATGACAAAATTGTTTTCGAGTTTCTAAAAATAAATTATAATTTATAATGTAGAGACTTTCTTGTATTAACTCATCATTAGAAATTGGGATTACAAACTTCTCTTCTTCTACTGTGCATTTTTCACTATTCTTCTGATATTTTATTAATGCCAGAAAAGAGCAACGGGAAAAGCAAGCATTCTTCAGGGTAAATGGGAAGAGAGATGGACAGAACTTTTCTTAAAATGTCACTGCTTATAAGGAGCTTGTGACAGTCCAGCATTATATAAGGCTGGCTTTTTAGAAGGTATTGTTAAACACACACTGATTTCTCTCATATTTTTAGCTTGATATTTTAATCACCTCTATACTGAGATCTTTTTGAATTGCTACATGTTACAATTCATTGTCATGTTTTTGAGTCACCAGAGCAATGCTGTCCCAAATCACAACAAAGTAGGAAGTTTATGGCTATCAAATGGAGTTACTGGTAGCTGAAAAAAACAGTTACTTCTTTAGCAAAAAACTTCAAAGCCCTCTGTGCATGATCTGACTCATTATGAGAACTCATCATGATGGGATCTGGGGCGTGTGTGCGCATGTGTTGCTAGAGTGCTGTGAGGAATGTTTTAACAATTCGTGTCAGTTTATTTGCACACAAATAAACTTTCAGTTTATTTGCACACACACATTGGCTGGATTATCCCTTGGGGTCAGGACTCATGGGTTGCCCAGTTGCGACTGTCATCAGAGACATTATATTTAATGTAAATGTGGCCATGGCTTTAAACCAACTAGTAGGTTTATTTTGTTTTTGTATGCAAGAAACCGTTACTGAACAAATTCAGAGAGACATACATGTAAAATACAACAACAAAAAATATATATTGATTTTGATATATTCAGTTTTACAACCCTAGAGAGAATCTACATCACAGCTTTTTGTAGTTGCCTCATCTATATACATTTTTAACTAGTGAAGATTATTACAGACTTTAAGGCCATTAAGAATTAATGCAAACAATTTTAAGAAGTGTCATTAAAGTAATTTATGCCTTACAATAAAGATTTAAAAGAAAATCTTTTTCACATTTTTTTTTCTTAAAATGTATCTAAAATGTAACTGATCTGCACAGAGAACAGTAGATAATAATCCTAGGAATCTTTCTACTTTAAATGGAGCTCAAGTAAAAAGAAGTGATTGTTTTTCAGTAGTTGTTTAGTATAATAAGTTATTTAACACCTTTCTTAGCACTGGTGTGCTTAGATAGCCTTTTAAAACAGTGATCTCAAACTGTGTCTCCCTGGAGGCAACTCCTAAGCTTTTCTGAGCCATTGTGACCTTCTAATAGAGGAGAAATATACAGGAAGAGGTAAGGTTTAGGATTTCCTTAAAAGAAAACAAAAAGCATGAAAGGAAGAATGGAGTGGGTACATCTGAAGTCCATGCCCTTGCCTATATTGCTGTGGTATTTAAGGTTTTCTCCCACCCTTTAAAAACTCATCTAGTTCTTGTGTTTGGGTTAAGGCTTGTTTCTTCTGTAAGTCAGGAGGAGAAGCCATCTAGTGAGTCTGATGCTCTGAATCGTTAGCCAGAGAAAGCTGAGAGTCAACATGCATAAGGGCTCAGTGAAATATTTATTAAAGTTTAGAGTTAAGGGTGTTTAAGGCTGGGAAGAGGTGGCAGCATTACTTCACCAGCTTTATCTTTTTTTTTTTTTTTTCTCCATGCTGGGATATTCAGATAATATGACTCCACCAGTAAGCACAGAAAATGATCTTGGGCTTCTCATTCTTTTGCTTTCTTTATAATTTACCTTCTTGAGTGCTGACAGAAGCCCTGTCCTAATTGTAAATCTGAATCTGCTGAATATTGATTACCAAGAGGTCTGATTGTATTTGTCCAAAATAATGGAGAGGAGTAGCTGACTTTAAAGACAACTCTAAACTTCTCCATCTAACAATATAAATCAATGAGCTCTTAAAGTAATTGGGTCAGCCATAAATAGGGTTGTTTGCAAAGACACAAATACATTAATTTGTAAAGGTCATATTGATAGCATCACTGAGAAGTATTATATTATTTATATCCCAGTTCTGAGGATTGATTAGTTGTAATCAGACTGTATCTGTTTCTTTCAAAGATGTTCAAAATAAAGAGTGCCCAGGAGGTTTCTTCCATGTAGTCCACAATACAGAGGCAGGGCAGAAAAGAATTTCTTTAAGTAGTCATGCTGTTGGTTTTAGGTTCTTCAAAGGGAATTGGGATAGAGTGTATCTCCTATGAAGAGCTGAAAAAAGCAGTATTGATTTCGGGATGCTTACTTCAAGAAAGAAGAAAAGAATGAATTTCCTGGTGTTGAAGGTCTAAGGGATTATTACAGACAAGGGAAAAAAAAAAACAAAACAGGATCTGCTTGTTCAGTATCTGTCTGATACAGTGTTCTCTAAACACTTGTGTACGTGTTCTCTACACACACATGTACATGGAGACATACATGTAGAGGTCTCTGCATTGTATTCCATTATGTTTCAGTGGACTTTTTTTTTTTTTCTCTACCTCTAGAGGAACTCTTTTCATACCACACTGAGAAATAAATGATTTATTTCAGGACTTCTGACTTGTCTGACTGAACCTAACATCCCAATGATCTTTGGGAAGTAGGAACCTAAAAAGGATGTGATTTTACAACCCTCCTTGCCTGTACTTGTCATGATAACATAAGAAACAGCAGCACTGCAAAACTGTGAATTAAAATATTCTCTCACTTTTTGCTTAGCTTTGTAGATGTTTTCCAGTCTGACTGTCTTGTCTATTCCTGGGCTTCTCCATCAACCTGTTAGAGAATGAGAACCGAATGTGGTTTTCTAAGCCATTAAATTAGAAATAAACTGCACTGTATACTGCTATCTTCAGCAGATTCCTGGAAGATTTAAGCCCTGTTGTAGTCCTTATTTACTCTATGCAAACAAATAACCCTCAGTGTAAGCTGCAATTAAATTAGGAGAATTTATTCAATGAAACTTAATAGAAATCTAGCTCTGCTGGATAATTTACAGTTTAAAGTTTCACATTGAAAATTTCACGTATTGAGTTGGGATGATCACAGGCATGAAAACACTACAGCATGAAAACACTATCCGATAAAAAAGAAATGAGGTACTAAAAAAGCCAGACTTAAAAAATGTCAGAGGAAAGAACTAATAGCTAATCTTAAGAAACACCTCATCAGGAATAATTTCATTATTTTCTACCTAATTTTCCCTATTTATATACTATGTATGAACTGACTGGGAAAGCCTCAGATGTAAACCTTATTTAAAATTCATATGAACAAATTTCTACAAAACCTTTACACATAATGAACTGCAAGGGAATTTTCAGCAGAAAGCTCTTTGTGAGGCAGTTGGATCAATACTTTGATATGACTAAAGTGTATTATACAGTGTATAAAATATACAATGTATATGACTACAGTGTACTATGCAGTATATAAAAATAAATTAAAAAAATAATCAAATGCAATATTTTTAAATTTTTCATTTAAGGGTACCTGCATATTCAATATTTTTTGGAATATTTTAAATGGAATTTCATCAGCTCTTCAATTATTACAGAACTAAAAGTTTATTACAGAAATTGACTAGATAAAGGAAAGCATTAAACTGATATTTAAACTCTGAAAAATAAATATCTTTAGTCAAATAGTTAAACTTCTGCAGAGTAGTTTTGGGTTGATCAAATACTACGAGTTTCCAGTAAACTCCTCTGACTGGTTCCATTAAAAAATCTACTGAAAGAGGTTATCTACGTAATTCAGTTTCTATCTACCAACAACATAGTAAAGAAAATAAGTAAGAAATAAAGAAATTCAAAAGTAACTCAAAAATTCATTTCAACTCAGCTTTTCTTGAGGAACTAATGCAGTCAGCATCCTTGCATGTCAGACACTGAAGCAGTCCATGCTATTTCCACTAAGAAACAATCATACCAAATGTCTTTAAACACTTAGTATAAGACCACACAGGGACAACTGCAAACAGCATCACTTCATTCATAGTCAGTCTCTCCCAGAGGAAACTTTGCTATCTTTTCATCTAGCTTTCTGTGGCAGCATGCTTTTTAAAGCATATATCTAGCAGGCTCCTGTTTTATTTTTGTTTTCTGGTATATTTATGCACAAAGATTCCCTTTATAGAGCATGAGTGATGTGAAATGAGCTGCAACAGGAGTTGGAAGCTCTGTGGAAAAAAGTGCACTAGAACACAATATGTTTCCCCTGGGACAAAATATGTTTCCTGTCAGGTTGAGAAGTGGTTCAGGATATCTTTATTTAACACCCGCATAGCAGAGTGCTAAGTTTGTAAGTGCACAATGACAATATTAATTTACATTCGCAACAGCAAGTGTTTACAATGAAAACTCAAGTGTCATTAGGACATAGACTGACCAGAAAATGGAAAATACTTAGCCTGAAAGGATAACAGAAGTAATTCAGAATAGCACTTGGCTGGAATCAGTAACACCATAATGTAACAGGTGACACACTGGCCAGGACAACTAAGCAGGCTAGTAAATCATCAGCAAAATGTAGTATATTTTTATAAAAAATAAAATATTGTGCATATTGTGGCCATGAATGTTGAGGACTGTTTTCCCATATACCCAATGACCATGTATTTTCCAAATGCAAGCATCTTTCATGATAGCATTATAAACACATGTTGCAAAACTATGCTTTAAACACACTGTTTCTTTACTTTAAGCAGAATATTTCAGGTATGTAAATGATTTTGAATCACTCTCAGTAATAATCATTGTTTAGTTACCAATTAAGATTTAAAGCTGAACATAGTTATGTGCTTCATATTACTGGAAAAGTTAATTATTTTCCTGATAAATCTAAGCCAGTTATACTATTTCTCCTCAATCTTAAAGGTTATCTCCTAGTTAGCTGTCAGGATGTATATTCATCAGTATTTTAGAATAAAAACTTTTTTCCAAGTTATATGAAGATTACTTTCAAACTGCTTGGCTAGGTTTCAGTCAGATGGTGTTTCATCATGCTGAAGGTTACTTAGCAGAAGCATATTATGGTGGTCTACGGATTAGATGGTCTAGGCTGTTAACTGAATCTGTAGAAATATTTAAGTGGTAGAGCTTGGCTTTACTTCTCACCTCAGGAACTTCACTGTTTTCATCCAAGAGCCACCACTGCATGCTCTCCTGAATTAATGAATTCTCTTTTTAATACAGTCTAATTGGTGAATAGGACACAGGACACCAAAGCATGCCTTCCCAAGAAATTGCTGCTTTTGAAGCTATAGCTATAATTTCAGACTGCAATAAATGTGCACATAGTCAGCATGGGCGAGGGGGGAAGCCTAAGACATTCATCACCGTCTGATGCTGGCTGCTGGCTAGAAACACAGCAAATGGTGCCTGTAACCTCCAGGGAGTTAGTCCATCATTAGATTAACCACCACTAAGGTAAGGTCATACATCATTAAAAAAGACAGGTGCAGTGTTGGCAATACAAGAATAATAAGTAGAACAACTTGCACCGTCACTTTGCGTAGGAATGCAGGAGAAGCCTTACAGACTGCTGGCAAGGCAGGGGAGGGCGAGTTGGTAGTCAGTACCTCAGGAGAAAAATGATGAACCACGTTACTATTCAGCCCATGTGTCTTTGCTTAGCAAGTCTATCTGCATTTACAGTACACTATGAGAACTAAATACATCAGTTACTCAATGTCTAAACATGCTTTTCCAACATGAAAAATATATTTGGCTATCCTGATAAGAGCTTAAATGCTTTTCATGTAACCTTAGCTTTCTCTACTTCAGTTTTAATGACAAATTGTTATTTATGTGAAGTATTTTCCAGCTAAGCTGCGTAGCACAGACAGAGCTCCTAGGGAACACTACAACATGAATATATGGAGCCAGACTCTCCCTCTTCCTCACAGGAGCACTGTCCTCAGGTACTTTCTGTCACTGCATGACTAGAAAAGGCTGCCAGTTTTCTTTCAATATCAGTAAGGTCTTTAATGTAAGACCATCACTTCTGGAAATCTTTTAAATCCTTTTGTACTCACTAATTGATTAAAGTGTACAAGGAGAAAATCTGGGGATGAGTTTCAGAGCAGTGGGTGCAATTTATTTATTTATTTATTTATTTATTTTTGCGTCAATGGAAGAGCAAGACTTCATTTTGAGGGGTGCTCAAAGACAGCAGATAGTTATTTATTAGGCACAGTGCTGAATCCCACAGCACCTAGTATTCAGGATTATTATTCTTACATTTAATTTCAGCCTACCCCTTCCTTTTCTTTTTGCTTTACAATTTCATGAATGGCAATGAAAGTGTAGGGAAAGAGTCAATATAGTTCAACTCCTCCTGCAATTTAGCAGACTTTGCACTATTTAACATCTAGGCCCCTTTGTCACCAACTGGAATTCGGAAGGTCTTCCTTTTCCACACCAAGTTCATTTCCTCTTGTGATGTGTCATTTATACACTACCCAGTCAATATATATATATATTATTTTTTTTCTTCAGAATGGAGCAAAACATATACCAGCAAGATGCTAATTTGTTTTGTAGTCTTCCAAGATTTTGATTTTTGGCAGAAAAATAGCATTTTGATAGCGAAATCTATTTGAACATTTGTGCAATACTTTTAGAAAGTAGTGGTATCGTGGCAAAACAAAAAAAAACTAAACACTTATACACTCTGTGCTTTTATAAAACTCCAGGGATTGAGGATATATGAACAATGTAATCCTAACAGTCTGTGTTCTGCAATACCTTAACTGAACCAGAGCATGTTCCTGCGATGGTGGTGCATCTGATGTAAATTCTGCAATAGCGAACACTTGTCAAAACTCTGCTCAGACAAATCCCCCTCTACTTTAACAAGGTTCTGCAAGGAGTGATATCTCATCTTTGTCCCTTGTTTTCTCTCTCTCTCACATACAGATTGCTATGCTGCTTACTGGGCGAATGGGCCCCAAACTGGTACTCTGAATAAAATATACGAAATTAGTTAAATTGTTTATCAATCGAGAAATGGTGACTTACTGGGGTGAATATTAACAATCTGAAACAGCTAGAGCGTTAATGAAGACTGAACACAGTACTCGAGGTGCGGCCTCACCAGAGCCGAGTACAGGGGGACGATCACTTCCCTAGCCCTGCTGGCCACATTGCTTCTTATGCAAGCCAGGATGCTGTTGGCCTTCTTGGCCACCTGAGCACACTGCTGGCTCATATTCAGCCGACTATCAACCAATACTCCCAGGTCCTTCTCTGCCTGGCAGCTTTCCAACCACTCATCTCCCAGCCTGTAGCTCTGCCTGGGGTTGTTGTGCCCCAGGTGCAGGACCCGACACTTGGCCTTGTTGAACAGTTGCCCTCAGCCCATCAGTCCAGCCTACCCAGATCCTCCTGCAGAGCCTTCCTACCCTCGAACAGATCGACATACGCACCTAACTTGGTGTCATCTGCAAACTTACTGAGGGTGCACTCAATCCCCTCATCCAGATCATCGATAAAGATGTTAAAGAGGACTGGCCCCAGTACTGAGCCCTGGAGGACGCCACTAGTGACTGTCCTCCAGCTGGATTTGACTCCATTCACAACTCTTTGGGCCCAGCTATCCAGACAGTTTTTAACCCTACGAAGTGTATGCCAGTCCAAGCCATGAGCAGCCAGTTTCCTGAGGAGAATGTTGTGGGGAACGGTGTCAAAAGCCTTACTGAAATCAAGGTAGATCACATCCACAGCCTTTCCCTCATCCACTAAGTGTGTTACTCTGTCATAGAAGGAGATCAGGTTCATCAAGTAGGACCTGTCTTTCAAGCAGGACCCATGCTGACTGGGCCTAATCACCTGCTTGCCCTGCAAGTGCCATGTGATGACACTCAAGATAAACTGCTCAATGAGCTTCCCTGTTTTTTTTATTTTATATTTGTATTTTGTACTTTACATTTGATATTTATATTTTCATTTAATCTTAAAAAAAAGAAAAACAACCCAACAACCTCCCCCCTTAAAAACAAAACAAAACAAAAAAGCAACAACAACAACAAAACAAACAAACAAACAAACAACAACAACAACAAAAACATAAAACTTACAAACCATACAAGCATCCTCTGGAAAAAAAAAAAACACTTTACTTCTAATTAGAATGGCACATTATTTATGTACCTAGATTTTAATTGCACTCACTTGATATACTCATTAAAATTATTTTCATTACAATCAAGCTTGTTACTTCTTTTATAACTACATTAGACTTAAATGTCAAAGAAAAAAGGCCTAAACAAAATTCCAGCAGCAAGCATCCCTTGAATCTGAAATACACCCTATTTCTTTTGACAGAACTACTTCTCCTAAGCCTCCATGTTGCTCCCCAGTAGCCCCATTAAGATACTCTTCCCTGCTCGTACGGCAGCTCTTGCTGCCTGCTGTCTCTCACCTTGACCACAGCTGCCCTCAGCAGGGGCCATGGCCTATTTCTGCCTCTGGCCTTGGTGCTCCCCTTGTTCCCTGGCCTGGGCTCTCAGCACCCACCTCTCTTTGCACAGCACAACCCTCTGCAGCCCCTACCTGGATGCTTTCTTAATGGTATTAATAGGCTATTAGTTAGTACCCTTAATGGTTTTAAGGGTATTAATGAATATTGCAGCAGGGCCCTTGCATGAATCTGAACTGAAGCAATATTAACAGGGGCAGAGGGAGAGATTTACAGTCGTCCTGGACTTTTAGTATGTATCTCCCTCATTACAGGAGATCCTTGTCTTGGTACTTGGCTCTCCAAACCTGTCTGTCTCCTGCAACAAGGCTTGGGGTGCAGCTGAGCCCATGCAGGGGACCTCACCATTCCTACTGCACAGTCTGGATGCATTTCTGCTTCTGAAGGTCAATCAATTTCTTGTTAGTAGTGTCCCTCTCAGTCCCTCCTCACATCTGAATTTCCACAGAAAAAAAGTCATGTCACACAGTCAACATAAGACATGCCATAACATACTGTGGAGTGGATTCCACCTCCATTCAGAGTCAGCAGGTGTCTTTTCAGTTACTTCAAAGAAAGCTACATTAAGTCATACATGCTACACACTGTTTTTAAAAGTGGGAGGGAAATATCAGAGAGGGATATATGAAAATTCTTATTCCATAATGGTAACCAGTGAACCAAGTGAAATTGAATTTGATAAATTTTCAAAGACCTCAGTCCAGCAAAGTACTTAAAAATAAATGTGAAAGTTCCCCATGTCACTTTGATTTTTAGAAGTACACAGATGCTAAACTACTTAGTGTGCAAAGTCCCATGTAGGTGCATGATACATTATAACCACATTTTTGGAGTCAGTTTGTTAAATTTCTTGCATTCTTGGAACACCTGACTACCCTATGAAAATATGTAAAAGATTCTGAATTACTTTTTTAGATGATAAAATAATAATAAAAAACACCTCTAAATTAGTTTAATCAGTTCTTGTATTAGCTTAGTTTCAGTTCACTGTAACAAGTCTTTATACTCCATTTCTTAAAAAAAAATATAAAAATTAATACAAGTAAACTTACCAAGAACAATTGCAAATAATTGCTGGATTGCAAGTCTTTACTATGATAATTAAAGTATTTTTTTTTCTCAATAATTCAGTTATTTTCAACATTTTGAGCACTGAATTATAAATATTACCTTTGCTACATGCTGCTTTATCATGTCAACCCATCTGGCCCACTGAGGAAGGTTCAGTTTAATTATTCAGAGAGCTGAATTCCTGCTAAGTTGAATTAATATAAAAATATTTTAATGTGCATCATTTCAGCATCTGGTAATTTAACTAGCATTTTTTTCTCCCAAAGGAAATTATATTCATTTTTTTTTTATTCAATAGAACAGTCTATTTTTACTTATTATTTCTGTTACAAAGCCAAACACAAAAGAACAATTTCAGAAATGTATTTTCCCTTTATCAGAAATAGGTCAATTAAATTTTATTTAAACAAAACCCAAAATACCCACACACAAGGCCTATACAGTCAGAAATGAAATAACAGAATTGAAAGTTTTAAAATGTTCTTATACAGTAGAGCTATCAGTTTTCTGTATTGAGCACAGTGAAACTCTAGGCACGTTCAGACCAAGGTTGATATTTTTAACTTCTGAGGATAAGGCCCATCCCAACTTGTAAAATGTAGCATGGACATGAAATAGTACATAAAAAAATAAAAATAAAAATAAAATACAAATAAAATCAGACTATTAAAAACATTACTGAGTTGGGATAACACATTTCTAAGTATCACTCTCTGGCTCTTCTCAAAATACCAGGCAATCATTCCCCAGCAACAATGAGGTTTCAACATCATAACGTTCTTTCAAAAATAGCAGATAAGACTGTAACACACAGACACAAGGCATATTTCCAGTAATCTTACTAATCAAGAATCATTCTGATCTGCCTGTACATGCCTGCTGTACTGATGGTAAGTTGCTTTTCACCAAAAATACAGATGTGCTGCTGCTGAAAGGTCTTTGTGGTCAAAAAATTTGAGAACACTCTATTCTATGATTCTCTTTCTAAGAGCTTTCTGGTGATTGAGTACATGTGAAAGATACATAGAAAACAGAGGCTGTTTTTGTCCTCTTTTTATTACCAACTTTTTTTGAACACAGTCCGTATCTATAATGACAGCCATAAAATTTGTAAGGCAGCTCTCCACAATGGGGGTCAGAGCTCAGGCGATTAAATTCTTTTTAAACAGATTTCACTCTGCCTAATTAAAAAAAAATAATAAAAATATATATATATATATATAATATATACATAAAGCATTTTTTACTAGCTGAAACCTCAAAATCCTGGCCATGTACTAAGTGGTCAACAGTAGCTCCATTTTGCCAGAAGGTCAAATCAGTCTCTGCTATTTCTTATCCAACAAGCTTGAAAGGATCTGTAGTCTATCCTATATGAATCACATTACTTTGAAGACAGGGATGGTGGAATTTTCCTCAATGTTACAAACTTGTAGGAGACTCTTTACAGAAAATGTATGTATGGAGTTTTTAAAATAAATTTTAAAGAAATGAGAAGATTTAGAAAGAAGGATTAGAGTCTGAGTTACCTGTAATAGCAGTCTAAAAATCTGGCAGGGTTCTTCACCGCAACCCTTCTGGCCAAGGCAATGTTTACTTAGGCAAACCACCAAACTCTTTAGTAGAAAGACCTTCTCACTTAATGGAGGCTGTAAAGAATGATTCACAACAGCAGCATACTGACATAGTCACTCCTGAGAGAGCCTCATCTCCGAAATCACCCATCTTGTGTGCCTATGTGTGATCTTTCACAACCCTGTATGATGCATGTCTCTGGATAGCTATAAGTCAGAAGACCACATAAAGTGTAATCATTACCAAAATTACAGGATACAGTGCAACATAGTAACTATGAGAACACTTTTTTTTTTTTTTTTAAACAAATGTATCTCTATGCAAAAAATTTTAAATGAAATACATAAATCTGATGTGTATTTATAATGAGTATCCATCAAATCCAACATCATTGTTTTCCTAACAGAAATGTTGATATTTGACACACTTTCTCAATTTAATTTCTGCTTCAAATTTCAATGGAAGATCAACTCATTAGTTCTCTCATTGAAAATCTCAAAAAAAGTAGTGATATTTTAAGTTATTGTTCATTGTGTACAAATTGTAATTCCTCTGAAATATATTGCCTTAATAAGGGGGAAATTATTGTATGGTACAGACAGAAACAAAAGTGAAATAATTGGCCTTCAGTGTTTGAGCAACTTTGTTCCTTCGTATTCATTCAATTTCTGTCAGTGGAGTTAAGATTTCATTACAGAGTGAGCTACTGGTTCAAATAAGATGCTACTGAAATATTATTTCTGCTTTGAAATCATGTTTAAATGATGTACCCTGTGAGGTTAAGTTTTAAGGGCTAAATCATTGGGGAAAAGTTAAAAAAGTAAGTCACTGTACTCAGAAATTAACACTGGTTCCTGAAAGAGCCTGAGCAAGGATTTTTCTGTGAAGTGCATCGCATGGATAGCACAGAGGTAGTCTGAGTGGTGGCTGCCTCCTTATTTCTCATACAAGGGGAGGAAAGGCCCAGGAAGGCTTTCTGATGTTGGTCAGCAAATCCCACCGCCTCCTGTGAGCCAGTGTCAGGGCACTGGATGGGAAAAAAGTGAAGGCATTTCTATCTATTTCACACACACAAAGTAAAAGATATTTAAAATATATTCTTATGAACATGAGTGCACTCGCATTTCCTTTTACTTCATTCTGTGCCTAGTACTACTTTCAGTCTAGCTCATATAATTTAGAGGGTCTGACATCTATTGCCCTGATCTCATTTATCACTAGCCCATCTCCATTTTAGAAGCACAGATACTCAGTGTACAATTTTTACTGTAAAACTGGATTTGTTTGTTGTGACAGAGTAGGCTTGTTGAATTTATGATTTAACATTGAACATCCTTCACCTTGAAAGCAACTCTCCTGCCATAAAAGCGAAGCATCTCTCTCATGAGGACACTATAATATCACAGTACAGATGCCCATCCTGTTAGACAAGGTTGTGCCAGTAGAAACTAACTTAATTTCCTGAGACATTCCAGTGCTTAGCTCTACCTTTCACTTTACAAAAAAAAAATTATATATATATATATATATAAAAAGGAAATACTTCATGCTAGTGTAATAACTGTCCTTCCATCAGTAGAACAACAACAGAAAGTTTTATCAGTTCAGTTCTAGTGAATATTCAATTCAGAATAGTTGGGTGAAAGAAAATACAAAATACATGTTGAAAAAACACACATTATTTGTCTGATTGTTGTTGCCTTTGTCTTTGCTTCACAGAAAATCACTAAATTATTTCATATGTACTTTGGAATGAGATTTTTCACCATGGGTGTGTATTTTATTCAAAAATGTATTTTTGGCCTTCCTCAAATCCTTTGCCATTGGGTATACTGCTTTGCTCTTTCCTTATGCTTCTGTCTGCTCCTCCCTGTTCTCACCCTACAATTACTGTCAAGTTCCCTAATAAAACTACCCTTAGATTGCTTTTAATTAATATGATACATAGGAACAGGAATGTCATGCTGTTTTCGGCTTGTCTTGAAACTTTCACAACCTACTTAAAGCCTGAAAATTATCTTAGAAAAGTCCACTTCTGAGATAACAAAGTTCTGCACTAGCTCAGTCTCTTTATCATGCAGGGGACAGCATTACAGCTCATTCAAATCCAGCAGCACTGATGTGTCCACCTAGTTCCATCTCTGACATGCAAACCAACATGTTGCAGCTCCTCATTTTCCAAGAATAATATCTCTTATTCCCACCTAAAGTCTCTTCCATGATGCCTTGCCTTCCTGTTTTAGATCATCTTTTTCAGTAGAGCAAAAAGCTAGATGCAGCTCATTTTCTCCAGTCAAGAAAGTAGGAATCCTTATCTTTACCTGTTGCAACTTTTTCTGTGCATTCTCGTTCTCTAGAAAAAACTTAGCTTCTGCCAGCTATTAAGGTACCTAGTAATTTTGTAGCCAAAGTAAACAATTTCAGGCTATAATTACCACCTGTCAACACTCTGCTTAACCTTAAGGAATAGGGATGTTGAAGACTAAAGAGTCTCATATCTACCTGGATCCATTTACAACCTTAAAAGGGGAATCAATTCAGATGGATATATATATATTTTCCCCATTATATTTTAAATTAGGGTCTGTGTGTTCCTTGGGCAGGAGAATGAACATTCCTGGCAGAATAGCTGGATTCTGTAGTACTCTAGAGATGTTATGGAAGCATTATTTAAATAGAAATATTTATGAAGCAAACAAACAAAAAAACAGAGAACCATCATGTGCTCTCTTAATACTAAATGACAGCTCTTTTATACTGTTCTTGATCCTCATGCATGGAACTTTCCTGGCCCACAGCAACCATATTGAAGAAAAAGATGCAAGGTGCTTGAAATCATACTTTATTCTCCCTGCTAAGTTTATTAAATTCTGTGGTTGCAAGGAACATCAGAACATCATGGACCGTGTATTTCACAACATAAACTTTCAGTAAATCATCCATCATTTACAAAGCTTTAGCCCGAAGAGTGAGGCCTTTTTAATAGAGGTAGGCAGACTGATGAGCTCTTCATGTATTTATTCTTCAACTGTAGGAATGTGCATCCTTGAAGAAATTTTGTTTGATTGCACAATTGGACCATAAGGCACCACAAACAAAAGATGCATAAACTTACTTTTTTTTTTTTTTTTTTTTCCCTGGGACGCAGTGAGAGATTATTATACTAAGAGCTCACCACTTCTCAGATTTTTTTTTCTGTCTTCCTCAAGCTGTTCAAATTTTATATTGCTTAACTTCCCATTTTGATTTGTTTTCTACTACTGTATATTTCTCCCTTACTAAGAATAAATCACCAGAAGAAGGCATTTTGAAAATGGCCTGGATGTGTTTTAACCAACAAATCCAGTGTAATCAGAAGACTAGGATTCTTGAAGTTGAATGTTTTTTTTTAGAGCCGCATGCCATGTTTAATCAGTTTTACTAATACTGCACAGCACTATCTGCTTTGACAAGAATGTTGATATTATAGAAGGATTACTGTTAATGGAGATCTTTTAGACAAGATTAGATTTTGCCTCTGTCCAGATGCCTCAAAGAACATTATTAGTTTTTGGTGTCATATTTTTGTAACATTAATATGATCAGCTTATGGGCTTGCTCATGCGCTATAACTGCAGCAATTTATCTGACAGTTAAACTGTCAGGATTATGCAGCATCTAACCGAATGAATAGTGCTACAATCTGTATCAAATTAGGCAGTGCCTGCACAATCCTACCATAGCTGTGATTTGACCAGTGAATATTCTGATGAGCTCCCAGCCCCTGAGATCCAGAAAATTACATTGTGCGGCTCAATAGATGTTTCCAAGAAAGCTGATTACTTCATGATATTATTCCAAACGGTGAATTTGCGTATTTTTAGAGGAATCTAGCTTTTTTTCATAAATCAGCAAAATGTTATTCAGAGCAGTACTACTCCAACAGCTAATTAATGTGGCACTGTATGGGAAGCCCCTCAGCATAACTGAGCTGTAATGGCAGGTTTTCTATAGGTACAGAAAGGACATATTGCTTTGTTTATAAAGCACGTTTCTTTTCTTCTTTGAAAGCTAGTGCATAACTGCATGTACCTTTCCTGACATATATTTACCATTTAGACATAACAAATGCTAAGAACCATAAAGATAAGATTTAATACATTTTAACTAGAGTCTTACAATATCAACCAAGCAACACTATTGCCCTTAAGTTTAATAATACATGCTGCTATGTGCTCTGATGGTATACCTCATTCCTTTTGATGATATGCCTTTAAAAACAATGTCCTTTAGGGTCCAATGGACCATGAAATAGTCTCTGCAAAAGTACCAGTGGTGCCAATGCCAAGACAAACATTCTTTTTGTCTGTCAGCTTTAAGGACTGTGGAAGAAATGAAGCACATTTATTATATACTGATGTATTCTGACTAGATAATCCTTTTCAGTTGTAGGCACTATAAAGGCAAGTGCAGATTACCGTGGGGGAATAGTTAAAAAAAAAAAATCAGATTGGCTGAAACTGTTGTGCTTCCAATTTCACAGTTGGATAATTTGCTGTATAAACTTCTATTTAAGAGAAAGTTTTACTGGCAATGAAGTACGCTAAGCAAACAATCTACAATTTGAAAGAGAGTAAGTTAAAGATACTCAGAGGCTGCTTCTACTTATGTTACATTTATTAATTAATATTGGATTTTGCTCTTCTATGCTGCAGGAACTTTGAATGTATTTCTTAGATACCAATTTTAATTACAATTCTGTCAAAATTTATCCTTTAAATTGCCACTCTTTCACAGCACATTGATAGCATGATTATTTCAGTATAGCTATGATAGTGACTAATCAACTCACACTGAAATCAACAAGACCAGAGGATTTGGAACAGCATACTTCAATTTTAGTACCTTGGTGCATTTTTTTCTTTTCAGTGCATAAACCTATTTTTTTTTTCCATTTTACAGCTGGAAATTATAGGGAGCGGGATTTTTTTTTTTTTTTTTTTTTCATTGTTCAGTAAATAGAAGGAGAAGCTATTTCAAGACTTCTTATTCTTGGCTACCAACATTAGACTGAGCCCACTGAGCATGTATTGTCAGGTCTCTTAAGAAACACTGATAAGCAATCAGTCAGATGCAATATTGGACTGAAAGAGAGTCGGACTGAAAGAGAGAGCAGAAAACAACTAGAATTTATTGTTATGCATTTTTTTTTTTTTATCAATGCCTAAATCCAATATATTGAAAACTAGCAAAATGGAGGCAACCTAAAAAGCCAAAAAGCAATGCAATGTGAATGCAATGTGCACTCCACATGATAACAACACAAGACCTATACCTATTTTATTGAACCCTTTCTTGTTAAGCACAATTTTTTTCCAAAATTCAGAGGAAGGACAAAGGAGAGTTCTCCTCTAAGAAGTGTTACACACATATATTTATGTGAAACTAGCACAGAGAGAAATTGTTCTACAAAGCAAGACTGTATACATCATACATGTTCATGGACACTAGATGAACTATTAGATACACTATTTATGTATTTATGCCATTCCCACATCAGAACTCTTGCATATTTTCTAATTTACATGAAAAAATTTATACAACTTCCTTTAACCTAGAGATACAAAATACAGATAGTCTGGTAATCTTTGCAATTCTGATATTGGTTAAATTTATAGTCGACTGAATACGAACTGAGTACTCCACACACTTCTCTTGCTTCTACTTTTAAAATACACATCATAACAACAACAGCAAAACCCACTATTTCTTTAAATAGCTGATTAATATATAACAATCACAAGTCAAAACTGTTTGGAGATTACATTTTGTTTAGTTAGTGAGAGTTCAGTGCTTGAGAGAGAGCAGAACTGACTAGAAAGAAGAGCAGGCTGCAGACTTCTGTAACAGCATGGTCTTCCTCCACAGTGAAAAGTTCTCTAGTTCCTCTGCTAATGTCTGCCACAGCCAAGGCAACGTCACCTCTGAAAATTCTTTCCTCTTTTATTTCACTGGCATATCATATTTCAGGAAAAGTAATTTAACCTTGTACTTCAACCATGTGTTACTGCTATCTGTATGCACTCTGAGATCATACTTATTGCTTAGAAGAAAAGGGAAGAAATGCATTTCATCTGTATATTCAGAAGCTCCAGTTTTAATTTTCTTTTCCCCCCCTCCCTCTCAATGCAGAATTAATTTACCAGCTGTCATCCTACTTTGAAATTACATTGATACACTGATCCACCATGTGTGTTAATATCAGATTACTGAAAAGGTTACTATACTTATCAGGTTTCTGATGTAAACAAATTTCTAGACAAGAACTTCTCAAAAAATTTAGGTTCATTGGAAACCAACTAGTCTCCTAATAAGATGTATTGTACTTACAAAAATAAAAAAGTCATTTTCTGAAAAAAAAAAAAAAAGTTGAGATGTTAGACAACAATTCATGGAAGTTGCCATAGTTCTGGAAGGAATGATGTTCATACCATGTGGGGCTTTGGCATGAAAACTTTACATACAAGGGAATCAACAGCTACTTCTTAGCCCTATTGCTTTCCAAAATTATTATACTCTTTGATAAAGAAGATAATATAAAAAACTGCAATGTTGTGACAAACAGCTTACAACTTCTAGCAAAAATACACATTTCCTGACTGTATACTTTCACAATTTCTTTTCACATTCACGTTCACTTGGCAAAGAACAGTGAAACAGCAAAAGTGAACAGCAGCAAAGAAGAAAGAGAAAATTGAAAGTGCTCTTTGGAAGAATTATAGATTCTTTTATTATGGCACATCTGTCACAGATATTTTTCATCTAGTTGGAAAGGAGTATGGCCTTTTACTTATGTCAATTTTCTTAACCAATTAGGATTGTTATCATGATTGCATTGAAATAAAAATTAACTTTTAATAGTAAAATAGCCTGACTCTAAATTTACTTACAGTCTTATAGGGATTTAGTATCATTTATACACTAGTGGGAAATTTTAGTTTAAGCTCTGTGAACCGGCAGTGTTCTGTAAAAACATCTCTAATTCAGGGTTGTTTCTGATTTGGTGCAGCTACTGAACACACTCAGAGAAAACAATCTGTATTGAATATACCCATACAAGAATGTTAGTTTTGTTTCCTAACCAAATGCAAAAGTGAAAAACAAAACACATTTGAAGTTTATAAAATATTTCATTCTGTCAAAATAAAATATTTTTTCCATTTTTTTGGTCCTTTCAATGCTGATTTTAGTTAAATATTTTTTCAAATGTCATAGCAAAATAAAAACTTGAAACATTTTGTTTAAAACAAATGTCAAAACAATATCAATTTTATTTTCTGTTATGTAGCATTATTTTTATTTTGTTTAGTAGCAGCCTCCAAATGCATTCAAATTATCTTGAGTAAGGAGTGTGAAAGGGAGTTATATGATAAAATTTAGTTTCACTGTTTAGATAAATCCACTTAACCAGTATGTATTTTTGTATTGCATATTCTCTCTGTCAGGAAGATCTACATGATATTTATTTTCTGTACCACTCTCTACATGTCATGAAGCATATGTTGTAGGAAACTGATTGCTTTTCAGGCTGACAGTTGCTTTGCTGTTCCAATTCCCTGTCACAAAGGAAGATATTTAACCCAAGAAATTCCTCAATAATATGTTAGGATGCTTTCCTTTAGAGCTTAACCATTAAAAGAGCCAGGGTTCAGTTTGCCTTCAGTATTCTGATTTACTCATAGAGACCTCTTTTAATGTTTATGGAGTTAAATATTTCCAATCAACATTGATCTCCATTATTCAAGAAAACTCTTATCTTATACAACCCATGGGATAAAAGCCCTGACATAAATCAAGTTAATTATTTTAAATTTTGCTTAAATTCTTCAACAACAACTTAGACATTTAGAAGGAAATTCAATTCTTTTAAGTCAGTCAGGGAGTAATAGTTCATTTTTAGGCACACTTAGTCTTTTTCGTCATTATTGTGGCACACCTAGAATCATGGAATTTCACACAATTTCTTCTAAAGAGTCAGATCTCTTAGTATCAAGGCCATTGGTGAGCTGACAAGCATACATTCTGAAATGTCTTTGAGGTAGGAGATGCCTAGCTCTTTTAGAGATACTGTTAATCTAGTTATTATGGCATTTCTCCTGTGAAGAATTAGTTTGCATTTTCATTCTTTGATTTATTATAGGTTGGAAAATTGCTAAACTTCAAGCTTATACTGCCATTCAGCCTATAAATTGAATCCACTTTCATTTTATTTTCATCCTTCAGGCAACACTATAGCTATACAATGCCTAGTCAGTTAATATACAAACATATTTGATCTATTCAATTCTTTACCTAAAATCATGCAGTTGTTGATTCTTCCCAAATCATTTCTTTCAAAAAATGCAGAAAGGGCTGCAATAGAGTAGATCATCCTATAGCCAATTTATTGATAGGCCTCTACAAAGGTTTCACACTATTTAATATTTCATATGAACACTTAATTTTTGTAATCCAAGAACAGTTGATTGCTCTGAACTGCAGGAGTTATACTACTATGATTGCAGTAATTAAAATAATTAGGGTTGGAAGAGGTATAATTAAGTTATTAATATACATGGTCTTTGTCACATGCAGAACACGGGGCTTTTTGAAAAAGAAATAGATGCAACAGGGCAAAACTGCAAAAAGGTTAAAGAAACCAAACAGATTGCAAGTCAGAAAACTGTATTTTCCTTGAACTAGCAAGTAAAAAGTTTCTAAAAAGCAGTGATGTATGTAATTTCCTATTCCAGTAGATGTGTATGTTGAGATAACACTAAGTCCAGGATACACTCCAAATAAGGATTTTTGATTTTGCAGAATTTGCACCATAAGCATTATTTTATAGAAGTTATAATTAATGCAGAGATATCAAACGTCAGATCCAAGGTAGGTTATGCTATTTCCTGTCTGATAACATGACAATATATTTAGTTTCACTCTATACTGACATTTTTTTCTGGTTATTTTTCTATTGTATAAAGCCTATTACAAATTTACATTATTCGGAAACAAAGCATTAATACATTTTCAAGAAAGCTTGCCAACCCATCCCTTCCTTCTGTTACAGTAGTGGAAAAACAACCTTGGCAGAATTTTTAGCAAATGGAATTGCAATCTTGTTTCCTAATTACAGAGCATAGCTGCAACATTCATTAGTCTGCAATTGGCAAGATTCCACAGCTTTCAGGCAATCCAGCACTTTCTTGCTGGCAGTGGAAAGTAATGTTATGGGCCTGATCCAAATCCAAAGAAAGAGTCAGTATTTGCATTGGCCTGTGATCAGAACCCAACAGCACAATGCATACGTGCACCAAGTACTTCATCCACAGTGGCTTTAGGTGAATTTCTTAGATGCAATATAGTAATGTTCACAGAAATTTGGTGCATTTTTGGCTATAGTTTTCATATGTGTTTTTCAAAACTTCCAATTATATGGGAGATGGAAACAGTGAGTCTAAGCCAGATACTGCAAGTCTTTGATGTTGCACAGGACTCAGTAGATACTCTTGCTTTGTGAGGAGACACTGAACTCTAGCACACTGGTGGTATTTTGTTGACTGAGGCAAAAAGAGAAAGTAGAATTTTTAAAAGAGAAAATAAATCAATAATCTCAAAACTTCTATGTATTTTATTTGTATTTGATAATCCCCTTCATTTTTATATGCAACTATGAAGATTATTTTGTAGAATGGTTTCTTCTTTTGCTACTTAAGATTTTTTATTGCAGACAATTACAGTCTGTTTTGTCATTTTGCCTCTTTAAAGATATACAAAGGTCATATAAACTTTTGGATAATGCCTTGCACTTTCATTTATGAGCATGCAAAAGAAGGTGAAAACATGCACAAGCACACTTGCAAGATTGAACTCAGATTTGTACTGCAGCTGCACACATGCTACAAATTTAAATAATTATTTATCTCTATTTCTATGCAAGCTGAAGATATTTACTATGCCTGAAAAAATTATGTTATCAGTTACACCATGAACTGAGATAACTATCAATGGAAGCTAGTTTAGATGTCCCAATATAAAGTGAAACTGGACTCTGCTGTCAGGCAACAGTTACTGGTTCATGGGGTATTCAAATTTAGACTGAGAACATTACAATTAAACATTGTACAGGAACACTTCAAGTGGCAAGGTCTCACAGCCATTTTGTGAGAAAGAGGAAGGAAATAGAATTTCTCCCTGGCTTTGATAGTTGTGCACTGATTTGTTGCTTTCCTCTTCAGGACTGTTAAAAGAAGCAATGCAGTCAAACATGCCTGCTGTATCCAGGGCTGTGCAGGTGAGGATGATGTCAAAGATTAGCCCTTGAATGGTAAGTAAACATTTTGAGATGAGGTAATACAATCAGTATTTGTAAGGAGGTTCCCAGGGAATGCAAAACACTTTTTCCAGTCTATGATGGGTTACAAAGCACAATATATGTTTCAGATCCCATACTAGTTTATCTTGCACAGATCTTCAAGAGAGACCTGCCTTTGACCTACCTCTGTAGTTTGGCATTTACTTGGCATTTCAGTACTTGATACTGAGTAGCCACACTTGTATGTCACTTTCATTCACACAGGTAATGTGTCTGTGAGTTTTAGATCCATCATTGCCAATAGCATCCTTTAGGGCTGGATGAGAAGAACATTTGTCTAAATCTGCCACACTTGTACAGACTTATCTGGAATAAGTCAGGCAATATGACATTCAGCAGAAATAGTGCAGTGTATTTAGAAGCCGTACTTGTAAAGTTCTCCAAAGAAAGATGGGCAATATCAGTTACACATTTTCAACATTTCTTAGTTTTCCACTGACTTTATGCACTAAAGTATAGGAAAGTATCAGTAAAGGTGTGAAGATACCAAAAAGCAAAATAAAAATATAGGCCAGAAGGTTAAGGAAAGCTCTCAGCAGGCACAAATCAGGGTTACAAAACACAGCTTCAGTTTCAACCCCCTAAAGACCAAGCCATCAGCTTATCCACTGACTTTTATAAAGTAGATGAAATATGCCTCTTAACATATAACATAATATAGAATGTATTCTTTTATTATTATTTTTTTTAATTTGGAAAGTCGATTTCTAGGGAACTTTTCCTGTCGTTGTGGAAGACAGCATCCCTGTTGGAGCAGAATAAAATACAAATGCTCAGAGGACCACATTTCCCTTCATTCTGAGTTACTGGCAGACTACAAGGACCTTCCAGAAATTCCTCTCAACTCATTAGGATCACACCTGTCACTTTCTTAGTGTAGTTATGGCAGTTTTTTAAAAGAGTACCAAAAACCAAAATATCCAACATTTTAATGATGGATTTTTAATGCTTTGGAAATATAACAGCAAGGAACTCTGTGATGCAGAGTATTCTATATATCCCTTGACCAGGAGATTAAGTTTCTCATTTTGGAAGAGATACCCACTATTGCATTTGTTGCAAGGTATTATTTGTTAAAAAATGAAGGTTTGTCCCTAACACTTATGTGTTTGCATAGGTCACAACTGGTGTACTGTAAATGAAACAAAATATTCTCTTAAATAAAATGAGGTTTTCATTGTAACATTTCCTATGTTGGGAAGCTGACCAAAAGAACTCAAATATAAGTGTAATGGTTATGAGAAAAAAACTTAGGTTGAAAAAAGTACAAGTCAGCAATGTGGCTACCTACCTCCATGTCATGAAATTTCATCAGACAAGGCTTCCACTTATCAGGTTAAGAAAGCAAATGCATATGCTATTTCACACAGAATGGTAGGTATTGATGCCAATATGACAAGCAAGGTGAGAGGATCATTGCAGAACTCCAACTCATTTGAGTTGGACGTAATAAACAGCACATAAATAATTTAATTAGTGCCTATTTTGTTAAGTAACCTTTAAGTAGAATGTAATATATTCTTTTATCTGGAAGCTGTATCAGCTTTCTAACTTCTAGATAATAGCTTTTTTTTTTTTTTTTTTTTTTTAAATTATTCCATTTTATCTGATATGTCAGTTGCGTTCTCTTATGGTGATTCACATAAATGCTTTGATACAAGTTGGAAATTACCATAACTAATCAGCATGTTATTTCTGTGCATGCACTCTACATCTGGAAATGCATTCTCCATACTTGTGCTGGGAATGGAAAGAATTGGACACAGGCCTAACACCTGTGCCAAATTTTCTTGTGAACAGTTATACAAATATTTTGAGTGACAATAAAAGAAGTTCAGAAAACCTTAGTTTGCACAGCTGTCTAACTGGAATACAGATTTAGTATTTAATTTTTTTAAGGACTCTCTTTCACAGTTTTGGCCAGTTTTGAACATTAAGCATATTCACACATCACTTTATCAACAATGAACTGAAAACTACTAATTTTATAGACTGCTTATATAAGCAAATACTCCAATTTATCAACATTTTTATTTTAATACCAAAATGGAAAAATATGGGTAAAACAAATAGGGTTACTAATCATCTGAATATTTTGTATTGAGCTCCAGAGATCACAATCCATTGACCTATACTTTTCTAATAGGAAGCTCTAAAGAACAGAATTCTATTTTCAGGCTTCAGCCTAACATCTAAAACCTGCCCGACTTTTGGTAAAACTGATTCAGCTTCTCTGGGGTAAACTGGTATTTTCCAAAAATAAATACAAAAATATAATTAAAGGCATCAAACTGATCTATAAGCTTGTCCATGTTGGTATTATGAATTTTCTTAAAATAGCACAATCATATAAATGTGGCTTAGTGTAATTGAGAAGAACAGGAACTGGAAGCTAGAAAGATAGACAGCAATTTTCAGAACTACTAAACAGTATTTGAAAACAATTCTACTCCTCCTGAAATAAAGGAGATATAGGAAATAAAGGATTTTGTCATTGGCTTCACTGACAACAGGATTTTACATCCGTAACATTGTGAGATTACTTTGAGTTAAAAGGAAAACTAGTTGGAAGAAGCACTGTGAATTTTCCTGTTACAGAACACGTGTCTACATATATATATATAACAATTATATATATTTAATTATATATAATTTTTATTATAATTTATTATAATATATAATAATTGATTCACTTGCAATATAAAGACACAAAACCAAAATTTTAAATGGACAGAGACAGAAAGAAACCATGTAGAGTATCTTGTCTTTTGAGACTGAATTTACCCTGAACTACAGACACTGATTATTTCTGATTCAAAAGTTGTGAGCTCTGTGGTGGCTTTTTCCTGCCGGTTCTACTGTGGTGTAATTGCTACAGTAATAGTGTGGAAGATTAACATTTATACAGAGCAAAATTTTCTGAAGTAATACATTTTGCACTACTAATATTATGTCTGTCATGGTATTATTTCTTCACTTGCTCAATTTGTAGGCTGAACTGTGCTTGCATTTTCATAGCAACGTTCATGCTAACTTCAAAAATTGACTGCTCATGCAAATAAAACAAACAGGTTTTGGCCTTCGATGTCAACTGATATGTATGCTCTTTTGATGAACACAGGCTTTTAGCATCACTGACTGTCAAAAATGCAAATACTTCCCAATAATAATTTCCTCTGTATACTACAATGCAGTCAAAAAACAAGACAAATAAAAGGGATCATATTTCATTGGAAGGATCAATATAACAATATAACATAACAATATAATATAATCTGGAATATTGAATCCCATGTTGATATTTCAATCATATTTTTACAGAAGTAATGTATTTATTTATTTATTTATTTATTTGTGGTTAAATTAGGTAGCTCAGAAAAACTCTTCCCCCTACATACCTCACAACACATGAAAATGCTGGAATAAAATAACATATTCCCTTCTGAGAAACACCTGACATGTTCCCTGAAAGTGTTAGGGATGGACTGTACTGATTGCTAATGCAGCTGTAGGACAGCAAGGACCATAGATGCTTTTCATGTTCTTCTAACATTATATGCTTATATAGTAATAGTGAAGGAAGAAACTTGAGTCTTATAAAACACTAAGTTCAGTAAACAAGCTTTGCGATATCCCTGATTTTTTTCTCTCAAGTCACAGGGTTAGGAAACAGACAACAAGTCAGCTGATAGAACCAAGCTGCTCTGAGATGAGAGAAGAAATGAGTATTTTACAGCTAGTGCCCATGCCAAACTGTACTCAGCTAAGTGTATTTTGTGAAGCTGGGGTGTACTGAAAAATAGTGTTTGTAAACTGCAGCAATTTTGGAGAACCTCAAGAACATGCTGTCGAGAGAGTATGCATTATAAAATCTGATCATATTAAGGATAAATCCAACACAGAAAATGCCATCTTTTCAACTGCTGGAAAAAGAAAAAAAAAAAAAAATAGATTACCAAATTTTCAGTTTAGGTTTGCTTTTCCCCACCCTAAACATACAATTCCTGAGCATGTAATACTGAATAAGGCAAGAATAAAAAAACAAACAAAAAACTGATTGAAACGAATTTAGTGCTCTTCCTCTCCCTTGAAGTGCAATTTTGTACTGAATTGAGGCTCTTAAGATAAATTTTAGTCTCTCAATTCTTTACTCGTCATTGACAAGGAGAAGCAATGAAAGAACAATAAATCCCGGTTTGTAGAAGTAGGATAAAATGAAACCACTCAAGCATTTACCTTATATTACCAAATGTGAACTTCAGTTCCTCAAGTCTCATTTGTAAGACCTCTCCCCCTTACTTATTATGCTTTTGCCTAATAATTAATTTTTAGACCAGCTTTGACAAATGCTTCTTACATAAAAGCTATTAAAAAAAAAAAAAAACTTGCCTAGGCTGCATAAGGAGCACTAAGATTTTATCTTTACCTCTCATAGCATTACAAGAGTGAATATGTTTCTGAGATACTTGGAAGGATAATTACACAGACAGATCTGCTATGTAGCTTCTAAACCCATGTTTGCCTAACACAGAGAGCAGAAAAAGTTTAGTCCATCACAATCCTCCTGTTCATTAGGCTGTGAATAGATGTGAGAATATGTATAGTCATGGTTTTCATTACAGAAATACCTCACAGTCTTTACAGTTCTTGTCTATTAAGCAGAACAGCAGTAGTTACCTCCATCTTGCAGGCAAGGAAATGGGGCCTGAGATTACATGCAATTTATTCAAGGTCAAAGAGGAAATCTACATTAAGATTTGAACTCAAGTGTTCTGATCTCTAAAATCCAAATAATTCAACCATTACACCACCATTCAGGATGCAATGTTGAGCACATCCCTAAGGTGCATTCTGAATTAGAGCATGACTTCTCAATCTTTTGCATGCCCATACTCTGCAGGAAAATAAATGACTTCAGAAGCTGAGTAAATACCAGGCAAAGGCAAGTTGTTTGATAAGGATGAAGTGCTTGCATATACAGCCAGGCACAATGAATGTTATTTTCTACATACAAGACCAAAAAATGAAAAAATAAAAATATAAATAGAATTAGAAAAAAATAGTCTCCCCAGACTGTTGAGTATGTTGCAAAGAGGAGGATTATGCTCAGTACTGCAGAACTGGGATGGTGACTGACTGAATTTTCTACGGAGAATTATGACAACTGAAGCTGACAACTGAAGCAATGCAAACACCACAAGGCACTAAGTTGTGATAGCCTGAATCTACCTGAACTTATAAAGCAAGAGAATGTCTTTCTTATGGGTTGGTGTTGAACTGGAACACTGAGAAAGGTACAGCAGATTTTATACAATGTAGTTAGCCATACCTCTGCCTCCAGTTCCTTTACAGTTCCTTCAGGCTTCTTCATAGTCCTAGCAAAAAGGAGAATTTTTACAAATGAGTACTCTACTGGCTGGTAAAACCGTGGAAAGTGTCTGAATAAATCTGCCCAAATTCTACAGAGACATTTTGCTTTCCTGGACTTCGTATTTTTACTGATATTTTCCATCTCCATGTACCATGGAAAAGAAATAAGGCTGGAGAAGACATTCACTTTGCCTGTGTGGAAAACCCCAGAAATGCCTATAATGCCTCTGGCCTAAACTTCAGCACATTATTTTGGGAACAGTAATGCTGTCTTTCCCTCCCTTGGGGGAACATTATGGCAGATTCCTTCCAGCTCAGCACCGCCGCCAGTCTGGCAAGACAAGAAGTTATGGCAGGCTGTCCTCCAGTGGAGAGGACTAGAACTGACAGCTCCATATTCTACAAGGGAACTTCTGATGGATTTACGAACCCCAAGCTTTCGTAGGGAAAAAAAATAATATATATATATATATATATATATAAATAATAATTCTATATCTTATTCTATTCCTCTGCACATTTGAAAATGGCAAGGGCCTGCAGCATACTGATCACTGACAGAGTTGCAAGGCCCATTTAATTAAATGGTGTCCATTAGGCCAGCTTTCACAATTCTGAAACCGCACAGTTGGAATTTCATTATACAGAAAAATAGATGTCAGTGATGTGATGTCTCTATTATCTGTTAATGCAGAAGGAATCATTTTAATGGAAAAAATAGTCACATTTTAAAAAGTGTATCTTAAGGTTTTCTCTTGATAACTGTAAAAAAAACAACAAAACAACCCAACAACAACAAAAACCCTACTACTTTTCAATCTAATTCTGAACATTTTCTCAGTACCTTTATTTTTCTGAGAGAGAGAGTTAATTCTAGATTTTAACTCTGTAATCAGTTTTGACTTATAGAAGCAATTGAGGCCAATGTTGTTAATTTTAGGCACCTTCTTTGCATGTTGATAACTTTTTCCAATAATCTCTCATTTTATTAGAAGAGGATATCTATTATTTAATTTTTACTCTACCACATGACAGAAAAACTGGGGGCCTTGTAAAATTAATTGATATTCCTTATCTTGTGTCCCAACAAATTAAAACTGCATGTAAGAGTTTGGCTTCTACCAAACATCAAATTTCTATAGTCATTATTACAAAGAAGAAAATGAACCTATGAATAAGGCAGGTGCTCTATAACATCAAATATCTGTATAAAGCAGAAATCACTAATATTCTATGCTCAAGAACAGTCTTTGACTATTAAACCAACCCCCAAAATGAAAAGATAATCAATTAAAAATATCACATGTATTTTATCATCTTTTCTTGATAAGGAAGTGGGAGAGATCTGTGTGTTCAGGAATTGTGTTAAACCCATCACTCAAACAATTATAAAAAAGTATTGGTGCTGTTGCATGTAATTAGGGGCAATAACTCAGAGGTTAAATGCTGCATGGTAATGTGATATTGTGCTTTAATTGGAGACTGTTCATGAGAAAAGGAAACCCTTATGAAAAAAAGGCTTGTAATGCTAGTATTTCAGAATTCAAGTCACTCCTTGAGGAAACTGACACCTGATTTTTGGTATTTTAATCTGATTTCATATTTTAAATTTGTATGTACTAAGTTGCAGAACTGCACACTGAGTGGAAGCAGGACTCCGAGAACAAGGCTCTCCAGACACCAGGAAAGCAGGGACAGAGAAGGGCAATTCATTCTGCGAGAAGTGGATGGATGATCAGATCTCAGTTCTGGACCTACAGAGGACGGGTAGTAAAAGAAAAGGAAAAACAAAACAAAACAAAAAACTGTAAGATGTTGAGGACTGTGTTCAAACCTAGATAAATATTGCAGATAATGCCTATAAATATTTTTCAAAGGATTGCTCACTCCAGTCGACTCTGTTGTAAGAGCTGTAGCCCCTGAGAAAGAGTGAGTTACACAGACTAATTTACTGATGCAGTAACGTCCTGCTGCATGTCTGCCAGTGCCTTGCAATGCAGAGCACACTGACTGACAAGATTTAGTCAATGATTGCAAAAGTATATAAGAACAGTTCTTCTGGGTCAGGCAAAAGATACCTCTAGCCTAGTGCTTTGGTCTCAATATTGACCCTGGGTTGGAAAATTAGAGGAAAAATAGTAGTACTTCTCACAAAACCCTCTTCCAGCAACAGGGATTGAAGATCCCCAAAATGAGTCATGTATGCATATAACAAATATGAATGATGAACACATTGCATGTGTTTAATAGCTAACAGACCATCACCTCAGGAAAACAACTGTTACCATTCCTCAATGAATAAAGAGTACAGGACTGTTAGCCTGTAACAATCTAAGATGGGCCTGATATTTTCCAAGGCAGTTATCCTTCACTTGGGAAGCTGCTCAGACAAAAGCTTTTGCTATAGCTTCACGGAGGTCCTTTAGCTCTAATGTAACTGAGCACGGGCATTAATCTCTATGCATCATGTCCTAACTTGTAAAATACAAATAATACTGATACTGTACCCAACAGATAGAACATATCCTAATGTCAGAATACTGAAGAATGTTAGGAGGATAGGCAATGAACTCGCATATAGCAAGGTCTGATATGTACCCTATAAAGCCTGTTGTGAGTAGCAGACCAATTCACAAAAGTTTAAGTCAATTTGCAAAAAATCCAAAAAGAAAATTAAACACTGTGTCTCTGACAACTAACAGCTGAAGCAGTTGCAGTGAAGTAATTCCAGGAAATTCCATCAACTTTTGGCTTCTAACCAAGCCTGATTGTAGGAGATGCTCCAAGGACAGAGGCCAGAAAACATCCAAGTTTTAAGCTTGAAAGCTTAAATGTTTTCAAGCATTAAGCTTGAAACATTTTTCAGGGAAAAATAATAATTGAGAAGCAAGATTTCTAAGAAATCTGAATATAAATATTGTCAAACAAGCTGTCAGTTATTGGTTACAGAAAGACTACTTGTTTAGCCAGTCATAACACTTGTAGCAACATATTATAATGCTCTTTACCACATTAACCCAAGTTTTGACCTCAAGGTAACTGAAAAACCTTGAGGGATTTCAGAACGGAAAAAAAAAAAAAAAAAAAAAAAAAGGAGGGGGGGGATAAAAAAAAAGAAACAACAACAACAACAAAAACAGAACCCAAAACTTGGTACAGCAAAGACAAATGAGACAGAAAATTATTCAGCTGTGAAACAATGACATATCTAATTTCTCTGCCACTGTATTTTATTCAGCCATGGAAAGCAATTTTCCAGCTAAAAAATACATATTGACTTATTCGGGAAGAAATAGCATTTAAAGTAGATAAAAGGTTATAGGCTTTCACAAGTGGATTTCTAAGTCTTGTTCTCCTAGACAGAAATAATGCATGTGCATTGTTCTTGCATTGTTCTTACACGTTCAATTATGAGCAGAGAGGGTTGCATTTTTCAACAACTTGAAAGATTACAAACCAATGTGAGGACTAGAACTGTGAGTCAATAAACATCATCAAATAATCATTTGTTTCTCCCCCAATGTTTTTCGATTTCATAAATATAATTACAGCTTAATTGTTTCAAGCTTAGTGTTCCAGCTGCAAGCTGGATTCCATTTCAAGTCATTCTCAGATGGTCAGTGATACTTCTATTCAAACTAAACAAGCACAACACCAAATACAGTCTTATTTCCTAAATATAAGCTGGAACAGGATCAAATACTATATTACAATTAATCATTACTATATGATAAAAGTAAGAACTTCAATTTTTGTGTGAAGCCAATAAAATCAACTTATTTCCTTGGTTTGACTGCCATTTTAGAAAGGAATACACATGAAAACAAGAAAGTCTTTTCCCCGCAAATTGATTATAATAGTTTTGATTTTGATGGTGATAGTTTTAAAATCTCTTCTGCAATTATATGTAATTTCAGCCTTAATTTACATTAAGGTATTTTAAGGTATTTTGAAAGCAGGAACAATGAAATTAATTAAATTAATTAATTAATGAAATTAATCTAGCTTCAATTTAAGTAACCATTTCCCCAAATATTTATATATATATATATATATATATATAGTGTGTGGGGGGTAAGCATTATTATTGAAATTATCATAATCTATTTTCACGATATTTTGGTTAATTTCTTGGGGGTGAGGGGGGTGTGGGGGAAGGGCCAGAAGTGAAGACTGGAAGCTGAAGTTCCATCTAGAAAACGGTATGTCTTTTGAGTGGGAAGGTTAATGATTTTTAGAATACTTTATCAAAAGGGATAGATTTTTTTACAACTTTTACTTCTACTTTTAACTATTAAGTTTTTACTTAAATTCTAGCTAGGTGTTGCAAAATTGATACCAAAACTACTTAACCTGTAATACACAGAAAGACAGACTTGATTATTACAATGGACTCTAAGGGCTTAAAAGCTACAAAACTGTTAAAAGAAATTACTTTGGGCACAGTTCAGGGAGGAAATTTCTCATGCCAAAGAATAGAACTAGAACCTACCTCTTGGATCAGTAGCTATTAAATTAACTTGTTTCTCCAAATAATAATTTAAGCAAATGTTTTGGTAACTAAAGTAGCATTTAGATTTTTTTTTTTTCCCTCTGTTTTATCAGCAGTGGCAATGCTCCTTGTCTTTTTCTTTCCAGGATTTCTTCCAACCTCTCACTTGATACAGATCCACTTTCTTGTCTCCTTCACTTATGATTCTCAAGAGTCAAACTGCCAAACAGTTCACTAAATCCTTGCAAAATACTCTGTGATCTAAACACTGTTGCTTCTACAGTGTTGAAGCATGGAGGGAGCCTTCCACATGGCATTTATTTGAAACAAGGAAAATTCTATAAAGTTGCACAGCTATCCTGTGGTCATTCAGAGCTCTGAGGTCATTCAGAGCACAGTAGAATTAAAATTACACTCTGCCACAGAACCCTACTGTAACCGAGGTATGGAAAAAAGAAGAGGAAATTGAAAAGATAGAAATGCATGGGGTATTTAGGGCTGAGGTTATCACCTCAATTACACAGAAGAGTAAAACAACATGAATGCAGGTAGATAAGGTCAAACTGTAGTTTGATATTTCTGTAGAGCTTATAGGACAAAGAGAACGGATTTTTTTTTTTTTTTTTTAATATATATGTATATATTTTAATTTCTCCTTAGAATTCTCTGTAGATCATTCTCTCCAAAATAACTAGACAATTGGTTTAAGTATTGAAAGTGTGGGGAGAATGCATGCATTTCAGGTTGCAAAAGTTTCCCTGTCACCATCAGTGCCCCCACCCAGCATTCAGTGCAAATTTTTTGTCATCATTTCTGAATTCCATTGTGATTTTCTCTTTTAAAACTGAAAATGTTCTTACTTATATATATGTATATCTTGCATGTTAAGTTGTTATAGCTTATTTTGATTGTATTTTTAAATGCACTTTTCCCTACAAAAAAGGTAAAATCTCTTACATATTTGAAGAAGACCAGAACAATAGATAGTAGATTCTCTTTCCACCCTCTTTTTATGTCCTTTGGGAATAAAAGGGATCATATTATGGATCTCTACTACATCGCTTGAATGAGCACTATGTTCTCTCATGGATACTACCAAAACTCTTTCAAATTATAGTAAAATTCCCACCAGTCTGCTTTCTCTTAAAGTAAAAAGAGCCTTGAATTTCCTTCTGCTTTTGCCTTTTGTGTCCTTTCATTCAGAAAAGGAAGAGAAGGTTATCTTTTGAGCCTGTCACACAGAAAACCCAGCCCGTCTACCTTTCAAGGTCAGAAGATTCAAAAAAGTGAGTTTTTTTTTTCTCTTTTTCATTAAGTACAGCAATAAATGCTTACCTGATTAAACCAGCTGATAAGAATGGCTATTGTAATTTTTTTCTCTCTTTTCATTCCTTTCTTTGGCTTCAAGAGATAAGAATGAAGAACTTCTAGCCTGGCATTGATCCAAGCTATGAAAGGACCTGCTGATTATGGATAATGTTCTTATTCAAATGAATAGTCCCTCTGAAGCAAACAGTGACATTGCCCAACTGCAATGGGGCTATAACCCCCATATTTTAAATGAATTTCCATGTCACATAGAAGTGTATTTATATATCCCAAACCCTAAGACACCCCCCTAAACTGTCTTCCTTCTAATAAAAAGCCCATTTAGCCATCCCTATATGTTAAGCTACTAGATCTCCCTTATTTAATTTCTTTAAACCTTTTCAATTCTAATATATCCTTTGTGAGATGGAAGAGACACCAGAAAAACACATGGCATTCATGATATGATTTATGGCCAATGTATTTATAAAAGTATAATATGGCTTTTTTTTTTCTTTTTTTTTTTTTAATATTAATTTATTATCTCTCGCTTCCCTAGCAATTTCTAAAAAGTGGCTTGTTATGGAAACTCACGAAACACCAAGCTGATGCTTTTTACCAGTACTATCTATAGTCCAACAGGGTCTTGCTCTTGATAATTAAAGAGCTGATCATTTTATATGTGGAGATCAAATTGTTTTTTCTTCTCTGTCACTGTATATTTATCTATGCTGAATATCACCTATCATTTTACTGCAGTCACTATATTTTATAGTTATTGTATCAAAGCAACATATTTTAATGTCCTTTGCGACAATGCCCAATTTCAGTGCTATAAATGCATCCTGTGGCTAAAATATTACTGGATAGTCATTTGACATATTTGTCTTAAAAAATATATAAATCTAAAATATCTTGACAAAAAAAAAAAGTTTTTAATATTATGCAAGTGTTTCTAATAATTGTTAGATTTTAAAATATAAGCAAGTATTTTCTTGGTAAGTATAAACATATGTAACAGTTGATTTTTTTTTTTTTTTTAATTTTGCCTTTAAAACAAAAAATTCTTCTCAATTTTGTTTCCATCACATCTATATCCATATCTACTCAACACTAGACCACGATGAAAAATGTTAGCTGGCATTTCTTTAAATAAGAAGTGTAAGTTCAGTCGTGACAAAATGCTTCAAAAATCTCAATCTACTGCACTTCAAAATTCCAAAAATACCTATTTGATTTGTTTCAGCCATTTTGAAATGAAACTTTATTTACAAGGAAATATTTTAATTTAAAAATTCCTATTTTTTTTGAAAATGTCAACATGAGATGGAACATTTTTTAAATACAAATATTCTTTTCTGTAGCTTTCAAAAGAACAGAGCATAGTTCTTCAGCATATCATTAATTATAATTCTTTCTGTGATGAAAACAAATAATAATTTGTTTCTTGCACTGAAAAAATCTAAGGAGGCACAAAATTTTGTGTTTTCATTTTCAAATCCTACTGGAAGCCAGTTGCTCTCATTTACTGGTAAAGGCAGCATTCAATCGTATTGATATTGAGTCCTGCCACTGTGCATCAGAGAGATGCATTTCCAGTGCATGCACACTGAAAGACTAATGCAAAGAATATTGTTAAAGTTCACAGAAAAGTATTAATGTCTTTTTGTAATACCATATATTAAAAAATCTTATTAAGCACCATTCATATGAAATCAGTTTTAGCTCTTACAGAGGTGTAAAGAAAGAAGAATGAGGCAATTTGAGCTGTAGAAACAGTGGAAGAGCATCCATTCCCAAGCAGATCAGCAACAGAACCCAGTACTCTGTGCTGAGAAGAGTGGTGAGGTAGCAAGAGAGGATGGAAGGAAAGAGAGACTTTGGGGCTGGGTCTACTCTATATTTTTCTTCCTTCTACAATATCACTTCCTTTTTTTTTTTTGCCATGAAATCTGAGCCACTTGGAATGAAAATTACATGCATTCATATTTGGTTTCACAGTGTCCAAAGCCTGTTAAGAGCAGTGGCCACACCTCTAGAACACTGGACATCCACAAATACTATACAGACATACCGTACATGACAGCAGAAATACACAAACTGACCAATCCAGGCTGCACCACACATCACCTTAATTTGCACCACAGATGCACACAGGCAGCAGTTCCAAACCAACTTCCCCTTTCCATTGTGCTGAAGGAGCAGTGTAGCATAAGCTCCTGGCAGTGATGTTCCCTGCCTGTGCATGGCTGCCCCAGCATGGGCTCCATGGCTCCACACAATGTTTCCAAGTAAAAATCTGAGGTAGCAAAACCTCAACAGGACTATGTACACAACAGGACAATATGTACAAGCATGGAATATTGCAATGATTAAGACAGTTATTAAAAATGTGTGAATTTCCCTCTTTTTGCATTAAAGTTTATTGAGTATAATTGGCAAGATACCTGTGCATATCCTAAAAACAGAAGGAACAGGCAGGAAAGTTACCTGCTTCCTGCTTCATTCTCCAGTAATGGCTCGAATTATAAATGTTTCTGAATTAATATGTTACAGGTCCTTGAATACTAACAAGGAAAATGAGTGTAATACACTATTTTTTTTTTTTTTTCTCCCAGTAAGAAAGCTGCAGAGTTCTTTAGCTGGAATACTTTTGCTTCCCAAATTCTACAGCAAAGATGGAAACCCTGAAAGAACTGCATTCTCCACAGAGGCAGTAACACTGCAAGGACACCACTAAATGTTTGTGTTTGTTTATGTTTTTCTAGTGTGGACAGAAAGGTTAAAGTAAATGGAAAAGCAGTTTTTCTCCCAAATTTCCTTGCTGCCTTTCCTTGACTGCAGCAACAGCAGTTGCACTGATGTAGAATAATGAATCTGACATCATCATGTTAACAATTGTTCTTCTCTCTTCGTTTTTGCCAAGGCTGCTGGGTAATTTTACTGAGGTCAACTTGTTTTTATGAAGGCCTCTTGGCAGGAGGGCAGGCACTCCATGTCAGCTTTGAAATTCGCAGTGTGCTGGCACATGGTGACCACTTTCCCAGAGACTGGGAGGATAATCACCACTGCAGGAAAAATGAGGGAAAGACACGTCTGAGGTCTCTGAAGTCCAAGGAAAAGATATTCCCTGCATGGAATTCCCTGCAAACCAGCACCTGCCTTATTTTTATTTAAAAATAAAACAAGTTAAAAAATAACAAAAGACTGAATACCTCACCAATATGATAAAGAAAAATATGTCATACATATGTCATACATGAGTACCTGAACTGTTTACTTAGCTAAGTCCAAAAAAGGTGCAATCACCACCAGTTATCTATTCCATCTAAAAATAATAGCTAACATTTTTCCTTAACTGGCATAAAACTGGGCTGAGAGTTCAGCTCTGAAGTAGAGGAGCATCAGATGCAGGATCCAATATTTTAGTGGTGTTTCTCTTTGTCACATCCAGTGATCATAGGAACTGGTGACCATGAAATAATTACCACATTAAAAGAAGAACAAAACAACAGTATGTCTTCCGATGCAAACAATTGATCAACTAATATAAATTAAAATAAAAGCAAGAGCAATTATCCAAGGCTTAGCCTAATTGTGACAGTAAATAAAGACCTTTAGAGGTGCACTTGCATTATGATTTTTTTTGTGTGTGTGTGAAAATTTTGCTACTATTTGAAAAGTAAAAATTTTGAAAAATACTGATTTTCAGAACCCATAAGTATCAGGGGATGTTAATATTGATTCTACAAGTCTTGGAAGAATGCAATTATTCTCAAGTTAGCTTTTTTTTTTTTTTTAAAAAAAAGGAAAGTACCACTTATTTAGTGAATTTTTTATTTTCATTCAAAACTCATGAGTCTAATGGATGACTGAAAAAACATCAATCCCATTTTAGTGAGAGAATTTGTAATAGCTTTCAAGAAAAATAACACAAGTGATAATAATGAGTGTATTCTCTCAGAATTTTCAGTGAGTTAGGTATTCACAGGTTGGCTTAAGGGAGAAACACTTTCCCCCCCCCCCCCCAAATTTTTAAAAATTCATGATGTAACTATAAAACCATAGGTTTTGTACTTTCTTGTATAAAAAAGTTCTGAAATGTAGAAAATAATAGCTTAATGGCACCAATTTAAGCCTATCAACTGTTTACATTTAAAATATCTATTCATGTTTCCATCTCACCAGCTTACTGCCAGTCCCACTAAAAAAACTTGCTCTCCAAGATGCACTATGCTATATATATTTTTAAATAGCTGTTTCCATAATGGGCTATGCTTTTAATGTGAACAAGCATGGGAATTCACTGCCTTATTTGGGGCTGGAAATGGCAAACACCTGCTTTATCCACAGTCTTCAGTGTAACTGACCCTTCCTTTCTCATTTGTTTCCTAGCTCCCAGTCTCCATTATCTCTCTTTCAGTCCTGGACTGGGTGCTTCACATCTCCAAGCAAGCAGTTTACAATCCCCCAAAACATGCCTTTCCCATATACTAATGCTTGGGTTGAAGGGGCCAGAAGCAGACGCCATTCCTCTGTCAGTGTCAGCCTCCAGGCAAAGGCATTCCCATTTCCTTCTGTCCTACACCACTTTCCTCCTCCTTCTGAAGGTCTTTGTATTTACAGCACATAAGAAAATTCATTGGGTATTCTGTTTATAACGTTATTTTGCAGAGCACTAATTACTAATGTATTTAGCATTCTGAATCCAGAATTCAAGCCTTTTGACAAATTATTAGTCACAAAGATGAGAAGCTCAAAAACAACAAAATAAAAAACTTGTGGCCACAGGCATGTTAATCTTTGTTAATCAGCATTTACGGTTTTTGACAGGAATACTAATATGAAACATGCAACAGGAAAGTTCCTGCATGAGAACTTATTTTCCGAGTGACATACAGACTGGAGTTCTCCAGCCTCTCTTAGCTTCCCTTCAACTTCCCTTCAGCCCATGTTTTTGAAAGAACAAATGTCAACTCACTTTTCCCGCTTATCTGACCTCCTCTAATCTGCTTATTAGAACTGTATAAAGAAAAAAGAAAAAAAAAATAGAAAAAGGAAAAAAAAAAAAAGAGTAGAAGAGAAATAAAAAAGGGAAATATATTAAAAATGGAAAATGTCCTAAGAACCTTATAGAAGCTTGAAAGACCTGTTGCCAATTATTGCTGTTCAATTATACTCTCCCAATTGACGGGACCACTATACCTTAGGGGCATTGCCTCCAGGCTGTCTATCAATTACTTCTGACCATGTCAGCAGACAGAACAGGAAGCTTCATCCAAGTTTCCAGTACAGCATGCCCTTTGAGATAGCTAGCTTTCTACTGAAGAAGGAAAACAAATCAGTTTGATATTATTACTTCTTGATATATCTGTTTTGGCTGTTGCTTAAAGCCTTATTGGACTCATAAGTATCTGTTCACTGTTAACATATCTGCAAAGACAGAAGAAAGAGGACCTGGAATGCTTCTTCCCTGGCTTCCACTATTTTCTCTCATTCCCATTAATTGATAGCCTGACTCATTTCACTGTTCTCTTTTTCAGCTAATGTATTTATAGAACCTCTTCATTTATTTACCCCTACTAAATCTCAACACATTCAGGACTTTAGCCCACCTGATTTTATTGCTACAGATTTTTGAAAGCCATCTGCCCTTTTTTTTTTGCCATTTTTGCAAGTTCCCTTTTTAAAGATACCACATCACAGCCAAATTACCACTACCTTCTCGCATTCCTCTGTTTTTATATATTTGGCTCTCATACCAATAAAACCTGTGTTAGTCACGCTTAGATTCATTTATCTGAATACTTTTGTGCCACCAGTGAATCTTAGTTTGTCAATTATTTCTAATACAGTCTTTCTGAAGCACTGCAGACTCAGTCAGCCCACCAGACACTCTGAATATGCCTTGAAATAGCTGTTGTTCAAATCCCTGCCATAGCTATAATTTTACCTGGGAAACAATGTAATTGGTGATAGTTTTCAATTCCCATGAAAAGTGCAGGCAAATTATGATACTATCTGGAAATGAAATTTCAGACGCTAGGACTCTGAGTCTTATTAAAAGCATATTACAGCCTCAGCTAAGTGTTCCACTGGAAGGCATAACTAGTATTTTGTGGGTATTAGATCCAGACTAATTAACCGTCTCTGCCAGCTGCAGTTTTTGAACAAGACAGAAATACTATATATTTTCTACTACTTTTAGTGATTTGGATTTTTTATTTTTCAATGACTGCAAATCACGCGAGCTCTCAGAACCAGACAAGTAGTTGGCTACGTACAGAAATGGCACCTGCTAATTTCTGTTCTTCCTTCTACTATGATTGCATTTATTTTTAATACAAAACCTATATAAATGAATAAGATGACTGCTACGACCAGACAAACACAAAGACCAATAAGTTTGTGACAGTTAGGATTATATTCAGGATTGTATATGACTAGGGACATCTAAACAAACATCATCCAGGAATAAATATTAGCAGTTACTTTATTGCAAACATCCTTGTGAATACATAAACTGGAAAATATATTTGATGCTCATAGACTGGCAACGGCAGACTCTCAAACAAGAAAAAGAAAGAACAAACATTTTTGTATATTGCATAGGGCTCCTGAGATGGGAATCAGCAGAGATGGTTTCTGTTACACTGGTGAATTGATCTGTAACTTATTGTTATATTGGTTCTTTCCAATCTGTCCTACCCACGGATTCATAAAGCACAGGTCCAAATGGGGCCCTAATACCAAACCAAACAGCAACAAAAGACCAAAACCCACAAATCATATATATATGTGTGTGTGTGTGTATATATATATACATATATGTGTATATATATATATACACACACACACACATATATGTGTATATATATGTATGTATATATAAAAATTATCTCACCTACCATACAAAAATATCTATTCTGAATATCATATAACATTAATGTCTGTTATCTAACAAAACTTACAGAAGCTGCTATATATCTCCAATACATAATAAATAGAAGAAATCCACTTGTGTTGATACTAATCCTTAACCACTGCAGTAAATGCATGCTTTATCTCAAGCACCATGCCAAACCTCTGCTTCTATCTGTGATGTGTAGAAAAGCAGCAGTTATATTCTTTTAATGGATCTGACACAAGTGTATAACTGAAGCTAACATATACAGAGATATCATCACCTAATCTATTAGGGCAGTATTGACATTTGCAGGAATTGCTTTCTGAAGATTAAGATGAAACAAAGTTGGGATTAAGTATTCCAAAGGGTTTATTCACTGGTTTTACAATGCAGCAACCGTCATTTCTGAAAGTCAGACTGATTTAAATTGATTTGAAATAGAGTTGTTATTTAATTATCCTGCACAATTGTTGTATATGAAACATATTGATTACAGTGAGAGGCTCTCTGTGTCAAATAGCTTAGATCAAATAGAGATTGAAGTCAACAGATGAGAGGAGGACTGTTAGGCTGATGCAGAATGAAGACATACAAGACTAAATTGCCAAGGAGTGTATTTTGAAGTTTTTTTCTGCACTTCCAGATTGTCTGAGAATTAATAACTTTATCCAAAAGGAAATAGATTGAAAAATTTCTAGCAAACTGAAATAATTTAGACTTCAAAGCAGAGGGCCATTCTTGAAAACACCAAACAGAAGAAGAAATCCTGTTCTTTTAGAGTACTTTAATATTAGTGTAATTTCAGAGGATGAAGACGTCTAGACTAATGCTCTCAGACCAAATGGATTCAAAAATGCCTTCTTCAGTCTACACCTCTGAAGAGGCACTGAGGTGGCAATGCCTTGGACCTGGCAGCCTTACTCTTGACTCCTTTTCACACAGCACATTCAAAGGAGCTTTCTTACAAGGATGTGTGTGAAGGGCAGAGGCTGGGGATATGGCAGGGAATATTTGGGAGCTTTTGTCCCCAAACTAATGACTGCTGTGAGCAGTCACAATTTTCAGTGATGTTATGGTACCTAATTCTGCAAATATGCTCTAAAAGATCTCCTAAATTTTGAGCCTGTCAGGGACTGAGATGACAGAAAACTTGGACCTTTTTTTCTGGATAATCCAAATCAGGCTTCAGTCACAACATGTTCATCCCTACCACAACTGAAACAGCTTTGGACACACCGATAAATGAAATGCGAGATTCAGAAGAAACTTATACACCAAAACCATCCTGGGAAACTCTGGCATAATGCAGCAGGTAGGTGGGATTTTCAGAATCAAATTTACGTCTAAATGTCAGCTTTTGGGGCACATTCAGGCAATGTGGGAAGAGTTGTATTCAATTGCAAATGTATTGATTGAGAACAGAACTGCAGAGCACATGTGACACTACAGTTTTTAAAATCACACCTATCTCCATAGTGACTGAATGCTAGGGTGACAAAAAAAATTAAAATGCTCACAAGAACATAAAGCAGATCAGACGTTTATATGAAGTAAATCAAAAGCCTAATATCTTGCAGACTAGCTCCCAGATGGTCAAATCCTGTAGGCTAGCTCAGGAAAATTATATTTTAAGTCAATGGGAATTTTACTTTAACAGGAATTGGTATGTTTGGTTCTGAAAGGGCAAAAAAAAAATAAAAAAATAAAATAATTAAAAAAAAAATCTGGCTATGGAACAAAACTCTTCTAAACTTTAAAGATATATTTTGTCTTCCAAGAATGGAAACTTCAGGGGTCTGAGAAGTATCAAGTTGTCTCTGGCAGTATTTGTTTTTGCAAAGCCAGATTGTCAAGCAATGTGGTAGTAGTTGTTTTTGCTTGAGACTATTGTCTCCTTCAAGTTTAAGGAGATGAAGAGTATTTGCAATTATTCAGCCACCATTTGAAGCAATCCCTAATATGTAAGGCCATGGTATAGCTGCTAGTATCAGTCTGACTCTTATCCCAGGAAAAAATAATTAACCTGATTTGGGATCCCTTCAGCTATTCCCTGTAATAAATGAGGAACAGGAAGGATGATGCTCTATGCTCTTTGAAGGAACATTACATCAGGTTTAACAGCACTGTAAAGAACAAGCTTTATGATCCTTTTAATTGTTCACTTATTTTCTGGAAGAAGTTGGCAGGATTGGGCCAAGATTTGTCTCTAGGTCCAAGTGGCCAGCTTATCTGATTCTGTGAGCTGTATAGCAAACATTTCTCTAAGTTTTATTTTCTAAAATCTGAGACATATATCTTCGGGAGTAGGCCAGGGGAGAAGTTTCTGGTTTAGATAATGTGAAGAGCTTATAGAAAAAATCACACTTGTGTCTGAGGAAAAACTAAAACAAAAATTAGAGATGTATTTTTACCACCCTTCAAAGTACCATGAGCAAAATAAAACACTATATTTTGAGATTTCCAGACAAAGGCTAATAGACAAATTCAGGTGATTATTTAGGAAGACTATAATGCAAACCATACCTCAGATCTAAAACAATGTTGATAAGATGAGTTTCCCTTGATTATATATTATTGCTTCAAGCACAATTCAACAGGAGTGTTAAGATTTGATTGAATTCCTATCACCATTCTTTTTCCCTCCTCCAAGGGTTAGCAGTGAGCAAAATTACCAGCTCACAAACTGCAATTTAATTAAAAATATGTTCCATTTGGAGGAAATACCACTGATTGCAGAAATTGTGCTGAAATCAAGTCCTCAGATTTTTAACCAAGCCCATTAAACTTGATGTTTCCTAGAGCTCTTTTGCAAGGGTCAAACACCACTTCTTTGTACCCTCTTAGATTCATCCATCACTGGTAAAAATAATACAGGCTTTTGTAGATCGCTCCCTTGCAACCACTCTCAAATAAATGGTACAGCTTGATACACTTGCATCCCTATATACCCTCTGCAGCTTTATGCCTAAATTAAAAAGTCAGAATCTATTTCATACTGTCAAATGGATCTTTAGCAACTGGGATTTGTTTTCATATTGTTGTACCTAGTAAGCATAGAGAGTACATGAGCTTTTTCAGTAAATTAAATGAACAGATTATTGTTTTTGCCCTAAGCAGACATTACAGAACATGCCCAAGAAGATAAATGAAGAAAACAAAATACAGAAAAAGATTGAGTACTTGTCAAAACCAAATTGAAGACAGTAGGCAGCAAATTGGATTTTCTTTTACAATAACATGCAGTTCACATTCTACTACTGTAATGAATATTATGTGTGCTTTCTAATATAATATCTGGTGATGCATTTCTAGAGCTATTTCTCAAAGCTTAAGGATATTCTTGCTATATCATGGCTCAGTACATAGCAACAGTAAGTTTTTTCTGTTCACTGCATAGCCTTAAGGATATATATACAATTACTTTTTTTTTTTTTTTCTGAAGAAAGTATTAATCTTTCTCTTTCAGTTATGGTGATTTAAAGCTGTGAAACTCAGAAGCTTTGCAACAATGCCATTACACTGGCCATCTCCTGAACACCTATGGTGGCTTTGAAAGCCAACACAGGTATGATAAACAAGCATTAAATCTTCCCTGAAGCTTAAAACATCGAATCACACAGCTACAAACCCAGTTTGCAAGTAACATATCTGAAACAACCTGATTCTTCTAACTGTATGAAAAATCCAAACGGTGGTTGAGGAGGACAGGCATAGTCATGAAACATTGCATTTGTTTTTAGATGCAAATGAACTGAGACTCAGATCACAGGGGCAACAAACGACTTTCTTGATAAAGTGCCTTTGCTCAGACTCACCCAGCTAAATGCCCACTGAAGGCAGCAGGCCTGATGTCTGCTGCATGGCTCTGTGGCACTGGGCCAGGGAAAGCATCTTACGTGGACAGATGTCTCTAGGTGACATTCCCAGAAAAGTCACTCTTTGACCCAGGTACTGAACCCTGCTCTAACAGGAGTCAATTTTTATATTTACGAGACAACCTTTTATTTTGTTGTGCATAGAAAGCAAGGGCTGTTGCATGCAATGCATGTGATGAAAAGAAAGGGGAACAGAATTAAAACATTTTTAATGTTAGAGGTTAAGCTTTTCCATATGTTTCAGAAATATATACAGAAATAGTACAGGCAAAAAAGCAATCATGAAATGGGACAGGACTATGTGGGTGAGAAGGATGTCATAACAAAAACCAAACAAACAAACAAACAAACAAAAAAAACCCTTTTGGAACAATTTAGATTTAGCCTTGGGGATTAGCATATATGTTCCATATTAGATAATACTAAAAATGAGTCATATTTTGTGCTGTATAAATGGTATTTAAAATAAAGACCTTAAAAGGAGATCTACTAGTGCCTTGCAGTCAGTAAGAGTGATGCGAGTGACTTTTAGTTCAAGGGCACTCACAAAATGCTTCTCCAAGAGAAGCAAGGTAGTGCAGAGAGACAAAAACCGCCCACTTTTAGCTCAGTCAGTGAACCTGATCAGAGAAGTTAAAAATATTTTGTATATTTTAACTCCTCTCAGGAAAGCACACTTTGATATTTAAGAATACCTATTATTCATACCTGGTAATTATGAAAGGGAAAAAAAGTACTCTGACATCATCTAATCTTCTGTTTTCCTGAACAAGATCCCCAAATACATTTCCTCAATATTAGCAGGCTGAGGAAGTAAGATGGCTCAAACTGACTCCAAAATTCAAATGAATACAAAACTTGTGATGGTAGGAAGTGGTTGTAGAACTGTCAAAATAAGCTAAGTGTTTTTGTCTTGGATGAGTTTCTTCATAATTTCTTAATATCTTGTGGGACATGCAACATTTGCACACTTGTTTTGTTCCACACCTTTGACTATCGATGCACAAGATTGATTCTTGTTCATTATTCAGGCCTCATGCTTAGGGTATTACACACACAAATATGATGTCTAGGACTTCACATTTTCCATGAGTTTTACATTTGTTTCTTTTTGATAATTACAGCTGATTAGCTACTGCAGACACTATACCTAGTACTAATCCATTTCTGGAGCTAATCTGATGCTGTGACATTATTGATTTATCTATTATGCATTGATCACAGGATTTATGAAACACATGAAGCCAACAGGAAAGACTGTTTCTTTTAAGACAAATATAGTTTAGCATAAAGGTTTCAGATAGATGAGACTCATGGGAAAACAAAACAAAACAAAACAAACAAACAAAAATTGTGGCTTTGTTCATTTTTATCTTGTAAAAGATTACTGATTGAGTTGCTATTGTCAGTACTATGAAATATAATGAAAAATCATTGGTTAATCAAGGGGGAACATCTACCTCCAGTTGTGTTTCTCAGAACACAGTGGGTAATATACGTGTTTCAGAAAGCTTACCCCATACATCTTTTAAATGCCAAATATTTATATGCAAACTTCAATTATATTATAAGGAAATCAAAACACCTTCCCTTAATGTCAGGATGCTGAAAAGAGATAAAACAGCCAGCAGGTGAACGTGTCACAGAGAAGACAGGAGGCAGAGCCAGACAACTGCTGAAGGGTTTCCAAGGTTGCACAGTGGAATTTCAAAGGAAGGTGGCAAGAAAAGAAGAGCAGCTCACAAGAAATTATGATTGGAAAGCAAACATTGTCTATCTTCATGCAACTTAGCCTTCTTTTTCAAGGCATGACTGAATAAGGTCAAGAGACTTGCAGAGGTAATAGCTGTTTGCATGTAATTAAAATAGCTTATTTAATATGCTGCATCCTCTCTTTTACTCACATACTTGCAAGTTGCAGTACAAGCTTTCTCTTACTGTTGCCACTAAATTTCTGAAACTTCACGATGACTATTAAAAAAATTAGGGAATGATTTTAATTTCAGAAAGACTTATCACAGTAAAAGACTGGAGTTTTAAAACCATAAAGGCTAAAGAGCTACCAAACAACTTCAAAAACTGAAAGAGCCCTGTCTTTTTTTACAACTGGTATATTAGTTTCCAGTGTTAGGAGAAACTTGGAGACAAAAACTTGCCAGAGAAGTTCTAAGTTGAAGTGTTAAAAAATGCACATTTATACAGACACGGCAATGGAAAATAAAAAATTGTTTATAACTACCCAGATGTCAGTACAGACATGTTAACTCATTAGATGTTGTAATGTTGTTGTGATATGGAATTGTACAGCCAAAGTGCTTTCTTATTACCATTTGTATTGTGGTAAAATCTTTCTATTGCAGCAAGCTAACAATCAAGATTTTACTAATGGACTTTTGAACCCTTTTTAATACAATTTTTCTTAAAGAGAGACAGCTTAACAGCAAATGAGATATTTCAGCTTGGTGAGCATTAATAAAGATAAAACCAAAACAGATCAGGAAACCTAAAAGAAATCCGACCTTTAAGCCCAGTAGGAATCTAATCCATTTTTTTCCTTAGTATGTCCAAAGACAATAGTGGGTGGGAAAGAAAATCAGCCTGAGTATTTGATACTCATTTAACAAAGACATAATTGGATGCCTTATTTTCAAAAAAAGGTCATCAGTTGGAAGAAAAAAAAAGGAAAAAAAAAAAAGAAAAAAAAAAAGAAAAAGAGACACAGTTACCAATATAGATCATTAAAAAAATTAAAAAAGATTCTTCTTCATAGACATAAGTGATGTTTGAAATTTATGCCATTGCATTTATGTAAAGGTGATCTGCTTGTCCATAACTCAAAACTAAACTATAAATTAGTTTTACATTATAATTTATATAATCAGCTTCTGAATATGCATCTATTTGGAAGAGATGGAGAAAATTTTCCTTTTAGCACTCCCCATTTCTGTAAGCCACTGAAAGCAATCCCAGCCTGGTGAAGCTCCAAGCTTGTATTGGAAACCACCTGCATGATGTGGCAAATCCCCATGACAAAAGATGGGATAAGATTTTCAGAATCTTTAAAATATGGAAGAGAAGAGCTGAAAAGAGCTAAAACCTAAAGCACTTAGCTCTAGCCCAGCTCTCCCACCACAACAACTGTGAAGCTACAGCAGCTCTCACCTGAGCTGACAGTGCCAGTGGGTCTGTAACACCAGACTGCAGACCTACAGTCAGAATGAGTCTAATCAATAATCCTGCAAAAGGAAGAGGAAATTTAATGGGTTCAAAGGACTTTGCTCAAAAGAACTCCTTTGTACCAGCATCCCAGCTGAAAGTACTATACATGACTATTTTGTTCATCATATTTATATAAGTTATTGTAGCCCAAAGCAGTTTTTTCCTTCCCTCATTTTCAGATGTGATGAATTCAGCCATGGGGTTTTGCAGCACCTGATCAATATTTACTTAGCAAGACAATTTTAACAAGAACAAAAATATTCTCTCCCATGCACTGATGTTTTTTATAAACTTGTCAAGACATCCGTGTGATTTTGAAGCAAGACTTAAAGCCTTTAATGAGGAAAGGGAAGTAAATGAGAACTTGGAATTGATTAATTTTGAAATGTTCAGAGTTGTTCAGACTACAGCTCACACAGAATAAAGTTCATATTCAAAAGACATATTTTCCTTCACAAGCTGTAAAACCATTCATACAGTGTTGAAAATTTAGCTCCTGAAATAGATAGAATATTTAAACTCAACTGATTCTTTACAAATTGCTTATGGTAAAAATATGATAGCTATCAGAATTACTTTTTCCTTTTTTTTTTTTTTTTTTCTTTTAATGGCATTTTTGTATTAGATCTCCTGTATGTGTATTTGTTGTCCTTCCTGTTAAATAAGACTTGTTTAAAGAATATAACCAATCTGTTGACTGTGTGAAGTGGCCTGGTAGGATTTTTGTGGTTTGTTTTATTCTGATGAAGGAAGTGTGCATGTTATTTGCACAATGTCATATCAAAATAATCTCTGATTACCCTAACAGTAGCTTGGAAAGACAAAATAACCTGTTTGTCTAAAATATGTTTTTTTCTTGATGTATTAAGTAGACTTCTTCAAGGGAGAGTTAATTAAAGGCATATATCATTTAACACTACAAAACTGGATGATAGTAATTCTACTAAAAGAAAGTCAGGAAGATATAAGTAGTGGTATTTAGTTATTGTGAATGATATAATTGAAAAGAATATTGCCTTTAGGTAAACTTTTTCAAATTATGCAAAACATTTCTTTCCTTTAGTATAAATCACGCTCTGAAAACAGTTTTCACAGCGTCTAATCTTGTTTAAGGAGTAATTGAAATACTGACAATTTTATCTACTACTAGTATTAAAAGCAACCAAATTTATTAAAACTAATTTTGCAATTGAGATGTTATTTAAAAAACACTTACTACACTGAAACACGAAAATGCAAAACTTTATACAGCTTGCATCCGAGCACTAGGGGATTAACAGAGTCTAGAATGACAGAAATGAAATAAAAAGAAGTCTCACCTTGTCCACTCCTTCCCTTCAGCCACTGATCTTGATTTTTTTTTTCCTTTTATTTTTTGTTGTTGTTGTGGCTTTTGATTGTTTGTTTTTGTAGATGTGGGTCCAGAAAAGTTCATTAAATCAAAATGTCCTATAATTATTATTTTTAATAATAATTAACATTTTGGGCCCATCATTTTAAAATATCCACAGTTCAGAGCAAGCCAGAAGCCCAACCCCAAACAGGCTTCAACCTTCTCCCAGAAACCATGTACTTTCTTGAGGGTATACTTATACATAGCTTGCATACATCAATGTTCTGCATGCCCTCCACTCACCAAGTGTCCTGGTTTCAGTTAGGACAGAGTTAATATTCCTCCTAGTACCTGGTAGGGTCCTATGTTTTGGCTTAGGATGAGAAGAGTGCTGATAACACCCTGATGTTTTAATTGTTGCAGAGCAGTGCTTAAACCAAGCCAAGGACATCTCAGCTTCTCACTCTGTCCTGCCAACGGGCAGGCTGGGGGTGCAGCAAGAGCTGGGAGGGGACAGACCCAGGACAGCTGACCCAAATTAGCCAAAGGGGTATTCCATACCATCTGATGTCATGCTAAACAATATATAGGGGTGGCTAGCCAGGGCAGGGGTGCCGGCTGCTCGGGGTTAGGCTGGGCATCGGTCAGTTAGGTGGTGAGCAATTGCATTGTGCATCACTTCTTTCGTATACATTATTATTAGTAGTACTATTATCATTATTATTACTATTGTTATTATTATTTTCCTTTCTTAATAAACTGTCTTTATCTCAACTCACAAGCTTCACTTTCCCATTTCTCTCCCCCATCCCAGAGAGGGAGGGGTGAGGGTGAGTGAACAGCTGTGTGGTGTTTAGCTGCTGGCTGGGTTAAACTGCAACACCAAGTTACACAGACAAGAAAGAAACTATATCTGATAGTGATCTTATTTCCTAATATTAACTGCTGTGATATGTCTTGAGTTCTATAGGAGAATATTGCCCAGAAACGAATTGTAGAGTCAACAAGTGACCTGAAACACAGCAGAGACTGGACCAAGAGATGGTTGTAGACCTTTCAGTGGTCTGCTGACAATTGGCTATTGTTTGACAAGGCTAGCATGGGTTAGATCATCAGCTCTGAAGTTCCAGTGGACTTTGCCCTACAGCTCCTGGCATCAAATAAGAGTGTGCAGCTTGGGAAATGCCACAGGTTAATCAAAGGGGTCCTCAGTGGTAAGAGACTGAACTGTAAAGGTTTGATCCATAGGACTCGTCTGTAGCAGAAGAAAGTACAGATGAAGAGGTTATTATACATGTATCTTTTAATGTTCCAAAAGCTTTAGAAGATAACAGAAAATAAATAAATAAATAAATAAATGGACTGAGAATCAGGATACCATTAAACACGCTTAATAAGGAATCGCCTCTCCTCCACTTCACATATTTGATTCTCAGTTCCATTATGAGATCAAGACTTAAGCCCACAAAGACTCCCCAGTTACAATGTTCTGTGTAGTATAAACACTTAAGGATGTCAAATTTCTATGGGAGTTATTTTCCACAATAAAGATAGATTTTCAAAGTACAGAAAGCTTCTGAGTAGTTTTTCTTGGACATCTGGAACCATTCCCTGAAGAACAGCTTGTTTTAAACGGAAAAGGGTGCTCTGCAGAATGACGGTGACAATCTCCACACACACCAAGATCATAAAGGATAGAGCAGTTACAGAGTACTGAAAAAAGCACAAGCACCAAAGACAGAAAGACTGCATTACTGCACAGGTGAGGGAGAAGCAACTATAGTTTGAACTTTTTGAGTCCTGAGCTTGTTTTCCATAGGAAAACATTCCTTGAAGAAATTAGGGATTTATTGAATCGTGTCCTGTACTCTCAGAGTCCTAATAGGATTTTGTATCTTGTTTGTTTAAAGTAAACAGTTCTGCTACAATGCTATAACAAATCCATTCAGAATAATGAGATTTTTATGCAAGGTTTATTGGAACTGAAATGAAGACTTAAAGTCACAACATAACAAATCATTTTAATTCCTAACATTATGTAATTAGAAAGAGCATTTCATTTTAGCTACTTACCATCCAACTTCCCCCTCCCCCCTTTCCATCCGAAGCTGAGAATGCAATGTAATTGGACACATTAATAAATAACTGCTTCAGAACAGATTTCTTGAAAAGCTTTTAGTTCAGGTTTTTCTAAAACAATGACTGCCAGTAAAAGATAAAATGAGAAAGTGATAGAATATGGTACTTTATTATCTGATTCTCAGTGGCCTCAAAGGTAGAACCCTCTCCTCTGTTTTCTTTATTTACATAAAAGAGATTCCCAAGCAAGTCTGTCCCTTAACATGTCAGATATTTTTCTATCTTTGAGCACTATTCAGTTTGAAGCAAACAGTAATTCTACATTACTGTTTCCATCACATCTGTAATTCATGCTTATTTGCAGCAAGCTGCATTTAGTCTTTCATACTAGAAATTCCCAGTCACTGCTGGAGGCTGCAACACACAGTAAAGCAGCCACATATAGCTTGTCCATTGGTAGTTCTGCTCAACTTGGGGTAAAAGTAAGGGGAGTGAAGAAATAGAGGTGTGAGGTGGGAAGAAAGCAAAGGATGGTTTGTGGTTACAGCACACAGCTGAAATCTAGAAACAGCTAGGAGTAGGTTACATTCTGACTTTGGAAAGTTGATGAAGATGGATAGAACGAGAGGTGGGGCTATGCTTTGTCTTGGGGCTTACCCATAATTTACATGTATATCAAAATTTTAACATCACAGATACACTGGGAAATAATTTTTCAGTATCTTTAATACTTTTAAAGATTGCCTGTCCATCAGCTCTTCACCCATAAGAAATGTACTTTAAAATGTGCTTCCATGGCTCACCCACAGGTGGATCACTGTTTGCCTTCAACGAGTTAAACACAGTCTTTTGTAACTTGCATTAAAGATAATGACAGCAGTTCTTATTAAATGGTCCAATTATGTTAAGAAGTTCTGAATTCAGTGCTAGAAATGTAATATATTTTAAAGTTTATCTTAGTACTGGAAAGTATATGTTCACATAAATGTAAGCATATGCTTAAGTACCCAGATAGACTTCCTTTTTTTCTTCCCCTTACCCCCCCCACCCCCCCACAGTAAATACAGTTAATTTTGGACATGAAAGAGAATGAAGGTCACACTTTAAGAGAATTCACGTTATTCAGTTGCATTTTAAATGTCTGTGGTTAAAAATTACTCCAGCAGTAAATGAAGATATTGCAGTTCTCTAGTAGAAAGAAAGCTAGGATTTCTCCATATTCACCTGGTGCTTCTATAACATACATGTATCAACCTATCCCACTTCTTTCCTTTGAAGAGAATTTTAAAATTATTATTTGCACTTGAAAATTCAAATTTGAAACTTTTTTCATTCTATACCCTTCCCCAGAGTCCTCCACCTGCCTGAACCAAATACAAGTTTTAGTTGTTTAATTTCCATTAAAAATTGCTTGCCCCTCTCAAACCTTCCTAGAACAGAAAGACAATAAAACAGAACAAAGCAATTTGAGGGGGTGGGTGAGGCGTGAGAGGAACACATTCCCCCTTCCTCCCCCCAAAACAAACAAACAAACAAAAAAAGACAACACACAAAGCTAGAGCTTTCCCTCTCTGTCTATTGACAAAAGCAAGGAAAAAGACCGCACTCCCCAACTTGGTGAAACCTAAGATGCAAATAAGAATACTTGTAATCTGGTTTAACAGAACTAGACTAAATTGTAGTTTTAATTAAATTTCACTTGTTAGATTGTGGGTTTATCAGACGACTAAAATAAAAAGCATAATATTTTTGTAATACATTAAATTTCGTAGCTATCAAGTAAAGACACAGTGAATTAGATCTCTGGTGTTGAAACATCTCTTAAAGCCAAAGTTAAGCTATTACTTTGGCTTTAAGAGGCTACACATCTTTGCCCCACTGCAATATGAATTACAAAAAACAGCCACAATAAGAATCACTCCAACTCCTGGTAAGTCCAGGAAAAAAAAAAAAAAAAAGCTCTTTTTTTGCCAAACATTATGTTCTTCTGGGTCTGCCACTGGGAAGTGGTGTTCAGAGCACCTTTCAGTAGCACATCAAAGGCTACCAGCACATCAATGATAGTTCATTTAGTATAGCATCAAGAGTCACAATAGATAGTATCAAGAGTCAGAGTAACTCTCATTCCTTGTTTCATTTCAGAGTACCTGTTTCCACACTCTTGGGAACTTGTTTGTTTACTTTGAACTTGATTACAATGAACTTGACTTCATCACAAATGTGTTTGGGGAAAAAATAATTTCAGATTTGTTTGATAAAAACTAGAGTATCTTATTAAGGGAATAGTAAATTCCTACTAAACGATTCTTTGTCAAACACTCTCTGAGAAAGACATTTCCATGAAACTGCTAGACCTATTTGGAGGCTACCTCTACAGGCTGGCAGGCTCAATGCAAGGCGCTGGGAAAGGTCTTGTATTTGTGAAGTATTAAGTGAAGTTACTGTCATAAAGAACACACAGGAAAGATAAGAATCAGAGTCCCCAGGAGCTAGTAGCATAAATACATCACTACTGAGATCCTGCTTTCAGGTGCATATAAACTTGCTAAATCTTATCTCTTTGGATTATAGCTATTTACTATTATTATTGAGACCTTTTTTAGAAATGCTCAGCATTCAGAGAATCAGGCTAGAAAAATGCAGCTTTGCTAATGCCAAATGGATGTAAAATTGTATCAGCAAAATTCTCAAATTTTAGAGCATCTCTCACCAGTATTTAGGGTCAGCAGGATGATTTTTGCCATCCCAGTGAAATGAGCCATAAACCACTGAAAGTTGTGTTTGCAAAAAGTCCAGAGGGGCTTCTTAAAGCTTGCCAATTTGTGAGTAGAACAAGTTCAACATAAAAGATAGCAACAAGTAGAATAAATCCTACGGCTGACCTGTAAAACACAAGGCCAGATTCCAGTAGCTCTGTTATCTTTTCAGTTCTGACAGCTCAGTCATTGAGCCAGGAGCTCAAATGCGGTGTTTTATATACAATTGATTAAGAGACTTAAGAGACCGGGGTCTTGTGGTGTGTTTTGTTTTTGATTGTTTTCCCTTTCCTTCCAACATAAATTGTTAATTTCCCTATATAGTGTCTTATCTGAGGTTTTTGGATATGCTGATTTTTTTACATCCTCTAAGATGTGGCCTTGTATTGATATTTTCTTCCAGCAAGAAGAAAGGTGTCCAAACAAAAGGTAAGGAAAGAAATCTGAACTTTCTGAAGATTTTCAAGTCTAAGAGGTCTATGAGGTTTTCTTATCCAAGGTGAGGCATCCAAGGGAAAGGAATATTTGTATTGACAGAGTTATTTCTGGTTAGAAGTCACATATAGAAAATGAATCCAAATATTAGAAAAACAAACTAACAAAAAACAACCAACTAGCTTGTCAGAAACAAGGTGACAACTGAAATTACTGTTTTAGCAAACAAGTATGAACTCTTGGAGAATTATCTGACTGAAAGATAAGTAAATAATTAGGCTCAATTCTGAGAGTAAGCCTTCTCCCGCACAAAAGCTATCTATACTGCTATATCTGCTATATCTCCTGCTGTAATAGCTTAGCAAAAGAACAATGCAGAATTGTTTGTACAAGTGATAATGGTAGTGCAGAAAATGCCATAGGACAATTTAGCTAGAGATGGAAGTGTTTCTAAACAAAAAATAATACTAATAACTTCATGTTCTCTTCTTTCACTGTATTCTAGCCAATTTATTCTGTACATTTCTGCTTCTGTTTTTGTGATTGGTTAGAAAGTTACCACAGTAGCACCTGAGGAAGATGTACAACTATAGACTAAAGTCATTGTTCAGTAGTTATTTTATTATAAAATGTGTACAAATTGTACACCCTTTAGAGGAAAATAAACACTTTAGTCTCTGACTTCTGGTAAAAACAGGATTAAAAGGCACCTCAGGAGCTGATCTAATCCATTCCTTTGTCGTAGGCAGGATCAGCAACAACAAATACATTTTTTGAGATGGGTGTCTCTCTAGCCCAGCTATCTCAGTTTGCTGATTGCCTCTGTTTTCTAGATGTACTTGCAGGCAGTTATGCATGGCTGGTCATCCACTTCCATGCTAAGCTGCACAGTCCAGGTCAGTCCCTTTCCTAAGGGGAGGCATCCACCCAGTAGCTTAGACCAGCACCTCCCAGGATGTGGCCATGCTTTATCAGAGCTACACAGACTATATTTTATGAATCCCTGCTTAATCTGTTATTAAAAACCTTCAAACAGTGAAGATTTCAAAAACTCAATATGCAACCTAGGTATTGCTTAATCTGCTTAATCTTTAGAACCTTTCTCCTAAAGCCTTTCCTTTCCACAGTTTAAATGCATTCCTTTTAGCATACCCACTATGGCAACAAAACACAGTCATATCTGAAGCTTTTGTCTCCCAAGTACTCAATCCTTCCTATTACCCAGACCATTTTTTCCCAACTTTTCTCTGTGCTCTCCTCTGGACTTCCCTTGACAGCAATGGCAATGTGAGACTTGGTATCTGGTGTGTGCCCTCCCCTCACCTCCTGCATTTTTGCTCTGCCCTCAGCAACTAACTGTAGGACATTGCTAGAGCCTGGTCATTATCCACTGCTCCAAGAGACTTGCCAGAGCTGCAGGCAGCTGGCCGGTTCCTTGCCTGCAGCCATCCTTCCCTGACCTGCATTTGTACAAGTTCCTGAGTGACACCCCCAAGGCAGCTCACTTTGAATTCTAGTCCTGTTTTCTTCATCCAGCTGCCAAGTAGGTATTTCTTTTTTAAATGTTTTTTATCCATCCATTTTCATTTAATCTTCCCAAAAATAATCTTTCATTGCTGTAATGGTTTATTTTTATTTCTAAACAAGGAACAGATATGCTTTACTCATGTGAAAAATAAAAGCAATAGAGCAATGAGCAATCACAATGATACCTCCTCTACTATTCAATCTCTGTTTCCTGTTGCCTTACTAGGGCTTCCGTCACAAGCCTGAGAATTAAAAAGCGGTGACAACAATGTTAGTGTTGGTTTGGGTTTTGTTTTATTTTGACTACTCCCCTTTCTTTCTGACTTTCTCTAGACTGGTTACCGTTGAGAAATAATTGGGATAACTAGCAGACAAGTTGCAAATATATCCCTGCTGACTTTCTCAAAACAAAAACCATGGCAATAGCAAGAATTAAAACAAACAAACAAAAACTTCCTATTTCTTAAACAGATGGAAACAAGGGAAGAAATGGAAATTCTAGACAACACGTTCCTTCCCACTATATGCAATATTCCTTCCCATTGCAGATTAGCCTTTTCTCTAATGGAAAGAGGACAGCTAAACTCTCCTACCATTTCCTGCAACCGATTTCAATGTGATTTGGAAGGAACCACCATCCCTACCGCATGTCAAAAGCTGTTTCACAGTTTCTTTGGTGATAGCTTAAGCACCCTGCTGACCCCAGTTACAGGAGGCATCTGCATTCCTGTTCCACCACCTGGTGTAGTGCTGACACAGCTGCCAGAGCACTTACTGTACTGAGTTAAAATAAAGAACTGCTTTCCCGGTAACACAACAAGTAAAATAAAAATCTTTCATCCTGATCAGCTCAGTGCCACCACGTGTGAAACCACAGCCAAACCTGTCATTTTGGAGAAAGCAGAGAAAATAATGCTTATTTCAGAGTAGCTCAGATTCAGCTAATCACCATATTTCAAATCCTCTGACACCCCTAAAGTTACATAGAAGTAAAAAAGTCAATAAAAATACAGTAAAGTCCATAGAAGTCTATGAAGATATATGTAACAGCATAGCATATGCCGCATGCTATAGAACATATATAGCATATATTGTATGTGTACTGCCCTGCTCATACACACTGTGTTGTAACATACAAAGAGCCATGTGCAATACTCAGCTGCACAGTTCTTGGCCAAGAAAAAAGACAGGACTATGGAGAGATGAAACTGAGCATAATTTTTGTCTACATAAAGCAAAATCCAAGATCTTATGTATACTACCCAACTGCAAGAGGCCTTTTTTCAAAGATTTTCGTAGATGTTATTTGTAAATTCTTCTTTCTTGGTATGCCACAGTGAATGGTTTATCCAACTCTCGAATTTTTGCTTTTTGAATTTAAGGCAGAGTTTGTCACTGGAAACAAATAATTAAACAAGCTTTCCATAAGAATAGCATATAACTTCATATCTTCACATAATACCTTCCCAAAGCAGTATTTTCCATTTCATTATTATTATTTTTTTTTTTTTTAACTCCGTGATGACAGAGTAAGCTGCATTTTATCCTTAATTATTCAGGCTTATAAATCAAAAGGATTAAATATTTATTTATTTAACTTTTGCCTTGATGCAAGAGACCAAGATGTTTAAGTTTAAAATCTTTCTTTTCTAAAGCAGGGCTTCCCAATTTCACAGGTAGTCACCTGGGTAATGTGACTGTTCTGTTCTGTCAGAAAATATATCAACATTCAGACAGAATACAAACATTTTCTCAGAAGAGTCAAATGGCCATACGCACGAGTAACAGACTGGTCACTTGGCACTGAATTGTGAAGTGGAGAAAGTAAGATTCGTATTTACGTTTTTAACTCAGTCAGTAAAGGTGTATTTGAATAAAGAATTCTCAGTTCTGATATATGTACCAGGACTAGAAATATAATGTAAGCATTCATTCTCTGAACAACATTTTTGTACACCAGAAAGCAAGTTCCTCTCTAAAGGAAAGATCTGCAACGAATTACCCATTCTAGATCTGTATGATGTGGTAAAATTCCACCAGGGACCATTTCTATCATGCATTAAGCATATACCCAAAACGTTTATATTTTTTTTCTCCTGGCTGGATGTTTTAGTCTACTCATTCCATATGTAGATTGACTTCTAAGAGAGACTGAAAGAACAGTTGAGGAAAGAGGAGCAAATGACATGATGCATGTGTAACTCAGTCTTACTTTCATCGATCATATTGACAATCCAGTCCTTTTATTAGCAAAACTTCTTTTGAAATATAAAAACCATTAAAAGAGGCTACTCCTGAAAGAGGTTATATCATTAGTGGATAAAAACTGAGAGAAATGAATTAACTGTAAATGATGTGGCTTTGAACTGCTGAACAGCTCTTAATGTGCACAGCACCAGTAGCTTAATATACTTTCAATACTTTCACAGAAAATACAGCTATATAATTGCAACTTAAATTCTCACTCTCAGCATTAGAAAATGCATCAGGTTTTACAAAAGGCCTGACTCTAATTTTTACCTTCTCTGAAACTTTCAAAAATACCATTAGGATTTGGAGGTCAACAAGAAATGCAAAATAAGTCCCTGAAGGAGAAAATATGCACTCTGTAAGAAAATTACAATAAACCGTCAATCCTTTCCTCTAAAGCAGCTGCAGCTATTTAAATTGTTAATGAACACTCTGTAAAGGAAATAACTACCAATAGTTATGATTAATTTAAAATAGAAAGTCAAGCTTGAATCTACCAAATATATTAATATAATCTAACACTACTGTTAAAAGCATGATATGCTTCTTATACCTTCTGTAGAGGTGTTTGATAAAATATGGTAACATTAAAAAGTCCTATTTCAATTATCTGTGACACAGGAATATTTTATTTTATATTTTTTTTTGGCTCTTGTTTCAGTCTCTCTGATTTCCCAAAAGGTGTATATATTCAGAGTCATAGAAAAAGGAATGATTTATAGTCTAAATTCTTAATTTTCCAGTTCATTACCAAGTCCTCATTTACTTTAGTATGTTATTTTCCTCTGGCCAATGCATTATTCTTAGTGTTTCCAATTTTGTATAAGTATACCATAATATTCACAGAAAATTAGAAAGAAATAATCATGTCAGTGCCTGGTAAAATTATGGAGAAGATGATTCTTGAAGTTATTGAAGCACACCTGGGGGACAATGCTGTCATTGGTCCCAGTCAACATGGGTTCATGAGGGGTAGGTCCTGCCTAACAAATTTGATTTCCTTTTATGACAAGATCACCCATCTAGTCGATCAAGGGAAACCAGCTGATGTGATCTTTTTGGACTTCAGCAAGGCTTTTGACACGGTTTCCCATAGGATCCTACTGGACAAAATGTCCAGCATATAGCTAAACAAAAACATCATACGATGGGTGAACAATTGGCTGACAGGCAGGGCGCAAAGGGTTGTGGTAAATGGAGCTACATCTGGCTGGCAGATGTCACTAGTGGGGTCTCTCAAGGCTCCATTTTAGGGCCAGTCCTCTTCAATGTTTTTATAAATGATTTGGATGTAGGACTAGAAGGTGTTTTGAGCAAATTTGCCAATGGCACCAAACTTGGAGGAGTTGTGGACTCAGATGAGGGTGAAAAGGCCTTGCAGAGAGATGAGGACAGATTGGAGAGCTGGACGATCACCAACCACATGAAATTTAACAAGAGCAAGTGCCGGGTCCTGCACCTGGGACGGGGCAACCCTGGCTATACGTAAAGACTGGGTGAAGAGATGCTAGAGAGCAGCCCCACAGGGAGGGATCTGGTGGTTGTGGTTGACAGCAAGCTGAATATGAGCCAGCAGTGTGTCCTGGCAGCCAGGAGGGCCAACCACATTATGGGGTGCATCAAGCACAGCATTGCTAGTTGGTCAAGGGTGGTGATTGTCCCGCTCTACTCTACGCTGGTGCAGCCTCACCTCGAGTACGTGCGCAGTTCTGGGCACCACAATACAAGAAGGACATTAAACTGTTGGAGAGTGTCCAGAGGAGGGCGATGAAGATGGTGAAGGGCCTAGAGGCGAAGACCTATGAGGAGAGGCTGAGGGCACTGGGCCTGTTCAGCCTGGAGAAGAGGAGGCTGAGGGGGGACCTCATCGCTCCCCAGTAAAGTAGGCACTGCACCAAGCCTGTCTGAATTTAAAAAGTGATTGGACTGTGCACTTAGTAACATGGTTTAAACTTGGATAGACCTGTGCGGTGCCAGAAATTGGAATTGATAATCCTTATGGGTCCCTTCCAACTCAGGATATTCTATGATTCTACATGCAATCTTTCTGAGAAACAAATCATTACAAATAAACCAGCCTCCTGATAAATGAAAAGAATAAAGATGGAAAACACACTTGATATCCATTTATCTAATAGAAAAGCATTTTTTTTTCCCAGACGGTTAAAGTGATACATTTGGTACTTTAAAGGTTATTATGTAATTTCAAAAATAATAGGATAAAGTTAAAATCAAATTTTAAAAATAGTTCAGGATACTTTCTATTTTTTGTTTCTTAGAGTTATGCTTTAAATAGGAAGAATTACATGTAGACTGCTAGCTTGCTGGATACATTAACCAGTAACATCACAGATACATTAACTAGTAATGTTATATGGCATTAAACCATATGAACATATTGCAAAGAGAAGGAACTGGTAAAAGAAATTCCAGTAACACCTGGGAACATTTGACCTTTGGTCAATTTCTTCAGTACAGGGATAGCTCTTCAGTGATGATACTGTGCCAAGTAATATTAGAAACAAGATTATAGAGAACCAAGTTATTCAACTGACCTACTTAAATGTAGCCTTGCTGTCCCTAGGAGGGACATTCTTGGCTTTCCCATTATAGTTGCAAGGTGCACACAGATGAAGAATAGATTCTATACTCTAGAACTCCATTTCCTGATATATTTGTCTCCAAATCTATCTCTAAATTAACTTTATTGGTCCTAAAATATTAATGATAAGTCTAGCTATCTTACAAACACACAAAGAATAGCCTTCAAAATTAATGCATAAACTATATATGCCAGATGTTCTAACTGCTGTGTTTTTTGATTAGAAAAAGGCAATTACTGTTAGTATTTTAATAGATGGTTTAGAAAGCATATGAATGCAAAGCACCAAAACAGACATAACCAACGATAAATACAGTAGAAAACTAGATTAACAGAAAGATAACATATGACAAACTCTTGCTCTGCTAATACCAATGAAAAACCTATTGAAGCCAGCATGTAATTAACTCCTACCACATTTTTGGAGGAGAAAGAACATTAAAAGTTAGGGAGAACAAAACACAAAGAAAGTTTCTTGGGATCCTGTAAGTTTAAATCATAGCTTGGTATAGAATATTCATTTTAGCATACGCTTTAATCAACTATCTTAGCAAAGGAAGAGGATGATGCCTCTTCAAATATGGCCAAGGAATTGTTGAATTCCACTCCTAGTGCTTGTTACTCTTTCTAATGACTTTATCGTGGACCCAAGGTTGAAAGACAAGTTTCAAACCCTTGTTTTCCGGAAGAAATACCATGCAGAAACCATTTCTCTTTCTTTTATTTGTAGCACAGAAGCTACTCACTGTTGCAAACCTCAGCTGTGATTGACATGCAGCAATCAGAAAGGAAATTCATGTGGTATGCTGTCTCCAGAAGAATTAGGTTACAATCAATACCTTGTTCCACCCAGAAATGTATTAAAACTCACTGAAGGTCAAACAGCGGTAATCTAACATTTTCTCACTACAGATATTAATTAACTCATGGAAGTATTTTGCACTAGCTTCCTCTTCAGAAACTAAAAGGGGAAGCTATGCATCTTCTTTAGAATTGGCCTGTTATTTATTCCTGAGAGCAAACACATCTGAATAATCCTGTAGCAGTGAGAAAACATCACACTCATTTACACGTGAAATAAAATGCTTATAGTAGGGCTCTTTTCTGACCACTGGAGCAAAGTCCACTGCCAAGGATGTTCTGTAACATGGAGCAGAACAGTATTCTTCAATCTCAGTGTCCCATTTCCTGTAGCCCTATGGCTACATACATACTGCATAATTGGAGCCTCAGGACACAGAGTCCACTATTGCCAATGAATTCTTTCAGGAAAGTGAGAACTCCTTCCCTGCTGTGATTTCAAAGGAAGCCAATGCACAAAGGCTGAGACACAGTTACATTCACAGTCAAGAAGGGCAGTTGGCCACCCACAGACATCTATGAAGGAGGGTGATCGGTATTCATATTCTGTACTTTTTGGTAAACAGCAATGTGTTCCCCTTTCTCCCATCACAGGAATCTGCTTACCATACCAACATTCATGAATTTCCATTGCAAAGAAAGTAAATTAATAGCAGAAAGCATATTAAAAGCTTCAACATACATTTGCTCCTGCTGTTAGTTATCATTCTGATTTTCTCCCATGTTGCCTGCCCCATGACTCTTAACACAAGAACGGGATTAAGATGACAGTTATAAAATGAATCATTATGTCTAGATGTAGTCTGACATCTCTTCTGTTGCCACTGTGACACTAAACAAAGCAAAATGATAACAACTTAGATCCATCACATAGGAAGTTAAAAATATGTATTAGCCAGAGAATATCTACTCTGGTACACTATGTTCCTTTCATTGCCTGCAGCTTTTTAATGGGAATATGTACATGAAACTGATTTAAGACAGCTTATTTTACTGAAGAATTACTACTGTTCAGTTTTCTAGATGCAGTTCATACAGTTGAATTATGGAATATACATACATTTACATTCCTTCTGACTGAACAAAATTGGAAGACAGTCTCTGAAGTAATGTAATGTAATGTACTACAGCAGGACAAATTGGAGATTCAGTTGAAATAAAACATAACTCGTTTGCTATTTCACATCACCTCCAGCTCTGCATAATACTAAATTAACTACCATCATTACTAAACAGAAACCTCAGCTGAGATCTCAGTTATGAGACTCATGTCCTGGGGTACTTTCTACATCCTCTCAAACTTCGTACCTAAAATTGAAATTCAGTCAAGTTGGTTAGCTAAATGTCAACTACCAGTTCCCTATCTGCCTGTCCTGGGTAAAAAACATTTGTTTTCACTGCTGTGAGAGTGAAGGGCTCTCTGCTGTTTCTGCTTCCAAGCAGTTACTCAGACAACATTTCCAGTGAAATGATGGTTAAGGAACATTCAGCATCTTCTCTTCCAGGCCTTTCCTGTATGCACTACAGACAGGCTGAGTAGTTGCATAATTGCACACACAGTCTATACTTAACTGATTTTCTTTTACTGTGGAAAAATATTTTTGAAAAAACAGAAGCATTTTCATGAAGTGAAAATGCAAATGTGAATTACCAACTGATAAACATTTTTATCCAGAAGCTCCTTAACTGATGTATATGATGACGGAACATCCTTTTGTTTTTAAACTAGATCCACTACTATAACAAAGAAGTTGAATCAGAATAATTTACATTTGAAGGAACACTACAGGTTATCTAGACTAACACCCTGTTCAAAGCAGATCAAGTTTCTTTGAGCTTTGTCCTGGCAACTTTTAAATACATCCAAGCTACATATCTCAATTCTTTGACATACATCTCAAAGGTCTGCAGAAGGCTTTTTTTCTTAAGAATAAATTCCAGTCCTTGCCTTGGTGTAGGTGGAGAAGCTCTACACATTCTGGCACAGCCATCCTGATTGCAACAGAAGAAGCAGGACTAAAAGCATTAACTGATGAAAGAATCACCCCATATACATGAAAACAAAACAAAACAACAAACTTTTTTTTTTTCTTGAGTCTCTCTAGATGCAATCTGTGAGAGTTTTGAGAGTAGCACCATGCTCTTTCCTCATTTACACCTTGTTGTGGTTCACTTTCTCCTAATCTACACCACTAAAAAGAAATAGAACCAAATCTTTAATGATTAAATCACCAAGAACTTTGGTTCCACTGTATGCAGTCAATGAAAGGATTCATATCTGCACTTCAATAAATCATTGTGAATCTACTTGGACAAAATTCTCATATCAGCACAAGTGAATACATAACAGCATTGACTTAGAATTATTCTTGCCATAAGACATTAAGAACATTATTGTACTTAAGAAAACATCAAGAACAAAATTGGTTTAATATTTCAGAAAAGAAATATTTTCAGTTTAGCTTTCAGGTTTGAAGGCAAGAACTTTTCTGAAACATTACCAAAGCCTGTATCTCCTATAGTGTCTCAGACACTATGGAAACCTTTTCAAAAAAAGAGAATCAAAAACGCTCATCTTGTCACATTTTATACTTTTTGGGTACATTAATCTGACTGATAGTGCTGTGAAATTACTTTTTTTTTCTGAGCAGGAACAGACCATTTGTGTGCATTTATGAATGGTTCCATCCCAAAGCTAATGAGCTTTTACAATTTCTTAATTACCAACATAGTTATGGTTTATAGGCCTATCTGGTGAAACTCATGGAATGACTCTTTCCATATACTGACAGCTGCTGTAATGCCAAAAAATATAGAAATGCCTGTCCTTGTTCACCACCTTAAAACTGATACATCCTGAACCACTTGATACTATACAGGATGTGACTGTTAGTTATTACTTCACTGCTAAAATAGCACTTAAAAATGCATCTGATGCAGGATTGTTAGGTCTGTGACCCAAGGTGGTTATACTCTAAACAGGATGAAATAATGCAAACAAAGGATTATATGTGAAGGTAGCAACAGGTACATAATAGAGATGGAAGAACTGGTGGGTGAAGGGGGAAAGAAAAATGAAGAGCACTATTCAAAGAAGTCATGAAGATGGAGCACAGTGCATCACCTCAGTGTAGCTACAGGAAGAAAAGTATACATAAAAATGAGATCAATAATGCAGTAGAATCAGATACTACATTGTGAAAGAATAATGTAATCAAGGCAAAATATCCAAATGAGCAAGTAATCACCTGCAAGAACAGATACAGGAATACAGACATTCTGTTTAACAATGTGGAAATGGGATTTGATGAAACATTTACATGGAGATTGACATAATGCATGAGAAAGTGGTAGTGAAATGAAAGATTCCTTTTATTTTTGTTTTATATTTAGCAGACAGAAACAGTTGTGTATTTGAGCTGTTACTGTGGTCAAAATGACAAGAATCTGAACACTGAAGGTAGCATGCGCAAGTTTTTTCATATTTTACTGAATAAAAATAGAGCATTTCTGTCAGCAGCTAAAAAGGGAGAAAATCTGTAGATAAAACACACATCTCACTAGTAATATGAATTGTAAGAGGACCCAAATTCCATTTTGTAGGAAAAATGAAAATATATAAAGATGATGTAAAGAAAAGGGTGAGATTCAAGCAAGATTGAACACACTTTCAAAATATAAGAATTTCAACATGGACATTTTAATGCTAATAATCATCTTTCTTCTCAATATTATTTGAAGATTTTGTTTACTAATAGAAGCAATAGGCTGAGTAAGAATTAAAAATGTAAATCTCAAACTATTCCAAGCACGTTACAGTGGATTTTCCTTTAACACACATTATTATACATCTGAAGTTGGAGCTGGATTTAACTGGTTTAATTACTCAAGCATGGAAAATATTGTCTATAATGTTTTCACATTTAGAGAATGTATGTGTTATGTTACTTAAGGCTATCAGGACTTGTGTTAATTTTCATCATTTCTTCTTGGTTGTCAGATCATCATTCTCTATTTAGAGACATTACAACTGATTCACTTATGTTTTAAAAAATGAAAGTGTTCTGCTGAATTTAGATGATAATTACATGATGGCTACACATCACAGTTAATAACCATCATATGATGTTTACTGAAGTTAACTATAGCTAACTCTGCATTCTTGCATGTAGAGATAAAAAATATCTAAGTGTAAAGCTATTATCAACATAAAGGAAAACTCAGACCATTATGCTCATCCTTTGTCTTGACAAGAATATGATGCATCGCAGATGTAGAGATCATGTACCTTTGAAACCACTACTCTCAAAGTATTCCTCTATCCTACAAAAATTCAATTTACATAGCCATTTGTAAGCCCTATTCATAATTTTTATACCCTGCTATCCACTCTGAACAATCTTTATTCAGTAAATTTACAATCACAACATTTATATGTAACATTATCATTATGGTCTCAATGCTGTCAAAAAAAATAATCTTATAGGTAATTTAAGATTAGTGTTAAAAAAAATCTGACTGCTAACACCACTAGAGGCATTACATATTGAAATGTTATTTCCTGAAATAACACAATCCTCAAGCTAAAAGTAATCATCATAAAGTTAATTATTCTTCTTACTCCAGTTAACAGAAAAAACACAGCTGGAAACACGCAGATGTGTCAATATGTTCTTACGCCTCTGGTTGCATACTTGCTTCCATTATATCACTTCTTTTGCCTGTCAGAATATAGAAACACTGTTAATTAGGCCTTTCAATGGCCTAATTGTTTTCCATTTAGCTTTCCACATCAACACCAATAAAAGGCTTCATATAAACATCAGACACTTTAACCTAGCAGACAAGAATGTAGTTTAATATGGAGACATGATGTTTGACCTTATGTAATAAGGTCAAATTCTATCAAAGTCCTCCCATTGCTGAAGTGTAAATAAATGAAGAGTTGTTCACAAAGTAAGGTAGTATTCACCACCTCCTTTTACATGGATCTATCAACAAAAAATGTTGCCCAAGTATTTCTGAAACTTCTTTAATTGTCTGTCATGACCAATTCTCCATTACTTTTTATGGATAGACCACTTTTAGATTTTTTTCTTACTTGCCTTGATTTCTTCAATAACCCCTCCTTCTCTTTAACAAGCTATTTTGTCAAATACTACTTGTATTACCATTAAAGAAATTGTTAAGGGGATGACTTTCAGAGAGCCAGTAAGAAAATAGTTTCTAAATTTGAAACCTAGTCAACTGCCCCCCCTGAAAATCAGCCAACTTCACCTCACTCCTTGAACCATGGCAAAGAAAATCCTGGCTTCTGATTCCTGCCCCACTCAAAAGATCTCTATTCCATTTTGCATCCTAAAAAGTTGCTTGAACCAGTTTTCCCTGGATTGCTTTAGGGTTAAACCATAGCAAAGATATTATGAAAATTAATACTTGCACCTGTTTTGAGAATCCAGCACCCTGATTCAATTTCTGTCAGGAACCTGCCTTTTAATTTTGTTATCTAACAATTTGAAATCACATAATCTTACACTTCAGTTTCCTCACGTAAACAATGCAGAAAATTACCTACTTTCAGATTAAAGTGCCTTCTGGAGCACAAACTGTTATGATTGCTACTAATCAAGATTGATAAAATTAAATGTTATTTTCTGAAATTCAGCGTCTCTTCATGGTGAAAGTAAGCTGGGCCATAAAGTTAGGAACCAAATCCATACAGAACATCCCAACCTTGACTGTCGGCTTCAGGGAAGGAAATACTCATCAGTCCTAAGAGTAGAGAGGAGGGAGAAAAGAGAATTAACAGAAAATATCACTCCTTCCTCTTCTGTTGTCAGAATCTGGACCATATTTGCTGCTACTACTGCTGGAAAAATTCCTCTCTCTCTCACCCAAGCAGAGAATTGGAATTATGACTCCTTGGGTGACTCAATGCTCAATGGATTAACACTTGCTCGGTGTATTGCCTGAAGACACGGTAAAATCTGTAATCACCAGACCATTTAATTGTCCATACTAGGCATCTTGTCCTTTTTTTTTTTTTTTTTTTTTTTTTGAAAGAAGGCATGTCAAATGGAAGGGAAATGAAAAATGAATTGTAGTTAGCAGTGCAAGTAATGCAAAAATCCATTCCCACCACATGACTGCCTCTGTTATTCTGGCACTGCTTATCATGTATTACAAAATTTACAATAAAAATCATGACTAGGTAAATGAAAAATTGACATACCACCTAACATATATCATAAAATTTAGGTTCTTTTTTTCAAGATTATTTTTCTGTGAATACAGTCCGTGATGTTTCTCAGCTCATCAGATGAACTGAACACCTACTCTTTCAAGTGTAAAGACAACTGCAGGGAAAGAAGAATATTTTCCTTTTTCTATTATATATCCTGGAAATACTGTTTAAATAACACTAAAGCATGACTTACTGCATGGATCACTTGATTTAAACAGCACTGTACATTACAGAGAGGTGTTAGATTCTAAAAGGCTAACAACATATAAATAGATGCAATGTAATTAGAATGTAAATAGAATTTCTTTACATAAGCAATTGAATTTATATTTTTTATACCCTGTTAGACTGAGGATTTGCTACTCAGTATAAAAGTGTTCATTTCACTAGAGCCCAATCCTACATCTCCTGAACTCAAGCTGAAGTTCCTGTTGTCTTCAAAGACAGATCTCTTTCAAATTTAGAACTTGCGCAACCAGGTATTGCTGATGTACAAATATGACAATTTATAATTTTGTTTGCCACTTCTTTCCCCTTCCACATTTTATATAACTGAATTTCCTTGTTCTGTTTCTTTCTTTTTGACTACATCTAACCTCTGGGCTTCCTGAAATGAATAAAACAAACAAACAAACAACAACAAAACTTAAGTTTTTTTCAATTTGTTTCCACCAAAATCTTAACAGATCAAATTTCATTTTAATTTATTATTTTTTTTTTCCCCAAATCCCATGGCAGGTGTCAAAGGGCTCTAACTGTTAAACTCGTATTCCCTGTCAATACACGTCTATGCCAGTAATAATTAGTGCTACTGAAAGTCAATAAACAAGTACATAAATTCCAATGTAAGGTGTACATCTAACTTTTAAATTATTATTATTTTACCATAAATAAAAAACTTTGCTTACAATTTCTGGAACAGAACTTTATTCCAGCTGTATGCATGAAAATGGCAGGAAAAAAAAAAAAGAAAAGATTAATTAAGTGGGCCTGAATATGCAGTGTGCTATAACTGGGCTCAGCTCTATTCCTAGCACAGCAGAAGAAAAGAAAAATATAAAGAAAGGAAAAGAAAACAGAAAAGGAAATGTAAAAAGAAGCAGGAAAATAAAAATGGAAAAAGAAAAAAGAATAGAGAACACTAAAAGCACAGAGAGGCTTCTGATCTATGATAATAAGGATGATTTTACTGATAACCAATATGAGTATATGTGATTAATCCAATTTGCCTGAATTTTCAAAGTATAATTTATTTCATAACTCGTGTATACCATTATCTAGATATAATAATGCTTCCATTAATTAATTCTCAGTCATGGCAAACTGTAATACACCATAAAATTCTGGTCACAAATATCAATAATGTCACATTTTTCCTAGCCATCCACATAGCAGGTTTGGAAGTCTGCAGCATACCCAGGAAAGGATGACTTCCGTGCTTTGGCTGAGCCAGGAAAAACTGAAAACTCCATATGCTAACACAGCCACTGACCTTTCTCTTTTAGCATCAGAATTGTACTTAAAGCATCTTCAGTATTTTCTAATATTTCTATATTCTAAAGCAAGAAACAATAGCATTCATGGTATATGTTGTAAAACAGTCTCCATTCTCTAGGATGTTTGACCTCATTCATTTTTTTGTCAGGCACTATGGCAACATTAAGTCAAAACCTCCAATATACCAATAATGTGTCAAAGAGGTCCAAAATTTTTTAATTCCACACTCATGGACAGGTATACACACTGCAAAGCTCTGTTATTCTGTTCTTCTTTGGTGTATGGTGGTGCTTTGGGGATTCTTTCACTAAATGTCCAAGTTAGCTTAGTTAATGCACCAAGAAAACAGAACTTCTTAGATTTTAATATAGTTTTAATGATTTTGATTAACTTGGCACTGATGTTTTATGAAAGTGAATGCTCTACTCTCTTGCTATACTTTTCTTCAGTTAAATATAACTTCCGTGTCCATTACAGAATGTGGTGATTACGGTAAGTTCTATCTATACGCCTGCATTTCTCATTTTAGCAGCAATTATTGTGTAAATTCATAATAATCTGAGAAGATCTTTTCTGTTTCAGGCATCTCAGCTATTTTTTTTTTATTTGGTCATTTCACGTTTCATTCCTAAACTTGTCAGCTCCTATGGCAATTTTATACAAAGCTTTCTTTTCTCTCTTGCTTGTGCTATAACTGAATGTGGTTTTGATGACAAAGATATTTTCACTAATATTGCCTATCAGAAAGCTTGATGCGCATAATAGAATTACATGAAATTACCATTGCAGGACTTAATAGTTTAAATTTTATATGGCTGAGGACCATTTTCATTTCAACCTTTCAACTGCGTTTATTATTATTAAAGCAACAACAATAACTTCCCTATCTAGGTTGTACTACAGGACAGCACATACTATTTTTTTCAGAACACATAAACATATAGTTAGGACACCTGCCATCAAATGAAGCATAGTATAGCATTAATGCTTACTCAAGGCATTGGATAGACTGATGACAGCAGCAGGTTTTGAAGCAGTTATGAATTCTTGCTTTAGTTGTGTAACATCCTCTCTGCCTTCCTGACTCCTCCTTCTTGGTCCTGTTCCATCCTACCCCAATTGTCATACGTGATAAAAATAATTAGATATATATAACAAATTATGTCTGTAAGAATTACATTGTTATTTCTGAATGTGATTCATAGTATAATACAGGGCAGAGTAAGAAGCGTTTGGAACCAAAGCAAGATCCTTACAGAGGATTAATTAGTACTTCAGTGGGAAATTGAGCAAAATATGCCTTAGATAAGAGAGTCCTCAATGATTCCTCAAGTACTGTAGGACTGTAAATATTTCCAGTAGCATCAAGAAGAATGTCAGTGCAAAGATTTAGAGATCAGTTATTGTTTTACATGGCTCCAGCTTATGTAAGAATCTGTAACTGATTAAATACATCTCCACATTACGTTTGCAGCTGTGAATTGCCTATGATGTCCTGTTGGAATATTCCCCCAATGCATACCTATGCATGCTTCCTATTGATATGGTACCCATTTATTTGTACCTTGGTTTTCTTTTATAAGACACATTGGAAATTTTTCTTATAGAAAACAACAAAGCACTTACATGTAGTCTTTTATCCGTATTTTATCCGTATCTTTTAGCCATCTGCCGAGGCGATCGGCTCCGGGGCAGACGCGTTCTGCAGCGGAGCGGGGGATCGGGCCAGGCAGGGCTCATTTTTTCCGGCATCGAGCCTACTTGAGGGAGCCGCCAGGACCCGGCAGCCCTCGTGAGGGAGGCTGACGAGGCGAAGGCGGAGCCAGCAGCGCCCCCTCCCCAGCCGTTCAAAAGCTTGCCCCTAGGTGAGCGCGAGCGACCAGGAGCGCGGCGAACAGGGCGTGGCGCGTCAGAAGGGAGTGGCGCGTCAGTTCGCGCAGGAAGGGCAGAGCGCTCCCCCTACACACAAACAACACCTCGTTAACAACAGCCGTAACTAGGTGATAATGGTCGCCACCAGGCACGGCGCGCTCTCCAGAAAGTCGGTACACACGCAGACCGACTACCCGTTAAAAAATGCAGCAGTTCAGGTCACCGGATGCAAGGAGTGTCTGAGCCTGTTGCTGCCATCGGCGGGAGGTAGAGAAACTGCGTGCGTGAGGTGCGAGCAGGTGGATGACCTGGTCCGCATGGTGGCGGAGCTCAAGGAGAAGGTGGAGAGGTTGAGGGCCATCAGGGAGTGTGAGCGAGAGATAGACTTCTGGAGTAACTCCCTGCAGGGCCTCAAGGGGAGGTGCCGAGGTGAGACTCCTCAAATGGGGGCAGACCCCCCGCCCTGTCCCTGTCGGGCAGAGGGAGGGGATCTGGGAGCTGAGGAGGAATGGAAACAGGTCCCTGCTCGACATCGCAGGCGATGCCCTCCCCTTCCGGCCCCACCTTCCCAGGTGCCCTTACACAACAGGTTTGAGGCCCTAGAGATTGAGAGGCCGGTGTGTGAGGAAGAGGTAGCAAGTGTTCCCAGGAGGATGCCTGGGGCGAGGAGGTCAACTCCGCGCCTCAGGACTGCCTCCACCAAGAAAGACAGGAGGGTTATTGTTGTTGGTGACTCGATTCTTAGGGGAACAGAGGGCCCTATTTGTCGGCCTGACCCTACCCGTAGGGAAGTCTGCTGTCTCCCTGGGGCCAGGGTCAGGGACGTTGCCAGGAAGCTTCCTAACCTGGTACGCCCCTCTGACTATTACCCCCTTTTGATAGTCCAGGCGGGCAGTGATAACATCGAAGAGAGAAGCCTCAAGGCTATCAAAAGGGACTTTAGGGGACTGGGTCGGTTAGTGGTTGGAGCGGGAGTGCAGGTGGTGTTTTCGTCCATCCCTACGGTGGCAGGGAGGGGTTCAGAGAGGACACGGAAAGCCCACCTGTTAAACACATGGCTCCGGGACTGGTGCCAACGGAGAAATCTTGGGTTTTTTGATCATGGGGCACTTTACTCAGCACCTGGCCTGATGGCCGCAGACGGGTCCCTATCTTTTAGGGGAAAAAGGATCCTGGGCCAGGAGCTGGCAGGGCTCATTGAGAGGGCTTTAAACTAGGTAGGAAGGGGGATGGGGCTGAGGCTAGGATTGTTGGGGCTGTGCCAGGGGGAACGATGGCAAGGCCGAAGGATAAGGCAATGGCCCAGCTGAAGTGCATCTACACCAATGCACGCAGCATGGGTAACAAACAGGAGGAGCTGGAAGCCATCGTGCGGCAGGCAGGCTACGACTTGGTTGCCATCACGGAGACGTGGTGGGACCACTCTCATGACTGGAGTGCTGCAATGCCTGGCTATAAGCTCTATAGAAGGGACAGGCAGCATAGAAGGGGTGGTGGTGTGGCTCTCTATATTAGAGAGTCTTTCGAGGTTGTAGAACTCGAGGTTGGGAATGACAAGGTCGAGTCCCTTTGGGTTAGGATCGGCAGGGACAACAAGGCTAGTGTCCTGGTCGGGGTCTGCTATAGACCGCCGAACCAGGATGAGGAGACCGGATGAGGAATTCTACAGCAGCTGACAGAGGTTGCAAAATCGTCAGCTCTTGTACTCGTGGGGGACTTCAACTTCCCTGACATATCCTGGAAGCACAACACAGCCCTGAGAAAGCAGTCTAGGAGGTTTCTGGAGAGCGTGGAAGATAGCTTCCTGATGCAGCTGGTTAGTGAACCTACCAGGGGTTGGTGCCCCGCTAGACCTTCTCTTCACAAACAGAGAAGGACTGGTGGAGGGTGTGATTGTCGGGAGCTGTCTTGGGCAGAGGTGACCACAAAATGGTGGGAGTTCACTATTCTTGGCGAGGCCAGGAAGGGGACCAGTAAACCGCTGTATTGGACTTTCGGAGGGCTGACTTTGAGCTGCTCAGGACACTAGTGGTGGAGTCCCTTGGGAGGCGGTTCTGAAGGGCAGAGGGGTCCAGGAAGGCCGGGCGCTCTTCAAGAGGGAATCTAATGGCGCAGGAACGGTTTGTCCCCACGTGCCCAAAGACGAGCTGTCGGGGAAGACCAGCCTGGCTTAACAGAGAATTGTGACTTGATCTTAGGAGAAAAAAGAGGGTTTATAATCTTTGGAAAAGTGGGCAGGCCACTAGGGAGGACTTTAAAGAAGTAGCGAGGCTGTGCAGGGACAAAATTAGGAAGGCCAAAGCTCATCTGGAGCTCAATCTGGCTACTGCCGTTAAAGATAACAAAAAACGTTTCTATAAATACATCAACACAAAAAGGAGGACTAAGGAGAATCTCCATCCTTTACTGGATGCAGGGGGAAACTTAGTTCCAAGAGATGAGGAAAAGGCGGAGGTGCTCAATGCCTTCTTTGCCTCAGTCTTTAGCGGCAATACCGGTTGTTCTCTGGATACTCAGTACCCTGAGCTGGTGGAAGGGGATGGGGAGCAGGATGTGGCCCTCATTATCCATGAAGAACTGGTTGGTGACCTGCTACGGCACTTAGATGTGCACAAGTCAATGGGGCCGGATGGGATCCACCCAAGGGTACTGAGGGAACTGGCAGAGGAGCTGGCCAAGCCACTATCCATCATTTATCAGCAGTCCTGGCTATCGGGGGAGGTCCCAATCGACTGGCGGCTAGCAAACGTGACGCCCATCTACAAGAAGGGCCGGAGGGCAGACCCGGGAAACTACAGGCCTGTCAGTTTGACCTCAGTGCCAGGAAAGCTCATGGAGCAGATCCTCCTGAGAGTCATCATGCAGCACTTGCAGGGCAAGCAGGCGATCAGGCCCAGTCAGCATGGCTTTATGAAAGGCAGGTCATGCCTGACGAACCTGATCTCCTTCTATGACAAAGTGACGCGCTGGGTGGACGAGGGAAAGGCTGTGGATGTGGTCTACCTTGACTTCAGCAAGGCTTTTGACACCATCTCCCACAGCATTCTCCTCAAGAAACTGGCTGCTCTTGGCTTGGACTGGCGCACGCTTCGTTGGATTAGAAACTGGCTGGATAGCTGGGCCCAAAGAGTCGTGGTAAATGGAGCCAAGTCCAGTTGGAGGCCAGTCACTAGTGGCGTCCCCCAGGGCTCGGTGCTGGGGCCGGTCCTCTTTAATATCTTCATCAATGATCTGGACGAGGGCATCGAGTGCACCCTCAGTAAGTTCGCAGATGACACCAAGTTAGGTGCGTGTGTCGATCTGCTTGAGGGTAGAAAAGCTCTGCAGGAGGATCTGGATAGGCTGCACCGATGGGCTGAGGTCAACTGCATGAAGTTCAACAAGGCCAAGTGCCGGGTCCTGCACCTGGGGCGCAATAACCCCAAGCAGAGCTACAGGCTGGGAGAGGAATGGTTGGAGAGCTGCCAGGCAGAGAAGGACCTGGGAGTGATGGTGGATAGTCGGCTGAATATGAGCCAGCAGTGTGCTCAGGTGGCCAAGAAGGCCAACGGCATCCTGGCTTGTATCAGAAACAGTGTGACCAGCAGGGCTAGGGAGGTGATCGTCCCCCTGTACTCAGCTCTGGTGAGGCCGCACCTCGAGTACTGTGTTCAGTTTTGGGCCCCTCGCTACAAGAAGGACATCGAGGTGCTTGAGCGGGTGCAGAGAAAGGCGACGAAGCTGGTGAGGGGCCTGGAGAACAAGTCCTACGAGGAGCGGCTGAGGGAGCTGGGCTTGTTCAGCCTGGAGAAGAGGAGTCTCAGGGGCGACCTTATCGCTCTCTATGGGTACCTCAAGGGAGGCTGTAGCGAGGTGGGGGTTGGTCTGTTCTCCCACGTGCCTGGTGACAGGACGAGGGGGAATGGGCTTAAGTTGAGCCAGGGGAGTTTTAGGTTAGATGTTAGGAAGAACTTCTTCACTGAAAGGGTTGTGAGGCACTGGAACAGGCTGCCCAGGGAAGTGGTGGAGTCACCGTCCCTGGAAGTCTTCAAAAGACGTTTAGATGTAGAGCTTAGGGAAATGGTTTAGTGGGGACTGTTAGCGTTAGGTCAGAGGTTGGACTCGATGATCTTGAGGTCTCTTCCAACCTAGAAAATTCTGTGATTCTGTATCTTCTCTGTCACTTTTAAATAGAGAAACTCTTCATATAAGGATAAGAGAGAACTGTTTGAAGCAGCCAAACTTAGTTTATAATATTGTTATGCTGTTTTTTTTTTTTTCTGTTGCATGTCTCATCCAGAGAATTGAACACAGTCATGCTCTGCAAATCAGTGGTCAGCTCAGATGGTTTTCTGCTTTCAGAACACCTGTTTGTCACAAATGCACAGACTGATACACTGATACACAAGAAGCAAGAGACAATAAAGCACTGCACTGCAGCTGCAATTCATAAACTGTATCCACATCCTTATTTCATGTAACAGCAAAAGGTTAGGTGGAGGACTACCTTTACCTTTCCTCTCCTCAGTCTGTTAAACAGCGTGGCCCAGCCTGAGACAGTGAAATGTCTTGGGTCCACTAAGTAAACTCCTTTCACATATAAGGCTTCAGTAATAATTTATTTTATTGGGAGTCAGTGAGATAAGGAAATTAACTCATTACATCCCCTCAGCTAATGGTTTCAAGGATAAATCTTAACAGCTGAGTTTTCAGAAACTTCTCAAAACATGTCCCAGCTTGAAAAGTAATTTCAAGAACTCAAGAAAATGAGGCAGAATACTGCTGCATCTATTCAGCTATGAATAGAGTTGAAATGTATAAATTATGGTTCATGAAAGAAATATGGGGATGAGAATTTCACTACACCACAAATGATGAATCCTGGGCAGATAACCTTCAAAAGATGCACACATCACTATCACAGGGAGAAAGTTCCAATGGAAAGCAATTTCACACTTCTTATACACCACTGTAATGAGCCAGAAAATGAGTTAGCATAGCCCAGATGACAAGGTATTATCAAACAGGGTCTTGACCGAGTGAAGCAGTTAATCCTAAGCACCTGAACTGTTCCATTAAGTCACATATATGTGCAAATCAAATTTGGTTCAGCAATAAAAATAACCGAAATAATTTCTATCAAGTTATCTATTCATTGAATACCGTGTCTTGTTCGATTCACAAGTCATGCATGACAATACTCCTATTTTTCAAACTGTACTAAATTATTTAGCATTATACCTGCATATTTCTGTTGCTAGTGCTTGGGCTGAACACCATTCACAGTTCATAAAGTTCAAAGTTGTTATAAAAATATTGATCCATCATATATTATTTACAAATTTTGAGCCACACTTTATTCTCAGTGACAAATACAGTATAGCTTTTAGAGTAAGGTTTCTGTTTTGTATACTTCAACAAGTTCAGAATTCTCTAATTTGTATATGGCATTTTATTTAAAAAAAAAAATAATCGTTCCTTTAGTCACTATATGCATTTATGAAAAGTGGAGTAGATGTAATCAAAGCATACTATTTTTCTTTATCTGGGAAGCTAGTCTGATGTGCATATTTTTGAAAAATAATATTCATATTACTGTATATATGCTATCAGTTATTGTACAAAAAAAAAAAAAAGGCAGATTTACAGAGACAAATTAAGAATAGAAATGCTCACTAACTCACAAGACAGTCCCAAAATGACAGAACAACAAAGAAATATTCTTGTCAAGTGAGCAAAAGAAAACTTATAAAGCCAAGAAGAAACTTTACATTTTCTATATAACTAGATAAAACCCCAGAAAGTTGAAATGTTGAAAGAGGAAAAATAAGATTAGACAGCCCCAAGATTGGATTGAGAATCATTCAGCTTTAATCAGTAGCTTGCAACATCTGCAGAAGACAAATAACTTTAAAATAAAGAAATACTATAGTATAGATGGGTCAACCTTCCTCTATAGAATCTTAGGTTTGGGCATTGTGATTCAATATAATTAAAGTTTTCTGAACAATTCAATTTTTGCTGTTCCAAGTGACAGGGTCTTGACCAAGGGAAAGGTAAAATGAGAGCAGAGGTGACAAAGGGGAAGGGAAGATGAACCCAGGAGATCAGGATTGTGTCAGGGCGGGAAGTAAGAATCAACATCTGGGGTTCTGATGCACCTGGACAATATTATCACCTACCAGTAATATAATGATTTAGCATTACCTTGCTACTTAAAATTCTGGCAGGACACCTACTGGGAATGCATTACACCTGCAAATTTATGCTATCAAAATATCTTCTAATAGCAATGCAACATTAAATACTTGTGATTAGATTATATGTAGTTAGTATGTGCACTAAAATGGTGAATAATACCCACACATATTCTCCATTATGTCATAATCTCTCTCAGAAACTAGAATGTTAAAGTATCCACAACTAAATGAGGCTTCAGATTGGTGTTCTCTTCTAAACTGAGGTTTTGAGCTTAAACATGTTGTAAATTACCTAAAACCTTAGGCTACATCATCTTATCAAAAAAAAAAAAAAAAAAAAAAAAAGCCAAAATCTGTTGCTGTTATAAACAATTTCCAATTGCAGTGAGATTTTAAAGCATTATTTAAGCAACTACAACACATACCAGTCTCAGGAATGGGAACCAAGTCTCCATTTCAGCAGAGTTGTCAAGCAAGCATTCTTTTTCATGCATGCAAAGTTTGTTAAATGTGGACCGATAAGTAAACTCTAATGGCATTATCAGTTCTCTTCCCACTATGCTCCAATAGAAGACAGTAAATAAAGAAATAAATAATCTTTTGGACTACTCAGAGCTATGTCATATTAAATATAGCCATTCCCTTACAGGTTTGCTTTGCATGTACTTGATCTGACTGAGAAGACTTTTGAAAAACAAACAAACAAAAAATCTCATCATCTCATCTTTTAATGAATTTTGTATTGATTCCTTTCTTCAAGTGACTCAACATTAAAGCCTTTTAAAACTATGAACAGTTTTATGTTCTTTAAATGAACTTTAAAAGACACATGTATTTAAAACATAAGGAAAGTAAAGAAATGACTTTCCATTGTCCTTTCCCAGGAACACTTCACCAGAGATGTGTTAAAATAAAGATAACAAAAATATCTATTTTTGTGCAAGAGACAATGGTACTTTGCAGGATCTGATGTTACGCTTTAAAAAAATAAATTAAATAATACGTTTGCATCCTGAGATGAGGATTGTTTCTATTCCCCTGGTCCTGAAATGGACCTGCAGTCCATATCACTTTCAACAACTAATTTTCCATTGGTACTAACACTAACACTTCACTCCTTTAGCTTCCTATATCTCAATGCTGCTGTTTGCAGATCGAGTGACTATCAGCATACACCTGGTTTAGAAACAAACCATCTGCTCCATTTTTCTTGTGTTTATCTGTCAGATTTTTTTCCTTTGCCTAATTCAGCACCCTTGGCAAGCTTCATGGAGGAAAGGGAACCTCTATTTGAATACTCTGAAGATTTCTGGATTCACCCTTAAAACCCATTGGGTTTACATTCACAACCCATCATTTTAGCATCCATGATCAAGTGGAAACACTTAATTGTTTTCTTCAAAAACAGAATACTTTGGCAGCTCAGTCCAGACAACAAATTATCCACTAATTAGCATTGTACTGCCTGAAAGTAAGTTCTTATTTATCATGCTGTCCTGGTTTCAGTTAGAACAGAATTAATTTTCTTCCTAGTAGCTGGTGGAATGCTGTGTTTTGGCTTAGGATGAGAAGAGTGCTGATAACACCCCGATGTTTTAATTGTTGCAGAGCAGTGCTTATACCAAGCCAAGGACATCTCAGCCTTTCGCTCTGTCCTGCCAACAGGCAGGCTGGGGGTGCAGTAAGAGCTGGGAGGGGACAGACCCAGGACAGGTGACCCAAACTAGCCAAAGGGGTATTCCATACCATCTGATGTCATGCTAAACGATATATAGGGGTGGCTAGCCGGGGGGAGGGGGCCGGACTGCTCGGGGTTAGGCTGGGCATCGGTCAGCGGGTGGTGAGCAATTGCATTGTACATCACTTGTTTGTACATATTATTATTATTTTCCTATTATCACCATTGTATTATTATTATTATTATTGTTATTATTATTTTGTTATTATTATTTTCCTGTCTTATTAAACTGTCTTTATCTCAACTCACGGGCTTCACTTTCCATTTCTCTCCCCCGTCCCAGAGAGGGAGGGGGGAGGGTGAGCGAACGGCTGCGTGGTGTTTAGCTGCCGGCCGGGTTAAACCACGACACATGCTAAACAAAATATATTTACTAAACTTATCTGAAAAACCCATATGGAATTTATAGGACAAAAGAAAAAAAAAATAAATTTAAAGTAAAAAACAAACAAACAAAAAAAACACATACACAAAAAAACACAACCAACCAACCAACCAAAAAAAAACAACCAAACACCACCTCCTCCAACAAAACCCATACAATTCTAATCACCTAATAATACCAAAAAATTTATTGCAAATGAACATTTTAAAATTAAACTGTAGTGCACTAGACCTGGTACTGAACCTGAGAAATGCCACGCACTTCCAAGTGCTGACACAAAAAGTCACCTCAACACAAATCCAGAGCATTATCCCTCTAAAGTGAATCTCTGTAGCTGATAACAGGGTGCATGCACCAGAGCACGTAGGAGAGTACATAAACTAAACTTTTGCAGTTTTCTTCAGAAGGACCACATACAAAAGCTGCAGCCTTTTCAGTGTACTTCTAAATCAAATTCAGGATAATCATAGGTTGGGCAATGTCTTTCTTCCTCACCATTTTCTGAATAATCATTACAGGTCTCCTACCAGTATCTATATTGTTGTTATTCAGGCTGAAGTGACAATGCTTCAGGGAAAGAGGTAAAAATCCTAAAAGATATGAGAGCGTGGATGCTCATCTCTAAATTAGACCAGGATCTCATCAAAATTGCACTGCTCTTTGTTGCTGTCATCATTTTTTGCTTGGCCAGACACAAAAATCTCCTTCAATTGTAAAACCTCACTCATTTTTCTGAATATCTGCTGTTAGTTTTTCTGAGGAAAGAAACAACTGTGAAACAAAACATGGTCATCACTTAGTAATAATATAGCCATATGACTAATTGGTCTCTGCAGACTGACCTTGCTTCTAATCTGACTTCTGGATGAATATACTTAAACCTAGATCTATTCCTGGCAGAATGATAGTGACTTTCAGAGATTTCATCTCTTGTGAACATTTACTTGCTGTGATAAAATTGAGCACATTTGTTTAAAGAATGGTTTCTGTGAAGGAATATTGAGATGAACAAAGAGATGAGGTTTAAATGGACAAGTTTTACTTGGATGACCTGATTACAGAAGAGTACAGAGAAGTTTCTTGCCCAGGATTTTAAAACATACCCAGTGTTGAGTATGCCTCATCTCCTATTATTTTACCCATGTATAACAGAGTTGGGCCAGTGATGAGCTGTCTTGAAAAACTGTATTGAAAGCGATCAAGTCTTTAGAAAGAAAATACAAGTCAGCAATAAAGTCAAAAGTAGAGCACCATCACCACCAGAGGTCTGTGGACTGTTAAGCAGCAGCTGACACATGAAAGAGAAATCTAAAGAAGCTGTGAGACCTCCTTTACCACTGATTCTTGGTGCCAAGACAAAGAGATCACAGCGGTATCTTCAGAAATACTGTTCTTCTGCCTGCCAATTGTGCATTCCCAGGAAAAAGAAGAGCGATAAGCCAGAAACCATTTGCCAAATTCAATTCAAAATTTGCTTCTGACCATGAAGAAGCAGAGAAATCTCCTCCATGATTCAGAACAGCCAGACAAAAGAATGGGCAGAGGCAGAGGGGCTTGGAAGCATTTCTGAATTTTATCTGCCCTTACAATGTTAAGACTAAAGAGAACTGCGGCACTTTTCACACTGAATTACCTTGCAATAACATTAAAAAAAAAAAAAAAAAAAAGTAAAAAGAAGTGAATAAAGAGAATAATTGTTCAGCTGGTTACTGAGTGATTTCTCTTCCCTTTGCCTTTCTACAGTTCCAGATCCTTCTTAGCAGGTGAATGAAATCTGGCCACAGATTCTAGAAATCATTCGTACAGCACCAGGACACCAAGTATGAGTATATTGCTTTGCTGCCTATGTGATATGAATAGTTCAGAAAAGGCATTGGTTTCCTATTCCTATTCCTATTCCTATTCCTATTCCTATTCCTATTCCTATTCCTATTCCTATTCCTATTCCTATTCCTATTCCTATTCCTATTCCTATTCCTATTCCTATTCCATTTCATTTCCTACTCCTATTCAATTTCCTATTCCATTTCCTATTTCCTATAATAAATTCTCAGGTGATTAATTCTAGATTCTTCTGATTAATATAATTCTCAAAAAATGAGAAACATAATCATTTACGATGATAATTTGAAACTTCTGGAGCATGCTTACAAAAAGTTCTGGAAGCAATGGAAATGATCCAGTATTGTGAATCAGTCCCACCAACTTAGACAAAAAGAAAAGCTTTCTGTTGGAGCATTCTCATTTGTTAAAATAAAACACTTTTCACCTGAAACTTTACTGTCAAAGTCTTGAGGTTTTGTTTTAACTCTTACTCAACACATTTATTGGACAAATATTCACAACCTGCCTGGATTACTTTAAGAAAACTCAACTTTACAAGGAAATTACAGCAAGGTAGAAGTAAAACTGCTCAAAAACAGGGCGGGGAAGGAAATACAAAATAAATGGAAAAATAAATTTGTATTTCTTCCATAGCATTAAACTTCCTCATACAAAAATCTCCCTCTGTGACTACAAAAGGAACAGAAGTAACATACAGATTGGAGAAAGTTACGTCAGAACAGTATGCTGAATCACTGTCTGTAGTTTACATCCTTCACTGAACTAGTACAGAAAAAGTTTATCTGAGCAATTTGAGAATTAATTCCAAAAGAATAAACAAAGTTGTTTCCGTACAAAACAGCAAGCAAAATTTTGTACTGATCTACATTCCTATGTCATTGCTTGCAGAGATTCTCAGACTACGTTGTAAAGTTATTTATTCTTTTAAAATCTTTGTTAAAAAAAAGAAAAAAGAAAAAAGAAAAAAGAAAAAAGAAAAAAGAAAAAAGAAAGAAAGAAAAAAAAAAAGTACTTTATGTTGTCAAGTTCTGGTAGCAGGTGGCATGGCTAGTGTATGTACCAGTCTAATTGTTCAAATAATATACTTCAAGATTTCATAAGTTATTGGTTTTAATGTCAAACTTCAGAGGAAGTTATTTTTACTTTTTCATTCCAGGGTGTCTGGTTTTGTTCTTTTATGGGTTAGCATCACTTTATAATTTTTCTATGAAGTGATGGGATTGATTTCCTTTCTTTTTAATGAAAAATAAAATGATCAAAATAAGATGATTCTGCAAGTTGGTAACTGAAATATTAAGAAGATGATAAGATTCATAGTAAAATAATGAAATTCAACAATAAAACTGTTGCTCAGAAACATTTTAGATGTTCTTAGGTGAATATGTCTTGGAAAGGAGGAAATACAGTTTTCTCAGATGAATAACACTTTCAAGTGATATTATTTTTGATCTCTGACTTATCCTTCTGGAAAATTTTCATAATTTCACTGAAAATTACATCTTTTTATAAAATGTTTCAAAAGCTTATAGCAACACTTGCACGTTCTCTTTAATTCTTTGAATTCTTCATAGCAATTTCTGTTGAGGCAAATTACATTTCTACTGAAGCATACAGGCTTAATCTTTAAATTCTTTAAGCTTTTTCAATAAAGTTATACTTAGAATGACATACTTGAGAAAATATTAGAACAGGGTGCCATAAGAAATTTCACACTGTCTGAAGAAGCAATGAGACAGTGTGCATTTATTTGTGCTTTGCTCCTGAACAGCCTTAAGTATTTAATACCATGTTGCAACAACCAAAGTGAGATTGAAAGCCCTACAGTTAGGGAAAATGCCATTAAATTTTCCATTTTTATCACTGAGAAAGCCTTATTAAACAAAAATATATGGCATGTAAGGCAGATATTATTTTTCCTCTTGTTTGGATATGACTATGAAACACCATTCCCACTGTGCATTGAACATAAATGCTTATGAACAAGCCTGGAATACAAAACATATCTAGTTATAGAAAGGAAGATGTCCAAAGGATCTCAAATACCACTGTGCTTTACTGACATGCAGTGAAATAGACTGAAAGAATCTTGGTTATGAAACCAAACTTTATTTTTCTGGTAGTTGCACAACAATAAGACTTGACAGGCTAATCCAAAAGCTTGACAAACATGGGCTTTTTAAATGAATGTTCACTTTGTGGTTTCCTAAGCAACCCATTTACAGTTTAGTTTGCCATCAAAGCTAACATCTGAGGTAGTGAGACAAGATAGTAGAGCAGACCTGTATTTTGGGAAGCAATCTACCATGAAATCCTGTTGCTAAAGGGAGATTTATATTTATGCTGCTCTAGGTTATACCAAAGAGCAGTTTTCCAAAGTCAACATAGAGCATAAGAACTGGGAAGGACATACTTAGCTTTGAGTCATCTTACCTGGCCTCTTTGTTGGACCAAGTGTAGACAAGATGTTTATTTCAATCCAAAGCTCTTTGGACATCTTAGCTCAACAAACAGGTATGATGTATGGCTACTCACACTCCTCCTTATCTGTTGCTATGGCATTTTGCCTGCCGATGAGGTGATTGGACAATTTTGCTCTGAAAGTCTGCACCAAAGATCAAAAGCTCTCCCATGGCACAGTGTCTGCCATCTGTTTTGCATGATGTTTGACACATCCAGGGAAGAATCAATGAGAAGCCAATGCCATGTTGTGCTTCTACATATTTTTCCTTACTAGCTGACATTTTGTCCCACCTTTCTTTCACCTGTAACTTTGAAAAATGTGGAGAACAAGCAAACTTTGAAACTCAGAAAAAACAAACAGCCTCCTTCAGGTTGCACTTTAGTCTGTAACACAGAATCTCATAGTATTTGCTCATAGAGAGCAACATGAATAGATATTGTCATATATGTAAGCAGCTGGAAGCACCCTCTAAGAAGCAATTAAAAAAATACCAACACTTATAAATCTCAGTAATATAAGCTGGACTGCAGACTGGTACCCTGTTCACTAGCACATACAAAATAACATAAAACAGCTGAAAAATTTCATTTAGGAGAGAAAGCAATATGAACTCTTTCTGAAATAAATGTATCATGGAAAAAGCAGAAAACATTCACCAACAGCTTCCTATAAACATATTTTCTGGGAGATGGGGTTGCAGCAGCTTAGTTTAAAATCATTTTTAAAAGGAGTGAGTGAATTGTGGCAGATTAAATTAAATGAGAATTCTTTGAGAATGTGTCAGTCAATTCTAACCCTGCCATGCAAGCAGTTGTAAAATATTTGCTCCTCATGTACTGCTGTAGGAAGATGGGAGGAAGAAATTAGATACTACCCCTTACTGAAATATGGAAACTGGGTTGACTAAATTGCAGCAAGTTTTGCAACATTCTGGTTGCTGTTCCTTACTTGGTATGACAAAGATGCATGGATTTCTTTCCCTGTCTCACAGCTTTTATGAAAGTTCCTCTGCTATATTAAAGACAAAACATATTTAAGCACCTAAGATTCCATTTGTCTACATAAGGACATGGCAAAGTCCTCCAATTCAGTTTTGATGGCATTCAATAACAACTGCTATTTCTGGTTATGCTCCAAACCACGAACTTGAAGAAAAATTCCTATTTATTATCTGTGACCCCTCCAGATTCCTGGATGTAGGAACTGAAATGAAAACACAAATATTTTTCTCTCCACAGGTATATCATTTTTCCACCTCCATAGGTGGAAGAGTTCTCCTGTTGCCAAAGGATACAGCTGCACACCAGAGTATATAGGTATTTCTTGGCTCCAGACGCACTGTTATTACAATGCAGCAGTTTCCAGTAATGTTCAAGAGAAAGGCTATTATGATAAAGCTAACAGAGCTAGCCCTCTAAAGAACAGCTTCATTTCTAAATTGTTTACACATGTTATTTTTTTCTCCCTGTGCTGTTATGCAGTAAATTGTTTTGCTCTCATTTACAACAGTACACATTGTGGCTGAGATTTTCAAAGCCATGAATCCCTTAGGTAGCTTTGAAGAGCTAAACCTAATCTTTTAGCTTATATTCATTTACAGTGGATTTGAAAAGGAAGATGTTCTTTCATTCCAGCAGGCAGCTTATGCAAATTACTTTTTGTTATCAGATGCCAATCCTTCAGTATTGTCATTAATTTTCAGGCTAGATATTGTTAAAAAAAATAAAAATAAAAAAATAAAAAGGTCTTTAGTTGGTGATTATAAAGGGGAAAACCAAAGGCACGTTTTCTTTGTTGTAAGAAGGCGTAGAAATGACATAATATATAAATGGCTGTACAATGGCTTAGTTTAAATTCATATGATAATTAATATAAGCAAGAGATTTAGTTATTTTTTGCATGAAAAAGATATTGTATATTTCATATCAAGCCACTGCTGCAAAATATTTTGTTATGTATATGGAGCTATCCAAACAGTGACCCACTCTGTGAAAAAGAGTTGTTTTGTGTTGTTTATAAGCATTACAATGTCAAAATCATAAGACTTCATTAAAGAAAATAACCTATTCTAGTTCTTTCAGCTGGTCCAAGAAAGAATGGATGAGAAACCTGCTAGAAATAAAAGTATAACTGTAGAGTACCATCTAAAAAGACATTAGTTTGGGATTGTTGTGGGGAAAAAAAAAATTCTCACAATCACAAATCACAGAATTTCTAGGTTGGAAGAGACCTCAAGATCATCGAGTCCAACCTCTACCTAACGCTAACAATCCCCACTAAACCATATCCCTAAGCTCTACATCTAAATGTCTTTTAAAGACTTCCAGGGATGGTGACTCCACCACTTCCCTGGGCAGCCTGTTCCAATGTCTAACAACCTTTTCGGTAAAGAAGTTCTTCCTAACATCTAACCTAAAACTCCCCTGGCTCAACTTAAGCCCATTCCCCCTCGTCCTGTCACCAGGCACGTGGGAGAACAGACCAACCCCCACCTCGCTACAGCCTCCCTTGAGGTACCTATAGAGAGCGATAAGGTCACCCCTGAGCCTCCTCTTCTCCAGGCTGAACAAGCCCAGCTCCCTCAGCCGCTCCTCGTAGGACTTGTTCTCCAGGCCCCTCACCAGCTTCGTCGCCCTTCTCTGCACCCGCTCAAGCACCTCGATGTCCTTCTTGTAGCGAGGGGCCCAGAACTGAACACAGTACTCGAGGTGCGGCCTCACCAGAGCTGAGTACAGGGGGACGATCACCTCCCTAGCCCTGCTGGTCACACTGTTTCTGATACAAGCCAGGATGCCGTTGGCCTTCTTGGCCACCTGAGCACACTGCTGGCTCATATTCAGCCGACTATCAACCAATACTCCCAGATCCTTCTCCTATGGGCAGCTTTCCAACCATTCCTCTCCCAGCCTGTAGCTCTGCTTGGGGTTATTGAGCCCCAGGTGCAGGACCCGGCACTTGGCCTTGTTGAACTTCATGCAGTTGACCTCAGCCCATCGGTGCAGCCTATCCAGATCCTCCTGCAGAGCTTTCTTACCCTCGAGCAGATCGACACACGCACTTAACTTGGTGTCATCTGCGAACTTACTGAGGGTGCACTCGATGCCCTCGTCCAGATCATTGATGAAGATATTAAAGAGGACCAGCCCCAGCACTGAGCCCTGGGGGACGCCACTAGTGACTGGCCTCCAACTGGACTTGGCTCCATTCACCACGACTCTTTGGGCCCAGCTATCCAGCCAGTTTCTAACCCAACGAAGCGTGTTCAGTCAAATCTGGCAAACTCTCCTAGAGCCAGTCTCAAAACACTGCATTATATTAGAAACTGCTGTTCAACCCACTGATTCCCATTACCAAAATAACATTTTACACACTCTTCTCCAAGGTCTTTATCCACCTTTTATTTATGTTATTCAGCACTTTAACTAAATAGTGTTCTCCTACACTTTAGCACTATAACAAATACGGTACTATATTAAAAATGGCTACATCAGGTCTGCTATACTACTATCATACAGAAAAACAGTTTCACTCTGCTATTGCTCTTCTACAGAGATCATTGAATTGGTCTGACATATTCTATGTTGGGATCAGAAGTATCCTTTTTTTTCCCTCTCATTTACTTTAGATTTAGGTTCACCAAAATATAGCTTTTTGCAATACTGCAGTCACACTAAGATTGTAGCATTGTCATTACATTCTATTTTGTTTCTTATTGGGCTGTGTTTTTTTCCACTCCTTATGTACCATTGCCAGACCCATTAAAAATTGTCTCTTTTGGATTTATGATTGTGTGCTGTTATTTTATATCAGAGGTCATCCAAACCTTCTGATTTCAGTACAGAATGTAATTAATTATATTTGGATCCCACTTTCGACAGAAAAAAATCTATTACTCCCATGTGGTCCATACTAGTCTCAAATATGTGTTCAGCATCTTTATCAAAAACTTACTCAAGTGTTTAAGTAATATTTGGAACACACTGTGGTGGTGGTTTTACTCAGGTGGGCAGCCGAGCTCCACCACAACTGCTCTCTCACTCCCCTTCTCCTCAAAGAGGAACAGGAAGAAAATACAACACAGAGAACTCAAGGTTTGAGATGAGAAAGGTTTAATTAAAGGGAAAAAACAATGGGAAGAAAAAGAAACAAAAGAAACAATAAGTCCGCATGGAAGCACAGAGAAAAGGAATAAAAGTTATTCTCTACAAGCAATGTTCAGCCATGACCTGGGAAGCAGGGCCTCAAAACATGTAGCAGTTGTTCAAGAGGAACAGCCCCCTTCCCCACAAGAGCCCCCCTTTTTACTGCTGAGTGTGACATCAGGTATTATGGAATATCCCTTTGGTTGGTTTAGGTCAGCTGCCCTGGCGATGTCCCCTCCCCATCACTTGCCCACCCCCAGCCTGCTGGCTCTTGGGGGCTTGGAGGCAGTCCTGATGCTGTGCCAGCACTATGCAACAACAGACACAACACTGGAGTGATACCAGTGCTGTTCCAGCTACGAGTGTGGAGCAATGCACTAGGCTACTGCAGAGAAAGGTGACTCCATCCCAGACAGACCCAAAACACACACTTAAATTCTTCTTAATCTCTTACCTTGCTTCAATATATTGCTTTTTTTTTTTTTTTCTTTTTTTTTTTTTTTTTGGTGTGTATGTGTGTGTGTGTGTTTTTCTTTTCTTTATTTTGCTGTTTTCCTCAAATACTTTGAGCTGCTTCTTGATATTTGGTTAAAAAACAACAATAGACATTAATCCCATAGCTAATAATTACCAAAATAAAATAAATATATCTATATAGTTGTAGAAAATATTTTAAGCAGAAAATAAGATTAATCTTGTAACTCTTATTGCCATAAAATTGATTTCCTGATTCCAGCCAGCCAAAGTATATTTCTTTGCTTTGTTACACAGTGTTCATTTATATTAAATATAGAAAAAAGAAACCTTTATTTATTTTTTTTTAATTTTATTTTAAAGTTAGCTACTTATGGATTGTAGCTAATGCAAGTTTCAGGTGTCAGATTATTCACCTCTCTGTGCTTATGCCAATGGATACCAATTGGCTGCTACCTTCTAGTCAGGAGTTGAAGGGTAACCCATCCCTCAAAGTCCAACAAGTTCCAAAGCAGCCTACACAAGTGCAAATCCAGTGCTCTAGATACTCCCTTACTCCTCCTGTTGGCCTAGCACAACCATGGGTCCTTTATCCTTTCTAAACAATTTCTTCTTCTATATGTACTCCAATCTATGATGTGCCTCAGAGAAAAGTTTCTAAAGTTTTCTGTTTCTACTTCTGATGTGCATCGTTTAAGCTTGTTCCAGTTACTGACCCTCTCTATTCTTCCTCCATTCTTTGAGTTCAGCTCTGAGCTGTTCCCACTACATACGTTTCTCCAGTCAAGATTTTCTTATAGTTGATTTTCTTTGATAATCCAGAGTATGACTGATATTCTAACTGTGAAGCTTCATCTCAGATATATGAAACAGAAAGTCAGGAGCTATCCCAGAATAAAGTAGCAGTGCGAAAGCAAAAATGAAATTTGTTGTATCATGGAACTTAAAACAGTTCAAGAGAAAAATGAAAAAAAAAAAAAAAAAAAAAAAAAAAAAAAAAAGGAGGAGGAGGAAAAACAAGTTAAGAAAGATAGTGTTAAGATAGTGTTAAGTCCTTTGGATAATTGTACCCCGTGTTTCCATACTGTGAATCTAAACTTGACTGCAATCCCAAGAAAATATAACACTATATATTCACTATAGGTGTATGCATTCTTGCAAAGTATGAATCACTGCTGCTTCCACAAAAGGTTTCTGCACTGATGAAAGGGGAAGAGAACATCTTTCATTTTGTTAGAGAGCTCTTAACAGGTGAGTACCAAATTCAGTAGCAACATAACATGAATATTTTATTAAAGACTTTAGTAAAGATAGTAAAGTTAGTAAAAGAGGGATTGGTTAGGAGAAAGAAAATCAGAACCAACAGTAGTAAAATAATTAGGTCATGTAAACATCTTAAGAGTCTGACTCTGTTAAATCTCTCTACTAAATCCTTATCATATTGTATTCTCTCTGATGAATATAAGAACAGAGACAAAAACTAAGCCTAACTCTAAATGGCAGTACAGAATCAATAAGATAGTCAATACAGCTGCAAGGTACATGAAATTATCTGAGCATATTAGTTAAATGTGAATCCACATATGGAAGTGCATCACATAGACAGGGAGAAAATGAGTGTGAATAGTTTAATGCTGATATACATGCCTGCATAAAGCAGACAAATTGAGAATTAAGCTGAATTCCAAACAAACAAAAAGATGACACACCACAGAAAATCCATTTACTTATGCCAACGTCAGCTAACACATACGCAAGCAATTTGAATTAACTACAAAGAGACACACCATTACTATTTCAGATTCCTGAGGCAAGTAATGTGATTTAGAAACACTTAAACTTTTTCAATTAATCTTGCTGCAGAAAAAGTAAGCACACTTTTTTTTTTTTTTTTTTTTAAATAGTGTTCTGTAATTGTAGTTAAACTCAGGGAGATTCCAACATTCACTTGTTTAAACCTTGTCCCTATGCTTCTGAGTCACCACTCTCCTTTTTCTTCCGCAACTCAAACTTTCCCTTTTTCCCCCACAGAAGACGACCCTACTGACACTAAGGATTTTTGCTCCTTTCCAGCCACATGAGCTGTCTCAGTCATGTAACAGTCCTTTGCAGACTTCGCTGATGGGGCAGTGACCACAAAAAAAAAAACAAATCCCATGCATGAATAGGCATGGGTGAGCCTCCAGCTGAACCTCCTCCATCCCTGAGGAGGTGAGCCTCCAACACTTACCGTTCACAGCCATTTGGCTGTCGCCCCTGGTTTTCAAGGAAAAGGCAACAGTCCAGGTGGATGGCTCTCGGAGTTGGATCCAGCCTACTGGCTGGCAACAGGACACACAGATGTAGATTAAATTTTGGGTGGTGGAATTCTTCAACCCTCCCACTGGAACAGCTATATATTCTAGATTTGTTGGAGCAGAGAGAGGAGGAGCACAGCTCTCTGGACATTAGCAACTGAACCTTCACCTGGGATGGCAAAAGCCAGAGTTCTGTTCACTGAGCCAAATCTAATACTGTATTTCACATTAAACTGCCACTGGCTCCTCTTATTTTGAAAAATGACACAAAGTTAGTCATATTCAAATGCCTGCATGGACTTATATTTGCTGCACAACCCTGCTAAATGGTCTTGCTCATGGCTACAGCTATATTTCAGTTTCCAAGTGGTGACATTTACAGAAACTGATAAAAAATCACAAAGAAGAGGCAGCACCTGCTAACCCTCACAGTTTTTCCTTTGGGCAATAGTAACAGTGCTGCAAATCTTAATTCACTCTCTTAAGTTTTTGTTTCCATTACTAACACACAACACTCTAATTTACTACACCAGAGCTGAAAAATCTTTTTGCAGGTGCCACAAGCACTGTGGCAAATTCAATCCAGAGAGTCCGAGGTCTAAGGAGGTTGCTATTCACATTGTTCCAGGCAGCAAGAAGAGGAGGAAGAAGTAGATCAGCCATTACAGACCTTTTAGTGGTAAACAAAATGCAACAATAGAAACTATATTTTAGAGAATAAATATCAGAATAAGTGTCAGGGATGATGGGCTAGATGAAGCAATAGCCCTTCTTTCCATCTATAAATTTGGTGATAGCCACATGAAGAAAAAAGATAGCTAGAGACAGTGCTTAAGAACTATGCAGCTCATTTGTGAAACAGGATTCCTGTGATAAACATGTTAAGAGATGCACTTTTTCTCCCTCCTGCTATAGTCTCCGTTTTGGACAGACTGATGCAGACTATCTTAAGGAAGTAAATATTTGACCCAATTGTGGTGGATCCATTATTAACTAATGCAGAGCTGAAATGTCGCAGAGAAGTTGGAACAAAACTCTCCTTCTTTGGTATAAATGTACATACCTAATGCTAGTCCAGCACCACTTAAATCCTTTGGTTATCAAGCAGATCTTGAAAATATGTATGGCGATGGATATTTTTCTGAACAAATACAACCAATATGTGGTAAATATTTGTATATTTATAGTACAATTAATGAAGTACACTCCTCAAAAATGACCATTTCTTTAACAGAATGCTTATTTGCTGGTTGAGAAACTCATTTTTGTTAAAACATTAGACCAGTGAAATGGAGACTATAGCAGTAAAATACAGAAGTCTCGTCTACCTTAAATGAGCATTTGGCGTTAATCTTAGAGAATATAAAGAGCATTTTAATCTTTCTCCCTCTGTAGGATACTACAAGGACATTTCCATTAGAAGGTCGATAAAACTCGAATATAAATCTTGTTGCACCTCACACTTCTTGTCACAGGCACTTAAATAATAATCTAACAAACTTATATTTAAGTATCAGCAACAAGAAACCACTACCTTACAAAAAAGACAATACACATATATTCAGGCAGGGGAAGTTAAAAGTTAATAAAGAAGTGCCATTTGATATCAACACCATATACTGTCAAACTTGTCACTACAGAGACATCTCAAAGACATCTATATTAAACAAACATTTGACATATACTTTTCAAAAAATCAGTTCTGTAAGAATTACAAGGTTACCAAAACAAAGCAACCTACAACTTGTCATATAAATTTAATGAGGAAGGCCTGCTAGGTTATTTAATGCAGAAGAGTTCCTGTTGTTGTTTTACTGAGTTCATAATTAAGTTAAATAATAATTGACTGGACTTCCAACTGAAAATTCTTTTACCAAGAGAGTAGTAACTTTTTACCCCTGATCCTAAGTGGTGGTTGCACATACACGAAAAAAAGCCTTATTATAAATTTTCATTCTTAACAACTGTCAGATATTTTTAATGAGGTCTTCCTGATCTCTCAGACTTGGGAACATTGTGCACATGTCCGCAGAACCATTTGCTGAGTGAAAGCTTGAACACCCACTTACTTCCTAATTCCTGTAGGCATGCATGCTTATCTTGTGGAGCCAGAAATACTTTACACTTTGCTACAAGGAAATCAGAAATAAAACTTGAGTCAGAGACCTACAAGTCTTGCTTTCAACAGCATTGTTTAGGCCTTTTCTCCTGCCTTATGGAATGACGATTTATGACCACCTGCCCACTGAACTTTATAAAATACAATAAAAATACCTCACTCTGTGTTCCTTATACCCAGTATAAACCTTATTTCAGGCATACTGCCAATTATCTGTTTGCCTTTTTCTTTGAGTTGGGGGATAGAATATGTATAAGATAATAATTCATGTGCAAGAATATATAGTTTTTCTTGATTAAAGGCTTGTGGAAAAGTGGTGGGTCAGTATTTTAATCTTTTATAGAGATTGTGATACTAGACCCAGGAAATCTTTCTATTGTATTCAACAAGCATTAGATTAAGTTATTTCAAAACTATGCAGGCAGACTGCCATAGCTATTGTATCATAAGAAAGAATATCTGAGTGCTAATGTATAATAACATTAGCATTGGAAAAGAGTGAAAAGTGCACATAAGAAGCTCAATAAATATATTGTAAAACCCATTACTAAACATTATTTAGCATCTGGCCCTGAGGCTGTTATACTAAATTTACGGTGTTACCGTTTCAGTTCAACAGATTCTCTTAAAATATTACATAAAAGATTAAAAACAACACTAGAGTAACAATGGGAATCACATATAATCATATGAAGAATAGGAATTCACTTTATTCACTTTTTTACTTTTTTACTTTTTTTTGTTTGTTTGTTTGTTTGTTTGTATCTTAAGACCCTACATTATATCCCAAAGCATAGCATGACTATTACGTTACTTCACAGGTCACATCGACATATATAGGCGGTTGTATGGATGTGCAAATATAACAATTTGAGAATACTAAGCATGTAAATATGAAGATAGATCTGATGCAACAAAGGAGTCCATGATATACAATAACCCAAACCAATAAAGACAACTTGATTAGTGATTGACTTCAGTCAAGTAGCATAGTGCACTTTAGGATCATCAAGAAAATTTTCAGAAAGGACTCTCTTACATTAAGGTGAAGATTTTCTGTATCTATTTTGTGTCCGTTGCTGTTGGTACTCATAGATTATGTGCACTACTAGAATCTGCAAAGCTTCTGGGGTGTTTGGAAGGATAAGGACAAGATAAGACAACAAGACTAAAATTCAAACATTCAGGTAGTCTGGGTGGAGATGTCACTACACCTCATTCCAGTTCTCTGATTCAGATGCTGCTCTGGAGGCATTTCCCTGATGTTCTTGCCAGAAGCAACTCTTAGTAACTCACAGGAAAGCCTCCTCATTGAGCTATTTTTCTGCTGCCTTGATGCATGCCAAAGATTTGCCAGCAGATGCTTCTCACTAAAGAGCATTCCTTACAAAGCAGATCCCCGGCTGCATTTCTAGCTCCAGAGTTATGTTATCTTAATAAAGAAATATCCCCTTCCTTCTCAGCATCAGTGTGCTAGTCTACCAGTAACTGTTCCCTCCAGACTAAAATGCAAATTTCAACCAGAACTATTGCAAGTGTCTTACAAGTAGTTAAACTGTAAAGTGTGTGAGCTACAAAGAGCTAAGAAGAAAGGTACTGCTATAGGAACCCACGCTGTAACAGAACAACTAATAGTTTTTGAGAGGTTTTTCATGGAAATGAAATAAAACTGTCATATCAATACACCAGCTCCAAGAGAAAATTAAACAGCTATCAGGGAGCTGGGATTCCATTGCCAAGCAAGACCATCATTATGAACACTGCTGTCACTAAAGGTGATTGCAAACTGGGGACAAATATATCTTTATAGACTTATTTTCTCCTTCTGGAATTTGAATCCAATGCCAATCTTTCCAATGACACTGCCCCTTTGAGGATTTCCTGTGATTTTTAGACTGTGCTCTTAATCAAGATCTTAAATTAGGGTTTGGAAGTGCTGATGTTCCTATAGCACAAGTGAGTAAAAATTGATCAGACCTACAGGGTTCAAAGAGAGGCTTCAAGTACTGATCAACATGTAAACAAGCTGTTTATACCATCCAAAACAAAAAAAAAGAGTGAAGTGTTGTCCATGTAGAATTTTAGTTTGAATTTTATTTCAAACAAATGCACACAGTGACTCTAAAAAATCACAATTTACACTCTTGGACATACACTGTTTGTGATTCCTTGATTCATTATTTGCTTTTCATGATCACAGACATGATAGCAATCAAATGACTCTGAACTCAATGCAAGCTATGAACTAGCTACCTCCAGCTCCAGTTTTGGAGAATCCCATGGCAGCTACTCTCTGTTAAGTCTGTACCCCTCTCCAGCCTCTCCTTCTGTCACTATCCGACACACAGAAACTTTATACACAGCTGAATAAGATCTTTCTTTTATATCATTCACCATGCTTCATTGCATGAGATTAATTTTTTAATGCCACTTTAAATATCTCAGTCTTTTTAATATTGACTATATAGATTTATATCCTCCAGGTGCAGACACAATTGTGATCCTTAATAAGTGTGATCCTTAATAACTTCCACTAGAAGTTACATAATTTAAGTTAAGGTGACATTGGCCTAAGGTCTGGGAAATACGGAATGCCTAGTTCTTACTGACTTGAAATCTCTTATGATCTGTCCCACTACATTATTATAAATTTAATTTTAGTTCAATTTAATATTAAACTAATTGCCAGGGTAATGAGGGTTTCTCTGCAAAGTCATTCAACCAGTTAAAACTGTGCTCACCTCCAAGTTTTAATGACAGTTCTGGTGTTTTCCTTTAGCTCATTTATGGTGTCACACTGTCAAGTTTTGGTTTACGACAATTTCTCTGGAAATTTTCAATTGCAGTGTTATCACCTTATTTAGGAAACAGTTGCTAAAATGGGTGTTATTTAACATGAGCAACAATAAAAGTGTTGGGAGCACGCAGTCATATTTCAGTCTCTAAAAAGCCAAAAGGAAGTAACATTTTGCATGATGAAACAGGTTAGCAAATGCTGGGAAATTCCAGAGTAAATAAAAAACAACCCTGAGGTTATCACTAATCTTCACATCTCCTTCTTATTTAGACATATATCTAATTTTAGGGGGAGGGAAAAGAAATGTAAGTCTCCAGAGACCTACACTTAATTAGTTTTTAATTCATTTACACACCCAATGCCCCAGAAGGTGATTTTATCTTTAAATAAATCTAGTTTGATGTTTCTTAATTGAGAAAGCCTACAACATGCGTAATAGAGCTACTAGAACTACTGTTTTGTATTTTTAATGCGTTCATATTGAATTTAAAATCCAGTAAACAGGGTTTCACTCTCTGCTGGAGTAAATTGGTGAAACTCAATTAATTTCAAAGGGACTGTTCACAGTGTGTAGCATATGTGAAAGTCTTGGATGATTAGAGTCTAAGGACACCTGCAAAGTGTTGTTATAATATCACCAAAAATAAATTATTTTTACTCTTTTTGCAACACCTCAGAAAAGTTCTACTTGATAGTGGAGGGAGGAAGAGAAAATTACTTTGGTGTTCCTTCGTTTTATTCATTGTATTGGGCATCAAACTTCCAAGCACTGAGCACATAACCCTTCTCAATGTCACTGCATGTAAAAAAAAAAAAAAAAAAAAAAAAAAAAAGTTTAAGATGTGTTAATATGTAGGTCTAAATTAGTACCTGATTACTTATATAAAGTAGACATCTTCATATATAGATGGTCTTCAAAAAGATTATCAATAAATTATTTTCAATAAATTGTTTACTATTATTTTGTAATACAATCTAACACAAAATGTATCAAGCTACATTTTCTATAATTTCCACTTTTCATCATTTACACCGGGTTACAATTTTCTTGTAGAAATATCCTTTTGCACAGAGAAGTATATATTGGTATGAGGATGTCAGCTGGGTTATTAGAAATACAACTGTTTACTACTGAGTGCCGAGAGGTGTCTGCCCTTCTTCTGGAACAAAACTAGAAGTTAATTCAAAAATGGGATTATTCAGCTGCATACCTACTTCCTTTTTTATTGTGAACATCACTGAAGAATTTATTTGGATTACAGATTGTTGATACACTCTAGAAATAAATATCTCCTGCCATCAGATTTAAATAACTAGCAATCAGCATACTGTTGACATTGTGGGTTAGAACAACATAAAAACACAGCAACAGTAAGCCGTTGCTCCTAAACCATTCACTTATTTGTGACTTTCCATCATCCCTTTGTTTTCTCTCTTTCTCTCATGTAATCTTTCTAATACTACCATGCTGGAATTAACTGGAAATATTGACTGTTCTTCTATAGACATGTAATGATATTCTCTTTCAGTGAGGTAATAAGACAGCTAAGAAAAATTAAACTCTAATAAATACTAAAATACTATTTCTTGTATATGTTAATGTTTTCTGATTATAAAATTATCTTCTTTTGGATTAAAAGCAGCTTCTTTTCTGTTGCAGGCATATAAATCTCATTATTAATTTCCAGATTATATTTGTTTTTCTGATGATATGCTTTGACTTCTTATTCATACACTTAATTACATAACCAAGTTTGGATTCAACTTAAATTCAGTAACCAATCTTTGATGATGCCAATCAGCTTTATAAAAGAAGCTTTTATGTACAACTAGCAAGAATAATCTTTGACAAATCTATGATGCTTTATAATAACCTTCAGACAATTCTAGACACCATGCTATGCATACAGTACAGAAAAACACAAGAGAGAACCTTGAGCACACCCTTATGTCTACACAGCACAGGTAGAGATGCACATATCTCATATATAATAAGTCAATTACCATCAGAAATTATAATGGCTTGCTCAGAAAATAAAAGTTTCCCCAAGAGAAAATTATGTTAAATGGAGCTACATAGAGGCTTCTAGTCTCTGTGTTATTACATTTAAAGTTAGCTCAGGTATTCTTAAATATACACATCTGCAGCACAACATACATGTACTTTCAGATGCTCTGCAGATGCCGCTTCATTAGAAATAGGCAGTACCAATTACTAGTTTGACATCCTGGTTAAATGGTGACTTAAACATAAAGCAAAAGCAGAGGCAACCCTTACCCATTCTCCCCATAGGAGAATTATGCATTGCAGAGATATCTGTGTCAAGCAAGAGGAAGGGGAGTTGTTACATGCTAACTCTGAGTTGACTTGAGTCTTCAAACTGATGGCAAGAAAGTGGGAGCACCAACACATAGGACAAAAAATCAAGCATCAATTATTAGTGGTAGTTTTGTGAAGAATGTTGTTGAACATATGATCATAATTTTAACTGAAATAATTTGTACAGCAATTACTGTGATAACGACATGTGCAGCCCAGCTAAATGCTAACAAAAATTAAAGTAGAAAAATCAGAAGGAAGATTTTAAACAGTTGTCAAAAGCTACAATAGTAGGAAAAATCAAACATGGAGTTCTGTTGGAACAGATGTATTTTTCCATTGATAAATACTCCCCAAACCTTGTTTGGAAACAGAAGAATTTAAATAACTTGTCAGTTTAGGGAAATTAAATGGAGTACAGCTGATTATCTCGTTACCCTTTTGCTTCTGAGCACACATTTCTGACATTTTATGACATATTTAGGACAATTAAAAATGGATGTGAGTCTACACTACTCACTACATGGTAGAAGAATCTTCTCATGTTATTAGTGTACTGTGCAGACACAAAATCACTCACAGGCATAAATATTCCAGTCTTGTAGCCAGCGAGGCTATATCTTTCTGCTGGAAATATCTAATAAAAATTTGAGCTACTCAGAATAAATCTGGCCAAGTGGTTTGACATCGAAGAATACCATTGCCATATTTTTAAGTAGTGGCAAATATGAATATTTTTATGACACTTTTCTTCTGCTAAGTATCTTTTAATTCTCTGATAGGAGTTGCTAGATTCTGTGAATGCCACTGAATAAATCAGAACATGAGAACACATTCTCTAAATTTCTGCCACGAAATTAACTGCCAATATTGCTTTGTAGTAAAATAGACAGATGGTCAGTTAATCCTTGGCAAAAAAACAGAAGAGACTACTACTAAATAATGAAATAAATGAACATATCGAATCCAGTCTGGGTAAGTAAATTAAACTCTATTTATGTTATTCTTGTCCAAATGTTATAAGCACATTAATACCAAATAAAAACTCTGAGGGAAGACTTCTCTCAGGCCAGAATTCAAATGTTCATATTGCTCCAGTATTGTCAAGTGGGATTAATAAAAATATTGAAAACAGTGAGATTCTTTAAAAGGAGTTCTCTTAAAATTTAAATGTTCTCTTAAAATTTACTGACATGCTAAAAGAACTAGACTTAACTTCAGTCCTAAGAAGGTTTGAGATGAAAAAATCTGTGATATCAAGCACACAGCATTTGTAAAAACTGTAAACAAAGTAGTGACTTTATATTTTTATTTACATAAACTGAGTTCCCAATTCATGTAAATGTTGATTTTTTTTTTTTTAATATCAAAATAGAAAAAAAAATGTTGAAAATACCCTGCAATTAATGTGTCACCTTCCAGGATGTTTTTATCCCTTCTCCTTGCTTTACAATTTCAGAGACCTATGTATGCAGCAATGTGCTATTTCATATGAGGTTTGTAATTGGATCAGGCTCTCATTAACAGAATAAAACAAACAAACAAAAAAATTATATTTGGATTTTTTTTTTCTTACTTAAAGTTGATGACATAATAAAAACATTTTTATGAGTGCAACTGTGTCCATACAATGCAGAAGATTCCTCCATGAGAGTATGATTCCTTCTTTTATATCCAACAGTAAGGATTCTGAAATGTTTATTTAAGCAGGGCTATACAACCTTACTTCAGATGTTATGTCCCTAACTATAGTGGTTAAAAATATAAATATATATTATTATAATATATATAATATAATATAATATAATATAATATAATATAATATAATATAATATAATATAATATAATATAATATAATATAATATATATTTATATATTTATATAAAATATTATATATATATAAGATATATATAAATAATATATATATATTTTTAATATATAAAAAAAATATAGGAGGAGGGGAAGAACTGCATCAGTTAACTTAACTGGGACCAGAAATAATGGAAAAGGCCTTATAAGATTACTCAAATTCACTGGAGAATGTATTTTGCCAGATGGTATAGTGTATTGCTTAGGAAATTAGACAGAAAAGGAAAAATGAAATCACGGCCAATATTTTTCATCAGCATATATGAAAAGCTTGGACTAGATGATTGAAGAAATCAGGCTTCCAAAAGAATATTGTTAGAAATGCCACTTGATGTGTAGGATATAGGAAAGTTGACAGAACAATTATAAAAATGTGTGCAGAACTTGCATCTTCTTTACGTTCACTAGTGAGGCACTAAACTTCCAGAAGAGTAAATTCAGCTTCTGGAAACAGCAGAAACATCCTTATGTTAATTACTACTGGCTAAAAAAAAATGAATAATAATAATAATAACAACAACAACAACAACAACAACAATAATAATAATAAAAGAGTTAAGTTAATGCTTAACTTACTGTGATAATTCCAGACTTTATTTATAAAATGGTGCTTTGTGAATAAAATAGCTTGTTTGAAGATATAGGCAATTGCCATTCTCTCAGTTCTCTGCTGTACTGCAGATTTTCCTCTTAGGCTAGTTAAAGAAAGTATCAAGTAGATTGACAATATCAAAAGCACTGACACTGTATTTCATTGACATATATTTGTACTACATAGACCATCACAGCTAATTTTGTAATACTCTGCCATTGCAGAAGTTATAAAGACCTAAACCAAAGATTAAAATTTACAGATGTAACTGAAATTAAAAAAAAAAAAATACAAAAAGCTGTCAAGAATATTAAGAGATTCAAGTCAGCACAAAACACAGTTTTTCATCTACGTCAGAAGAAAAGTAAACTGCATTAATCTCTTTAATTTTATTGCAATGCTGACACAAAAATTGACAGAGTATATGTTGTTGTTACGATGTTCTACAGTTGCTTAACTTATTTAGCTTTTATCAAAAATAATTAAACCTTATTAGTCGCACTGCATATCTTATGAGAAATTTAATATTATTTAAAAGTCAACTTGAATTTAACATAAAAGTAATTTATTTTTCCATCGTTCTCACGATTAGAAAAAGAATAAAATCATCACAGAAGCTTGTTCTTTTCTATTGGTTTGCCATAGGTGAAATGATCTCGTCTCTCCCAGATGATTTTGAATTTAGAGGCAGGAAGAAATCAGCTGTCTAAATATCCAGAACAGAAGGAGGAAAAGTATTTCAAAAAGCCTTGAAGTAAAAAGGCCCAGATTGAAGTAGCAGTCTTGACTCCAAACATGCAAGCAGAGCATTTGGCCGAAGAGTTCTGTGTTTGAGCTAACTCTACGGCAATCTGAGTAAACTCCTTGGTAGGCAAAAACCAAAGGGAGACCTGACTTTTTTCCAACACTGGTGGAAGAATAGAGGTTGCCAGAAGGTAGAGGAGAAAACGAAGTGACCTACTGATGTAAGTAGTTTTTATAGCACAAACTAATAGTGTTTTATAGCACAAACTAATAGTGTTTTAGGGAGACACTGGAAGTGAGGAGAAGGCTAGAACACAGTTTGCAGCAGTCACTAGGTTCACTGTCCAGTCTTAAGTACCAGGAACTTTGTGAGTTGATTTTCTGAGTATGAGGAAAAAAAATACTGGCAAAGAAAATAAGGGAGGTCTGTTTTCCACCTGTCCAAGCTAGTTCACAATAAGAGAAAAATATATGCTTACTTTTCCTTTCCTACAATCAGTGGAAACAGACCACTGACAGGTTTTAAGCTGCTGCAGTTCTTTAACCATTGCACACTCAAGTTCTGCCTCTTCCACTCTTCTCCTACTACACAGGATGTTCAAAATTAAACCAGGGGACTTATAGTAGTGTGTTTATCATACACTATTTTCATTCAGCTGGATTTGTATTACAAGCAAAAGAGGTGGAGTAGTTTAATGACTTGTTCTAGCAAGAAAACAATATTAATTACAGTCTTCCAAGTACCCTTTAGCTTCTTAGCGCTATTATTTTGTATCACTTTTGTGCAAGGAGTTTGTTTTAAATTTATTTACAGTACATGAAACCCTGGAAACATGTCTTGTGTGTTTTGAATTGTAAGCAATATTTGTGATGCATAAAACATAGAGCTGGAATCTATTTACTGCTGAAATATGCCAGCTAACATAGTTTCAATGTAGGTTTATCTAGTTTAAAGCCCCCATACAGGACAACATGCAAGTCTATAGTTAATAAGAAGTTAGAGAGCCAAAATATATCAATCTAAGAGACAGAAGACTAAATATCTTAAATTAACACAAGATTTATAAGCACTTCGTCATTACCCTTTCAAAGCCTGAAGACTGGTAATATCTGGATCTGCAAATTGGGCAAAGTATACCAATATATCTTCTGAAATTACTATTCTGTCAGAGATAGGGAAAAAATAATCAGACAAAAAAAGTGCTTTCACCTTCACCAAACCTAAATAATATTCTGTCTGTTTAAACAGACACAGCAATATAATATTAATTCAGAGTGGATTCATTTCAAAGCAGTAGCATTTTCTATATTTCATCTTCTAGAGAGTCAGAAACCATAATGATTAACATGACAAATAAAAAAAAGAAGAGTTATTTTCAAATGCTGATCTGTAGTCTATTCTATCATCAGCCAATGGGCAAAAGGGAATGCCTGCTTACCTGCATTTGGACTTCTATGGAAATGTTTATATTTTGATTGCAAAACTGAACTAATCTACATGTCCCAATAACTGGAATTGAATCACTACTGGAACATTATACTAAAACATTTATAAAGAGAAAAGATACAGCTTACGTATCTAATGGTTATAGGGAATTTATGTAAAATCACCTGTGAATGATATGATCATGGAAAAAAAAAATCTAAAGGAGAACTACTTTGGAAAAGGTTAAGAAAATTAAACACATTGGAAATATTTCATGGGAGGATTAGGAGACAAAGTGAATACAATGAAGAATTCAAGGTCATTTTAATATGGGCCACTGTGGCATTCATATACTGAGCATCTTCCAGCTGCAGCAAGGAACTTGTCAGTATCATGCAGTTTTAAACATGACAGAATTAAAATATTTTATCCCAGACAATGAAATATAGGATTGCATTTTAGAACAGTCGTTTGAGGAGAACAGCGTCTAGCACTAGCTTAAACAATCTGGAATATGCAGCTATGACTAAGATCAAATGAGAAAACAATTCATGCCATAAATAAAAGACTAAAGAAGTTGCTGTTCATACAGCTGAAAAGTCAGCAGGAAAAAAAAAAAAAAAAAAAAAAAAAAGTAGAGGAAAAAGCAATATAATAAATGGGCACTATACAACAAACTTAACATTGATCAACTGATGATATTGATGAGGTATACAAATCACTGAGACACAGCAGAATCTGCTGTCAGCTTCGTATAATCATGGAAAAATTTTCTATAATAGAATAAGAAAGCAGAAGTATGACTAGATATCACCATTTTAGTCTAGAAAAGAGAAGAGTGAAGGGACATGGGATAACTGTATTCATATAATCCTTCAACGAAATAGAAGGGGATAATAAGATCTTTGCCACTGGTAAGAAGAATAGGAATGTGGTTTCAACTGCAGCAAGAAAGGTAAAGACAGACATTAGGATAAACCTTCTCAAAGTACAGAGAAGTAAATAATGAAATGTACAGTTTAGAAAGGTTGTACAATTTCTTACACTGACAGTTTTCATGGATAGACTTAGCCACTACCGATAAATTTTTGGTTAGGCACAGATGATGATGGACTGGTGTGGGAATATTAAGTTCATGTCATCTTAAAATCTAAGACCTCTATTTTTACATACTTTTCTGTTTGCCATTCATCAATCACAAATGCCAGGAGTATAAGATTTAATGAAATAATACTTTCATTTATGTGAACTTTCACAAGTTCTTTTCTTCACAATAATGCACATAGCAATGAAAAAATATTCTTTTATAGCCTCTAACACAAAAGAATTACCTTTTGTTGAGACAGCACATTAAAGCTGCAGCATGTGAATCATTCAGAGTGTTTGAAGCCGTAAAAAAATCCTTCTGATTAATTTTCTTTAATCAATATAAAAGAAATAATGCCACTGCCTGCAGCACCTAGCTCAATAATGTTTAAAATAGTCTCTAAAGGCCTTCCATGGAGCACATGAACTGCAAATGTTCTATTGGGGTGAATTACAGCTACAAGAACAGCATTAAATTTTCTAAAGCACATCTTAACAATTGCATGTAAAAGGAGTCCTATAAATGTGTGTGTTAGTCTGGTATGCCTCCTCACCCACAAAATCAGCTTTGCAGTCTGTATAATCACACCCTTACCACAAGTTTCTCATCTCTGTATAGCTTGTTGTCTTTATACCTTTGGCAAGGTAGAAGGTGGCAATTGCATTAATCTGCCCTCATAAAGTCCCTCCACGATTAACTGAGGAACCACAGATACACTTTGAACGGTAGACAAGAATGGAAGGGACTGTTTCAGAAATTTAGGTTTCTAATATTTTTGTACTAATCACTGGTGTTAAGGCCTAGCAGCTAGTGTAACGGAGGTTTGGAAAGACAATCTTGCCAAGATAGCTTCTTCCCTTCTGGTTATTCCAAGGAAAATTCAAAAATAATAGGTCTACTTTTTGCCATCTTGCTTCAAATTCATATCCATTTATTGCATGTGTCTCTCCCATGAGTACAGTTCATAGTGATTACATGTATGTGCATCTTTCATATAGATTGACTTTATAAAACCATCCCTTACTCTGTAAGAAAGGTCTGATTTGAATTTTCAGCGTGCAATTATTGACAACTGATGTTTACACAATCAAGTTTTAACAAAACTCGATTTGGCAGATAACTCTTCCTACTTCAAAACCAGTAGTATAAATATTTTGAAAGCTTGGTGAGTGTTCTGACTGCAGCAGAAGATTGTGGGAAGAGAAAAACTGAAAGGGAAACTGGCAAGGATGGTTAATACTAGTTTCTGAGAGGAATAATGCCTAAAGGTTAGTTGCTGCAAAGATAAATTGCCCCTAGAAGGGACAGATTCTAGTTATGGAGAAATGAGCTATCACTTTAGGATAGCTTAATTTTTAGATGAAACAAACGCTTTAGCCTAGAATTATTTATAGACAGATATTACAAGAAGTATGTCTAAGCTGTTAATAATTATGAAAGAGAACAAGACAGTGTAATGGTCAGTTATCTGTCAAGAAATAAGGTGGAATGAAATATATCTTTTGTTTAAACCAGCACACCAACCATCTCATATTTATTTAAAGAGAATTTAACACATTGGAATATTTATTCATTTAGAATTGGTAAGATTAATTGGTTGTGGCAGTATGTCATTTGTACAAATGTAGTGTAATATGTGCTAGAATAATGTCGATGTGATCTGTGAAAAATACCTGAAATGAACATTTTCAAAGGCTGTTGATAACAATAAGGTACTTTCCTAATCAAAGCAATCCTGGAGACAAAAATTGATGTTCTTCACAAAAACTTGTGAAGCAAAACACAGCTCACCCTATTTTCCTTCATTTGGGGAACAAAGACCAACGTACTAAGACAGCTTCTACAGAGTACTGCAGATAGAAGCCCTTGGCCTTTTTTCCTCAACATGTCTTAAGTGGAGCTCAGTTTCATAGTGACCCAATGTCTTTGTGCATATATCATATTGTTGAACAAATGCCCATGGACAGAGGTTTTGTTAATAATTAAATAATAATAATAATAATAATAATCTAGCCCTTACATAGGGTAACACTCGAGGAGTCAAACCTTTGAAGCAGGATGGGCAGATGCACCACAAAAATCTCTATTGCAAGGGTCCCAGCAACAGTTCCTTCAGCTGGACTGGGAGAGAAAAGCTAAATCTTCCAGTGTTTCACCTATTCTGGCAATATATAGTAACATGCAGCATCAGCCAAGAAAAAACTACAGTTTCTAATAAACCCCATCAGCGCAGGCAGGCAGCTACTACAGCTTCACCTCAAGCAAGCCTTCCTTCTGTTCTCTCTTTCTTCCCTCATGAGGAAATAGAACTCCCTTGAGAAAGGATGAATTTCCTCCAGAGAACCACAGACATCTTCATAAGTTCATATGGGTGAGGTGTTCTCAGTCTAAACGAAGTCAAAGATGGTAATTCTAGGCTGTTTGTGAAAACTATTTATAGCTTCTCAAGGCAAAGTCCCTTAGGACACTGGACAGATACCTAGATAACACTTGGTCCTTTTACAGCCTTTATCAGGTCCAGTTCAGGACCTTATGGTCAAGTGATGAACTGACCAAGGTCCAGTTCAGGACCTTATGGTCAAGTGATGAACTGACCTCCCTATGGTGGCAGGGCTGGGGTTGGCAGAAATGCCCATCCCACAGCCCCAGACAGGAGCAGGGTAGGCCCAGAGGCACTGCCCTCAGAACAGGCCCAGGCCCAGGCCAGGCTGGGACACCAGCATGGAAAGGCTCAGCACTGCCCATGGTGTGGCAGGGCAGTGGAGTGCTGGAGTATGGCCCTGCTGCAGCATTGCTGGAGCTGGCAGGGATACCTGCAGGCAGGCTGAAATGGAGTCCTGGGCCACAGGCAGGGCAGGGGAGGGCCTGGGGACTGCGATTATGGCCCACTCCAGCCCTCAGGGCCCAGAGAGGCCTGAGCGCTGCTGGGCAGTGCAGAACTCTGCTCAGCTACTATTTCTTCTGAAGCTGTCCTACAAATCAAATAAAATCAGCTCCTTGGACTGTTTCATTTTCAAGCATCTAATTCTTTAAGATATTAAAAATAATCTAGTGAGTACCCAACAAGTTGTTTTAGCATAATTGCCTAAAGTTACTACTATTTTGTAAAAAAACAAACAAACAAACAAACAAAAAAGGAATAGTATAATCATTGCTGAAGGGAAAAAGCAGTCACATTGTGGAAAGCAATGAATTATTTTCTAATAGACTTTCCCCAACACTCACAATAAATTTTAAAATATAGTGTGACAGTATCTGTTCATATGAAAACCTAAAGACTGAAAACACATTACAGCAATACAGATGACACTGAGAAGACCTAAGTGAACTTTAAGTAACACAACCTTTTACTTTAATCGACTTTGACATTATTATAATTATGTCCTGCTTAACCACAAAATGTGAGTTATTACATATTTTAACCAGGTCAACTGAGATAGGATGAGGATTTTAAAAATACCAGAAAGAACTTTAGTAGATTACACAAATCATTCCGGATTTGATAGGTCTGAAATGCAAAAGGAATTATTGAGTTCTTTTAAAGAAAAACTTGCGAATGCAAAGTCTAAATGTAATGATTACATTATAGTCAGATAATAGAAGAGATTGAGGATTTTATTTTTAGCTCCTGAATGTAAATTTTCTTTTCACTTTGAAGGCAAAATTACTAGATTAAGACATATCACAGACAAGATATCTTGCCAGGCAGGCAGTCTCCAACCAGTCATCCCTGCACAGCACTGTTGCACGGTGTTAAGCATCAGCTTCAAATAAACATGCTAAGAGAATCACAATCACAATCTTCAGCATATTAATATGCTTTCCATGCTGCATTAGGAAGGCAAAAGTTCAGCTCTCAGTCAGATCAAACACATTTTTGTTATTTACAGTTACCTCTTGCCACAGAAAACAGACCTTTTCTAAGTAGCCCTCCCAGTGATGAGAAAATTGAACTAACTTTTAATCTTCAATCCCACCACACCATGGCTTGCATTAATGGTTTTCTTAGCTTAGCCTGCTGTGCTGCATTGAAATTCAGCACAACTGCTCACCCTGTCAAACCCTACTACAACAAAGTGTTAAGAATCACCCTTGTTAACAGATGCAGGAAGAAAGCAGAGAAAAAAGTAAGTTCTTGTAGGGAACAAACCCATACAGAACATATCTCGTGCTTCCAGGAAGTAAACACCACCATGTTCTCAGACACAAGATAATCTTTTTGGTGTGAGTGTAACAAAACTAAGCAATAGAGCACAATTTAACACTTTGCTTTTGCTGAATGAACTATCCTTTACATATAACAGCACAACTATTGAATGCACAGGTTACACACCTAGATGATTGGGAGTACAGTACTTTGGACCCAAACTCAGTGCTTTACAATAGTAAAATTCATTCCAATCAGATGATGAAATATTTTTACATAAGCTGTAGTTTGAGCAGCATGGATAGTATTGCAAATGCTGGTATGTAACTAAGTTGTCATCATGACAATCACAGTATGACTGAACACATCTACACAGACAAATAATACACCATTTGTGACAATATTTTTTGCCAGATTAGGCATGGTTTCATATTGCAGTTGAAAAATCAAGACTGTGCGGTAAAACTAGCTTCAAAAAGGTGTCATGAATAATACATTAAATTACCTATCTGACAAAAACAAAACAAAACAATAAACCGTCATTTACGGTAAGTGCTCTCTAAAATGTTATCTATTACCTCTGTGTTTTCACTGCATGAAAATGCAACTTATGAAGCTATGATATTTCAAAATATCTCTTTCAATATCCTTTGTAAAGTACTAAAAGAGAAACAATGCAGTCACAAGCTAAGCCCAAAAGAGTGTAGAAAGTCTTTGCTGCTGCATAATGCTACCCTTTCAGAAGAATCCCATATCACAGCTCATTGTACATGTACAAAGAAATTCATAATACTACACCAAGAATGGACCTCGTTTTGCCCATACAATCTTTTACTTCCATTCCTTACCCACACATTTTGCCCTGGGAGTATGAATTGCAGTGATGTAAGAAAAGCTTCTGTAAAGTAGTAAATTATAAATACTGTATTTATTGTCTTAAAATTAGTATTTTGCAGCTATCTAAAAGGCTCATCTTTCTCCTTTCTCTCCACCTTGGCAGGATTTCTGCTGGAAACTTCTCTTTACCCAAACTAGGTAAAGTCATGCCACTCTCTTTCTAACTCAAGACTAATCTTTTGAAAGATTAATCCTTTCTTTAACATTGCTTGATATAACTTGAAACCCTGAGGTTTGATTCTAGAACTACTACATGGTAACATGACTTGATATTATTAAGTAGGTGTTTTATTGCTAAAAATATTTTTGAGGAACATTAACTTTCTGTATGCACAATATATATCAAATGTGTAGTGATAAATCCCCAGAAAAAAAAATGGAACAATCTCCCCAAGGAAGTTGTCATGGCACCAAGACTGCTAGAGCTCAACAACACTCATATGCTTTTATTTTTAGGTAGTCCTGTATGGGGACTTGATGGTTGGGACGTCGAGTTGGACTCAATGATGCCTGTGGGTCCCTTCCAACGAGGCATATTATCTGGTTCTATTCTATTATTCTGTGAAAATGTGAACTGACACTAGTAGATACTATCGAAGTCCAGCATCAGGTATTGATATTGTAGTATCTATATTGAAATATCAGGTAAATTGACAAATTATTACTACTAATGATAACTGATTACAAGGACCACAAGGAAGATAAAGAGAATTCCTACTTCAAATTACTATCCCATCCTAATGTTGTTTGGTTCTGTTTGGTTCTGCATAATGACATTTTTTTTTTTTTTTTTTCATTTAAAAATAAATATTATAGAAAAGTATATACATATGAAATTCCAACATCATAAGTTGAATTACATTCAAAATATATATATATATTTTTTTTTTCTCCCACAAAATTCAACTTAGGACCAATGAAAAAAAAAAAAAAGGACGAATAAATAAAATAAAAGGGCATGATATTGAAAAATATTGCTACTGTGGAAACAATGAAAAAATTACTCAGTTTCACTTTAACTCAACTTAAGTCATCACTGATATTAGCACATTCATACAAAACATTTGGATTTAGAACAAAACAAAATAGAGTAGTTCAGTCAGAATGGGTCTTCAAAGATCATTATGTCCAACTGCCTGACTACTTAAGGGCTAACCAAAAGTTAAAACATATTAGTGAGGGCATTATCCAAATGCCTCTAGAATGCTGATAGGCCTGGGGCATCATCCACCTCATGGGGACACCTGTTGCAGTGTTTGAGTACCCTTATGGTAAAGAAATTTTTCCTAATGTCCAGTCTGAACATCTCCGGCGCAGCTTTGCACTGTTCCTGCATGTCCTACACTGGTAAACTATGAGATTGTACATCTTGAAAATATCCCATCAAATACCTTCCCCATTAATAAATAAATAAATACTGCTTCTATGCAAAGTGTTAAAATCCTATTAATTTATTGAAAAAAAAAATCCAAGGGAAGAAAAACAAACCCCACAGAATTTCATTGTTCTCACAGCTGTTTTAGCTTAGAAATATATCTCTGCCAAGAGCATCATCTGTCAGAAATATACATTGGCTTTTTGCACAAAAATACAAAGATGGAGAAGCAGTAAAGTCAAGGTTTCCCAATTTTAATCTTCAGATTCTACTTCACTTTACAAATGCAGCAAAGGACTGATTTTCTTTTGTTTTTTTTCATCAGGTCTAGGGGAGATGATAAAAAGATTCGAAAATTTTATTCAAGGCAGGGTATGTTGCTTAGCCAAAAATACATTATGCTGCAGTAATACAAAAAAAGTCACAGAAGGACCTTTACATGAGTACTCAAAAGTCCACTAGCTCCTTGTTGTACTTGTCTTTATAAGGTAAAGTCCTACAACTGAATACCCTAAAATCAAAATATGAACTCCTGTTTCCTGTTGGGATCTTTTTCAGCTTCAGTTTCTATTTGTAAAGGATAAAATAAGATTATCTTAAAGGGTATGATTTAAAGGATAAGAAGCCACATTTTCAATTCCCAGATCAACGCCTTTTGTTTTCTCTAGTTTTCTCAAGGAAAAGACTGCTTATCTTCCTCTAACTGTGGCAACTGTTATACTCTTATAGTCTCTGCTTATTTTCTCCATCTTGTATGTATGTATGTATGTTTTCTCCATCTTGTATGTATGGTCAGTAAACTTCTTTGCCTTGCTTGATCTAACATATAGCCTTCTACCACTACTAATACCTAGGAGGACAACAGTGCATGGAAGTGAGTAGCTGAAATAGCTTTACATATGTCTCATAAATGACTTTTACATGCTGCAAAAGCTTAATAATATCTGAGTTCCAGTAATTGCATGGACTTCTCCTTAACTGTGACAAACGTCAGGCAACTATAAAACTTGTGACTGACCAAAAATTATCAGAAACTGTTACATACTCAACTTGAACAAGCATGAATCTTCTAGAGAAAGAGAGATGGCGGGGTAGTGGCGGATGGTGTGTGTGTGGAGGAGGGTATAAGAGAGGAAATTTAAAAAAATAAAAGGCACAAAAAGGCACTGTAGAGAGAGCAGAACTACATATCACTGATATTAAAAATGGTGACACTGCTAACTTTTGTTTCATGCAGACACCCCTGCATTGCTGAAACATCTCACAACAGGACTGACAAAAATGCTTTGACTAGAGAATGAAAAATTCCATATACTGCACAGCAGGAAATTCTATATTTAATGAAGAAATCATAAATGAAACCAGAAATAAAAGGAACACCGTTAGTACGGAATAAAAGTCTACCTGAGATTTTAAAAACTATCACACTAGAAGCTGCGTAACAAACCTAGACACTGCTTTACTTGACTGCACAAAAGTTCTTCCTGGCAAGGGCATTATAATATTGAAACAAACACTTTTGAATAAATGACAAAAAAAGATAGAAAGTAACACTGAGAAAAAGAAAAGAAAAGAAAATGTTTATTCAAAACAAGACAAAAAAAAAAAAAGGACAAAAGAAAATCCCATTTCAGAGAATACACCCTGAACTTTGAATACTAAAAAATACAAGGAATAATCTCGATATAAAATTAATGTATCATTACCTTCAGAATTGCATACAAGTTTCCTAGTCCTATTTTCAAAGATTACACAACACAAAAAAAAAAAAAAAAAATCAAGTTCATGCATTGTACTTGCTTTCTGCATGTTAGAAATGTCTCAGGATTGACTCCCGTATAGGATTTTTCCCCCCTCAGCTATTCAAAAGGGAAAATGTCATCTGTTGTAACAGCAGGTGATCACACAATTGTAAAACACTAATACCAGCTTCCCTAAAGTTTAGTTACTTACTGAAGATCACTAATGATACTACTTTTATTCTAGTGTCATAAGGATAGCACAGAAACAGAAGAAAATTGCTCTACATGAAAACCAATGTTTTGAGCCAGAGAGAAAACACCATATGGAAAATTGTTTTCTTTGGTATCATCATCATCATTTCTAGATAGTGATAAAAGCTTCTTATGATTTAGAAATAATTTTTATAGACATTCATATACCTCCATACATGCCTACATTCCCAATGCAGTTCCTAATCAGCTATTTATTTTAATCACAAAATCAGTTAAATTGCCAATATGCAATGCTTTTTGCAGTCACCATCATAGTATTTGGCATACAAATTCTACTTAGCATTTACTGCAAGAGCTTTCTACTCCTTGTACAAACATTCATCTGTATCCCATTCACTAGCTCCACAATATATTTTTTTCATTTAGGTTGCATTATCATTTAACATCAGAACATGAAACATCCTTGATATCTGTTTAGCATTTTTTAGAATGCTTCCCTCAATCTCTTTTGCTAAACTGGAGGAGGTTAGCCTCTATTTAACCTTTTATTTCACCACAGGAAATATTGAGGCCTTCTGTTGGATATAACAGCTTGGCTTTACTTGACATCTTCTTTGCAATAACCAAAATGAAGTTTTAGGAATTGTATAGACAAAATCATGATATTATTTTGTAGGGAAAAAAAAAAAAAAAAAAAAGATATTAAAAATTGTTCAGATTCTAGAAGCCCCTATTTTGTTATGATGTTCCAAATGTCTTTTTAAAATTTGATAATTCAAACTCCTTTTCTGGAGAGAGTGAAAATACAGAACACAAAGTTATACAGAGTTGGGAAATATAATCTGCTAGAAATCTTTAGCCAGTACTTCATACTGTGTTAAGGCAAACAGGTTAGTTGGATTTGTTTATTAAAATTACCCAAGGACAAGAAATTATTGCTGCATCACATAGAATAAATCTATTATACTTGAAATGCTTACGTATCACTGTTCAAAAATCACTGCAAAATATGCCAGTAATCCTAAAATTGTTAAATAGTGTGAAGATCAAAGAGGTTAAAGACAGGCAGGGAGTTATAAAATTGTGGAATGGTGAGGATATAGGTTGTAGTCAGCAAGGTAAATACTTCTGAATAGCATTAAGAAAAATAATTTAGTAATGACATTCTAACCTTTTACAGTTTATGCTATATTATGAAACTTAATTCTGCAATGCCTGTTCCTTTCTGAGACTGCATGAGTAGTAGCAATGGTTCCAAGTTTTCTTGTATGACCTTCTTCCTCCCCAGAACAGTTTTTTCCAATAGATGTTCAAGTAACTCTCCATTGTGCTTATCTCAGTACTTGATTTCTAGCTATCCATTCTTCTTCAACATTAATGTTAACTTGATTTATTATTATATTTTGAGTTTTTTGTTTTGTTTTGTTTATTTTTGTTATTGTTTAAAATGTTTATGTTCAGTTTAGGATTGGTAAGAAATTGTTACATCTTGATAAAATAAAATAATGAAATAAAATAAACAAATAAAAGTCCTTCTTCACAGACAAAAAAATTGACCTTTATATAGCTTAATTAATCCATTATTTATTTTGAGTAAAATAAGTTGGGTATCTGCAGGTACATTGACAGATTTGCATTCTTAGTTCTGCTGATACAGACGCTCACAGAGTAACATGTTCAACATGTGGAGGTGTTTGGCTTACTGGTAAAGAAGCTGAATTCAGCCAATTCAAAACAAATTCTTAATTATATTCTTGCATAAATGAGTTTGTATTTTAACAAGACAGTTCTGTAACCTGTATAGTGGTTATATATTCTATATTCAGATATATTCAGAATATATTCAGAATATTCTATATTCAGATATTCAGCTATTTTTAGAGCTCTTCAAGTGCATGACAAACAACCTAAATGGATATTTAGTTCTCAAGAACACACACAGTCTTCCAGTTAGCATGCTTCATGGTTTCTGATTATTTATACAGCAGTCACTCTTAAATTCACTAGCCATGAGATCTGCACGTGATTTAAGAAGGGGTAGTAATATTTTCGTAAGTTCTGCAGTGAAATCTAGAACGTACTGTTACCATCTGACTCTATGCTTATTCCAGCATCTGCAGAGACAGCAATATTTCTTACTTTTTACATTTTTTTTCTAGAATATTGCCTGGTTTTTACTTTTGTTTTTGTTTTTACTTTTCCTGTCATATTTCAATAATACTCAAGATTGAAAGAGATTTTCATAATGTGTTGAGGCTGGACTTCCTCCTGGAAGCAAACTAAAATTCTAGTAATCAGTATATTTATCAAAATCTTCAGCATTTAATAAGCATATTAGAATACTATGTTTTTATGGTATGTGATTGTTAGAATCAAGATTGCTAGGAAATTCTTAACTGAGCTGTGATTTCATTTGTACTGTGGTTTCTACGGCAACTCAGGCTAAATAAATAATCTAACCAATGCTACAGCATTCTTTGTTGTTTTTAATGTAAGTGAATGATTGCATCACTACCTTAACAACTCTGCTTACTTCGTTAGTTTGAGTTATTTATTCTTAGGAATACAGCCTTAGAGAAAACTTCTATGCTACATATGCTTTGATCAGAGAATATTCAATAAATCCAGTCAGTAATGACAAATATATTCATGCTATCAAATCTGCTTTATAGTTCTGATGATGGAAGTGTTTAAACTGCTGTAGAATTTTATTTTTTTTTAATGTGGAAATATTTTAATACTCTGAAGAACCTTCCTTTGTGAAACGGGAATTATTTTCAATTCTCTTTCACAGAAAAGAGAATTTCAATTCTCTTTCACAGAAAAACAATTCTCTTTCCTTCTAGAAAGTAAATTAAAGGTTGGATGGTTTCAGTTTCATTCTTGGTGAATTTCTGCAAACAAGACTACACTAAATGTAGAGTTTTACATCCAACAAGGCAGATCTATTCAAAGAATAGTTGATAAATGTGTACCAATTTTGAATGTTCTAATAAGTGAAACAGCAAAAAAAAACAGAACACAGTTTCCACAGACTTTTCTCTGGTAGGAATTTACAAACACAGCAGGGATGCAATTAATATTCTTTACACTGTGATTTGGAATGGAGGTAGCAAAATACGCAATGCTGAATGTAAGCTGGGTACCATGTCACCAAGGAAACAACAAAATGACTATCTAAAATGTGTGCTTGCGGCAAGGAAATCTGCAAAGATTTCTTGGAGAAAAATGCAAGTTCACTAGAAATTACAAAGAATTTGATAGCTTCATCTATTTTAAAGGCAAATAGAAACATTAATTAAGTTGCAGAGGGACTATTATTTTGGAAAATGCATAATCAATTTTGTAGATGTCATGATTTAAAATTTTATTCAAGCTCATAATGAAAGACAGGATGCAAAACTTAGTTAAATGCAGCTGTGTTTTCGCATGGCAGGAACAAAGGTGTTTTACAAACATTGTCATCTGTATGTTCTAATCAGGTAAGCTCAGACATCAGACATACCAGTTGAAGTTGTTCATTCAACTTATTTATTTGGCTCCTGTCAAATATCATAGGAAATATTATGCATAGCTTTTTTTAAATATTTTTATTTTATTTTATTTTATTTACTTATTTAATAGCTTACTTGTTGCCATTTACTTACTTACTTATTGCCATTTATATGAACTGATTCAGATGCTCACCAACAGAAACCTGAATGCATCTGTATGGGGGCAGAGCTGATGCTTTGTGTCCTTTTCAGAACTGAGCAGTATCATGTGAATGGCATATTAAATGCATAACAAATCTTAAAACTTGAGACTCAACAGCAAAGACTACATTTACTTCAAAAATATACGTGAACTAAAGTTGTCAAATAGAAAACTTTCATAGACTATGTTACTTTTCAAATCATATGAGGCAATTACCATTTAAAACAGGTATTAAATACACGTTATAGTATCTTTACACCGAATCTTCTTTACTATAAAAATAATTTCAACAGAATATTTTCTAGAGCATGATCAAAACTTTGCTCTTGACACACAGTATGATTTAGCAAAACATTGGGAACATTTTTTCTAAATGTCAGTATATGTATTTTTAGATGCTTGTTAGTACTGATTAAATGAAATTACAAGTTATTATGACAAAAAGATTTTCCTGCCATTCCATTCATTTACAATGCTATCTTCTCTGTATATGATTCAACTCCAGTCAATCCAAACCAGATTTAAAACCCAAGCAAATGGCTATTCTCTCAGTTTATTTCTGAATTAAGCTTAGGGTATGCACATTCTATGTTCTGAAAACTCATTTACATGAAAATGTCACATTAGCACAAATAATATTCTGAGAAGAAGTTGCCTCTTTCATCTGACATAAGACAGGTACAACACAGCAAATTTTATTCAGTTGGAAGTAACCTAAAGCAGCTTTAATTTAAATATCTACTTTGGAGAGCTCGAGAATTAAAACAGCCTACTTAGGTTTTTAATCTAATCAGATAGATTTTACATTCCATATTGCTTCATTAGCAATATCTGAGCAGACCAAAGTGTAAATATCCCTTCAATATACTGCTTCATTTAATAAGAATTTTTAAGAAGAAGGTCTTTTAAAAGATGAATTCTTCTCTTTTGTCTTCAGCAGTCATATTTCATGACACCTAGTTCACTACTTTATGAATAATTATTCCATCTACTAAAATATATGGAAATGTTACAAAAATCTAGATAAAAGAATTAAATACCCATATAATTTCTATGTCACTACGAAGCCATTAAGGTCTAAGTGAAATCCTTTAAGTTCTTCCAGTGTTGCATGAAGAGAGGGGGCAGACATGGAGACAAGGAAACAGATGCTTTGCAACACTCTCTAGAAGTCAATTGCAAAGAGTTTTGGAACCCTTGTTCTGCACAGCTCATTACTTGGAATTTCTTAAAAAACAATTCTGCTGTGTTTGTAAAGAGAGGAACAGAATACAAAAAATCTTAAACGGCTTGTAATGGAAGGTGTAAGTGTGTATCTTAGGATAGAGGAAAATAAACATCAAAGCTTTACATCTCAGTAAGACTGAAGCTGGAAATTGAAATGATAAGCATGTAATTAAGACAATAGGTAGATTTTTCCTTGGAAGGGAAGAAAAGAAGTAGGTCCAAAAGTCTAGCTGCTGTACATTAGGCCTATTTCTCCAACACTGATTTTGAACATCCAACATGCATCTCCAGAGAAATGCAAATCCAAGTCAGTTCATGTTATTGTTGGGATAAATGGCAGATTTGCCAATGAGATGAATCAACAGCCAGTAGAAAATTCAAATATTATGTGAGAAAGACCCAAACTGTTCTGCCAAAACCACCTTTGGTAGGAGTTACTTAAATTTATGTTGGTGGTTCTTTAATTGACTGACTCCAAAACAGGCAAACTCCAACACATGAAATTGTATCCTCTCTGTGTGTATGAGGATTCCAGTATTTTAAATCTCTCCTATTTAGCTGTTCACATTTTTGCTCTGAATAGCACTCTCTCAATCTCTAATTCTATTTTTCTATTTTTAATATTTTTATTAAAACTCAATTATAATGGAATATGACCCATTTTCTTTTTTTCTTTAACAGAACAAAAATAAGTTAGGATTCTGCCAATATTAGGAAAAACATTGTGTTCTCTATAATTTCTGTAGATAAACTGCTCAATAGGTTTCTCATTCTGAACATTTTTTAAATTCTCACTGACACAGATAACATCATCAATATCACTATAAGAATATTGTTTGGTCTCATTAAGAAATAAAAGGGAAGAAAACCAATATTCTTTTCATCCTTCCTTAGTCACTAGTTTTCAAAATTTTTAACAGTTCTCTAGGCTTATTTTTTCACTCTCTTTCTGATAGGTAGCCTACAAGTATTCAAGAAAAAAAGCATTATTCATCTAAAGTTAAGTTAGAATATACTTAGACGTTTAATGAATGAATGGTCCTTTTTTTTTTTTTTTTTTTTAAATCTCAAGTATTACTGTTTCAGTCTTCAGATATACATACAGATAATACATTTTGAATAGCATTTGTTGGTCTGATCTGAGAATGTATTTATGATCAAGCCATGTCAGCAGGCAGAGCTATTTTGGTGTAGTAGATGGGAGGAGGTGTCCTCCAGTAGACCTCCAGAAAGAATTATCTTTCAACTGGAGACAAATGGACCTTCCAAATCAATGCTTAGCTGATTCATTAGACTATCTAAAGAAAGTCTCATCATTTCCACCATGTCCGATACATAGATAAACACCCGTGTCAGCATTCTAAAGTTAAAAGAGCCCTTCCTCTTTAAAAATTTCATTTAGTTATGAACTTTCAGAAGCATTTTCTAAAGCATAAGTCCCATTTATCAGTACTGATTTTGACACAAGAACAAGGAACCAACCTGTTACTGAAAATAATATCGAGTAGATCAAATGAATTAGAGCATAACATAAACATTAAAAGAAAAGATACATGAATAGCATAGCTTTATAAAAGTCTTAATCCTTACATTCTCATAAGTTAAATTAATTATAGTTTAGAAAACAATGATAATAAGGATTGCCAATGATTAATCAATTAACCACCGTATGCTTGTGTAACTGGCAAAACTCTAGGAAATACAGTGACCTAATTGCTTTCTTCAGATAATGGAAAAATAAACTACAAAATGGATCTAAAACTAACAAACAAACAAACAAACAAAAAACAACCACTGGGAAAGAAAAGCCTTTTGTACTTGTATTCAAATGACTGTTGGGGAAAGCTCTCTTAAACAGGGAACAAAAAGCTGTAATACAGTTCAAACACGCAAAATTTTCATTAGATTGCACCAGGATTTCCTTATAGAGTATATCAAATATTTTCACTTATTCTAGTGACAATAACGACTCTAGTTTCTGCTCAATGAATATTTAACTCATCCGTCCATTTCTGAAGGTATAATTAGTTATATGATTTTATCTCTGGCTAGGGACTAGAAACCTGGATTCCCTACTCTGAGAGAGTACTGCCCCAGAAATTAGGTCAAAGCTATGCTTTTTTTTTTTTTTTTTTTTTTTTTTTTTTTTTTTCCCCCTGGAATAGACAAAATACAGAAAAATGGGTTATTACTTTAAGGTTTGGAAAGCAGCTTTTTCTCACCAAGCGTTTTACCATGAAAATTCATGTGGTAATATGGGTTAATGGCTGGTTACACCAGCAGTATTTTCTGAGCTCATTTTTACCATGGTTTCTGCAAAACTTCCAAATCCCCTGAGGTAACGAGGAACAAGATATCCCCGTAATGCTTCATGGCACAACCTTTACTTATGTCCCTCTTCAAAAGCTCTTCTCCTGCTTGCAAGTTTCATTCCTATGGCAGACTGTCCGATGGGGTGAAGAAGGGACAAGAACAGAATGGCTTCACTTTCAGCAGCTGTGATACCATTATTATTATTAATTATTATTCCTTCTGCAAAGGTTTCTAAAGCATACCTTTCACAACAAACAAAAGATACCATAAGCAACTCATATACTATGATCTTGACACAAACAAAACTCACTGAACTCAAAGAAAATTAAAAAGAATACAGAGTAAAAATAAACAAGTTTAAGGGAGGAACCTGAATGGACATGGGCCAAGGAAAAGAATGGATTTGACAAGCTGAAAGTCAGAAACTAGAAACCTATATGGCAACTTACCCAGAAACCTACATGGCAACTCTTAACACTTATGCAGTGGGTCTCTTATATGAATATATTTTAGACGAGCAAAAGGCTCTTTGGATATTACAAATTAGATATGCTATATGATTTTCTTTTATAAACTACGTTGTTTATAAACACACCCAGATCACCACAACAATTATGTTGACAGAAATAAACTTCTTTACCAAAAGGGTTGTTAGGCATTGGAACAGGCTGCCCAGGGAAGTGGTTGAGTCACCATCCCTGGAGGTCTTTAAAAGACGTTTACATGTAGAGCTTAGCAATATGGTTTAGTGGGGGACTTGTTAGTGTTAGGTCAGAGGTTGAACTCGATGATCTTGAGGTCTCTTCCAACCTAGAAATTCTGTGATTCTATGTGAAATAGTTCCTTTGATTTTTAAGCCTATTTAAAAAGGAGCAGCAACACTGAGTTCTGCAATTCTTTATACATGTCTCAGGCCATTTCAGTCTGTATGTCTACACAGAGGTACAGTATCCCCAAAACACGTTTGCAAACTGCAGGACAGTATATTTCACAGCAAGAGAAATAAGCAAAGAATTTGTTCAATGCCACAGGCAGTGACACCATAGACATAGCTGATGGTGCAAAGTTACATTTTTGTTGTTATCTTTCACTTGCTGGGATACTTACACTTATGCTTACTTCTTTATTTAAAATAAATAAATAAATGCATCCATCTTGACACTTTCTACAAGGCGCATTATTCTAGTTGTGTGCTCCTTACCTGCTTTGTTTCTTGCAATAAATGGCAGTAATCAGAAGAGCTTTAAATTAAGCTTTAAAGTAATACTTAAGCAGGAATGTTTCAGCAGCAGAGGGGCAGAGTTCATCTCTCTGCTTACACACACCTTGTCACACTGAAGACCACCAGCAGGTATCATTTGCTCTGCAAAAGTTTCCCAAAATGAACAAAATTTTTGTGATCTTTACTGCACACTCAGTAGTGAATAAACAGCAGCTCTGGAAAACGCAAACTCAAATTCATATGTCATGTCTCATTATAATCCAATACAGTTTGCAGAAAACCCTCCTGAAAATTATACTTGTTTATATTCTCAGTTGACTGGGCACTGCCATTTCTTCCTGTTGCCATTATTTCCATATGCAGATAAGAATTAAGGATTCACCACAACAGAAATAGATAATGGGAAAGTGTTTGAACCTACAGTGTGCATACAGAATGCATTAGGCATTCACCTGTGGTTGGAAAGAGGAACACCTTCCTCCAGAATCCTCAGGTGTCTGCATTCAATCACAGTAAATAGATAAGGCCATGCTAAGTGCAGTGTTTTCTCTGTCATAGGAAGATTCATAAACCACAGATCCCAACTATGCCCACATTTGAATTTTGCCATAGTATGTCAAATGTATAGATTCTCATTACTTCTGTGTAAACTGAAATTCTCTTAAAGAAGAAGAAAAAACCAACCAACCAACCAAACAAACAAAAAAAACCACAAAGCATACAATCGTACAGAGATGCTAAATTGCTCAGCTGCTAGATGCTTTTACATATTCTCTTATTTCTATATAACCCTGAAATGGAAGAAAAACAAAATTAATAATTCATTTTAAAATGACATCAGCTTGTTTGTAAAATGCAAATGTCCTTCTGCCTAAACCCAGTGACTCCTGGGGAGTTCTCTGCACTGCTAACATTCACTTTTGGATTAACATCGATATCTTACCTCTTCCTGTTTCTAGCAACTTTTTTCCCTATTGTCCTGTAACTGTAGTTGCCTGTCAACACATTGCGTTGCTCTTTTCCAACACTCATTCCTGCTTATTTGACTTCTGCTATTCTTTTCTTTGATACTTTGCAATAAATCTTTGCTAAGAACAGTATACTCCAAGCACTCATGCTACAGAAGCATTTTCTGACCGAGTCTGCCACCTTCTTTAAAATCCTATCTATTGAGTGTCCAAGCTATGATCTGAGAAACAGAACAAAGGATTAAGGGGCCAATGAGCAAAACACTGATGAGACAAAGCTTTTCTCAAATAATTCCAGCACTGATGTCACATAACTGATCAATAAAAAGAACAAACCCTAAATTATCACAATCCATACATGTTATGCATTAGCTGGAACAACTGCCAATCCTTCAACCCAATGAGAAAAGATTAATTAAAATAGATGTTACTTCCCAGGTGAAGAAAAAATTGTAAAGCAGGACATAACCCACATTTCCTCATAGGCTGTCTTCTTAGAAAAGACAGGAGGAATACTGAGGGGACTGCAGCCATAGTTTGAGGGTCAGAAATCTTTGGACATTTCCCCCTTCCGTGACATCATTGTGGTGTGCATTAGATGACTGCAGACAACAGAGAAATAATTTCTGAATTATTTTCATTTTTAATTTGATATATCATGTCTTAAGTATCCTATCTCCAATGTGCATTCTCATGATTCTTCTTTCCATTTCTTTTAATGTAAGAAATTTCAGGGTTATGCTGTGGTGTATATGCTGAACACTTAACAACAATACAAGGGTGTTTCTGCAATGCACTGCAATGCCGGGTGAGTGTGCTGAAGCTACCTCAATATCCATGCAATATAGCAACATGCTATATTGTGATTAATCACATGTGATAAAGCATTATTCCATGAAGGATATGTTTGTTTGAATGTGGCTTGGGTATCTCCAACACATCATGCTATTGTGTCTTGTAGTCATTCTCTTCGATCTATGTTATGGATTTTCAGTATTTCTCTACTTCAGATGAAATACAGCATACTATACCTTAACTTTACCAAACATTTTTCTTCATCTTCCTAAGAAATGTTTGGTGTAGTTCTGCAGTTCAGGAGAGAACAGCAAGAAAGATAAGACCACAGGGATAATCTAGTAAGTCTATTCAGAGGATTGGACTGACAAGTCAGATACAGTTTGTGTTATTTATATGTCAGTATTCCTCATTAAGTAGCCAGTGGTTATGGAAGCAGTACAAAATATATTTGATGTACAGGATTCTATTATTTAAACAATTCTGATTATCTAAGAAGATACTGCCATTGGCTACAAAATCAGCTTGTTTCAGAGAATGGTAGAGGAAGAGAACAGCAGAGGATTATACATAAACTTAAAAATAAAATGAATAAATACAATCTTTTGATGATACAAAAGAAACAGTTAGGGAAAGAACTGTGCCACTTTCTTTTGACAGATGTTTGTTTGGGGATCTAGTCATGTACGTCTTCCTGTAAGCACAGTCCAATCTTCTCTCTTACCTTCAAAACACTCTTTTAAATAGACAGTTTAATTACTGCCTGTGTTCACTAGTTTTCTGCAGGGTACATTCACTCCACAGTTGGCTTAGGGATACTGAGCCTCTGGCAAAGAACTAGCATAAAATTAGCCTTCGTGTCTTGCCCCTTGAAAATATTTCTAGATACCTGAAGTAGAAAACTGACAGCTGGGTATTTGCCATCATCTAAATATCAGAATTACTGGCTTTGTCCTGAAATGCATGCCCTTATGACATGGAGATAGAAATGGCATTACGAAAAATTAAGTCAAGCACACATTTATTTTGAAAGTTACATGTATTGCACGTTAATCCTGGTAGGCAACTAAGCACTACACAGTTGTTTGCTCACTCCTCCCCAGTGAGATGGGGAGAGAAATGAAAAGGTTAAGTGCAAAACCTTATGGGTTGAGATGAAGACAGCTTGATAGATAAAGCAAAAGCCGCATGTCCAAGCAAAGCAAAATAAGGAGTTAATTCACTATGTCCCATTGGTGCACAGATGGTTAGCTATTTCCAGGAAAGCAAGGCTTCATCATGTGTAATAGGTACTTGGTAAAATACATGTACATGCCATAACCCTGACTTCCACCACCCTCCCTCTTTTCTCCCAGCTTTTATGGTATGGGATATGCCTTTGGTCAGTGAGGTCACCTGTCCTGGCTGTGGCCCCTCCCAGCTTGTGGTGCACCCCTAGTCTGCTTGCTGGTGGGGCAGCGTGAGAAAATGAAAAGGCCTTAGCACTCTGTAAGGACTGCTCAGCAATAGCTAAAACATTGGTGTGTTATCAACACTGCCTTGGTCATAAACCCAAAACATAGAACTATGTGTGCTACTATGAAGGAAGTTAACACTATTGCAGCCAAAACCAGTACTAAGGTACATACTGGTATATGGAAGTCAATAGTGTCAGAGAAAATCTTTGAGGAAGCTACCAAAATACTCTTTATATCTCCTGCTTGATTTTCTCTCTTGTTAAGTTCTTCATCATTGAAAGGCAATATTTATGTATTCATTGCCTGCTAGAATAGCAGCAAGAATTAATCCCTCAAAAATAACTATAAACTAACTCGTGAGCAGAACACATATCTGATCCTCAACTGCCCACTGTGCAGCACAGAGGTAACTTGCAACATCCATACTGCAAAGTGTCAACAGTTTGGTGATTACCCCAGGGCTATATCCACCACGTTCACCACATGAGGGAACATCCGTAGCCACATCTTACCAATGCTCATGCTGGCAAGGATTATTAGCTCAGACTTAGCACCACATCCCCTGCAGGTATTCAGCATCTGCACCCAACTGGCTTAACCTGAGGTCTGCTGAGGGTGTCCCTGAATCACTTTCCCCTGTAACTGGTTCCAGGTCAATCATCCACCTGGTTTCTTCACATCTACCTGGCAGATATTCATGGGAGACTGTCGTGGTTTAACCTGGCCGGCAGCTAAACACCACGCAGCCGTTCGCTCACCCTCCCCCCTCCCTCTCTGGGACGGGGGAGAGAAATGGAAAGTGAAGCCCATGAGTTGAGATAAAGACAGTTTAATAAGACATGAAAATAATAATAACAAAATAATAATAATAATAATAATAATAATAATAATAATAATACAATGGTGATAATAGGAAAGTAATAATAATATGTACAAACAAGTGATGCACAATGCAATTGCTCACCACCCGCTGACCGATGCCCAGCCTAACCCCGAGCAGTCCGGCCCCCTCCCCCTGGCTAGCCACCCCTATATATTGTTTAGCATGACGTCAGATGGTATGGAATACCCCTTTGGCTAGTTTGGGTCACCTGTCCTGGGTCTGTCCCCTCCCAGCTCTTACTGCACCCCCAGCCTGCCTGTTGGCAGGACAGAGCGAAAGGCTGAGATGTCCTTGGTTTGGTATAAGCACTGCTCTGCAACAATTAAAACATTGGGGTGTTATCAGCACTCTTCTCATCCTAAGCCAAAACACAGCATTCCACCAGCTACTAGGAAGAAAATTAATTCTGTTCTAACTGAAACCAGGACAGAGGCACTTCTGGATTTCCCCAGTCCTGTGCTGTCCTTCCTTCAGGCTTGTTTCTGGTTCTCTATCAATTGCAGCATCCAGCAGATGCTGTGAATTATGCCTATGATAATGGTACCAATGGATCTCACATCAGCTCACGATCCCTAAAGAGCAGATTGAATTTCAATTGTTATCAAAAGCTCATTTACATAAATACAGTATTTTGAAAATGTTTATAAAGAAGAAAGTATGTTCATAGCACAAACATTTAACCATATGCAGATCCAGAGTGTCAAAAAATATAGTGAAGAATTTTTACAGCCACTTGTTTTTTAGGTCATCAGAAAAAGCAGACCACGAATCACAATGACTTACCACACTGTCTTGCTCAGCAAATTTTTTTTTTTAGGATAAAGTGCAAACACTAAAAATGCTTAGCACTTATATATCGAGCAATGCCATTGTAAATTTACTGCACTTATTAAATTGTTGGAAGCATCTGTTTTGTTGGTATTTAAAACTGGATACAGGCTGAGGTATGAAAAATATGACAGCAGCACTTCTCCAGGTGCCAGTTCACAAAGTTCACACTGTGTTGACCACCACATTGCTCTCCCATAGCAACAACTATATCCATATTCTACTCCAGGTAGGAAGATTTAATGTAAATGCAAATGAAGTTTAGGGTAAAAATCGAATACAGCTCCAGAAATATTTTGTCTATTTTTAACACTACCCTAATAATTACTGTTGGATATTAAGAAGAAACAAAGCCATTGTTAGGGGTTTTAATGCAACAAAGCATCCTAACAATCAGCTTGTGATAAGGACCTTGAAAGGGTTTTAAATGCAAGATGCCCAGTTCTGAGCTGATATTAGCTGAGAGACTTTGGAACTTGGAAGAACATTTTAAGGTGAATGGGAAGATTAAGACTGTCTGTGAAAAACCTATATATAATTATGAATGACAGAAGGAAATTGCACTGTATTCTCTCTTTAGTGAAAAAGATGGGGAGTGACAAATAAAGGATGACAAAACATGCTTCATAGTTATTTGTTTTATGCTCATTACACAGTTGACTTCAGCAAATAAAAATAGCAAATGTTAATTGGCTACCAGAATATCAACGTTTACATAAATAATGAGAATCACTATGACATCTTGAAATAGAATAAAAGTGGAATGATCTTTCCTATGTCAGGGTGGGAACTGAAGTAAATAAAGGTGCTACAGATTTCAGAGATGCTACTTTAGATGGGCTGCAAGTTCACGGAGATTACAAAAACAGTAAATTACAATACCATATAACAGCAGTGACTCATTTTCTCTCATATTCCCTGATGGCAGATGTTTCCTGAAGTTGGTAGGGAGCTTTTCTTCTGGGTATATTTTCTATTCAGGTTTTGTATGGGGCTTGCAATTTTTTCCAGAATTTGATATGTACCACTCTCAGAGGGTAAAATATTACATTTTTCTGCTTTGGTATGACATCATAATAACTGTTCAGCTAGCCAGCAGAACCAGCATAGCACAAAAGCACTCCACAAGCACTGGTCTTGATTTCTTCCAAAATTCCCAAAGCAAGAGCAGAAAGTCACTGCAGAGCTCTACGTGGTAAGAGTAAGGAAACAGCTCACCCCCTGTATCTAGATTATAGAATAATATTAGATGTATAAAGAGAATATAATCTCCAGAGAAAGCATATTTAATGCTATCATGGAAAGATGAGATAGCGAAAGATGCAAGGACCTCAGCTATCCAAAGAAGCAGAGAAGCAGAGTTTCCCTGGCTCTGCACCCTATAACCAAGAAAAAGAAAAACAATATAATCAAGATTTTATGGAAAATATATTTGTTGTAAATGACAATGCACCAATAAGAGAAGGAAATTCATTGCTTGGTTGCTTATTTTAAAAATAGGACTGCACATTAAAAGTGAGTTTACTAAGTAATAGTGCCAGCTCACAGGCAGCCTTGAGTGTTCCCACTAGCTCTTATTGTTCATTCTCCTTTCATGCCACAGAGAAGTCAAAAGTACTCAGGGCTCCACTCCCTTTCTAAATCCTACAAATTAATATTCTTTCTGTCATCTGGAGCTCTCCTCCAAAGCCAAGAGTCACTTGAGTGTTTCAACTCAGAATATTTCTGATATTGCCATAGATCACCAAAGTTGACATTTAGAGACAATATATTCAAATTATACAGTGTGAAGTTTATGTAAAACTTACTTGTTTATTATTTGAAGTTTATATAATGTTAACTGCTTCATATATATTTGGAGGGTTTTAAGAAGCATTTAAACTGGATTTTTTTTTTTTTTTTTTTTTTTTTTTTTTAAGAGTGCAGAACAGATTTTTTTACATGCTTGAAGAAAAAATTAATCTGCATGGTTATTACATGCACATTAGCAGCCCTGTTTGAAATGCAAATTCTCATTCTGGCTCGAAGTAAATTACCCTGACATTGGTGAGAAAAGAAGCCAAGTTCCTCTGTAGTGTTTGTACAGTGTTGTCACTGAGGTAACATTTGGAGCCCTTTTGCACATTTTCTGTTTATTAGATAGCTGCTGGCTACAGAGTGAAATCCCTTTGTGGTCATCCATCTTGCTCACCCGTTGTCTCATATGCACAATAGCAACGGTCAGCTGGATCTCCCAGATCTGCAGATCTCCAATGTACCTCGTATATTGGATAGCTTGTACTGCCACGGCAGTCCACATGGAATTGAAACTAGTGCTTGGAACAGCTCCCTCTAAGAACTTTTGGATTTCCATGTTGAAAACCAGCTTTCAAGATTATAGCATATAAATACCCCTATAATAAAACATGTACAAGGGCCTGGTAATCAGGATAAAAATTATAAATAAATATTAATAACAGACATAAAAGAAAAAAAAAAAAAAGTGATGAGTGATCTGTTTGTAAATCTTGTGGATGTTTGGATGTTACCAAACTTAAAGATAACATCTTTTGATCTCTTTGTCTTTTGTAACCTAAATCTCTACTGAAAGAAAGGAAGAAAGGAAGAAAAGGAAGAAAAGGAAGGAAGGAAGGAAGGAAGGAAGGAAGGAAGGAAGGAAGGAAGGAAGGAAGGAAGGAAGGAAGGAAGAAAGGAAGGAAGGAAGGAAGGAAGGAAGGAAGGAAGGAAGAAAAACACATAACACTTTATTGCAGAATGTTAAAAGCTAAATTAAACAACCCATTACCCAACCTGCTTATGACCAGCAATGTTGTATAATTAGAAACAAATACTTAAATACTTAAATACTTATCTCCCTGTCCTGGTTTCAGTTAGGACAGAGTTAATTTTCTTCCTAGTAGCTGGTAGAATGCTATGTTTTGGCTTAGGATGAGAAGAGTGCTGATAACACCCTGATGTTTTAATTGTTGCAGAGCAGTGCTTAAACCAAGCCAAGGACGTCTCAGCTTCTCACTCTGTCCTGCCAACGGGCAGGCTGGGGGTGCAGTAAGAGCTGGGAGGGGACAGACCCAGGACAGCTGACCCAAACTAGCCAAAGGGGTATTCCATACCATCTGATGTCATGCTAAACAATATATAGGGGTGGCTAGCCAGGGTGGGGGGGCCGGACTGCTCGGGGTTAGGCTGGGCATCGGTCAGCAGGTGGTGAGCAATTGCATTGTGCATCACTTCTTTCGTACACATTAGTAGTAGTACTATTATCATCATTATTGTTATTATTATTATTGTTGTTATTATTTTCCTGTCTTAATAAACTGTCTTTATCTCAACTCACAGGCTTCACTTTCCCATTTCTCTCCCCCATCCCAGAGAGGGAGGGGTGAGGGTGAGTGAACAGCTGTGTGATGTTTAGCTGCTGGCCGGGTTAAACCACAACAGTAGCCTTTGGCGCCCAACATGGGGCTCGAAGGGTTGAGATAACGACAGATCTGACCAGAGTGTGTTAAACTAAAATTGGTATAAGTATTAGACCTGCTTAATAGTTGCTTGTCATAATGCTGATTGCTTTAATCTCAAGTCTGCTGCGCCTGTTTTCCAAATTGAGTATTATAGCACGTTATTTTCCATATGTGCTCTCTGTCATGTTGTTTATCCTTTCCAGGCCCTGGTTTAAGTTCAATATGGTACTGTGTGTTGTAACAGTGGCTTATGAGCCGATGATATTTCTGGTCATGACTCTAACTTGGTATTTGTACTCAGCAATGTCGTCGACTCTATACTTTGGAAACCATATCTCGGAAACTATTAGCAATTCCACCTATTGCCTTTTTTCATCAGTGAATCAATCTGTGGAGGGGAAAGGAGAATATATTTTTTCTTACTTGTTCACTCTCCCTTTCTCCTTCACCATACCCTTATCCTCCTTGATCATTCTCCCTTTCTCCTTCATCACCCTCTTATCCTCCGAGCTTGTTACAGTAGTTCTCCAAGATATTGAATATCCTTGGGATACTCAGACCAGCATGTTCTTGTTGTTATGCCTCCTGAATGTGCTTCAGGTTTTGCTTAAAGTTAAACAACTACTTAGGAATCTCATCCAGAGATCTTCCTGGAGGCAGGATAGTTGTGAGTGGCAGGGAGTATGGGAGGATATGGGCAGGTTTCTAGAGCAGTGGGCACCTACAGTGTTTTGGAAATTCACCCCTGAACAACTGCAAAATCCTAAAAAACTGGTAGAATTCTTAAAAGAAAGGTGTCATGACTCTGGCAGTTCCAAAGTGACACAAATCATTGTAACATGCTGGAGCCTGGCTCATACCTATCGAGCTACAATTGATACTACTATCAACTTAGTGACAGACCCTGTGGCCACTCCAAGTCCTGTGACACACCCAACAGCCAGTCCAACCCCTACAATGGACTCTGCAGTCACTCCAGCTCCTGCAGCCACTCCAGTTCCAGCTCCTGCAGCTGCTCCAGTTCCTGCAGCCACTCCACCTCCTGCAGCCGTTCCAGCTCCTGCAGCCACTCCAGCTCCACCTCCTGCAGCCACTCCAGCTCCTGTGGCTGGGTCAGAGAAATGAGCTGTAGCAGTGCAAGTTGCCCCTGTAGAGAAGGTGAAAAAATGGTATAGAGATTCTGGTTGTTTAGAACGTAGAGAGTCTTCTGCCAAATCTATAGAGACGACAATGCTGGGCCATCAGGGATTCGGGAGGAGGAAGATGAGGATGCTGAAAAATCAACAGTAACTACCCGAAACCTATACCAGCATGAACTACGAGATGTGCAAAAAGATTTTGGTTGTTGCATAGGTGAGCAGCTTGTCAACTAGCTGCTCCAGTGCTGGGACACCGGAGCCAATTTTGTGGAATTAGAGGGCAGAGAAGCCAGACGGATGGGATCCCTTGCTAGAGACGCAGGCATTGACAAAGCAATTGCAGATGGAGCACAATCTCACAGCCTCTGGAGGCGTCTCCTCTCAGCTGTGAGGGAAAGGTGTCCCTTCAAGGATGAACTTGTATGTCTACCAGGCAAGTGGACCACTATGGAGAAAGGAATCCAGTACCTGAGGGAATTAGCCATACGGGAGGTGATTTATGAGGACCCAGACCTCAGACAAATGTCCACAGATCCAGATGAAGTCAGGTGTACACAACCTCTGTGGTGGAAATTTGTACGGAGTGCACCATCATCATATGCCAACTCATTGGCAATAATGGCCTGGAAAGATGATGAGGAACCCACAGTGGATGAAGTGGCTAAACAACTTCGGCAGTACATAGAAAGTCTCTCCTCTTCCTTACAGGCCTGTGTCTCAGCTGTGGAGGAACTTTCTGAAGAGTTCCACCAACTTAAAGAGAATCTATCTTCCTCCCCACCTGAACAAACCAGTGTCCACCAACTAAAAGAGAACACTTGGGAGAAACTTTCTGAAAAGGTTCACCAACTTGAAGAGAGATTATTTTCCTCCCTGTCTGTACAAACCAGTGTCTCAGCTATCAGTGGTAATCGTTCATCCACACAAGGAAGATGATATGGTGGGTAATCACCCTGTGCCACTCTGTGGTTTTACTTACAAGACCATGGAGAAGACAGGAGAAAATGGGATGGAAAATCTACCTTGACCCTAGAGGCATGGGTACGTGGGTTGAAAAAGAAAACAATCAGGAAAAAGGGATTCTCTGAAAAGCTTGCTGCTCCAACTTCCAGCAGACAGTCCTTCAAACACAGAAATGAAGAAGCTTCTGACCAGGATTAGGGGGGCCCTGCCTCCAGCCAGGGGGAGGAAAGGGACAATCGAGTTTATTGGACTGTGTGGGTTCGATGGCCTGGCACATCAGACGCACAGAAGTATAAGGCTTTAGTAGACACCGGTGCAAAATGTTCTGTAACACCATCGAGCTATAAAGGGACAGAGCCCATCTGTATTTATGGAGTGACAGGGGGATCTCAGCAGTTACTCGCTCACCCTCCCATCTCCCTCTCTGGGATGGGGGAGAGAAATGTAAGATGCTGACATTCAGCTTAGACTCAGGTGCGGCTTCAGAATTTATAACTAGAGAGATGGCTGGAGCCTCCCTCAGGGGAATAATGCTGACAGATCCTAACAGCCGCAATGCCACAGATCTTTCATTATTCTCTCACTGTAACACAGATACAGGAACAATTAATATTCTTCTAAAATACTGTTTCTATATTCCAGTATTGAAATGATGTTTGCCTATACTTAATTAATGACATAAACTTGTATATATATATTTTTTTTAAATTTTACTTTCTCTAAAGAGTGGCTTTACTTTTAACCTTTCTGGAAATGATAAATTGAATTAAACCTTACCTTATTAGCAACTTGGGACTGAAAAATTGAAATTACCATATATGTGTGACAAGTTGAACTATGAAGTGCTTCATAGTTTTAGATAAAAATCACCTTTAAAACATACAGTACTTTGTTTAGGATCATCATTACAGCTTAGACACTTATACAGCACCTGATCACTGACTCCCTTCCTGTACTCAAATTTCTTGTAGGTCAATTAGGAAATCTTAAATTAATTTATAGAAGAATCACCAAAAAACCACAAATCTTTATTTTTATCCCATTTTGCCTTTACATTAAATATTAATATACAGTGTTGGTCTTTTATTGTAAAATCCAATTGACTTCAATGGTACAGATCTAAAATGGATTTAAGAATTCATACGAATCACAGAATCACAGAATTTCTAGGTTGGAAGAGACCTCAAGATCATCGAGTCCAACCTCTACCTAACGCTAACAATCCCCACTAAACCATATCCCTAAGCTCTACATCTAAACGTCTTTTAAAGACTTCCAGGGATGGTGACTCCACCACTTCCCTTGGCAGCCTGTTCCAGTGTCCAACAACCCTTTCGGTAAAGAAGTTCTTCCTAACACCTAACCTAAAACTCCCCTGGTGCAACTTAAGCCCATTCCCCCTCGTCCTGTCACCAGGCACGTGGGAGAACAGACCAACCCCCACCTCGCTACAGCCTCCCTTGAGGTACCTATAGAGAGGGATAAGGTCGCCCCTGAGCCTCCTCTTCTCCAGGCTGAACAAGCCCAGCTCCCTCAGCCGCTCCTCGTAGGACTTGTTCTCCAGGCCCCTCACCAGCTTCGTCGCCCTTCTCTGCACCCGCTCAAGTACCTCGATGTCCTTCTTGTAGCGAGGGGCCCAGAACTGAACACAGTACTCAAGGTGCGGCCTCACCAGAGCTGAGTACAGGGGGACGATCACCTCCCTAGCCCTGCTGGTCACACTGTTCCTGATACAAGCCAGGATGCCGTTGGCCTTCTTGGCTACCTGAGCACACTGCTGGCTCATATTCAGCTGACTATCCACCATCACTCCCAGGTCCTTCTCTGCCTGGCAGCTCTCCAACCACTCATCTCCCAGCCTGTAGCTCTGCTTGGGGTTATTGCGCCCCAGGTGCAGGACCCGGCACTTGGCCTTGTTGAACTTCATGCAGTTGACCTCAGCCCATCGGTGCAGCCTATCCAGATCCTCCTGCAGAGCTTTCTTACCCTCGAGCAGATCGACACACGCACCTAACTTGGTGTCATCTGCGAACTTACTGAGGGTGCACTCGATGTCCTCGTCCAGATCATTGATGAAGATATTAAAGAGGACCAGCCCCAGCACTGAGCCCTGTGGGACTCCACTAGTGACTGGCCTCCAACTGGACTTGACTCCATTCACCACGACTCTTTGGGCCCGGCTATCCAGCCAGTTTCTAACCCAACGAAGCGTGCGCCAGTCAAAGCCAAGAGCAGCCAGTTTCTTGAGGAGAATGCTGTGGGAGACGGTGTCAAAAGCCTTGCTGAAGTCAAGGTAGACCACATCCACAGCCTTTCCCTCGTCCACCCAGCGTGTCACTTTGTCATAGAAGGAGATCAGGTTTGTCAAGCAGGATCTGCCTTTCACAAACCCATGCTGACTGGGCCTGATTGCCTGCTTGCCCTGCAAGTGCTGCATGATGACTCTCAGGAGGATCTGCTCCATGAGCTTCCCTGGCACTGAGGTCAAACTACAGGCCTGTCAAACTGACAGGCCTGTAGTTTCCCGGGCCTGCCCTCCGGCCCTTCTTGTAGATGGGCGTCACATTTGCTAGCCGCCAGTCAACTGGGACCTCCCTCGATCGCCAGGACTGCTGATAAATGATGGATAGTGGCTTGGCCAGCTCCTCTGCCAGTTCTCTCAGTACCCTTGGGTGGATCCCATCCGGCCCCATTGACTTGTGCACATCCAAGTGCCGTAGCAGGTCACCAACCAGTTCTTCGTGGATAGTGAGGGCCACATCCTGCTCCCCATCCCCTTCCACCAGCTCAGGGTACTGAGTATCCAGAGAACAACCGGTATTGCCGCTAAAGACTGAGGCAAAGAAGGCATTAAGCACCTCAGCCTTTTCCTCATCTCTTGTAACTAAGTTTCCCCCCGCATCCAGTAAAGGATGGAGATTCTCCTTAGTCCTCCTTTTTGTGTTGATGTATTTATAGAAACGTTTTTTGTTATCTTTAACGGCAGTAGCCAGATTGAGCTCCAGATGAGCTTTGGCCTTCCTAATTTTGTCCCTGCACAGCCTCGCTACATCCTTAAAGTCCTCCCTAGTGGCCTGCCCACTTTTCCAAAGATTATAAACCCTCTTTTTTCTCCTAAGATCAAGTCACAATTCTCTGTTAAGCCAGGCTGGTCTTCCCCGCCAGCTTGTCTTTGGGCACGTGGGGACAAACTGTTCCTGCGCCATTAAGATTTCCCTCTTGAAGAGCGCCCAGCCTTCCTGGACCCCTCTGCCCTTCAGAACCGCCTCCCAAGGGACTCCACCAACTAGTGTCCTGAGCAGCTCAAGGTCAGCCCTCCGAAAGTCCAATATAGCGGTTTTACTGGTCCCCTTCCTGGCCTCGCCAAGAATAGTGAACTCCACCATTTCGTGGTCACTCTGCCCAAGACAGCTCCCGACAATCACATCCTCCACCAGTCCTTCTCTGTTTGTGAAGAGAAGGTCTAGTGGGGCACCACCCCTGGTAGGTTCACTAACCAGCTGCATCAGGAAGCTATCTTCCACGCTCTCCAGAAACCTCCTAGACTGCTTTCTCAGGGCTGTGTTGTGCTTCCAGGATATGTCAGGGAAGTTGAAGTCCCCCACGAGTACAAGAGCTGACGATTTTGCAACCTCTGTCAGCTGCCTGTAGAATTCCTCATCCGTCTCCTCATCCTGGTTCGGCGGTCTATAGCAGACCCCGACCAGGACACTAGCCTTGTTGTCCCTGCCGATCCTAACCCAAAGGGACTCAACCTTGTCATTCCCAGCCTCGAGTTCTACAACCTCGAAAGACACTCTAATATAGAGAGCTACACCACCACCCCTTCTGTGCTGCCTGTCCCTTCTGAAGAGCTTATAGCCAGGCATTGCAGCACTCCAGTCATGAGACTGGTCCCACCACGTCTCTGTGATGGCAACCAAGTCGTAGCTTGCCTGCTGCACGATGGCTTCCAGCTCCTCCTGTTTGTTACTGTGGTGGTTTTACCGTGCTGGGCAGCTAAACCCCACAACCGCTCTCTTACTCCCCCTCCTTTAGATAAGGAGGGGGAGAAGTAAAGCAAAGAACAACTCACGGGTTGAGATAAGGATAATTTAATTAAAGGGAAATAATTATAATAATTAAATAAAGACTACCATGAACTAAACAATTTAACTAAGGGGAAATAAAAGGGAAAGGGGAAAAAGGGAGGAAAACAAACAAACAAAATAAATGAAAGCTATATGGAAGTACAGAGGAAAGAAATTACTCTCTACTTCCCACAAATGAGCGATGATTGACCACGTCGTTGAAGCAAGGCCTCAACGCACGCAGCCGGTGTTCGAGAGGAGGACCGACGTCTTCTCAACGAGAGCCCACCCCTCCCCTCTTCTTCCTGTTTCCACCTTTTATTGCTGAGTGTGACACCACATGGTATGGAATATCCCTTTGATTGGTTTAGGTCAGCTGCCCTAGTGATGTTTCTCTCCTCACTTTTTTGCCCACCCCCTAGGAGGGTTAGAGAAAGGCCCAATGCTGTGCCACTGCTGCTCAGCAGTAGACACAACACTGGTGTGATAACACTGCTGTTCCAGCTACAAGTACAGAGTATGGCACTGTATGGGCTGCTGCCGGGAAAGTTAACATTCCAGCCAGACCCAGTACAGTTACCCATGCTGTGTGCATTGGTGTAGATGCACTTTGGCTGGGCCATTGCCTTATCCTCTGGCCTTGCCATTGCTTCCCCTGGCACAGCCCCAACAATCCTTGCTTCAGCCCCATCCCCCTTCCTACCTAGTTTAAAGCCCTCTCAATGAGCCCTGCCAGCTCCTGGCCCAGGATCCTTTTTCCCCTAAAAGATAGGGACCCGTCTGCGGCCATCAGGCCAGGTGCTGAGTAAAGTGCCCCATGATCAAAAAACCCAAGATTTCTGCGTTGGCACCAGCCCCAGAGCCACGTGTTTAACAGGTGGGCTTTCCGTGTCCTCTCTGTACCCCTCCCTGCCACCGTAGGGATGGATGAAAACACCACCTGCACTCCCGCTCCATCCACTAACCGACCCAGCCCCCTAAAGTCTCGTTTGATAGCCTTCAGGCTTCTCTCTTCAATGTTGTCACTGCGCGCCTGGACTATCAAAAGAGGATAATAATCAGAGGGGTGTACCAGGTTGGGAAGCTTCCTGGCAACGTCCCTGACCCTGGCCCCAGGGAGGCAGCAGACTTCCTTACGGGTAGGGTCAGGCCGTCAAATAGGGCCCTCTGTTCCCCTGAGAAGAGAGTCTCCCACAACAATAACCCTTCTTTTATTCTTGGTGGAGGCAGTCCTGAGGCGTGGAGTCGACCTCTTCGCCCTAGGCATCCTCCTGGGAACACTTGCTACCTCTTCCTCGGCTACTGGTCTGTCGAGCTCCAGGGCCTCAAACCTGTTGTGTAAGGGCACCTGGGAAGACGGGGCCGGAAGGGGAGGGCATCGCCTGCGATGTCAAGCAGGGACCTGTTTCCATTCCTCCTCAACTCCCAGATTCCCTCCCTCTGCCCGACGGCTACAGGGCAGGGGGTCCACCCCCATTTGAGGAGTCTCACCTCGGTACCTCCCCTTGAGGCCCTGCAGAGAGTTACGCCACAAGTCTATCTCTCGCTCACACTCCCTGATGGCCCTCAACCTCTCCACCTCCTCCTTGAGCTCCGCCACCATGCGGACCAGGTCATCCACCTGCTCGCACCTCACGCACACAGTTTCTCTGCTTCCAGCCGATGGCAGCAACAGGCTCAGACACTCCCTGCATCCGGTGGCCTGAACTGCAGCATTTTTTAACGGGTAGTCGGTCTGGGTGTGTACCGACTTCCTGGAGAGCGCACTGTGCCTGGTGGAGACCATTATCACCTAGCTAACGGCTGTCGTTACAGGAGGTGTTCGTGTGGGCAGGGGGAGCGCTCTGCCCTGCCTGCGCGAACTGTTTTTTTTATTAAAAAAAAAAAAAAAACAAAAACAAAACACAAACAAACAAAAACAAACAAACAAAAAGACCACAAGAAACCCAACAACAACAAAATGAGTATACATCCAATGTACAGAACGAAAAGTTATCTCACACTATGGTGCTTCATCTTAACATAGACAATTTCTCTCTTCACTAAATAGAATAGTTTGCTCGAGAGTCTCTGCAAGGTTTAATTACCCACAGCAAATAGTTCTGATTTCTACATATATATATATGTTCTATTTTATTTTCATAGCAGCCATACATTTATTATTATTTTTTTTTATGACAGCCTGCTATTATTTGTTCTGTTATGTACTGTAACCAAACAATTACTAAGAAAGCCATTTTTGGTGATATGACTGATGGCAACAGCATTTCAGGAATAATAAATATGAACTTTCTAATTTAATAAATATCCAGTTTTACCACATTTATCTTCTCTAAAATTTAACTGCATGTATACAAGGTGACCAACACTTAAGGTATTTCAGTAAACCAAAACCACCTTGTGTTACAGATACACACATTTTTTTCTTAGTTTCCTAAGCATTTTATATATAAGGTTGTGTTGAACCTACTCACACAAGCAAGCTAACTGAAATCAATGGTATTATTCATTTGCATGATGAGTACAAATACATAAAAATGCTCTGTTAGAGAAAAAAAACTGATACATTTTAAGGTAATTCTGAAGTTCTTTCTGAGCTCTAGACATCAAATCCCATGCAAAATCACAAACTGAGTTTAAAAAACGTTGGGCACCAACATAGAAGCCAAGTAGAATTAGATTCAATCCTCAATGAAAAGTTTTAATAGCATAACAGCTTCCTTTTTTGTTTGTTTGTTTGCTTTGGATTTTGCCTCCAGAATGCACAGAGCTGGAGCCCTTGAGGCAAAACTTTTCTCATGAAATTATATATACCTTGGAAAGCATAAATGCAATAGAGGATTTAAGCAGCAATGCTTTTATTGTGGGCAACGTGCTAAATCTAATCAGTTTGCTTCCTCTACTTGTCTGACTTTTTAAGAAATAATAGCTACTTAGGGTAGCAAGTGGCCCAGGTGATAGTATCTAAGCTTTTGTTTCTTAAAACAAACAAAAAATATTTTAAAAGAGACAAAAACAATCAGAAATATTATTTCCCATTAAATATTTTCTATTAAAAATACTAAAATGAGATCCATCAGCAAATAATAAATATATCTGATTTGAATCAATAAAGTGTACGTGTAATTCACTTTTTGTGTTGAGAAATATAGATATTAGGAACACAGACTGGGATATTCTCAGGAAAAAAAAAAATCTCACTAAGGATTTGCAGTGGCATAATCTACAAGCATACTCAATTTTGGAAAAGCAATTATTGGTGTCAGTATATGTGGTGTAAATGCCTGAAGTAACTAGGAAAATAAAACTAACATTCACATTTTTAAGGAAAAGGTACAGCATTGAAGAGGCTTTCAGGGTAGGGCATAACTGCTTTATCTGAGCGTTCCCTAGGCTCCCAGCCTTAGATGCTATCGCGCTGGGGAAACTTGGTGTGCTAGCCCTAAGGAACAGCACGGAGCATAGAGTGGAGTGGAGACACCACGGCTAGGCTCTGTAATCAGATGGGACCTCGATTGTTCTTGTGCACAAAGCTGCACTTTTTGCCACCCTAAACCAAAGACCTGTCATGTTTTGACAAATGCTGTACCCTAGTGTACATTTTGCTCATTATAATATCATTATAATACCAAAACACACCTCCATCCCAAAAGCTACCTGCCTCCAAGGTGTGACCACCCCTCACTGAGCATGCGCTCTGAATTCCTCGGAGCCTATTACTTTAAACGGAGACGGGAAAACTTTACACCAATCATAACTAAGATATGCTTGACTAGAGCCACTCAAGCTCCACCTAAAAGATAGAAAATAATATAAATTGGCCCAAGAGAAAGGGGATGTTAGGGAAGATACCACTGTCAGGGGAGATACCATCCCGAGGACAACATCCTTAGGACCTCCTGACTCCTGGGATCAGTCGACGGGCTGAGCCTCTCTTCCCCCCCCATTGGGACACCTTTGGGTGAGATCTGAATACTTGCTTATATATCTCTATAGAGTCTCTGATCCTTTTTAACGCGTTTATTTCTAGGCTGCACACCTGTGACACCTGTAAACACCTGTAACATCTGTAACACCTGCAACACCTATAACCTCTGTAACATCTGTAACATCTATAAACATCTATAACACCTGTAACATCTGTAACACCTACAACACCTATAACACCTGTGTATTTTATGCATACTAACTTGCTTTTGCAGACAGTCACTATCGCCGGCAATCCAAAAGAACCTGATTATCTGTTGCTGTAATAAACCATACTTGATTGCATTGTGATAACTCTCATTGAGTGCAACGAGGGTGAGGGTGGTTATTCGTGATAGTTCAGTGTTCTGAATCTAACCAGACCCCCAGGCGGTTAATGCATTTTTGGTGAATGTCTGAATGGACCCCCAGGCCGTTAATGCGTTGATGGTGAATGTCTGACTGGACCCCCAGACGGTTAATGTGTTTTTGGTGAATGTCCGACTGGTTCAGTACCCTGAATCTGACCGGGCCCGTAACGGTTAATCAGCTACACCCCTTAATGCGACAGTATAATTCACAGTATTGTAAGTGGTTTGACTAATCATTTATTTACACTAGAACAGCTTCCAGCTCTATACTCTACATCTGCTTCCAGAACGTGATGCAGTGCCAACTGAAGTTTAAGAGAAGATCCAAATTGATTTAGATGAGTTTTGTATCAAGAGTTAATCTTCCATTTCAGCAGAGAAATATAACTGCACATGGAATCTTTCACATCTTCATCTAGGAAGCCACTTCACCAATATCATGCATATCAAGCAATTTATCACAGAATCACATACCTCCCTCTCTTGTCCTCCCTGCATACATATTTATAGTTAAAGAAATAGACATCTATGAATAAAACCAAGTGGAGTCAAACACATTATATAACTCCTGTTTATACTAATGCCCACTACACTATTAAGGTGAAAAAGTTCATTAAATTGAGATCAGATTATACTGGAACACAGACATGTGCTTCTGCCTTCAAAACACAAAGAGATGAAGTATTCCAGAGTTTTAAATTCTTCCATCAATTGCTTCTGTTTCAGAGTAAATCTCCTTTGAATGTCCTGTTTGATGTCAAAAAGACTGGAACCAGCAAACCACAGATAAATTAATATTTTCATTCATCTGGATAGTACTGCTTCTACTCAATGTTATATCCATAAATACAGAGAGAATTCTGAAATACCTTATTTTTACTAGCTACTTACAATTGGCATTGGCTCAACTAAACTCAGAATTAGACCCAGTGACTCAATAAATCCCTGAAAGTTTAGACAAAAGGTTTTTTGATATGACCAAGAATGCTAGCTCAATTACCTTCAAGAAGTAGGCTTCCTCAGCTGAAATTCATGAACAACACTGAGAAGAAGAAGAGTTTCAGAGCTGGTTTTCCCGTGCACTGTGCAGAATTTAATTCATTTGGCAAATTTCAGTTTAGAAATTACCTTTTATTTGATCAATGGAAAAAAATAATAATGATTAAAAAACAAAACAAAACAAAACACAAACGATATTAGTAGAAGTTTTTTCTTCTCTGCTATGTTTCTGAAATCTTTATTTCTGAATAACCCTTCTCCTTTGCATGCTTCCTTCTCTCCCTAGGCACAAACTGTATAGAGAAGTGAGGACCTTCCTTAACCTGACACTACGCAAGGGAAAAGATCCTGTGCCCCTCACAGTACTCTGATTGCAGAGTGATCACATATGCTCTGTAATGTTTTAGAGCATTAACTTACTAACGTAGTAAGTTCATACATATCATAACAATGTGCATCGCTAGTTTACATTGATAGATGAAAATAACTAGTACATTGAAAGCTTGCTAGAAATCCACAATTAGCATTCAGAACCAGTTAGGAAAGTAACTGATCAACAGCCTTGTAGTGAAGTAGAAAGGGGGGCTAGGGCTGTTCGTTCAGCCTAATGCACGTGACAGAGCTGGACATTATTTAGTATCTGCTAGAGCCTGGCTGCCCAAAATGATAAGCCAGCTCTAGACAGATGATTTACTGCTCCTGTTGCAGCTGTAAGCATCAATTAAAGAAACATAGTATGCAAAAATTTAAAATCAGAAGGATGTCATGGCTCTAGTACTAGCAAAAGTACCATTGCTCTTATTCCAGTGGACCACTGCCTTTAAGAGAATTAAACATTGACAACTTTGTTTCCTCCCCATTTAAGATGACTGAATTCAGATTATATTACAAGCTCCTCTACCTCCAACTCCCTGTGCAGTATAACTCTCAACCAAAAATAAATCTTGAAATCCTAATTGATTATACAGGACAATTGCAACTTTCATTTTCAGTTAGGAGCTGAAGTGGCAGACTGGGCAATGCTGATGAATACTAAACAGGCTGCGACTGACTTTTCATAACTATCATGCCAACCCTATAACATGTTCAACTATGTAAAAAGTAGAAAATAAATGCATTTTAAATTAAATGCTGATGAGCACATACACTATGAGTAAAGAGTTAACCTTTTTTTTTTTTCTTTAAGATTTAGCCCTTTAAATGATAGTTTCATTTGCGTTTTTTATTTTATTGATTACAACATTTCTTCAAGAAAAAAAGTATTTAATATGGTTTTAGACATACTTTCCTGGTAGCTAATTGTAAAATGCCCAGGTGAGCCTTCTTAAAACCTCATTAATAACTAAAATATAGTTCTTCAACAGATGTCTTGTGAATGACTCCTACATGAGAACACCAAGAATTTTACTCTTTCTCTGACAATATTTCAGTGCAGTAAATCTATGCTTGCAATACATTTAGGAGTCTATAAGAAAAAGCTTATCAGCTACTCAGATCACCTGACTAGCAGTGAGCCACTTGTAACAACTTTAAGATAGTTCAGCATAATAGATTCTACTCATCTTGCAATGAAAACGTGAAATGTCAGATCAGATAAATGCAGCTAACGTGCTAGTAACATCTTTATATTTGCATTCAATGACAAATTTTCTCATTTTGAATTCTTTTTCTCCGAGTGGAAGAATAGGTTGAAATTTTCTCAAAAAATAAAAATCCAAGCAACTTTTTTTTTTTTTTTTTTTTTTTTTTTTCAGGAAATAGAAAAATGACCTTGATACACTTTATTTGGAAAGCTGGAAGAACTTTTTCCCCCCTCCAGTTATACAATGGAATGGTCAAACTGACAATGACAAATAGTCATGTAATTCATCAGTGCTTCATGAAAAAAAATAAAATACTGAAATAACCATGATCTCTGAAAACAGTTTGTTTTCATCCAGTTAGCAGACTCTCACAGAAAACCTCTCTAGTGTGAAAACCTCCTCAGGGAATGTTTTTTGTCAAGTATAGTCAGAAATAACAAGAACCAGCTGAAAGAAGCTCAAAGTCCATTTTGAAACTAACAAATATCCTCATCTGAAATCTTGGTTAGAATATCTAGGGCCAAATATACCCTTAAAGAGACTGTGCTTTCCTATGGAAATGTTTAACTGTATGGGTGAAATGAAGACATGAATAAAAGGAAAAGTAGACTGCAGGGATGAATACAGACTACTCTAGCTGACTGTAGTCACAGCTGAAAGAAAGAATGTGGGATTCCACTCCCCAAACTCACAGAAGGTGACAGGAGAATGCACTAGGATTTCACTTTGTCAAAACTATTACTCTGGATAAAAAAAATAAAAACTATATTGTTTTTAAAACAAATACAACTAAAATAAAACTTTGATTTTTTTATTTATTTATTTTTTTTTTTTTAATTTTGGGACAGCTCAGGGATAAAGCTCCATTCCCTAAATCAGCCAGGTTTCCCTTTCATGTGTAGAGTATGTAAGAGGAAGCTCCTTGGACCTTGTTCCTGATGCTATCTGCATATAGCACAGCCAAGGGACAGTGGAGCTTGACTCTTTTTTGTAGTCAAGTAACACACGGAAATGGCAGCTGGGTTTAAAACTAGGAACTCACACAAGTCTCTGGAAAGGCTTACACTTATCATGAGAAAGTCCAGTCTTAATCAGTTAAATACTGCTCGTGTAGAAATTTAAAAACTGCTGTGACACTGACCTTAACTAGTAGGGCACTGAAAACATCATTCTTTAGACCGGAGTTATCAAGTATGATCCTTCAGGTCCTTCAGTTGCATAATCCAGTCAATTAATTCTGAATTTGTATTTAGTTCTAGTGCCTTCCCCCTGCCCCATGTCATTTTAGACTGCTGAATGGGAAGCAAGTGAAACTTCCTAGGTATACTTTTTCAAAGCTTACCAAGACTTTACTCTGAATAAGAGAGCACCTTGCCTTCAAGAGCTGCACCTCTAAGGTCTGTGCAGCAAGCTCATGGAGATGGAAGACTGGTATGAAATGTGTTCCCTGAGACATGGGAGCAAACATCTTCTTATTTCATCAGCTTGGTGCTGAAAGGCAACTGAGACAGATTTCATTACCAAAACAAAACCAGAACAAAAGGACGGAACAAAACCAAATATTCATTTTGAAAAATGAACTTCATAGTGAACAGGACTTCATAGTGAACAGGACATTGTAACAATTGTAACATTATCATCTGTGTGCAGGTAAACTTTTATGAACCAAGATAGGGTCAGCAAGGTAATTAAGACCATCATGAAGTGAGAACACCAAAGGCTTACCACTGAAATCAGAGAGATTTCTGATCTCTAAATCTATAATAAGATTTAATAATTTCTGCTATCTCAAAACAGCAAATTAAGTACATTATCTCCATTATCTCCCCCCCACACACACTTTTTTTTTTTTTTTACATTTGTGATAAATGAATTTAGAAAAGGTATTTTTTTTTTTCAGTTCTATCAGTGTGTCAGTGACTCATTCTCTCTCTCTCTCTCTCTCTTTTTTTTTTTTTTTTTTTTTTCCTGGCATTCATGAAGGGTCTCTGGTAAGAACTCCATTTTTTCAATAGGTTTCAATGAAAAAAAAAGAAAGTATGCTGATGACATAATGCTTATAACAGGTTGAGATAGAGAAAACTGTTTACATTCTTTAGAGCTTTATATAGTCAATGTTGCATGAATTGCCTACTTTCGAAACAAAGCAGGAGAAAATGAACAAAGGGTGAATAAGACCTTTGGATGTTTGAAGCATCTCCTGATTAAGCTCATTTGGAAACATTGCGTACTTGTACGTTCTGTGTGTATGAAATTATCTTTAAAAGAATAATGCCATCCTTCTGCATCTCCATTCACATCAAAACTATTCTCTATTGAGCTAAGTCTATTATATTTTACCCCGAGCCATGAAATGCTTCTTTAAAGACAGTGGAAATAAAGCGTTTATTTTATGACAGGGAAGGTTAAATTGAAGCACTCTTTTCTCTATTTGACATTTACAAATAACATAAGTCATACAGCAATAAAATAATAATGAAATTATAAATAGGATTGTCTTCATTTGAATTGCAAAGATGTGCTTTTATGCTTTCCTCAGAGCTCAAACATGTTGGTGTATAATGACCTACTGAAAACAACTCCTTAGTGACAGCTGAAATGAAAAGTTCATGGGGTAATATATTGTCCAATAAAAGTTTTACCTTACAGACTATGTCATTTTACAGTAATATGTATAGCTTCAGTTTTACAGGGTCTTTTATGTTTATATCTCAACCTGCTGAAATAGTGTTCATTAATTCGTCTTCATGACCCCTGAGGGATTAAACAACGTGGCCAAATTTAGAGAACAGATAGCAGAGTGAGAAATAAACTGTAAATACTGAAGCTTCAAACCTAACTGTTTTTAAAAACCCACATTTTTCTTCTTTTAATAGTGTCCTAATAAAGAGTGTAATGAAAAATCATTTTGGACAACCTTCATATTGCTTTGATATGAAAAATATGATCAGTGAAGTATCATGATTTGCATCACTTAAACACTATAGAAAATATTTTATAAAAAGATATACGTTTTCACTTCAAATGATAGGTATTCTCCATATTATGAAACAAATCATGTAATTCATGAAAATAACCTTAATTTCTTAGTTTGAAGATAAAAGAAAATATTTAAATATGTGATTTATTTATTTTAGGGAAAAAAAAAATAAAGGTGACAATAGATTCAGAACTCTGGGATAGTATGCTGGACATACTGCCTTCAATTTTAAACACGACTTGAACTTCTCTTGTAAGTTGTACAAATTCACAACTTGCCTGAAACTAGTAAAGCAATTAAGTGTGGTTATTTTTTTCAGCATTTGTATAACTGTCTTCTAAAACAGCATTGATTTCTGTAACTTGTCCATGCCAGAGACTTACACCACATCATTTCCAACAAACATTCTTTATCTCGCTTGTCTAGGTGGAATATTTGAATAGTTTTTCCTCTACCTCACAGTACAAAGAAAGAAACAGAACAATGGAAATTGCTCATCAGTTTCAACATTTAACCACATCCCAGTTACAGTTGATCTGAATCCATGCTTCACTTCCATAGTCTTACCTGTTTCCACTATGAAAAGGGGGTGTCTCTTAAACTAAGTCACATAGTACATTGCAGTTTTTTTTGACAGTATAATTTGTACTTTCCAATTATTCTTGGCTCTCCTTACACTTAAACTCCACCAGCAAGTACTGTGAGGTTTGACAGGCCCATCCACCTGGTGACCTCATAATCCTAAATTAATTAAAATACTTTAAAAATAATTTAAAATAATAACAAGTTAAAAAAAGCAACCTCCATTACGAGCTGGTGTTTTGTTGTAACAACTGATGGATCTCCGCTTTTGCTGCTAGTAAAATGAAAGAGATGTTTCCCCTATTCCCTGAGGACAGAAAGCTTCCTTATTGTTGAAATGAATGTGAAGGTGCCTACAAAGCTCTCATTCCATCTACAGCTCTGCTCAGTAAACTCTTAGTGCACCCCTGTTCCCTGAATCCTGTATCAATGTTGCAACTGCACTCAAAATCCATTTTCTATTTTTATACTGTTTGGCATGTATGCCCAATATCTTCATCTACCACGTTGCATTTACAAGATGTTAAAACCATGCTGCTTGAGTAGACCAATAGCTTCTGAATAAATTAAGAAGATTCAGTTTACGTGTACAAGCTCTGCTCATCAATAAACAAGCAAACAAGCATCATGTTTTGCCTCTCACATCTGATACATTATTGCTATAGACCTGACTTTCAAATTTGATTCAGATAAGATGTCCAATGTGAGAATAAAGTGATTGGAAAGACTTGAGATTTATGGGCTAAATGTTATTGTCCTTTTGGGAACATTTTCAGCTTTTAATTTCTCCTTACACCATATCAAAGTTTACATATCTCGGTCCCTGAATTTCTTTCTGACATCCTCCACTACACATGGACATCTTCTAGCATTTCTGAAGATGGCTCTGGCACATTTTCCTTCATCATTGATGAAAGTCAATATTTTTTAATCCTTTCAGATTTCAATGTCATATTTCCTCCTACCCAGATATTCCTCCAGACTTTCTAATTACCCGCTCCACACAGGAAATGTCAGACTGCAGCCCTGAGGACATAATGACCCACATATGGAGACATTTGCTGACAAACTTAGGTCAAAGGATAACATAAAATTGTTATTATATATGTGTACACCATAGCTGTATGAGCAGAAGGATAAAATCTGACATGTGGAAAGACAAGAAGGTGTGTCCTGTTCAGCTGCAAGCACAGATGCAGAGCTGTAGTGAAGAGCACTGGCTGGGCCCTGATTCTTTACCATTCCGAGTTAATGTGGAGTGGAAAAGCATAAGAACAAGGAGAGACACTTTTCCCTCCACTAAGGCCAAAACAAATGTCTTTTACATCATGTCTCAGTGAAGAACTTGGACCATTTCTACCACCCTTTCACCTGAGTTTCTCTAATGTATATTTAATGTATATTTTCCTGCTACAGGCTGCACAGAGACTGTTAGCTCTTAGCCTCATTCAAATGAGGCATCCTTCCTTAGGTTAAGAAAGTGTCTGGAAAGAAGAAAATCGAGAAATACAAGCAGAACACAATACCTCAGTAGTTAGAGCACAGGGGTACCTCAGAATGAAGCTGGCAAGCAGACCTGGCAGCCACACTGCTGGATTTCCCTCTCCAGAAGTAACTTTGCAGTGACTCCATGCTTCTTTTCACAGCTACTTGGAATCTGGGAAGCCTACTCTGGATTCACACACAACATTAACACAGATTTGTGCCCCTTTCTACCACACACACCTGCATTAAACTATCTAGTGCAGGGTTTTTAATCATTTCCACCGAAACAAAACCAAACAAAATAGACTTAATCGTGGCATGAGAAATTGCTTGCTTTCTTTAAATAAAAATCTACCACTGTTCACTGAAATGAAATACTTCAAGCTTTGACTGTACTGAAAAAGGGTATTGATTTTTCGAGCTTTTTCTATTGTGAGATCTCTTGTAAGCAATAGAGACCATTATATCATTCTGTTCTAACAGTCATGATCTTTTGTGGAAGATTTCCAAGCTGCAGGCAACTTTTGAAAACTGTTTGCTTTTAAAGCCATTCAGATTTCTTTTATTTATTTACGTCTCCAATGGTGGCTTTACCCAACAGCTGAATACAGGTATTACACATTTAGTATCCTGAAGCATATGGCAGGAACTGCCGTTTTTTCTACCCCACAGAACTCAAGGGACCAAAGGGGCTGTAGGCAAGACTAAGCAAGCAGCACTGGGCTTATGTACCTTATCCCATATGAAGACATGCACCAGAAAGGATATTTAATTAATTTTGTATTCAGTAACAAAATGGAGTGTTTGAAACTCTGCAAAGGCTCTCAATCCTCACGCTCAGTGGTTATCCCTAGTCATATTGAGGAGTAACTTTCAGATTTACTCAGATTATTTGCCAACATAAGATCCTCCAAAACTGTGAATTCTTTTCTCTTGCTCCATGTCTCTTTCAACCTCTATATTGAACTTTTAGTAAATTTTCAGAGACAAATTCTGGAACAGAAATACAAGAGGAGCTCTGACCTACTGAATTTTTGTAGAGTCAGTAAAAGACATTCCCATTTATCTGCAAGTTTAATCTCTACCTTTGTTAGTGCACAAGTGAATATAAAACATAGTATGTTGGCTAGTAATGTTTGATATGAGGATGCAACCTGTCCCAAGCCAGACCAAAAGGCTTACTTGCTTGTATATGTATTAGATCATCCTGAATTACATTTTGTTTTTGCATTCTTATTGCCAGTTTTGTATGTCAATTATGCTGATTAGGTAAAACAGTTCAAAATATTATCTGTCCCATAAAATCTGTCCCATTCTGAAAACAGGAATATACTCATTTTAGCCCAATAACCAGGGAAAAAATAAATAAATAAATAAATAAATAAAGGTTTAAAATTATTTCTCAAAAACTGCTGTAATGGAATATAATTTAAGTTTAGAAAACTGGGATTACTAATTTGACTGCAGGATACATTCTCTGTTATCTTCTTATGTCCAGTGAAGTTATGAGGAGAGGAATGAAGTATTTATGTTACTATTTCTGTAATTAATCCTGCACAAGTTTGCTTTTTATTTGTAAGGCAAACCTAGTTTTATTCTTCTATAGCTCATATATATTATTTTTAGCCATTACTGAGAAGATGTGAAAATGAAAGTCTGTGACCATTCCTTTCTATTCCACACACAATTAAAGGTATTGTAATGATACTCAGAAAATGTCTCATCTGAAGACTACATTTTATCTAAGCATTTCAATGCGGTATTGAAATTAGTATGGGAAAACTGAGTGCTACTTTCCCTGAAATTTTAGATGATAGTGCTTGGAACATAGCTTTGCTAAGAGTGAGGAAATATACCATGCAAAATCAATTTTCTATGTAATCAAAATAGTATCACAAAACAAGAACGTAACCTAAATTCCAAGTGAAAATTATGATGTATTAATATACATTCCCCATAAGCTATGGTCACTTTTTACCACCCTGCTACAGCCATACAAGGCAGATGCATTTGTACTGATAACCTCAACTACCACAGCCCACATCCAAAGGATAATTCAAGTACAATGCACATGCACACAACACAAACAACTTTGGCACTTTGACCACCATCTATCTGGCTGACTTTAACAGCGATTAATTCTAGGTCATCCAATTCCTCTACCATTCCCTTCTGACAGATTTCCAGTATCAGTGCCAGTCCACCATGAAAAACTACATTTCAGATTACAGAATTTGCAAGAAAACTAAATGATTTTTTGTTTTGTTTTGCTCCCACAGTAATTACATTAGAAAATTCCTTGAAATCTAATAGCCTTTTCAATTAAAATAATGTAATGGATGTACCCTCCCATTGTGCTTTTCATCATGGCAATCCATACCCACAGGTAGAGGGTCCAGAAAAGGAAATAAAAGGAAAAACAGTGGTTTTTTGTTTGTTTGTTTGTTTGTTTGTTTGTTTTTAATAGAATACTGATCTGAAAGATGGTGGAAATGTACATATAAGCTGTCACTCTAGGATTACTTTTTCTAAAGATGTATAGAAGAAAGAGATCTCCAAACAGAGTTTTCAGTATTGGAAAGCTGTGAATGGAACAGGACTATTCCAGTGACAAACTGGGATAGCCCCACTGCTGCAGTGCAACTCTGCACATTTACTAAGGAGTTGCCATCCATGAAGGAGCTCTTCTCACAGCTGTTGCCCACAGATTTTGCAGAGCCTTGACATGGATGAGGCTAAGCAGGATGAGCACTGTGGCGAAAATTACCTAACCACTGTCAATGTCTGGCATTCCACTCTGCTCCAATCCTAGACATTTCAAATTACTTTTCAAAATGCACAGCAGAAATATTCATCGCTGAGCAATGAAAGAGCACCAAATTTAGAAAATGCCTTAAGCAAACAGCAGGATATCCATGAGTTTTCAGAAACATCCTTTTCCAGTTCTCTGCAACTGTCACCCCAGCAGAACTGCAGAACCTTGCTTCCCAGAAGCTGTTGGATAGGGGAGCAAGACACTGCAGGGGAGTAGGCACAGATTATCCAGGGCCTTCAGTGATTAAAAATGAATGGTTACTTTTATGCACACTCCAACAATTGCACTTGGTGTCCTCACTTGCTCATATGCTTGCATATACACAGCCACTGAGAAACCTGAGGAAAACAGACTTTACCAGAGGAAAGACACTTCCATGCCTATTAAGATAAAGAGTTGCTCAGCCTCTTTCTGTGCTAATCAAATAGCACAGAAAGAACAATTCATCATGATTCTGATATTGATAATTTTATCAGTAACCTGGAATACCAGATGTAATCATTAAACATTTGTATATTTGTATAATTGTATTAAACTGTTCTTAACAAAATGACAACCCAGGTTTCATCTAAGCAATTTCCAGCTGGTCTACACTGAAGACTTCTGAATAACTGCTAAGACTGTGCAAATATCAACTCTTTGCAGTTTGAACTTAAACTTCCTTGTGTATAAGGATATGTTGAGTATTGCATTAAAACTGGTCAGCCTTTTCATTGACCTATTTTCCTCTGATTGTGCACCAAACCTTTTAAATTCTAATATTTTACCCTACAATACAAATATTTTAGTTATTTAATCTGGAATGAGAAATATAATCCCCTAGTATGCTTTAAGCTCACAATAGTTAATAACACTTTTTCCACTGCAGCACTTTGGTAAAATATGTATTGTAAATACAGTTGAAACAATTAAATTTACTTAGCAAACTAAGTTACATAAATTTCCTTCTTAGATTTCTACTGGTACCAAATACAACGTAACTGTATGAGAATAGAAGTGGCTTGTAATTTCTGACAAGTATTTTTACAAGAATCTCTTCTCTCCCTCCAGCTGTTTTTTCTATTCCAGAGGAAACAACTGATTTCTTACCATGAAGGTAATATATTCTCTTAGGAAAATTTGCAATGAAATAATGTAAGAGCATTTTGAATACCTGGAAAAGACAGGTTTTTCAGCAAGATGCATTACAGATCTCTGTCCAGGAATGTAAATATCAATCTCCAACTTGTTACAAAGTGGGATTTTGACAGGCCCTCAAAGACTCTAATCTCCTTACTAACAACAGATGGCAATATTTTCCTCTCTTTAGAGGAGATTGGTAGTAACACTGGAAATGGTTTAAGACAGAATTCACATCTTCTAGCCTTCTATTCTCCAACTGTTCAGATAACAATTATCTGTAAACTACGTCTGATAGTTTAGACATGAGATATGAGTTCATGGAAAACAAACTGTACCTGTATCAGAGAAAATGTGTCTTTCATCCAGCTGCTTAGTAAGAACTCCTTGGCCTTTTGTAATATCTGCAAATTACACAGCACTGTTTGAACTAAATGGCATATGTAACTACTCAGTGCAACCACAGATTTTACAGTTGGGTATGTATTTCAGAATTCATTTTCAGTGATTACACAAGCATTTCACCTTAACTTTTCCTTCAGTAATATTCATTCAAGTGAAGCTCAAATTCTCTTAAGACCCAAAAACAAGTGCAAAAAACAATCACAAACAGGATAGACGCTTGCTTTAGGATTTGTAGAAATGCTCCAGTACAGAAAAAATGCTGCCAAAATGGGAAGAAATTTAGGAAATCCAAATTAGTAGAGGTTCCTGAAGGATCAATAAAGTCAAAATCTTATTTTCTCAATAGTCAGGTAGTGAATAAACCTAGAGAAGCAGTCCTCAGTACTTCAAAATGGCAATAAGAAGTCCTTAGTTAACAACTTATACACAACAGGTTATTCACATTCAGCTTGAAGAAAACCTTGACTTGAATTTGATCATACTCATCAGTTAAAAATTATATTGTCCAATAAGTTTTTAAGGCTTATTAAATGGATTTCTGTCTTTATAACATTATGCATGCTGTAATAACATAGCTTAATGGATTCACTGCCCTGGACCATATGAAACATTTAAATACAGGGAATACTCCTCTATTTTACTGATACTTCATTTGTGCAGTTGACGTATTATTTTTAACAATTGAATAAATGTAAGGAAATGCAAATGTTATATATCTATTAATCTCTTTTTCTATATGGTATTTAAATGTATAATTTCATTATCAGGATAAAGGACCGTTCGTTATAACATGCCATGAAACAGAGAAAACCTATTGTGAATAAAGGTACAAAAAAATCTATCATTAACAGAGGATGAGAAAGTAAATAAGACCATTTAAAAAAAGACAGAAATGTTACCAAATTAAGTCAAATTAAGTCAACCTCAGTTAACTGCACATAGCAGAGCCCAAGTAGTTTTGATATCTTATAGGTTAAAGGATTATTGCATGCTTTATTATATATACAGAGAAAAATATTTAAGGGATAAAAAGCTTGTAGCAGAAATTCTGAGTTCCTGTACTGTCTCCAGGGGTTCTTAATCCACCAAAGCATTTTTCCATTTGAACTGCTAATCTAGCAAAATACAGGGGTGAGAAGAGAGAATAGTGTTGCATCCTCAATATGAATTATTTCTTTACTGTGTTGAAAACATAGCCTGTTTTCTGATGTTGTGCTGCATTAAAGTAGCTTCTGTAGTTGGATTTCACACTAGCAAATTACCAATTTATGTTGACATTTCTGTTCATTTCCCTGATATTAATTTAAATGAGTTTTTTTTTTTTTTTTTTTTTTTTTTTTTTTAAGATAAATATACATGTGTTAATATATCACAATTAAAAGCCTTTGCTGACATTTTTTGTATTAGTTTACTTCCTCTAAAATAATAACTCTTGAAATATATTTATCCAATATACAAATAATTCATTTGGTAGAACTTAATAATTTCAGAGTCTGTTTTCCTATTCTTTTAAATGTTATTTTTATCCAAAGTAATATCAGCTTCACACTGGAATTCAAATATTACTTTAAATTTGGTATCTTTTTAATAGGCAGAACAACAACATATAACACTAAGATGTCCAGACTCTGCATACAAGCAGAAACCTTGCTGAAAGCTCCGGATTTCACAAGACAATTCAGATATTTTTAAAGCTTATTATTTAAACAAACAAACAAACAAAAAGATTACTTTACAATAATTTAACAGTAGTTGCAAAGGAAATGTTTGGCTTTTTCCTTTTTTGTTTTGAATTACCTTTTTACCTCTAATAGATAGTCTTCAGACTCTATTATAAATATTTGGGATACTTGTAATTCTACAGTTAGTCTGTACAAATACAAATTCCTTGTAAAATTCATTGGCTTTACACATGCTTGCATTTTCTTCAGCAGCCTTTATGAAAAATTTATGGGTTTGTGATTTCATAGATTTAATTCAGTCACCCAACAAGGTACTTTGAAAAGAAGTCCATATTTGCATGCCTCTACTCCCAAAACTCTATTCTTATTTTAAAGATCAGTAGTGCCATTTATGTACTAGGAGTATTGCAGCAACAGAACAGAAAACTTGAAAGTCTATTGACATTTTCTTGTGGCATCCAGACATATCAGTTTTGAGTGTTATTTCAACAAGTCTCATGAGATAAACAATCAGGCTGAGGTAATATAAATAACTCAAATAATAAAAATATTGAAATAATAAAATAAAATAAAATAAAATAAAATAAAATAAAATAAAATAAAATAAAATAAAATAAAATAAAATAAAATAAAATAAAATAAAATAAAATAAAATAAAATAATAAAAGGAAAACTTAAGTTCTTCAAAAACAATACTGGGACATAAAGGCAGTAACCTCAGAAATCTGACAAATCATGTTCATCACCAAGATACTAAAACCACCCTTCCAGTATAGTTTCAGAACTCTAGAGCAGACTTGCTCAAAAGAAGTGCAAATAAGAAATTAGGCAGAGAAAGTACTGAATAGAGAATTCTGTGCTGCTATCAAATACATCCTTTAGAATGTCAGACTACACAAATCCATTCTGCCTGTTTCAGTTATTTCTGAAATTTCTTTTTTTTTTTTTTGAATTGTAGGGTAACATTTAAGTCACTGAAGTGTTCTCATGGTCCAAAACAATGTCTGCTTTTTCCTGCTGTTGAAAAGGTTTCTATATGAACCAAAGATAGAGTGAAACAGTCTCTTCTTTCTTGTTTCTCTTCTTTCAAATTCCACATAATACCTAGTTTTATTGGCATCTGAAATGTGTTTTTATTAAAGCATATTCATTGATGAAGAAAGCTATAAATGTGCCCATTGACTGCAAGATGAGTTAGTGCTAGGCAAGTATTGGCGTTTATTCATTTTTACTCTTATGTATACATATATTGGTATGTGAGTATACCAATCAACAGGCTTAATTAACTCTGTAGAGAGAAAAAGATCATAACTTGGAAGATGTAAGAGTTTGTGGTGTTTTATCAAAGCACAAAGAAAACCTGTGTATAAATGAAATTTGGCAATGCAACATACTATTCCTTCCAAGTTATTTTTTCTTTGTAGTATTATTTCACAGCCTTAAAGGGTTAACTTCTACATTGATGCTGATTCAAAAAACATATAAATGCAAGTTTTGCATATACAAATGGATGAATCAAACAATAACTATCAATTTATATGTTCTTTTATGTATCCCAGAAACCAATGGTCATGTAATGTTATAAAACTTTTACACAATACCAGACATGCAGTCCTACCACAAACTGAAAATAATGTTGAATGGTAAACTACTTTTTTCCATGCTGAAAATTGTTACGTTAACAAAATCTCCCCACTCTTCATTTGTGTGAAACGAACACACTTCTGAATGAGACACACACAGACACAAACCTACTTTGGTGCTTAAAGCACCAAACGTCTAATGCTTGAAATAAAATCCCTGTGCTGTCCAATACCTGAGACTAGAGTTAATAAACTGTCATGCCTTTGGTTCTCCACACGTGAATAATTCCTGTTGGAGCTGCTTTACTGCATATGAAAAGATTAGAAAACGAGCATGTTCCAAAACAATGTTCCCCACACCTCCTATGAACACTAGCTATGGAGCCAGGTTTTACACTGATTGAAAATCTAATTCCCTCAGTGAGAAAGCACAACTGTACCTGTCACAGCCAGCAAGTTAATATAAGACCTATAGGGGAAGATTCTGCAGCATCAGACACCACTTCTCAACACAAGTTTAATGAAAAAAGACATCATCCTGAATTAAATCACAACTTACTTATGGAGATAAGACTAAACCAAAAAGTTTTAAAAGTGATATGTGTTTCATTAGCGAACATATTCCTGACAATTTCTGATCAGTTTCAGTTTAGGTACCTTGACAGTCCAGTTGAAAGCAAGCAAACCAGAAAGCAAGCTTTTTTTTTTTTTTTTTTTTTCATCAATTCCCTTTTACATGATGTCTAACACACAACCATACAGGGCAACAGGAGAAGTCAGCACAACTTTTTGAGTCTTACATCAGTTGAACTATGAGATAATTGTTTTGGTATATTTTTTCTATGTAGCCAAGCCAGTTTGACTGTCTTCACTGTAAGAAGGGAAAAATCAATACTGCAAAGAGATCCTTCTGTTTACAGGATCAGGAGGAGCTCAAAAGATAATCATTTCTCTTTAAAACTTCTTCAGGAATTCACCATGTCACAGGAATTTTGCTACTGAATTTAATAACCATGTGACAGTCTGTTCAAAATTTATTTTAGAACAAACCACACTTTACAACCTGCTTGAAGTTCTATCTTATCTCAGTTAATTTATATATTTATTTTGCTATAAAAATCAACATTACTACTTTAAAATAATAAAGAAGGTAAGCCCTAAGCGTGTTTTGTATTTAAAACGATGTACAGAATCATTACAAATAGATAACCTTCCAGATAATTAAAAAATCAAGTTGAAATGATTACTTTCATTTTCATGTTTTATCATTTAAAGTCAATCCTAATTTTAATTTCTATTTTAAAATTAATAGACTAAACACCTAGGTACACAGCACATTGAATGTCTGATTTAAAATTCACTATCTGATGCCACATTAAAAGGTATCAGCACTGAAAAAAAAAAGTATACACCATCTCATATGTGCCTGGCCACCATGAAAAATACAAGAAAAAGATCATCAGCAAAATTTCCATTAGGTTTTGCCTGAAAAACAGAAAATGTGTGGTATTTGTAACATTGTTTGGAAGAGAAGAATAAAAAAACAAGGAATTTAAATTTTATCCATGTATTTGAACCCTTCACCTGCTAATGCAATGATATTTTTTAAAAAATTAGAATAAATGCAATCCTGTGTGAACAGATGTTGTTGAAATAACTGGCATACAGTAACTAATCTGTTTAGCCAAAACTTTCAAAAACATTAGTTAATTAGTCTTTCCTTCAGTGTTGTAGAAAAACTATTTTTGAAAACCATTTCAATAAATGGCTGTGAATAAGAATATAACTAGGTGCTATACCTAAACTAACACGTCTATAAAACTGGTACCAAAAAAAAAAAAAAAAGCCCCCCATTCACTGTGAACTAGAAATTCACATTGAAAAATATGAGAAAAATCAAACCCATAGCATCAAGAAATGTTGAATCCAAATTTCACCTCTCCGTTTCATATGTAGTGATATTGTAGGGGAGCAGAAAGAATAAAAGTTTTCAATCGGTAAACATTATTCAGGATTTGAATGAACAAGGAAAAAAATAGTATTTCAAAGTAAAAGCAATATAATGAAATTATATTTTCTTTCTTAAATGTAAGTTAGAAAAACATATATTTTGCCCTAAAATAGATGATTTTCGTGATATTTTATTAAGGGAATTTTCCACACCTTCTCACCTTAATAATTACATCATGAGCATAACGTTCAAGTCTTAATTTCAACATACTTCATCTGACTTGCTGTGGTGGGTTTATGTGGCAAGGTTTTGGTAGCAGGGGGTCATTGGAGTGGTTTCTGTGAGAAGGATCTAGAAGCTGCCCATGTTAGGTAAAGGCCCTATTGTTTTCCAGAGCTGAGCCAATAAGTGATGTTGTTTTGTGCCTCTGCTGAAGCCCATGGAGGAGACCACGGTTGAGCAGGTGGCCCTGCACCGATGGAGGCTGCCGCCTGTGGAAGACCCCTGCCTGAGCAGATTCTGGGCCGGACCTGTAGCCCGTGGAGAGGAGACCACGCAGGAGCAGGTGACCTGGCAGGAGCTGCTGCCCGTAGGGGAGCCAGGTTGGAGCAGTTTGCTCCTGAGAGATGAACCCCGTGGTACGGACCCATATCTGGAGCAGTTCTGGAAGAGCTGCTGCCTGTGGGAAGCCCACGCCGGATCAGTTCAAGGACTGCACCCCGTGGGAGGGACACCACAGCACAGGGGACGAGAGTGACTGAGAAGGAGCGGCAGAGAAGTGCTGTAGACTGACCATAACCCCCATTCCCCTGTTCCCCTGCGCCGCTTGGGGGGAGGAGGTGGAAGAGGGTGGATGGGGGGGAAGGTGCTTTTGGTTTCTTTCCTTTGTTTCGCACTTCTCTAGCTTGTTAGTAATAAGCAATAATCTTACTATCTCCCTATGCTGAGTCTGTTTTGCCTGTTACAATAATTACTTTTTGTCTTCTTTTCCTTATATCAACCCTTGAGCCCTTTTCATCGTATTTTCTCCCCGTTCCTCTTTGAGGAGGGGGAGTGAGAGAGCGGCTGTGGTGGAGCTTGGCTGCCCACTTGAGTGGAACCACCACACTTGCAAGAACAACAAAAAAGAAATCACACTATTTCCTCCAGATTAAGGAAGGATCTATATATATATGAAAGTTTTTGAAAATCCATCTACAGTTACTTTAAAAGAACAATTGCCAATCAAAGCTGATATAACTATGTAAGAAAAACTTAGTTGAAAGTTTTGCCCTCATACGAGAAGAACTTTTTAGGCTAGTTGTTATTCAAATGTAAGCACCTCTTATGTTGCCACAAATTCTGAATGGGGAAAATACTATACTGTACTTAAAATGAAGTTTGATATATTCCTTCATCCCTAAACAAGCAAGTGGAAAAGCTTGTGGCTTGAACAGCTAGTAATCAAAAGACCTGGATAGTTAGAGGATTATTATGCAAACCTCAGAATTTCACCTGCGCACCAGCTGTTGGAGAAGGATATAGCTACACTGTATGGGAGCTACAAGAGCAGGATCTACCTCAAAGCAGCTGTAATCTCACTTAGCACTGTGACACGACAACATACTGTTGCATATGGATTATATGGATTATAAATTGGATTATAAATGTACAATATGGATTATGGGTTATATATGTACAACAAACTACAGGAGAAAGTACACTGTTTTCTTTTAAATCTCTCTAGTTGTGCTACCATCCACTATATGCTACCAACCAGTATCATCGGCACATGGCTTTAAAAGCCTGCTAGCTTGGTTCAACTCTGTTGTGGTCCTTCCCTTTCCTTTTGATTGGCTTTCAAAGGCTGCTTTTCCCTTTATGCAAGTGGTTAGCATTTGCTATTGAGACTAAAGCAGAAAAAGCTTTTGCTTGTTTCCAGTATGGCCAGTAACCGAGTGAATGCCACCAAGTGAGGAGTGATCATGGATGATGGACCTGTAAAACACAGGTTTTTATAAAACTATTTCGAATGTATATAATATGTGAAAATCTGGAATATTTCAGGTTGCCTCATCACAAACTCTGGAATATCTTAGAAAGCATAAATATGATCCCAACATAAGATGTGCGAAGATTTCCCTTTGGTAGTCTATACTGATGTGCTGTAACATACTCAATGGCAAGAGCAGTCTAAAGGAAGGTGAGTACCAGTAACTGAAGGTGTGTGCCAGTAACCAGCAGCAGTCATCTATGGGAAAGCTCTTCCTGGTCTTTCTGAATTAGGCCACTATACCTTTCATGATTTATATATAGTTTTACATACAAACACACATACGCATGTATATATAAACACACAATCAAGCTGATGCCCTCAGAAGCTATCAGAAAAAAAAAAAAAAATAAAAAAAAAAATTCTCCAATGTTTTGATGTATGCCTCAATCTAAGTATGTAGGTGCTTCAACAAAAATCCAAATCATATGAATCTTACAGTTCCCAAAAGTGGAGCTAAAAATTGTGAGAAAACAAAAGTGATAACAGATGTTGGCATTTTAGCTTTCAGCTCTGGCCAGATCTATATAAATAGGAATATGCACAAATGGCAGAAGACTCAATTGTCTCTGGAGCTAGCAGGGCTCAGGCAGCATTAGGCAGCAGCCAGAGTTCTTGATGTCAAATCCTTTGAGGGCAAAGGTCTGTGTGCCTGCTGCCCTGTCCACCAAACTCCCTCAGCAAATAGGAAATAGGCTGCAGAGCGACTTGGAGGAGACATGGCCCGAGGCCTCCATATTATGGGCCTGTTATGTTATCAGAAGTCCAGCTTACTGTTTTATATATTTTAAGAGCTCAGGCAATAATATTAAAACCCTCGAGAAGACAAATTAGACAAAATCATTTTATGTCAATGAAATCAACCCAAATTAAATCTTGCACTTAGAATAGATTTTAACAGATATGTTAATTCATTCAGTGCACAGCTTAGCCAAATTATATTTCACAACCAACAGATAATTTTTTCCCCTTTAAACAAATTATGTACACCCTATTTAAAATCAAACTGATATAACAGGTCTTTATGGAATAAATTAACATCACATCTTCAGGGAAAGGTGAAATAAGGCAGAATTTTAAACCACGGATAAAAAGTATTAATGACTATAGTTCATATATTCTGTATATAAAGGTGTAGTTCTATGGATTATAAAAAGCATATATGCAAATAAAAATTCCTCATATGCTACAAAAAAAAAAAAAAAAAAAGCCAAGAGGCAGACAACATCAACCTATTTTTTGCAAGTGTATTTAAGAGAAGTTGGACAAGATGCATGTACTTGTATTACATTGTTAAAACTACTTATGTTATATAGATCATGGGATATTCCAAGTCTTAGCTGTTCTCAAACTGCTAAAAACCCTTTCTCCTTGACTTATTGTTCATAAATCATGGACTGCTCAAAGTCTTCCCTTCTATTGCGAAATCTTTGTTAGCATACATATGTTCTGAGAGCTTTTCCCTAAGGTACTGCAGGACCCCCACTGATTTTTCATATGGCAAATTGATGAGTTAATGTAGAAAGCTGTGTTGGGTGTGTCTGGGATGGAGTCACCTTTCTCTGCAGCAGCCCACACAGTGCATTGCTCTGCACTCATAGCTGGAACAGCACAGATACATCTCCAGTGTTGTGTCTATTGCTGCATAGTGCTGGCACAGCATCAGGACTGCCTCCAAGCCCCCAAGAGCCAGCAGGCTGGGGGTGGGCAAGTGATGGGGAGGGGACATCGCCAGGGCAGCTGACCTAAACCAACTAAAGGGATATTCCATAACACCTGATGTCACACTCAGCAGTAAAAAGGGGGGCTCTCGTGGGGGAGGGGACTGTTCCTCCTGAACAACCGCTACGTGTTTTGAGTCCCTGCTTCTCAGGGCATGGCTGAACATCGCTTGTTGTTGGAAAGTAGAAAATATATTTCTTTTTCCTTTCTCTCTGTGCTTCCACATGGCCATGTTGTCTCTTTTGTTTCTTTTTCTCCTCATTCCCTTTCCCTTTAATTAAATCATTCTCATCTCAAACCTCGAGCTCTTTGTATTGTATTTTCTTCCCCTTCCTTTTTGGGGGTGAGGGGGTGGGGGGAGGGGGCTGAGAGAGCGGTGGAGCTCGGCTGCCCACCCAAGTAAAACCACCACAAAAGCCTATTCTGTAGACACAGCACTGAACTTGGTTCTTTGCAACACACTTGAAAACACTCCTTTTACAACAGTCCCTGCAAGAGTCAAAGTTCTTCAATTTATACATGTTCTTCATTTATACATGCCTTGCTTTACAGTCACACCTTTTAATTAGACACTCAACATAAAACAACTCTGCAGAATTTGCAGGAAAGTTATATATGCTTTACTTAAGGCAAAGTTTTGTAGGAGGGGTTATGTCTTCAATAGGGTGATAGATATCATGCAGGCTAAAAATAATAATCTTTTAGGCACAAAAAAGAAAATCAGAAACAGAATCAATAATCTTTTAAGCTAAACATAAATTGTAAGCTACAGGGCTAAATTTGCTAGTTGTGCAAACTGAAAGAAAAGCCAGTTGATATGTATTAAGTAAAGAAGGAATATTACTGGGGGAAATCACATCATACAGAACTGTTATATGAGTTACAAACACTAATTAACAAGATCTCCAACAAAACAAACAAAGCAGACAAATAACAAGATCACCAACAAAGTGTGTTGAGTGGGCAGCTTTTGTGAATGTGAAATTATTACTGTGTTAGAAGGAAATTCTGATGCTTTCATTGATTTCTGACCCAAGCTCAAGGTAGAAGATACAACATCCTTCTGCAGTCTGGAACTATATTTAAACAATATTTTTTACGTCTTTTATCCAGTAAAACAAAGCACATGCCTTTGAAAATGGAGAGACATGGGCCTCAAACTCTTCTTCAAAGTTTTCAGCAGAGTTAGATGCACTGGTCCTGTCTTTATCTCACAAATCATTTTGGTGAAGTATTGGAATTGAGGGATTCCAATGTCAGTGAGCAGCTGCGTGTGTTTTCTGAAGGTGTACATTTTGGAACCAGGCAATAATGGATTTTTATAATTTCATTAGTGTTCTTTCTCCCTTTTAAAATTGAAGCACACATATTGTAGACACTTAAACCACTATAGTAAAACAACACCCTGCAACTTCATCCTATGTTCTGCTTTTCAATATAACTTTGTGCTGAAATGAACTCTTCACGGTTTCAAGGTTATAAAATCTTAGCTGCCTAAGGTAAGGCGTTAATTTTTTTTTTTTTTTTCCCCACTTATGAAGAAAGAAAAATTCAGTACAAATGAACAATGCAGTTGGAACTTGTTAACTATTTCAGAATTTCCCCTTAATTTTCTTTCTAGGATATTGGACACAGCACTACCTTCTTGCAGCATACCAGAAGGGAGAGTTATGAAAAGGCAGAAAATTGGCACATTTGATTTTACAGCATGCAGACATAAAAAATGAACTATGATTAATCCAAATGGCTTATATTTCTTTCTTAAGTTACTGCCTTTCACACACAAATATTTTGAATCTATACCTAGGCATACCTAAACAATATGTTACTGTTTGTTTGGGATTGTTGGAGATAGTTAAGCTTATTTTCCAAAGACCTTGGAGATCTTCCATATTCAACTCATCTCTAATTTTCTGTTTTTGTAGGTCTGTGGAGGCATCACCAGAGGGAAATAATAATGGAAATCAGAAATGGAGCAGACTTTGTTAAAAACAAAATTAAAGACCTCTGAGAAATTATAAATTTCGAATTTGATTATTTTTTTTTTAACCTGACAGCCTATTGAAACTCAGAGAAAGATAAACACCTTATGTTCTGCTTGTAGGTATCTGCCTTGCAATGACAAGTAAACACCCATATTTCAAGAAAAAGTCAGTTTTTAAAAAAGGGACAAGAAACTGAATTTAAGGAGGGATGGAATTAAAACTATTTCAAAAGATTCGGCATCAAACAGTTTATCATCTGCTTCCTAATCACATCTGTCCAGATTTCTAATCTAGCAGATATGGAATGATTCTGAACTTCTCAAGGGAGCAGTCAAGACTTAATGAGAAGCCCATATATGAGTGATAAGCTCTTGCATACGAAGAAAGTTCAGGGGAAAAAAAGAAAAAAAGAAAAAAAGAAGAAACAAAAAGTAAATAGTAATCCTGTGAGAAGACTGAAAAAAATTCTCTTAACAAAGCATGTGCTTTCCAAGTGCAAAAGCACAGTGGAAACAACTTTCCTTATGAATTGGTACCAGCTGGGACAGAAGAGTCACAGCACCTACATCCTGCTAATAGTCTGGAAGACAAAGTAGACTGGAATACAATATGTATGTATTTTGTGTACACACACTCATCTTTGTGTTGTGTTCTTTGGAAATAAAAAGTCAGTCCTCGGACAGTTCTAGGCACATAGGTATGTTGAATTCATATGATTTCTGATATATTAATAAGGAAGGGAAGGGAAAGCCAGGGCCGCAGAAGAGATGTAGAGATGAGTTAAGGGCAGGTCACTGGAGCATTGTGGAGGATGAGATCAGGCACAGTGGGCAAGAAATTTCTACATCCAGTGCTAAGCAACAAAAAGTCCTATGAGGGGAAGGGAAGGCAAGCCAACGGCACGGGCAAGTCAGATCATTTATAGTCAGTTTTCTCAGAACAAGGGCATGAGAAGACAGAAATGAGAAAAGGGTGTGATTACACATCAAAGGCAATGAACATCACAGAATCACAGAACTGAAGGGGTTGGAAGGGACCACGAAAGGTCATCGGGTCCACCCACCTGCCAAAGCATTAAATGCACCTGGCGTGCATTAAAAGGAGTGTGGCCAGCAGGTCAAGGGAGGTGATCCCCTCTACTCTGCCCTGGTCAGGCCTCACCTTGAGTACTGTGTCCAGTTCTGGGCTCCCCAGTACAAAAAAGACAGGGATCTCCTGGAAAGAATTCAGTGGAAGGCCACAAAGATGATACAGAGCCTGGAGCATCTTCCCTGTGAATAAAGGCTGAGAGACCTGGGTCTGTTCAGCCTGGAGAAAAGAAGACTGAGAGGGGATCTCATCAATGTGTATAAATACCTGAGGTGTGGGAGACGGAGGGATTTGGCCAACCTCTTTTCAGTGCTTTGTGGAGACAGGACAAGGAGTAATGGCCACAAGATGGAGCACAGGAAGTTCCGCACCAACATGTGAAAGAACTTCTTCATGGTGAGGGTGACAGAGCACTGGGACAGGCTGCCCAGGGAGGTTGTGGAGTCTCCTTCTCTGGAGATATTCAAGGCCCATCTAGATGCCCACCTGGGTAGCCTGCTGTAAGGAACCTGTTTTGGCAGGTGGGTGGACCCGATGACCTTTCGTGGTCCCTTCCAACACCTTCAATTCTGTGATTCTGTGAACTGCAGTACAGTGCATATAACATTGATTTTGTGCACATTACCACAAGTTTGTAAAGCAGTCAATTCTTCAACTGTTTGTATGTTATATTCATTTATTCTATCCATTAACATCTACAAATCCTCTGGAATTTAACATTCCTCATTAAATTAATTTTCTAGTTTGAGGAAGAATTAATTCTTCCATGTTATAATAGAATTTTTTAGTTAACCTTCAAAAAATTTGTGTTTTCCTTCACAACATACAGATCATGTAGCAAATTGAATTGTTTTGATATTTGTTAAATTTTTCTTCAACTCCACTTATCACAATTATTCTGCTGTTACACTACCTTTATTAATGTGTACTGGATCTGTCTGGAATGTTAACTTTCCCGGCAGCAGCCCATACAGTGCCATACTCTGTACTTGTAGCTGGAACAGCAGTGTTATCACACCAGTGTTGTGTCTACTGCTGAGCAGCAGTGGCACAGCATTGGGCCTTTCTCTAACCCTCCTAGGGGGTGGGCAAAAAGTGAGGAGAGGAACATCACTAGGGCAGCTGACCTAAACCAATCAAAGGGATATTCCATACCATGTGGTGTCACACTCAGCAATAAAAGGTGGAAACAGGAAGAAGAGGGGAGGGGTGGGCTCTTGTTGAGAAGACGTCGGTCCTCCTCTCGAACACCGGCTGCGTGCGTTGAGGCCTTGCTTCAAGGACGTGGTCAATCATCGCTCATTTGTGGGAAGTAGAGAGTAATTTCTTTCCTCTGTACTTCCATATAGCTTTCATTTATTTTGTTTGTTTTCCTCCCTTTTTCCCCTTTCCCTTTTATTTCCCCTTAGTTAAATTGTTTAGTTCATGGTAGTCTTTATTTAATTATTATAATTATTTTCCTTTAATTAAATTATCCTTATCTCAACCCGTGAGTTGTTCTTTGCTTTACTTCTCCCCCTCCTCATCTAAAGGAGGGGGAGTGAGAGAGCGGTTGTGGGGTTTAGCTGCCCAGCACGGTAAAACCACCACATAATGCTAGGCAAAAAGTGTTCAAAGTTTACCACAGTTTTAAAGTTCAATAAATCATAATGGAAAAGCACAGGTATACCTCTGAAAAATCTCTCTGCAATTACTCATCTGTGTCCTTCAGTATCAGTTACAAGAAAAGAATGGAGCAAGGTGATAATACCCCTTAATTTAAAGTGTGTGTTCATTATGAAACCTAGGAGTCTAGCCTGAAAAGCAAAAAATCTAGAACATAATCAACTTGTTTTGTTGGGTTTTGGTTTTGTTTTTAAATTGGAAGCTATATTTCTTCATTCCTTTCTCTCATTTCTTCAAAGAGCAAATTCAAAACCCACGCTAAATGAAATGTGCATTAAACAGTACAGGCTGTTTTTATTATTATTATTTTGTTACTTAGGATAATTTCAACAACATCAGGCAAATTATGATAGTTTGTTTATACATGTAAGTGTTCTGGCAGAACATTGTGTTGTATCATTAGTGTGGGATTTTGTCTTAATGCCTATGAGATTGGAAAGATACATTCCATCAAAAACAGAATAGATAATTTGACCACTTATGACCTCTTACATATATCAGTATACATCACGTATACATTTGCTGTAATTAAGGTTAAGAACAACTAGGCTAGTTGCAAATTAATTCAACCTTATCTTTCTATATTATAGGATATGAAAATAGAGATGATACAAAGCAAAGGAGAATATATATCATGAGCAATACTGGAAAAACAAATGTCTCTGGACAGAACTAGATGGAATACTTTTTGTGGCCTCTATAAAACTCAGCGTAGCTTTTCATATAAAGAGAAATGGTCTGGGGTGGGGCAAATCTAGGAGTTTCACTTCATAAATCATTCAGCACTTGCTGTACTGATTCAGCTGAAGTCAATAAATGCTGTTAACATGAAGAAAAAGTGTGGGTTTTTCTGCTGTAAAAGTTGGGCACACTGAGTTACAGATTTCATTTTCACCCATGCAGCTCTTTGTGGGAATGCTGAACCTCACACACTAACTCCAGCACATGTAGATGTGCAGATACCTCCATGGTCACCATTCTATCTGCAGATACAGAATATAAGATCATAAATTGGAAAGATCATAAGTTCTCATTTGTTGTTTTAGCATTGCTCCCACAAAAGTCACTCTTCTAATTCCACTGGACAAACCCAAAGTAGTTAAACTCAAAGCAATTGCAAAAATCACACTCAAGTGTTACAGACTGCAGGGTTATTCACTGGATCAAAAATGCCTAAGAGGAAGCATGAGGTTTACACTTTTATGAAAAATAATGGAAAATACACACTGGTCCCAATCACAACAGAATGATATTGGGTTGAGTGTGTATTTCTGTATTCTAGGCAAATGACCTGACCTCGTTCAACTACTTTTAGTACCTCTTTCCTGTGAGCTGCTTGTAATAAATGATAACACAACTGGAAAATGAAAACTCCCTAGTGCCAGTCCCACAATTTCAGTTTGTCCCAAACTTTACAATCTTTATATAACTCATATTAAAGACTGAACACTGACATTCCTATTTGTAGTCCCTGATGTGTGTTTGATCAGTGATTTTTTTTTCCCTCTAGGAGATCAAACCAATACAACCTGACTGATGTATAGGCCATGACGTATAAGTACCACAAAATGCATTACCATGAACAGCTTTTTAAATTATTGCCAGTAGTGGTTTTAAATATTATTGGAACTCCTGCTTCTGAAATGTACCAGTACATGAGAAAAGGAAAGCTCTGCTTTGTACCGATCATCTTGGATTCTCTCTCTTCTAGTTTTCAACTTGTAGGATTAATATTTCAGAGAGATTTTCTCCAATGAGATTCACTCGGTTTATACTACCTAAGATCTTTCAGATATGTCTTACTATCAGAACAAGTGCAAAATCAGAATTTAAATTTTGTAGTAGCTAGAAGTTCTAGAAGAAAAAATATATTTAATGTTACTGTCAAGAGTTAAGGGATGTCAGATTTAACATTACCTATGATCTTGCTTTTTGTATTACTGTCAGCCATTGTCTGTAGCACAGACGGGTCTCTATAACACTCCTTATCTGTGAGCCTGAACAGCATATGCTATGCTGTCATACTCAACACTCCTAAATCCCAGTTGTGTAAATGACCCAAGCCCTCTGCCAACAGCAAGAAGGGTCGTTATGGGGTTCTCTCTGCAGAGAGTGTACTAGCCAGCAGCGTAGGCTGCCCCAGCACATAGCCACAGGGTTTAAACTGGAACATAGCCATGAAATCTATGCTGCTAAAAATAGATTCTTTAGCAAGGGAGGTTTTCTGGTTCTCTATATGTTGAGGGAGGTAAAAGCAGTGAGAGCTACAAAGAAGAGAATTTAGAAATTTTGTTTATGCATTAGTTGTTGCAGCAGCATAAAAAAAATGAAACAGGCTTTGTTTTCTTGTAGATATTTCATACTGCTTTATTTCCTGATGCTATACCTTTGTTTTTTGCACAAATTGTTTTCCAGCTGTGACACTGTGCATGTGAAAAATGCAGAATGCCAATACATAACACATCCATCAGAATAAAACCTATGCAATAGTATTGGTTCCTACAACATTCAAAACCACAAGAAATTATTATTTTTTTTTTAAAGGAAGAGGATTCAGAATGAAGAATCAATACAGGCCAAATACATTCTTATTTTCAATTATTTTTTTTTTCCTTCTTCAGTAAAAATGTTTGGTAGTTTTAATTCTGTTCCAGACTCCTACCTTTCTTCTCTTTTTGAAAACTCTCCAACATGGTTGTACTTACAACAGCATGAAAGTGAGATCTCTTTTTTTGATATGCCTATTTAAAGGGGTATAAAAATAGTTTTCATTAGAAAGAAAATTTAGGTCCTAGTTGAACCTCTTGCCTTTGAAGGGTGTGGATTAGGGGCTTTTTAGAACCAATTTGGGAGGATTCTTGTATCTGGGCTTTTCAGTTTCTTTTATGACAAACTGAGCATTCAAAGCTGTTCAAGTCCCAAAACATTTCCTGGAAAACTGCAAACAAACAAGGTTTCCTAGCAAGTTTTGGCAAGTCCAAGTGTCCTAAGGACCCATGGTTAGACATAGATGTGCAACAAAATGAAGCTTCCTTCCATCAGTCATCTTTGTTGTAAGTCTATCATTACTGGCTTTGTGAATAACCTCTAACAATAAACACAATAGGACACTTAATCAGTATAAAACAAGGGCTAAATGGATGATGTAATTTGAAAGGCATATGATTAAGAAATAGTGATCACCAGAAGATCCTTGTCCTGTTTAATCACATGTAACAGTATTCTGGGGAGAAAAAAAACAAAACAAACAAAAAAAAAACAACAACAACTTTGAAACATCTTTTCTGCTGGTAGAGTGAAAAGCTATTTTGTTTCATCTTTATTTATACTTCTGGACGGGAAGCTAGAATTATTTTCTGTAAGCATCTGCAGAGGAAACTTGATAACATAAATGTTCTTGCCATCTGTACATACTTTGCACGTTGTCATATAGAGTCACTTTGGTAGGAAAACAAACACAAAATTGCAGTGTTCTGCGGATTATGTAAAACGCTCAGCTTCTCAGTTAAGTTCAGCAGTGCCCTCATCCACACTGAAGGGAAGATGTCGATCTACGTATGACAGAAGTGTTTGCAAGAGGTAGGCAGGATTGTCTGTGAAACTTAATAGTCACAATGGAAGCTTAATAGGCAAGTTGAGGGATTTTTTAAACAGCGAATGTCCCATGACTTGCTGCAGCTGAGCAAACCAAGCTACCAGGACAACTATGAGAAGTTCCCATGACAGTGTTCCCACATTGCCCGATTGAGGAATTTAGAAAAATACTGTTGCCAGCAGCTGGCTTCAAGGACGGGGTCTATGTGACTGCTAATCACAAGGGGGTTGTTTTCTTGCAGTTGTTTGCCTGAGTGCTTTTGACCAATAATCTTGTGTAAGACACTATCTGCCCCTGTTAAGTTTGCTATAAAAGTCAAGTTATTCGGGTAATAAAAGAGAGCATGATCTGACCATACTAGTGTCTGTTGTGTTTTCAGCCGTTCTTCCTGCAACAACGGCAGTTTTAGACATATTTAGGCCTTCTCACTTGCACTAGGCAAACTTTAGGAGTGCAGCGAGCCATCTGCTTCTGCAAAGAATGGCTTTTAAAAAGTCATGTCCCTGTCATATAGCGTCTGACTCATCTTCAGAAGTTTTTGTGATGGGAAAACAGTTTATGCCATCCGAGAGTATTGTCTTCTATTCTACTGTTAGAGAAGCACACTCACTGTTTTCTCCTGGGTTCCTGTGCTACAATGTAGGTTGCACGATCCTCAAGCATTTTGCTACCTTTTAGTATCTTTACCTGAAATCTGCATCTTTCCTTTCCACTATAAAATCTAAGGTCTACCTTGCCTTGATCCTGACCCTTAAAGAAATCAAAATAATGAACTTCAGAAGATTTCATTGGATACTAGCACAGCCTGCTTGTTCCATAGCCAAACCATGTCCATAATGGTGAAAGCTCTACAGCACCACACTTTTGCCACCCTCCACACTCACAAGCGGGCACTGACACTGCACTAAGGTCTCCTTGGAGAGGGAACTCAGTCTGGACAGCAGCCTGTGGTCATTTGCAACAGGGCTTCAGTCTGGATAACAGAAGACAGTGCTCATGGGCATGTCACAGACCTACATCTCCCACAGTTCATATACATGTATAAGCACTGCTAGCAAGGCAGGAGGCACAGCACAGTGCCTGCTATAGAGACAGTGGTCTCCTCTAATAGACAGTGGTCTATTCTCCCACGTGCCTGGTGACAGGATGAGGGGGAACGGGCTAAAGTTGCACCAGGGGTGTTTTAGGTTGGATATTAGGAAGAACTTCTTTACTGAAAGAGTTGTTAGGCATTGGAATGCGCTGCCCAGGGAAGTGGTTGAGTCACCATCCCTGAAGGTCTTTAAAAGATGTTTAGATGTTGAGCTTAGTGATATGGTTTAGTGGAGGACTTGTTAGTGTTAGGTCAGAAGTTGGACTTGATGATCTTGGAGGTCTCTTCCAACCTAGATGATTCTGTGATCCTAGAATGCCTTTACCATGTCACTGCTTTTGTGTTACAGAATTCGTACATTAAAAAAAAAAAAAAAAACAAAAACAAAAACAAACAAACAAAAAAAAAACCACAAACTGAAGTTTTATAGAAAAATTTAAGTAAATATTTGTTGAGAAAAAAATAAACATTTTTTTTCCCAGACAAAGGATATGTCTTATCACTCTGTGCTATGATTGCATAATTGTCAATCAAGACACAGTAAGCTTTATAACATAAGAGCTACAGGTGTAATTGTTTGATAACAGGCTGGGAATCTTCTGGACTAAAAGTCAAGAAAAACAAAAAAAACCACATCACAATACCATAAAGAAGACATTAGAGGAGAAATTATGAGACTGAGATTATTCTTACACCCCTTTGTAGCTTTTGTCTTTTCTTTCTGTCTTAAGGTTAAGGAAGAAAGCATGACAGGTATTGCATAAAGCACTTACAATGAACACCTAGTGCATGATATGTATACTAAAGGCAAAAAATAAGCAAAGAATACATTTGAATAATAACATGGAGTCACTTTCCTTCTGGAGTGAAGGGGGTGTGTAGGGAGCTTGCTTTATTATTTTTTTAAAAATAAAAATACATTTCTGCTGCTTAATCGAAAACACCTCCCAGCAGAAAAAGTTATCATAGTAAGCATAACTGAGATCATAAAGAAGATACGATAAGAAACCCTATGATGTGAAAATGGAATCACACAGTTCTTTCAAATAGTACAATGAAGAACTTCTACAGGAAAAATCTGGAAGCTCTGGTCCATGCTTGGACATATTGCTGGTGTCTGCAGCAGCAGCATTTTAAGCTGGTAGTATTCCCTGGCATTACACCAAGCATAGCACTGCTTTGGTTATAGATACATAACGTGTGAAGGGAAAAAAACATAAAAGCCTTTGGAAGGGCTATGTTGGATAATCTCTGTCAGGATAGCACCCATTGGAGGCAAAGTAGAAGAAATGGGAGCAATGGGAAGAGGTAATGCTTGCCTCCCCTCTCCTCTGCTTAGGTTTTGTAGAATGAATAGCCGTCTTTTTTTTTTTTTTTTTTTTTTTTTTTTTTTTTTTTTTTTTAAGCCCTGTGCACACTAGCTAGCTCCTTTCCTCTGCTGCCCGAATCATCAAAAGGCATTAAGGCAGAAGCAGACACAAGGAACTGGGACTTCTAATTTTACAGAGCTAACAAAGTTGCTTATTTGAACACCAGCCATGCCTGTGGGGTTTCATCTCTTTCCAGTATCACAGAATCACAGAATTTCTAGGTTGGAAGAGACCTCAAGATCATCGAGTCCAACCTCTGACCTAATGCTAGCAGCCCCCACTAAACCATATGCCTAAGCTCTACATCTAAACGTCTTTTGAAGACTTCCAGGGATGGTGACTCCACCACTTCCCTGGGCAGCCTGTTCCAATGCCTCACAACCCTTTCAGTAAAGAAGTTCTTCCTAACATCTAACCTAAAACTCCCCTGGCTCAACTTAAGCCCATTCCCCCTCGTCCTGTCACCAATGTATGTGCAGAGAGTGCACTGATAGCTGGGATCCAGCCTGAAAGAATATGTAAGACCTGAAAATTGGGTAACAAGAAAAAGATGGCCCTTTTACCAAGCATGTTGGCAGACATCTTATGGCTTTGTGAATGGAAAGGGAAACATCCAATCAAGGAGCAAAGAAAATGTGATGTGCACAATAAAGTTACCCAGCAACTTGCTCTTGGAGCATTCATTAGAAACAGTAGTTTGTTGGAGATCGCCACAAGGAACGTCAAATTTTGTAACAGAATCATGGAATCCCTACAAACCATGAGAGTAGCCTCACAAGGTGAAGCACTAGTGAAGATTCCCACACAGACATACACAGGAAAGACAGGGAAACATTCTACAATTGTAACCAGTGAGACAATATAGGGAAGTATTAGCATTTCTGTTCAAGCAGGAAGAGTAAGACTTCAAACAGAATCTGTTTAAAAGCAGAAATATCAAACTTCTTAAGAAAATCTTATGATATCTAAATACAGAGGCGATATCTCCACAGTTCGGGAATTTTTACTGTGAAAGTAACACACATCCCGAAGAGCATGTTAGCCCCAATTCACCTTTGGATACTGCAACTCAATTCAGTGTGACGGACAAGGAAAAAAGTTGCTGTTTTTTCAAGTTTACTTGAAATACTACAATAGTACAATATTACATGAGGATCAGCATCATCTACCCAGGAAGGATAACAGAAAAGAGGTGCTTCACAGATAATAAAGAGATAGTTTTCAATACAAAAAATTTACTACTGGAATATTTTTTTTTTTTTATTACTGGCATCTAAAATGAGATGAGGGACAGGTACTCTATTGCATGGTTTTACCAGGGGAAAGGACCTATGGAAAAAGAATAGCTTTGTGCTTCAGTCCCTAGCCTCTCTCTCATATCTGAGAAAAAATACATGTTGATGAATTTAGTTATGTGATCTAATGCAAAACATCTTGAGAAACACTGACTATATGCTTGAGAAGTTGAAGGTAAGGAAGGAGAAATTAATTCTTGCAAAGTTGCAATAAACCTATCACCAACAATGCATCTCTTATCTATTGAGCACATGACTACGAATGTCAAAATAACTCACAGATACACTCAAACACACTGAAAATGGAACATTCTTTAAATGAATAGTTATGCTTTGGTGAATTTAGTACATTCACCACATGGAAGCGTGTTACAACTTAAATGCATCTTTGCTTGGAAAATCAATTTCCTGCACCTTTTTAAGTATGAGAGAATGATAATATCTTCGTATATCATACAGCTTATTACTGAATGCCAGTTGTCTTTGCTTTTAGAGTCTTCTCCACCAGAACAGAACCCAAATCACATCATACCAGAAATCAGATACTAATCATATTATTTCTCAAAAATAACACAAATCTCTCACTAAACAAATTCATCTGAACAGATTTACAGCCTAGGAGCACAATTTTCATTTTGAAGAAAGAGTATAAGAGATAGACAACAGGAATGATTACCAAGAATATTCACAGTTATGGCAACAAATATGACTTTGGGTGACAGAAAAAGCCTGATTCTGAGTGTTAGTTTCATGGAACACTCTGCCACCACTCTTAGCCACCAAAGTGGAGACAAATTTTCCCTGTTTTATCAGCAAATGACCTGATGAATACAGCATTCAGATGATGTTGAAATATCTGTAAAAGTAGGCTTTAATACTATTGCACCTTCTGTTGTGATGCTTAGTATACACGTAGCAAGAGGAAATGCAGACAGCCTCCTGAAACCCCCCTAAAACATTGCTATGGTCTGTTGTTCCTACCATGCCCAGCACTGAGAGTGTTGGGAGAGTTTGTGAGTGAGGAATTCACATATAAAACCTTCAAAATGGCAAAATCATTATAAAAAGTGAAGAAAAACTATGAACCCACAAGACTGCAAGAAAACAGTTATATTCAATTCCATTGTGGAGGAAAAAAAAAAAAAGACAAAAAAAAAAAAAAGACAAAAAGACTCTATGCAATTCTGAAGGTACCAATTATTTTACTAGGTTGAGTCACAGCTCAAATGCATCACTGTCATTAACCTCACTGTTAATTGTTTTTTCAATACATTATCTCTAGGTGTTCCTTACAGCCCTTTTAATGTAACATAAAAGAAAATGATCTATCAATTCTGAAATCTTACAAATCTGGCTCTTAGCACAGAGATGAGTGAAGCAGCCCTGGGGGGTTACAGCTAGCATTTGAATAACACGTAATAGGATCAAAGACATCTGTATTGCAACAGAGTGAAGTGCAGTCTGCAGTTGCCTAATGCCTACAGTCATACCATCATACAAGACACCCTGGGCTGCACAGGGAGGAATTGCCTGTGGACAAAAGGAGAATGAGGTCCTGATGGCAACAAACTTATTGTACAAATGATGTGTTGTGCTATATTCCCACATCCTAACCACATTACCCATGTCTGCAACCTTACTATTCACCAGCCTGGGTCTGCTGCTAGCCAGCACATCTTGCACCCATCTCTACCCCCCTTAGGAGCATCCTTACCAGTTGCCCCAAGGCTTTTGGTCACAAACAGCATATGACAGTCCTGCAAAGGCAGCTTTGGGATCTCCATGGAACCAGCTGAACATGGGGAAAACAGATGTTCACAGAAGACTGCCATCCTCCTAAATCCTATGGAATGTCATGGTCTTCAGGTTTTCCATATTTTAAGAGGATCAAAAAGCATTCATATAATTAGTCTCTATAACTTTATCTAATGCTAAACTGGTTTGTGAATGATTGGATGGTTCTGCTCTCCTATTCCCTGTGTGATACAGTTTTTAAATAAAGATATAGCTTATCAAACAAACAAAACAAAACAACAAAAAAAAAAAAAAAAAAAAAAAAAACAGAACACCATAATCAGTTGTCTAGCTACCAGAATAGTAAAAGGGTTTAATTACCTCGGTTTTCTGTATCACTAATGAGTACAGTTTCATTAGAAGTTCCACAGGCTATTTAATTATAACTGGTAACTTGTATCTCTATTTCTTCTAAAAGATTGCATTTCCTTGGTGCACCTCCCTGGTGAAAACCATATGGCAGACCCAGGGCTGCTATATTTGGAAAACCTCAGGAGCTTGGAGTCTAAATCTCATCTCTGCCACTCTGATCTGGTGAACATTTTGTACTGAACGTTCTCTGCCCCTGCTGATGAGCAGGAGGATTGCTACATGGTTTGCAATGAGAGTTCCAGAGTTGGAAAACAATTTTAGATTAAGGGGCAGAGTTACTGTATATCTTAAAGGTTGTTTATATTCTACTTTGTACTTATGCTCTTCAGAATGCCAGAATTCGTCAGGTCTGCATGCTTAAAATGATTCTTGGCTTTTGTCTTGTGACTTTTTTTGGATAAAAGGAAAAACAGATTTTAAATAAAGATATAGCTTATCAAACTGCATTAAAAGAGGAAAAGAGTAGTCTAATAGTGATTTTTTTTTTTCCTGGCATTAGACTAAAAAAGACTGTTTGTTTTCTTTTATAAAGAATAAAAAGTGTACATGCTAAACAGCGGGGAAAAGAAATAATAACTTAATGTAGTTGTTACAATTATTTGCAATATGATTGTGTACAGAAACCTGTAAAGATATCCAGTCAAGTTCTGACCAAGCAAATAGTAACAGAGTATTCACCAATAATCTATACTCTGAGCTTTTGGTAGAGGGAAAGTGGAAAGTGTTATCATTTTAAGAAATAACAGAAACATTCAAAGAAATTAAAGTTAATACTCTCAAAGAGGCACTCTTTGAGATTGTAGGTACTTAACTCGCATTGAATGAATTAAAATTATTAGCTGAAGACAGCATGGTGCATCTCTGACATGACTTGTAAAGCCTAAAGAGGAAAAGAATTAAGGACTTAGTACATTTCTCTTCTCCATCTATCATTGGAGAGCTAGAAGAATTCAGAGGTGGAAATATTCAAAGACTCTTTTAAACAAACCATATTGAAAATATATTATTATAAAGTAATCTTTCATAAAATGTAGGTTGAGATTATTTAATTGGACACTTTGCTATATTCAGCCACATCGAGGCAGGAAAACTACCAAAGAAAAAAAGTGAGAAACTAAGAAAATATTAATTCTTAATTCTAAGAAAATATTAATTCTTAGTTTCTTGATAACAAGTAGCTTCTTATCAGACAGAATACATGAAGACTGCATTTTTAAGACCAAAAAGAAAGAAACAGCCTACTTTAAGGAACAAAAAAAGTGCAATTATTTCCCATGATACAGAAGCCTAGTTTAATTTGCTTCACTGGAAAAGACAGTAATAGTTACCTAACATGGGGACATCTGCTCTTTCTCTGGCCTCTAATAGGACACAAGACCAGCCTGAGAGTTTGTGAAGTAAAAATTGATATATTTGTTAACATTAAAATTTAATGCATTTTAATGTATTTTTAAACAACACAGCATTATTTAATATACCCTGTGCAAGACAGAAATGTATTTTAAATTATGGCTGATAAAAAAAGGAGAACGAGGATGGGCTACTAAGCAAAAAACTTTGAAAATACTCTGAAATGCATATATAACTTGTCTAATTATATATCATATCAAGATGTAATTGTTCCCTTCTTGAGGTTTCTGTGTGCACAAATGCACAGATAGCTATATAACATATCTTGTCATCAAAGTGAAGGTGTTCAGAGCAATTCAACAGGCAAGGCACCAGCACAAAACAAAAGCTCAACAGCTGTGTCTCACTTTTACATGATTAAGCAAACTAGCACATTAAAAGGTTTATGCAAGACACAAATGTTTAAGAAAAACAGTATTCTTTTCAGATGTTTTTTTTCCTCTATTGCTAAATGAAATGATTCGAGCAGGGTTCCTTTATTCCATCCCAACAAAGGATGAGATTAAGACCAAAAAGATGGAAAACAAAATTTGACAAATTTTGAAGATATGAAGTGAGCTATTTAAATAAATATAGTTTTTGTTGTTATGTACATAGCTGGCAGGGCATGTCACTGAATTTATTCACAAGCCAGGTCACTGAAGTACCACTGGAGATGCAAAGGCTGAGCTTTTCCTGAATTAGAGTGAGGGGAAAAAGAGGTCATCTTTGCCTGGAGGTGCCTCGGTGTGGTCTATTTGTACCAGCTCTCCTGTCAGAGATACTCACCGTAGCACAACACCAGAGGATGGCAGCATAGCTATGTCAGTGCTGGTGGCCAGGAGCAAGCACTGCTCCCTCCAGTGCTGCACTATTTTGCCCATCCAAACTCTTGCACCATGCTCAAGCATCAGTCTCCATCAAGTTCCAGCACCAGCATATCTGAAAATCCCCAGACTGAGAAGTATAGCTTGCCATTAAAGTTCTTCCATCAGCTGAAAAATGGGATATTGTCACTTCCGTACAAGATCTGGCAGTATTGATACCTGCACAGTAGGGCACTGTACCTTATTTATAAGGTATTTATAAACACTGCAGTCAGTGCAAGGTAAAGCTAAGTGTCTGCTTAACTGAGGTAACGATATCTTCTCTCTTAGCATCAACATATAAATCTTTATTTTCGTTGTTGTTGTTATCCAGTGTATTAACATTTGTTGTTAGTTTTAACAAAGAATTAAGTCTTTGTTATTAAATGCTTAGTGCTCACTTTACATCTCTGAAAATAGCAATAGTATTTGGAGATGGTTTCTCTTTAATTAAAGCTTTTGAAAGGGAAAGGATCTTTTGTTACAAAGGCAAAAACAAAACAAAACAAAACAAAACCTTCAGTAATGTTACTACACTTCTGCAATATTCATTTTTTGTTATAGAATTTAAAATTATAATGTATAATTCACTTTGTCATTGTTAGAGCAACAAACAAAGAGGCAGACTTCCTGAAGCCAACAGAGAGGCTCCACTTCAAGTGTTTTGAGGAACATGTTGGTTATAGCTTTATGCAAATTCATCAACAGGATAGATATTCATTTTGAGCTTGGCCACATGTGCGTTTTGGATAAATTACTTTTTAGACACCACAACAGAAAGCATATAAAGTGAGGTACAAAGCCCTTTTGAATAACTTACACATGCCAGAACTGAAGTATTTGCCAGTCCAAATGCAGCCAGGTAAATCCATGCAAATGAAAACACTTGCAAAATGCATTTTATTTTTTTTTTTTTTTTCTCCAAAAGAGTCCTCACGGTATACAAATACTTCCTATTTGAAGATTGTGAATATTGAGCATTTAAAGTATGGTACTATGAAAGTACCAAAAAGTATGGTACCTGAATCAGAACTGAATGTACAGGGATGATTCAGACAACCAGCCTGCTACTGTGCAGTAGATTACTTCCTCTGAAACTCCCGGTACGTACCAACCATCACACATCCCTTATGAAAAATACATAAGCCTGCCTCCTCTAAATTTATACTTTATAATTTAAGTAATGCTCAGAAAAGGACTCAAATAGTAATCCCTAAGAAAATACACAGCTGTGCACTTGCCTAAATAAGCCAGAATGCCTTGGGGTAATCAAAAACCATCGGGTTACCAGTGAATACATATGACAAACAAGAAAATCTAGACCATAAACTCTATCCTTAATAAAGTCTCAAAAAAATGCCCATAGCAGGAAAGAAAGCCTTTTTCCCAGTTTAGAAATGAGGTATTACTAATGGTGAGTTTAGGTAAATATTCTATTGCCATCTTTTCTGCTGGCTTTTTGCTAGGAATAAATAAAACACTTCAATTCCTGGTCTATAAATCTCCTTCAAATTTAAAAATAAATAAATAAAATAACAACAACCTTGTAAAAATAGATATACATTAGAAGAAATAACAAGAGCAAATCCCAACCAGTCTCTGAGAAATCAGACATAAGGCATCTAGCATAGAAAGCAATTATTCACAAAAACAGCCAATAGCAATAAAAAACTCTCTGATTCTCAGTGCTGAGGAAACATAAGTGATCTTCCTGAGCAGATGGACTGTGAGGACAAGAGTTGCAATAATTCTCACAGAAGCAGGTCCCACTTGTCAGATATACTACACACCAATAGAAACCACATTTACACTGGTGAGTGCAAATATCCTAAATTTAAATTGAGGTTTTGTTTGTAATCTAAAAGCACCTTAATCTACCACTCTAAAGACTGTAGGCATAAGAGTTTACGATAAATTTTCAGTAGTTTATTTCCATTAACATGATAGCTAACAATGTAAAATCACTTTATTGTAGAAGTAACTATATATTAAATGGCTTATTTTAGGTTAAGACCTTGATGCTTTAGAGAGATTCAAGTCAGTTAATAACTTTAGCCAGCACACAAGATAAGTTTTACTCTACAATTGCCATGTGACTTAAAGCTAGTTCTTGTCTTCTTATTGCTTCAAATTTCTTACCTATCATTTATTTTCCTGCTGCCCTAAATTTTGATAATTGGAATTTCTCCTCAGTTTTAATTAAGCCACCCTAAGGCTTATAAACTCAAAGTTCTCTCTCTATATTTTTTTAATAATTAAAATTGTTTCAATTTTGTTCAAGGGCCTGATGTTTAAATAGGAAATATTCTTAGGCCCCTCAGCACTGGTTGTCATGCAGAATATTGAATGTCTGTGGAGTGAACTGCTCATTGCACTACACATTCAAACATCTGGATCAAAGTCAGTTAAGGTGTGTTCACAGCTTCAAAAGTGCTGTAATTCAAGGCATACATGTTTTAAAATAACTGTGCTAACCTTCCTGGAAGCTAGACCAAAACTGTAGACCTGATCAGTTATCTTCACACTTAGTGAGTGCTGTTCAAATAGATGACTTCTCTAAACATAGATTATATCAGAAAATACTGCACAGAGGATCTGGAAATCTTATAAAATCATTTCAGTAAAAGGTTTCAGATGATAAATTGAAACTTCCAGCCTTGAAAAGGGGGCAAGTAAAATGACTTGTTAACTCTGATTCTTAGATAATAAACTTAGAGAAGTTTTAATTTACTTTTTCCATACTCCTAATTTTGCCACACAAAGCATATTTGCCATTTATCACAAAGAGGTTGTTTTAAAAAATCCCACAAGTTTCACCTATTACTTTTTGTCTTCACTCTGACATACCTAAACAGGCAGCAAACACTCTCAAAAGGGAAGTACAAAAGGAAAACAAGAAACATCAAAAATTATAAACCATGAGGCCTGCAATCTCAATGTTAACCAGAAGCTATTTCAGAATCTGACCAGCAAATCTCAGATGACTAGATTTTAACAGCATATGAAGCCAATATACAACCTACAAATCTTTGCGTTGGAGGTGCTGCACCGCACAAATGGGGACACATGGCTTCAGATGTAAAACATCTGAACAGTTCACCATCATTTGTCACTCTTTGCATGGGGACCAACATACCTCTCTGTTTTGTATGTAGAAAGTCTACATACAGAAGGTCTACAGAATATCTGAGAATATCTTGCAATAGTAGTAAGCATTTCTTCAGGATCTCAGGAAAACAATTAGAAAGTCTGTAAAAAAAAAAAAAAAAAAAAAAAAAAAAAAAAAAAGTACAGCTGATCCTGCAGGAAATCTTACTAATCTCAAGCTCCATGTGTTAGTACTGATAACCATTTCGAGTAGGCAATGTAATCTTGATGCATTCCCTATACCTTGCTTACTTCCTTTCAGTTAATCCAGAGCTGAGGCATGCCCAAGGTGGCCCAGCAGACTACAATAGATAGCCAGCAAAAAAAAAAAAAAAAAAAGTAGAAGTGACCTGGCCAGCAGTGAGAAGTAGGAAGACAAGAATAGCAAACTAAGGGAGCAAGTTTCAACTTGGTTGCTGAACAATTAGTGTTTATATCAACTTGGCCTGGTCTTAAAGAAAATATTATTAAAGAAGCTAGATTAAATTACAATTTTGGTTGAAAAAAAAATATTTTATTTGACCTAGCCAGTAGAATTAAAAGGAGATTCAGGCACCACAAATTCAACCAGCAGAGCCTGGGAACAGCTCACAGTCTTCTAGATCCCATTCCCTCAGCTGCCAAATGATTTTCATTTGCTAATTTAATTATTTGAGTCTAATGAGTGGTGAAGAGGATCAAATCCTCAACAATACAGGGGCTGGGGTGTTTTATTTCAAGAAGGTAACCCAGAAAGTTTCCAATGCCACCTAGGGTGCATTTAGCTGAGAGGTCTGTACAATGTTTGTGAACAGCATCTATGTCACCTTGCACACCAATTGCTATGCAACAGTCAGCATTTTTGAAACATTTTCTAAAGGCTTAGTAAATAATACGATAAGATGATTTTTAGTATTCCTATTGTTTAGTAAGATAGAAAGAAATAATTTAACAACTTTTCTGTATGCACCATCTAACAATTCATACAAAAGCAAGAAAACAAATAATACATAAGAAACGTACAGAAGTTTTGGAGAAAATCGGATTGTTTTTTCACTATAGATTGTCAAAGTTTCACTCTACAACTGATTAATTCAATGTGGTCACCTATGAATAAAAATTACATTACAAGTGCAGAAGCAAAAAGAGCCAAGGGAAAAGTTTTGCTGAATAAAATGTCTCATGAGATGAGGCGCTCAATGAACAGGTAATTACCTGCTCACCCTTAGAGAACACCAATGGGCCTGTTCTCTTGGAAAAGCTTCTGTGCCAAAAAAAAAAAAGAAAGCTTCTTTCTGTCCCACAGACCTAAGAGCAGAAAAAGGAGTGCAACGATGCTTTCATTATAAAATATAACTCTCCCTTAAGTAGAAGCTTTACTTTGAGAAGGTGAAGTGTAGTAACTGCATTGAATCTACTGTCTACTTTATTGTTGCACCCTTTTCTCCTAAAACTATATGGTAGAAAGAATGCTGTATATGCAGTAGGACCACTGGGAAGCAGCACCAAGACCTTTTAAATGGATAGGTCAGGGAAAAAAAGGAAAAGTAGTTACAACACTGAAAGAAGATGAAATGAAACTGCTGTAATATTCATATCTAGTCGCTCTTGTTTGTTCCTTACACTCAGTCTCAGCATTTGCTGCTGTAGCTAGCCTGCAGGCCATACAACCACCCTGGCATCTCACTGTAGACCAAGAGGTTCTGAACAGAAAGACAAAGTGAGACAGTCTTCTCCCTCCTTCCCTTCACCACACCAGCACATTCCAAGCGACGGCATTCTATAACACAACACCAAAAAAAAATAAATAAATAAAAAAGCATATCTTGCGACAATGAGTGATTTACTAGCCCAAGCTAGAAGAAAAGTCAGTGTTTTTATTAGAAATGATGATTCCCAGTCATGGTGCTTTTTAGTTATGTGCAGTAATTAATGGTAGCATTATGATAGCTGCCAATGACACCCATCACCAGTGCATGTTCTTACAATATCTGTGTGGATCTGAATGCCTAATGAAGTTTTGCCTGTTTTGGGATTCAAAATGAATAATGCAAGACTGAAAACCAAAACTAATGAGGAAACCACTATTTCCTCAGTAAGCAATAGAGACAAGGATGTAGCATACAAAGTCAAGAAGCCAAAAGAGGCCCAAACTCCTCTGTAAATAACGAATTGTGTAAAAGTGTTTGTTTTCTTTAAAAAACAAAAACAAAAACAAAAAAACAACTATTATTACTAAAATATATCTGCAAACCAGAAATTCAAAACTACTTTATTGAAAGCTTTAGAACAAGCAAATATTTTGTTCACCCACTCATCAAAACAGGGAGAGGCAACAACGAAAGCCTTGACTGCAGAGCTCTAGCCTCAACAACACAGCTCTACTGCTGATAAAAGGTCAGTCTCTGGACTGCACTCATCAGTTTTTCTGAGTTCAGCATGACATGCAGTGATTTAATTTTGGTGGTGTGGTTTTGGTAATTTCTTATTATGTACATGCACGCATAATTTTGAAGACTAAAGGGCTGTGTGATCAGCTACCACTTGCAACACGCAAATGTTTATACTGAGAACACTACCCAGTTTATATCATATTACTGCAATAGCATTATAGCACTTTAATTCCTTAATCATATAATTATATTCTAGAACAAAATTTTGCTTTTGCCTTCCTCTCAAGAAGCACTTCAACATGGAAAATAACCTTTTCCTGGACCAAATACTTCAGTTTCGTTTGAATGTCTTTGTATTATTATAAATCTCACACAAAAACAAACACTACTAATACTCCGAGAAGTACTGGCAATGGTTATATTTTCAAGTAATATTTATTTTCATTACGCGTAGCCCATTGCCTTTTGGATTTATCAAAATATTTACTTATGGGAATGGCCTTATTCAGTGCTTTGTGGATCACCAATTACAGATTAAAGAGCAAGGTCATAAAATATTGATAAAAATCATTAACTACAGTTTTCTTCATTTACCATGGCACAAACACATGCTGCTGCAATCTTAATTTGATTCCCAAGGAAATAAATTATTTCACGAACACCATTTAATTGCTAGAACACTTGAAAAATGAAAGAAAGAGAAAGAAAGAGAGAGAAAGAATGAACCTATTTACAACTTTCAACTTTCTGTTCATGTATTTACCTCACCAGTCATCATACCCTACCATTTCACAAAAAAGTTTATTCAAGAAGGAGACAAACTAAATGCACTTTTATTGCAGGCAGATTTATTTAAGTGACATCTGCTGAAATCTTCTGCCTAGGAATACAGACCCTCCAAAAGCAGAAATAAATCTTTCAGGATGCTGGAATGGGGCCAGCTGCAACTCTGCAAGCTTATGTGCTGCTACAAAATCTGAAGTACCAACAAACAAAGAAGCAGAAGAAAAAAAAAAAAAAGTGCTAAGTGTTTGGATCTTCTACCGATTTAGAAGTACAATGCTCTTAATTCATATTAGCAGCAAAATTTAGTGATTTAAGCATACAATTGTAACAGGACCTTTACCATGCACAATGGATGAAGGAGCTGATGGTTAAACTGTATTTCTTTATTGCTGTTAAATCATTGCAGAAGTTATTACCACAACTCATTACCACCTTATCTATATCACAATCAGACCCAGAGGTATCAGGTGACATAACTGGAAGCAAAGTGACTTGCCTATGGGCAAACAGATGATGAACAGAATTAAAACTGAGATCTCCTGAGTCTCAGACCAGATCCTTATAATCACTGTTTTGCTGCTGCTACCATCTGTAATGCCTGAAAAGCCGCTTCCAGTGGGGAAAGCATTACAACAAAAGAAGGTAATTTATTATAAATTGATTTCTGGGATTTTACTTTTTTTTTTTTTTTTTTTTTTTTTTTTTTTTTTTTTTTTTACAGATTTGGTAAATTTTCTTGACATTGAGCTTAGATATCTAGGGGGAAAATGATATTTTTGTTATAGAAACAGCATCTGGTAGTGTAACACTTAGTAACACTTAGTTAAGGAAAAAAATAGACACTAACAGCACCATCTCAGAAACCTGCACATTAAATTGGGCTACAGATCTACTAAGTTTCCTATCTAAACAAACCAAACCAAACAAACAAAAAAAGAGATGATATTATCCACCCACTGAAGTTTTAAATCATGGGCTGCTTAAAGAGAAAATCTGAAGAGACTACACCACAAAGCGTTCTGGTAAGAAAGAAAGCCTTCCATCCGAGGCTTCCATGAAAAATAGATCCCCGCTTTTTGCAATTGGAAAATTAGTAGTAATGAAGAAATTGTTGCAGTCTTTGCTGCATTTTAAATGCTTCATTACTCTATTTTTCCATTATAAAATGAGCATTTAAGCAGACTTAAGACGTAATTGTTCTCTAAAATACGTATATCTCTTCCCTTTAAGAAAAATAAAATCAAGAAAGACATCACTCCAATTTTCTTGTTGGTGAAATGTCTGTCACAATGTGCCATATAGAACCACAACCTAAATAAATTATAGGAGTTGAAGAGTCAAGAGTATACACAGCATCCTTCAAGACACTGAAAGTAGAATTTAATGCTCTGTTCCTACTATTGTTCCAATATTATTCCTAATATATGTTCCTAATAGTCTGTTCAGCTTTAGCACTTAGCAGTTCATTTCTCAAAACAACTAAGATGACAGTATCTCGGATCTGTTAACACTGAAAAACATTTTCCTCATCCTAAATAGATAAGGTCTGAATACCGATGTGTTTTGTTGTACAGACTTCTACAACGCATACTGTTGACAATGAGGGCTGAAATTCAACATTATCAAACATAGCTATTAGAAATGAAACATTTTAAACAAGGGCAGACAAATGTTCTCCTTACATGTCATCCTGCATTTAAGAGTACAGTCCTGCCCTCACGGAAGCCAAGATTTCCTCCAGGGTATTAACATAATGCATATTAACAAATACATCTGCATATTAATTCTCTACTAGCAGAATCAAAAATATGAAATCGACAGTACATGCATAACTCATAGGACTTGGCACCTTTCCAGCACTTGACTTGAAAACAGCGACGAAACTCTGCTGTCAGTTATCATAGTGGAAGAAGAAGGAAAAAGATCTGTTAAGAATTATTTTGAGTTTACAGCAGCATAGCCAGGAATGGAGCCCAAAATATTTCCTCAAACATGCCTTATTATGAAAAGGTTTCTTTTCTCCCACATGAATGCTTCAGTTCACTGAGGTATTTCTAGGTGAATTGCACAGCACACAGAGAACTGGGTTTGATGACTTCCTGTGGAAAAAGTATTCAGAGTGAATTTCAGTAGGAATTTCATTAAATTCCCAGTTTGCCTTTAGCACTATTTAAGAAAAACATACACACAGTGAACGGTTATTTTCATGACCTCTAAAGGATGTATATGCCTAACATGTTATGAGTTGCATGGGCAAATCAATCAGCAAATGAAAAGGACAAATGCCATGGAGATTTATTTATTATTATTATTTTTTTTAACGTTAAGTATCACGAGACTTCTTTTTTAGCACAGATAAGCTTCGTTATGCTACTACACTGCAATCAACTATGACTGCTTTTATTATGTGAGTAATGGGCAGAATTAAACAAAGCATTTGGCATAGTAGATTTGACCTTTGAAAAAAGAGCTCTACATTTTTCTCCCCAACAGTTTATGTTATTTCATTTTGGTAACCTTTGTAAAGAAGTACATTCAGCATCCTGACAGTAGTACAGATCTCACAGTGTGCTAAAAATCAGTACGCAGTCATAAATTCCTACCTAAAATGAAACTGAAAGAGATATCCCTGCTACATTCTTTTCAACACAATCTTATTCGATCAATAGTAAAGATTTAACATATTGATGTAAAAACTGTTACGTTTGACTTTCCATAAAATAATTATTCACAGTTATGTCAAAATCTATGTGCCCTGGTCTTAGCGATATGGCTTGAAGAGTTGCATGAAGATCCAGCAGGACCTGCACTCCCCTCCCAAGCAGTACAGTATTTTACTTCTAAGTTGTATCATGCCCACCAGAGCTGAGGAAAAGCCTCTGACCTCCTGTTCTCCCTGTGCAAAATGATGCTGAGTTATACCGATGCTAGCATCACTCTGTGTCCTCCACAAAGATACTGAGCATCATCAGCACAGAGACAGATCAAGGCTCTTTATCAGTATAGGCTGAAGCACAAGGCTGGGACTATGTTGCTGCTGCCAAATTTTCCTTCTCTTTCTGAAGGAAGAAGAAAACCCCATCTGGGCATAATGAGCCGTAAAGCAGCCCTGGAGTTCTGGGTTTCTGTGGTGCGCCATGAAGAGCAGGAGGGACAGCGGCTGTACCAAGAAAGCCTCCCCCAGCTACAGCCTTCTTCCTCCTTATCAACAGCAGCAGTGAAACTAGAAAACCTGGCTGTGTGGTGTTGGCCCACAGGATCCATTTTGCTGCCTCCTACAGCTGCCCACTCTAGGCAACTGCCTACTTTCCTCGCACTGACTGCAGAAATATCATCAACCCTTTGAATCAGAATTGAATCTAGTATTGCAACGCTGGTTCTGATGTTTGTCATAAAGGCAGCTGCCCTAAACTGAGAGCAGTGCCTTCTTGTGTGTGCCAACCAGCAGACACTAACCTCATGTCAAGCAAAAATGTCATGCATACCAAAACAGTATTTTAAAATACGTGGAAACAACATTCCTGCTATTGCCTTTATCATTTATGACAGGAAGATCTTTAATATATGGGTAAATTTCAATTTGGAGAAATCAATAGTCTTAAATAATAACTAAGATTTCAGGTCTTTCCATCTCAATGCAAAATAACCTACCATTAACTTTACAAATGAGAATCAAGTTAAAAGGCTTCTAGCAAATTACCAGTGAATCACCAGAATTTGCTTCAGGCAGAGATATTAGTCCTAAATTGTTGCCAGTGATATATAGCTTCAGCATTTTTTATTGCTAATTTGCTCTGGTTTCTCATATTCTTTTTCTAATGGATCATTACATGAGCCAGGTAATTTGTACTGCTGCCAATAACTGTCTCAAGGTAAAGCTGTTTAGGTAGACCAAGAAGAATGCACGTCAAGAAGGAGCCTTCTAAAATAATTCCAAATTAAAGCATTGTTACAAAAAAAAAAAAAAAAAAAAAAAAAAAAAAAAAGGAATCAACAGGATAGAAAGTTATGTACTGACGTATCTAGTTCCAAAAATCAAGGCCTTCACAAATAAAATACTATCTTAGTAATACACTGTTATGCACTGGCTTTCCTGCTTTTTAAAAATTCTGTTCATTTTCTTGTATGCTATAAAATACATGCTGGGTCAGAGTGTACTTGAAAGCATTACAAACAGCCACACAGGCATCCAGAAGAACTAGATTGTAGAACTACGGGAAATAAAATATGAAGAATTTACCTACACACCGAGATTTCTTATCCTGCTCCAAACTGTGATCAGCTATATAATCCACCTTAAACATTAAATCTTTATAAACCGAATCAGCTATATGAAGGTCAGTGTTTAATAAGAATAATTTATGTATAATAAGAATGATTTAAACAAAAACTAATTAAATTTCAAATTAAGAAGTATCAGTCATAAGTGATACTTAATTCATCTTTAATATGATGTGTTCTTTCATATTTGTATTTGACTACAGTATATTTTTCTCTTCCAACAAACCCGTATTTATTCTTGGAGGACGACTGAGCAGCACTGAAGAGTGTCAGCATCAACACAATCTATTCAGTGGCAGCAAAGGACACTGGAAAGAGTCCTCCAGTGAGCCGAGCTCAGTCTCAAACTAGTGCCTGAGCAGACAGCCTGAATAGCTCTGTGCTTGCATGCCTGTAAGTAACGTGCGTATTACACAAATGGAGCCCAAACTGTTTCTTTGCTGAGCTCCTGTGTACATACATACAAGTACTGAAAACCTGTTTTCACATCCTTGAGGTTTGTTTTCATATCTTTCCACTAAATTCAGACAGATTGGTATAGAGGTGGTGTGATCACTTTACAAAGGCAGGCAGTCTATATCCTTATCCCCATCCCTATAAACCAATGGCAATTATTTTGTCTGTATCTCTGATATCTTCCCATTCTGTAAGTTTAGAGAACATCTTCAAACTTGGAAAGACCTACACAAGTATTTTGACCTTATCCTGTGATCAGTAAGCAGCAATAGGATCATCTATATTAAGCATGAACTTGCAGTACTCATTCTGCATTAAACGCACAGTACTGCTTTCACCTCACCCATCCTCTGACTGGTTTGGGGCATCTAAAAACTCAGAGCCACCAGGAAACATAAGGCACCAAATTCAGGTCAGTCTGTATGAATCTGGAACTTTCTATACATATGTATAAGCTGACAATGCTGGAATGCAGCTGCCAACTACTCAAGACTCTTTCCTCAAAGACAACACCTTTACAAGGCATTTGCAAGCTCCCCGGCTGGTGGGTCAGACAGATTTAAACACATTCACTTTTTTGGCATCTGGCATGTTTCTGTGGAGCACAGTGACAATATGCTACTTTACCCTGCAGTGATATGAGCAGGGAAGAGATCAAATGCAAGAAACAGGCTTGACAGACGGTCCCACTTCGGTGCTCCTGTCCTTCAGCGCACAGAGCTGTAGAGACTGGGACATGAGTAGCTAAAATGGGAGGAAAACAGACCTCCTCAGGAATGGCTGACTTGCGACTTACAGCAGTGGTTCTTCTCTCCTGTCCCCATGAGAGGGTTGGTAATAGCAGGAATGTCAGACCCCTGTTGTCTCTGCCTGGTCAGACACCAGTAGAGAAGCTGAACACCCGAGAGCAGACAATAATATGGTAAGAGAGATGTGTTCTTCAGGATCTCATTCAATTTAACTTTTAATAACATTTTTGTTGGTGGTACCTTTATTTTATACAAATTAGTCCATTAGCCAAGTGGGTATAACATATTGCTAAACACAATTTTTCCTTTGTATGTAGAATTTCCATGAACATTGAGGTTTCTCAGTACTCCTGTTGCCTGTGATTTCTTTCTATTTTGTTTCCAGCAGAAAACTCCCCTTTCCGCTGAACTGCAGGGTTCTGCTGAATATTTCACTCAGTCCCCACGCAGAATCAACACAAACAGCTATCCCACGTGACAATCTGGTGCAGAATAACCAGTAAAGATCCCCAGCCTGATCAGAGAAAGACAAGCAAGCTTGCTTTGTTATTTTGAACGTGAAGGAAAAAGAGCATTTGAATCACAGCTTTGGACTTTACCAACTGCTGCAGACTGCTCTTGGAAACAATGACCTGAATTTGACAGGGATCCCCCTCTGGATTTATCTAGATGGAAATAAAACTAGCCTTTTAAAGAAATAGCATCTCATGAAGAAATATGATTGATGAGTTGGACTTAGAAATACATGTATGTTGGTATTACAAGTGTTGCCAGTAGCTTTCTATGTACATTAAGACATGTCAGGCAGACACCCCTCCACCCCAATAAATAAATAGGCTGATACATAACAAAAAGAAATGTAGAATTTCTGAGAAGAAAAGTGAAGAGGTTTGCCTTGGAACTATCTTTGGGATATGACCAGCTTATTCTTGGGTATCTTCAGAAGTGCTTTTGCATGCTACCATACAGCTTTTGTCTGAATTTATGTTGGATGAGCCCATCTCTGGAGATATTTAAGGCCTGTCTGGACACCTACCTGGACAGCCTGGTCTAAGGAACCTGCTTTGGCAGGGGGATTGGACCCGATGATCTTTCAAGGTCCCTTCCAACCCCTACAGTTCTGTGATTTTCTGTGATTCTCTGTGATCTGCCACTTACTTTCCCATTGCCACAAGTGTCACAAAACAGCCACAGAATGAGCCAAACTTGGATGCATTATTTGATAAACATGCAGGTGTTGCAGTGCTTTCCACTTTGCCTTACAAAGGAAAGACAACATGATGTTTTTCTCCTTATCTTTTCTTCCTTCTTTTTCTTAAAATCTTTTTTTATTATTTTAATTATGTCAAAAATAATCTTATTTTCCCTTAAGCTAATATTCTTCACAAAGGTAGCAGAAGCCCTAGCTTGAGAATATCAATAAAAGTTTCAAGTTTTTGAAAATAAAAATACACCACCAACAAAACAACAACAACAAAAAATTAGACATTCTTTTTGAGAATAATATGAAGCTATGTCCTTAAGTTTTAAAACATATCCAACCCTAAAGAAATGTATGTATATTTTCAATCATTATACAAATATTCAAAGGCATCAGTGTAAATTGGTATACGGCTGTATAGATGAAATTAATTATCAATTGAATTTGTATCTATCTTGATTCAATTCACAATTTAATTTGCAAAAGATGTATTTTTATTCATCTAGTCCTTAAAATTCAAGAACAGCTTCCCACTAAGAAATGCTATTTACTCTACATTTAACAACAGAAATTGTGTTGCATTCATTTTTATGTCCTTAAAAACTAGTCTACAAAAATAAGGAGATAGCAGAATTAATACTCCACTCGAGTAATACATAAATCTGAGTACCATTAAATACTGGAAGTCTATATTTACAAATGACTTACCTCAATAGCAGGATATAAATTATCAATTGTAACTAGCTCTAAAGGAGAGCTCAGAACTTTGTGAGAAAAAAAAAGAAAAAAAAAAAAAAAGAAAAAAAAAAGTGAATCAGGGAACAAAAATAACTAACCAATTCAGCTTACTGCTTTAGCTGACAAATATCCTCTTAGAAAAGTATTATCCTGAACCATTTAGTAATAAAAGCATAAATATATGAAACTAGCTCAGTAAGTGATGAAGACCATTCAAGTTTTACTATGTGCTGTTCTGTCATCAATAACTTTAAACTTTGCTGGTTGGTATACATTTGTTTTGCTTAACTACTAGGTTTTAATCTAATTATTTCAAACTGTCTCAGGCAAAACTAATAGCAACAATAAGGAGCTGAAGTTACAGCCACTTCACCTGCACTAATGCATACAAATGTTGTCCTCTGGGAGGCTTCTAATTAGCACCTGAATAACCTCAGGTTCCAAGCATTTAATTGGCTTGGGTTTACTGCATAATAAAGGAATCACGTGCTAGGGTTATTTTTATTTGAGCTCCATGTATGCTGAATATCCTAGTACCACCCCACCAAGCAGAAGACAAACTGGCCCCCTTTTTGGTGAAATGACCATTTTTTTTTTTTTTTTAGGCAGAGAAGTTAAAGGGCATAAAGGACTCACGTAGGCAGGGATGTTTTTGCAAGTTAAAGGCATGAGACAGGTTAAAGATATTGAGGGCCAAGGTCAGCTTTTAGATACCAGAAGTGAAATAAAAGGGGTGCAATAAATAAATTGACCAGTATTTGTTCCACAGATTAAACTCCATTTCTGAATTTCCAGCCAAGACATATCTTTCCCTTGTGCTTACTCTAGGAATGACTGACCAGAAGAGGGACCTTTTTCCACATGCCCTGTTCATTAGCCACAAAACTTACCAAAGGTTATAGAACTGAGGGGAGGAAAAAGGACAAGAAATTCATGATAAATGCACATATAAATCATAAATGGTAACCAGCTTCTTTGTGACAAATTACTGCAGAACAAAAAGTTGAGAAACAATTGGCCCTTGTATTTAGATGTGTCCCAAAAGCAAACGGAGAAGAAATGTCTTCAGACACAGCCTTAAGTGCCCTCTGAGGAGCCAGCCTTAAAAGAAGTATCTACATTGGTAATTACTATATACCAACAAGCCAATGGACTTGCTGCTAATGCACCAGAAATGTCAGGTTGATTGCAGCCAGAGGAGAAAAAGCTGGCAGTAAAAAACACAGAAAGCTGCAATGTGTTAACACAGCCCTATCACCAGGGTCACACCGGGCGCTGCAGGCAGCCTGCATGATGCCTACCTGAAGAGCTGGGAATAGGCACACTTGTGAAGACTGTTGAAATCAAGGAAAAAGGGGAAAGAGGAGTTAGGAGTTAAAGAAGAATGAAGAGGCGAGGGGGGAAATATTTTTTTTCCTTTCTGTTCAGAATCCAGAAGAAGAAGCAAGACCAAAAATATACATTATTTTTCCAGTCAGTTTCAGGGGAAAAAAAAAAAAAAAAAAAAAAAAAGAAGGGAAAGTAGCTCAGACACAAGCCACTATTCCAGACTACTCAGGAAGTGCAACTTGAACTTTGAAAACCCCTTACCTCACTCACACCCCTGAGGCCACCAGGGAAAAGGCCCACCCCTGGGCAGGGGTCAGAATTGCCTGCAGACAGCTGCAGAGAACAGCCACTTGCTCTACAAAGGCAGCAGTGGGCAGTTCACTGATGGTTATAAAGCACAAAGGCATATTTCAATTGAAAGTGTTGGATATTCTGGACTTGAATGATACTGAGTAATGCTGGATCAGAATAATGCTTATCTCATGTCTGGCAAAGTGATACGTACACTCAATAGCAAGCTCAACTTTTAGTGAAGTGTTCATGTTTTCTGCCTTCATGAGCTTCCTCTCTGTTGTTGCCAGTTAACCCATGTCTGGCAAAACACCACTGCCCTTTTCACAGTACACAAGAACATTCTAAAAGCAGTTTAAAATTCCAGCTGATTTCTTTTATCCCATTTTATTTCTAGGACTCAGTTCTGCTTTCCACATGAAAAATATATCAACAAGTTACATGAAGCATCTCTCTATATATACTGCTTTATGATCATTATATTGAAAAAATTAACATTAAATCACCATATATGTGGACTGTATTTCATCATTCCAGTATAGGTGGTACTATCTTTAGTTGAAATTTAACTGAAATTAAAGTGAATGTGTCAGTATGACACAGTTCACTTCCTTCTACTGCTGAATAAAGAATTGCTCCAATAAAAGTTTTTAGACCAATTCAGACCACGTTCTTGGGTTTGTTTGTTTTACACACACCGCTTGTCTTCTTCTAAAGAAGGAACTGAGGAAAAAATATTTTGTGCAGTCCTATTGGGTTTCAAGATTTGGAAGATTATAATCTGCTTAAAATATAACTGAACATTTTAAAACAAATATTCAGATATGCCTTGAGTCTAAGTGAACAAAATGATCTTTAAGTATGATTTGATGTTTGAAAGAGTCAGAACTATTACAAGATTTAAATATGAAATTAAAAAGATGTATTCATTTCGTAAAGGCCCTGGAAAATATGGGTGAGCTTAAATGACCAAATGACAGGTAACAACATACTTTCTCATAATTTATCCAGTGACTCTTATTTCTATATTAAGGAGAGATAATGTTGAGAAGAACATGAATATACCAGTAGTCACAGAATCTTCTTAGAGCACACTGTAAGGAGTACTTTCAGGAGTACTTTCACTGAGCAGCACAGCAGCTATACGAGGTCAACTAATGCACCCTGATGGAGGGCCCACCTGGCATCCAAAGTTTGTCTTTAATTTAACTTGCCACCATCCACTGGCCTTGATGTTTAAGTGAGAGTCTTCAAAAGCTGATTAAGTTAGAAGAAATTCTAAAATATCAACCCAGAAGTTAGTATGCAAATTAATGACTGTAATGTTTTAGAATATTTCACCCTCTTAGAATCTGCTTGAGTTTCCCAGATTGGCTGCATCAAGCAGGAAACACCTCTGTCCAAACGTAGCAGAGTTATGCATAAATTAAATATTTCAAAATTAGTTGACATGCAGAGTAGCAATAGATAAATTACATGAATAAAAAAATGATAGACCATAGGTTGAGATCCAAGTATGTACTTTTGAGCATTGGTCATCCAACTTTTTTTTATCCTAAAAGCAGCATATCTAACACGTTGTAATTGCTTGAGTTTTAAAAATGCACAACTTGTAAAAGTTGTATTAGATGAGCAGTCTAGTAGTTACACACCACGAGCATAACCAAAAGCAACTCAAAAAATACCATGAAAATATATTTCAACATATCTATATGATTTAGCTATCTGAATTACCTTCACAATAACACAGATTGTGATGATCTATAATATTTTACATTAGTTCTGCTACTTAAGTCACAAACAATAACTTTTGTTTTCTGCTTAAAAAAAAAAAAAAGTAAATGGAAAATTATTAATGAAACACTTGGATTCGTAACATTGGCTTTTTGTATTGGTTGTGGGATTTGTTGCTTGATTTCTGAATAAAACTACACGTTATTGAATTCTCAAAGCATATAGATCCCTTTTGTAAAATATAGTTTTACAATTAATCAGTACTATAATTATATTTTATAGGTAGTATTCAAATACATTTTTCTGTAGTTGTAAAGTTGTTTTAAAACTGTACTTTGTATATGTGCCCAAAGAAAGGTTACTTCTATACTGAAAACATTCAGCAGCAAGAATATGTATGTTTTTTGTTAAGTTGGAACAAGAATGAGAAATCCTCAACTGAAGACAAATAAGTAAATTTCACTATATACATTAAATCTCTTTCTTTCTTTTCATAATACTTAAAAAATTTTTTGCATATCAGAGCATGCATATTTTAAAATGAAAACACAGCTGAAATGGATCCTCAAAATAAAGATATACTTTCAATGTACTTTCAACTACTGTAAACTGGAAATGAGAATGCGCTCTTGGGAAAAATAAATAAATAAATAAATAAATAAATAAATAGATGAATAAATGAATTTCCCTGGACTAAAATATTAAAACTTACAAATGCTGCCCTATAATGAAAAATGTAAATTATGTATACTGTCTGCAATAGAAGATCAGATGTTTATCTCTTTGCTTCCCTTAAGAACTTTGGTAAGAAAAAAAAAAAAAGGTTTGATGTTATTAATCCATGCATTATCTGCTTCTATTATTGTCATAATGCTAAAACCAACTATGACTGCAGAAAAAGTGACTAAATCAGTCTTTAATCACAAGTAAATAGCATTCTGGGTGTCATCTGTACTGAGTCATTCAACATCAGCTCTATCAATCTGATACAAGGGGCCTGATTATTATTATTATTTTTAAACCAACAGGTGCAACTCTGATGTTTGCACCTAATGTAATTATCTCATTGAAGTTCTGCAACACTTCCTCTATACAGTCTTTGTTTTTACAGCACAGATTACCAGTTCAAAGTTCATCATAACTGGAAGGCTAAGGAAAAGTTTAAGATAAGAGGTAAAGGTAAAGGAGTGATTTTATCTGAGCAATGTTTACTTTCTTGATAAAATTAAATAAATAAATACAGGAAAATCTGTGCAATTCCAATAAAAACCCTGCGTGTGTGTGGTGGAGGGTGGGTAGGGCTGAACAGAAGGAACTGCCTTGTCTGCCCAACGTACAGATGACAGCAATACCCTAATGACTGTCCAGATGGAAGTCACAAATCCTTTATATGTAAGGGCTCTGTGTCAAATCAATTGTGATCTGGCTGCAGACAGGAATGTGATAATACTTTTATGCTCCACCCTGGCCTTGAAATCCCAGAAACATAAGGCCTCCAATATGTGAATACATGTATATGCATGGGAACAACAACAAAATCACCAGGAATACAATAAACGAAAATCAACAAACAAAAACTAAACACCCAGAAAGCCATATCCCCATCATGACTCTCACAGAGTCATGAAAGAATTCCAACTCAATAACCAAGGAGAAGAGGGAATAAAGGTACCGGTACCACATTACTGGAATGGGTATACCATTCCCACTGAGTCAATTTACTTCACAGCGCCACTTTATCATCAGCATCATTTGCTGATGCTTCCAAATCACAGGAGATTTTCAGATGAGGGCAGATGACTGATTTTTATGAAAATGGGAATCGAGAAAGAAGAGGACAGTGCAATTCACTAGCAAGATGCTTGGCACTGGACTCAGTAGAATAAATGTTAAAATTGCACCTGTGGAAGATTGAGTGGGAGTGAACAGTTGGGCACTGCTTGTGGATTGCTTTAAACATAGGCTTTAAGCTCTACTTAATGTACATTTGAAGTAGAGTCAGTTCCAAATATACAAGAAGTGTAAATTCACCCAAGATTAATGTTTTTCTTCTTTTGAGAATCTCCTTTTAGAAAACACATGGGAATCCACTTATACTCTTGTGTAACATAAATAACTGCAGCTATCCCAGAAGTTCCTAGACTGAAACACAATCCTACTGCAAATATTCTTGATATGACCTAATTATACATTCCCTGTTCCAGCTTTTACATCACTATACAATAGTGATGTAAAATAGATCATATTTCATGGCAACAAAAGATATTGCCCCTTAGGAATGACTTTCCATTGAGAAGAGCTTTAATTTATTTATAGCTACACTTTATACTGCAAATAACACTGGGAACCCAGATAAGCTGTTAGGAAGAATTGCTCTCTCCTTCTATTAAATTAGCTGCTTTGGTTAACTGATTTAAATCTTATTGCAAAAATAAAAGGCTGAAATGAGTTTGCCTTATAACAGGGAAATGAAACACATTCTGTGCCAGGAGGTAGCTAGAGAATAATGTCTACAGCAAAGATTTCTTTTACAGTTTCTGAATGCCTTTTATGCCAAAAGAAATAAAGAAAGCTTTAAAAAGAGTAAGAGAGCTCTCCAAGAAAGCTTTTTGTGTATTCGAAGATATATGGGCTGTTCCTGAAATGTTTCTGAGCAGGCACTCAGTGTAGGGCTGAAGAAGTGCAAAACAGCTTTTTCTGCTCAGTGCTCAAGGATTGCTCTCTGGACCTTATACTTCAAAGAAAGTGAGTTCAAAAACTTTTAAATTACTATGTTCTACATAGAACTATAATTGTGATTATTTTTAAAGCAACAACTCATATCTGTAATAGCAACTCTGGTCTTCAGAGAAAATGTCTCTGTTGGCTTAAGAGAATATTCAAATAACAAACAAACAAACAAACAAACAAAAACACTTTTCTGTTGTCTGAAGCTAAGATTAAGACATAAGCCCTGAATATTGGAGAAAATATGTGAGGCATTGGAAAACATTGTGAGGCATTGGAGTGGGCTGCCCAGGGAAGTGGTAAAGTCACCATCCCTGGAGGTCCTGGAGTTCAACATCTGTCTAGATGTTGAACTTAGTTATATGGTTTAGTGGAGGACTTGTTAGTGTTAGGTCAGGGGTTGGACTCGATGATCTTGAGGTCTCTTCCAACCTAGACAATTCTGTGATTCTCTGAAAAACAGATTAAATTAAAATGCTGTTATGAACATTCTATGTATTTCCTTCAGGGACATTCAGGTTCACTTGTATACTGAGTGGAAGACATTAGGTTCAGTAGTGTAACCTCAGACAGCTTCCATATGAAATTACAAGTCTACTGACAAAAAGCTTTACCTGAAATGGAAAGTGAAAAAAAGAAACTCACTGGCTGCAACAACTGTAGGCAAAACTTAAAGCAGAGCCACATCCACCTTGGTTTTCAAAGAATAGCTGATACCTTTTGAGATTCCCAGTCCACATTTCAACATTGATTTATCTGAACCAGCAGCTCACTGCTGCTCTTCCAGGCTTCATATTGTTAAGCCTCTCAATGACTCACCAGTCAATTGGAAGAATCACCAGCCAGAGACATGAATATTTCAACCAAGCTAATGTTTTTCACGAAGTCTTCCTTCAGCACAAAGTTTCCCAAGAAACTTTGAAACATTGAACAACAGATTCAGATAATCAGCTAATTGATCAGGTAGGGACTTAATAGCTATCTCTGTTCAGGTAATGGACAGGGATCCAGGGCAGTTGCTCATGTTCTCAGCTTCAACATTTGTAAGCAGGGTTAATAAAGCCATGGTCTTTTGAACCTGTTACTCAGTTTGCATCAAAAGAAAATCCAAGTGAGGTCTCAAAAGCTTTTTTCAAAGATTTTGTTTATTTACTAGGCTATTTAGGTTCCACACCCACATGTAGGGCACCCTAAGTACAAACACCTTCCCTTTATACAACACGAACATCTCATCTAAAGGTTGGCATTATCAGCACTTTATTTACTAATTAGTTCAGCAGTTTATTACGCTGAAATTTAAATGTACTAATCAAATGTTTATTTTGTAATCATGTTACATTAATGCTAATTAGTGATGTATTTATCGCTTCATGGATTACATTTAAATTTAAATGCTCTAGTCAAAAGTTTGACATTAAGTTGCACCTACCTACTTAAATAGTCTCTAATGCATTGGCTAATTTTAAATGCCATTAAAGTGGCACAAGTATTTCTTTGTATTCTAAGCATTATTTTAAAACAGCACCTAGATAATCCTGGTAATTGTTGTTTCTGTGGATGTGATAGGTATTTTTCCATAACTACAAACATGAAATTTGAACCAAACATCTTTTAAATACCCCTAATTCCGGAGAATTACATGTGAGATTTGGTTATTAACATAATTATATAACAAATATATATTAACAAAATTTGATTGTTATTATTTCTCACCTAACTGCATCTGTTTGCAGCCAGGTTTATGCAATGTCTGTAGTTCAAAGGGAGATTCTGAGCAATTTAGGAAACCACAGTACAATTAGAGAAAAAAAAAACAAAAAAAGGTAAAACAAACACTCTTCAGGGGAATAACCTGCATATGACTGCTTGGCTATACATACAAAAAATTCTCCAATACTTCACATTTCCATCTTTCCAAGTATTAACACATTTGTTGTTATCAAGTACTGTAAACTCCCACTCAGGCAGGAATAACCCTATCTTCAGAGTTTTCAGCAGGGACAGAGACACAAACAAAGCTTAAGATGCAAAGATTTGTTATATTCATGAGGCTGCTTACAAAGGACATAGTTCAGACCCACCTTTTGTCTGCCACATATGAACATTCAGTTGCATCTGGCATCAACTCCCCACAGCCTGGGAGACAAAACACCTCTCTCTGAAGATACATGAGATTTTCAGAGGAAAAAATGGAAATCTTATATCTTCTGGATGCGGATGATTTATTTCATGGACTGTCCTCTGTTTAGATACCATTGTGAGTCACAAGGTTTGCTTTCCATTTCTTTAATACCTGACAAAGCCTTAAATCCATGTAACCAGTTTCAAGTATTTTGTGAATTATCTTCACTTACAGGATATCAGAAAGCATATTCCAGATCTGATCTGATGTCACAGTATGCTGTTCAAACTTTATACCAAAACAAAACAGCAATAAAGTAAAGCTAATGTCAAATTCTCCTTTCCTTAATAACTTCTTATTGTATCACTTGTTATAGTTATACAATAACTTCTTATTGTATAACTACTTTTTGTATCGGAAATAAATCCTGTAGCTTACATTTAAAAAAGCTATTGTCTTGCTACACATTTGCTGCTTTGATATTTTGTCATGTGGTTCTTCCAGTGTAATTTAGTTTCAACTGAACCTTTTAAAAACTTCTTCTTTAAGATTTCTTGGATACTTGCTGAAAAACCTTCATTTATCAGTGCCTAAGTGGGAACTTTATTACCAAGGATCTCAGATGCTTGGAATCCCATTCCACTATTTTAGTCTAGAAAAAACTCCCTGAAGACTGAGCTCACATTAGGAGTAACCTGATCTAGACAGGTCAGAAGATTTGTGTAGAGATCTGCACGTGTATGTGAAACACTAGTCTATTGTTAGTGGCTCTTCAGAATATGGTTTTGTAGGTATTCTTATAAAATTCATTTTTTAACACAACATTAAGAATACCATAACTCAGTTCTTACAGCTCTTCTAATAAACTAATATTTAAAAATATAGTGTCCTTAAAGCAGAAGATAGTAAGCCTAGAGTGGCAATGCCCTTGCCAGTGCATTTATTTAAAAATATAAGTGAACAGAAAGAACATTTCGAGTATAGAATATTATGAAAATTTGGATAAAGCTACAAAGGTAAAATACAAAATTGTACATTAATTAATTTAATTTAATTGTACAAAATTAATTTAATAAAAAGCCTGGCTCTGAGACAAACCTGTGACAAAGGACTCCATATCACAGCAGTAGCTTCAACAATCAGAAGATGGTCAGTAAACACCAATGTTTATTGTCCTCAACCTCTATGCTGCCCTGATAGTGATACAAGTTTGGCATAGATTAGCCACTGGATGCAGGATTATCAAGGTTTATGTTAACACTCGTTATTGCACAGAAAGATGTTGCAGGGGAAGGGGAAGAAATCTATGCTCTCAAATATTCCATATTCCTACACACACAAGTGGTGTGTTAAGAGAAGTCACTTTTCAAACACCAGCTTCCCAGGACAAAAGTGGGAGCAGGGCAAGCTGTGCTGACTAAGCATGTGCTGTTTGCCCTTTCCCTGCTCAGCTTACCAGGACCACCTGGAGGGTGCCAATGACATGCAGCTCATGGTTAGTGTGCCCTACTCAGAGACATACCCCCCACCCTTACATGACACTTGGCCCACTTCTGAGGTGGATCAGGGTTGATTTTTAAGAAAATCAACCACCTTTTTTACTGCAAATCTAAATGCTGGGAGAGCCTTACAAGCTAAAACTAATACCTGCTGGCAATTCTCCACTAAATGAGCCGGGGGCAGGATGCTTAGGCGCTGTGCAGCTCCGAAGGAAAGAGGCAGCACTGGCAGAGCTGGCCAGGGGTCTATTCTAATTTGAGGAACTGACCACATCTAACAGCAGAAAGGAAAGATAATTAAGTCCAGTGCATGTTCTGATTTTGACGGCTACTCTTTTTTGTTGCTCTTCCAGAAATTGTGCCACAGCTAATTAATGTCATCTGTGACAAGATGGCCCTTCTTAATGAACTTTCTTCCTTTAACATTCTCCCCTCCCCCGCTCCCAGGTAAGCTATATCTTTACATTCTGAATGCACCATCACATACAGACTGCATCCCTTTTGCCAGAAATATTGCAGCAAATCCTGTATGTTGTTGAGATGCCTATTTTGTCCATCCAAAATTGATTATAGCTACTGACTGATTTAGATTTTGTTGTTGTTCACAATTGATTAAAAATAATTAAATACCTCTTTTCTTTAGATTTTTTTTTATATATAACATTCTAACATTTTCTCATTTTAATCACAGTCAAAAGGCATTTCTGTTCAAATGGGTATTTTCTTTCATTTGTATTTAATATAGATTTCAGTATTAATAAGAAATTACTGAACCTTAAATAAATTTTCTTTGGATCAGAGCTACTTTTCATTTTCTTTCATAACTAGTTTTTTTTTTTTTAATTTATAGACCAATAGATATATATATATTAAAGAGAAAATTAGGTCAGATTTTCTTTTCACGTGGAAGGGGTAGCAGTACATTTTTACCTGCAAATTTAATAAATCCTACACAAGTAATAGTATATGAAGAGATCAATCCCCACTAGAATTGTATTTTAATTATACACAGTTATCTCTGGAATTAAATTTTTCCTGCCAGCTGATTATCATAATTAATGTTCTTCAAGTGATCACAGTTATTTTGAACATACTGTCTTTCATATGTCTCTTACTTTATGCCAATATTTGTGTAGATTACTCCAAGGATAAAGAAATACTAAATAAAATACAAATATAAATACTTCTTGCTTCATGATTCAGTAATCACAAATATAAATGTTTTTTTGCCCACTAGAGCAGAGAATACAGAATACTGAAGTAACCCATAATCTTGCTAGAATGTGGTCCATTTGGTTTCTTCAGTTCATGGATGACACTATGAACCTTACTCATCCCTAACAGCACATCAGATGACAGAGTAGCACGTGGCACAACTGAAGAGAGACCAGTCACTAAAAATGCTATTTTTCACCTACCACATTTCTGTTTGCATTTGATCCTCTTAATTTGAATTTCTTTCAGCATCATTAAACTGCATCAACACTGATGATGGAGGTCAGTTAAATTTCAGTCTTGCAATTTTTGTACAAAGATAACTGGATTGAAAGTGCACAAAGGAGAATCCACTGCTCCTTTTTTCTATATGTAAAGAACAAATCCTTCACAGCTCAAAAGAAGTAATACGTTTAAATATGAGAAGTCAAAAGTTAAAAAACAGCTAGCAGATTAGATATGCATACAGATATAGCAAATCATCATAAAGCCCACGGGCATCATGGCAACATAACCAGTAGGGAACTACAGCAGGTAGAAAAGAAAATTAGATCAGATTTTTGAGGTTATGACACCTTGCATGTTGGAAGTGTTTACCAAATTCCTATAAATAAAGAAGCTATTCTGAGCAAAGTTGCATAAATATGATGGAAATTAAACCCAAGGAAAGTCTACAAAAGGTAATTTTGTTGTTGTTGTTGTTGTTGTTATCACAAAAAAAAATCTAAAAAAAAAAAAAAACTGTTTCTAGTGTTCTGATTTCAGCTCAAAGGCAGAAACTTTTGCAATAGCTTTTGATAGCTCCTGGTGGCACAGGGTGTTAGGCTTTTTGAATTTCATTCTTTTCAGTTGGAATCAATATGTACAAGATGTGCTATTGTAGTCTGCTTCCATATCCCAGATGGCCTCTTTGAAATACATGTATCAGTCCACCTCCTGATTCGACCTCCTTACACGACGTTATCGAAGGAGGCTTATAGACTATATTGAGCAATGTCTCCAAATAGTTACCCAGTGCCATTTGGCAGCTCAGAAGTTGCAGTCCACCCAGCCACAGAAATACAGTCAAGATAGCACCAAAGGACAAACCGGGCTCTGCAGGCAAAGAGGTCATTTAGGAAGTCTGCTGAAAATCTTGAGCTGAAATTTATGTGCTTTCACAGAACACAGTTTGAAGCTCAGAAACACCATGGTCCCAAAACCTCAAGCCAGAAGAAAGTAGATGTTGGCTCACTGAGTGTTTTGCTCAGTTGGAACTCTAGAAAATGCTTGCTCTCTTCACAGTCTGAACATTTCAGATGAGGCAAACTGAGTCTGGGACAAAGCAATGCTGGGATGTAGCTTCTATATCAAGCACATGATACCACACAAGTCTGTTATTCAAAACTTGTGGTTCCACGTGGCGTAATGGCCACACGGACACCAGGGTTCTTTTAGGGTCAGTAACTGCTACTTCTTTATTGATGACATAATATCATCTCTCTCTTACTGAGGGCCTAACTTCATCTCTCATATTGAGGGAATAACTTCATTATCCTTGTTGCCTCCCCATATCAAGGACAGGCTCCCTTCTTATACCATTCACCGGTCAACAACTTTGCCCAGCAGCCAGTCTCTTGAATCACCCTTCTTTGTTCCCCCTAAACTCTTTACATTCCTGATGGCCTCATCGTTAAGAGTCCAATGTTATCACCAACCATGGGGTTGTCGACCCCCATGGCCACACTCCCACAGTTCCCACTAGTTCAGGGCTCACCTTTCTTCAGAGACGCCCAGCATACAAGGTATAAACCATTTATCTCAAAATCCTATAATCCTGTGTGCAAAGAGAATCTAAAAGATCACTATCAGTTATCAATTCTCAGTCTCCAATATCTAAATATACATATATATTTAAACAACCTGCTATGCGGATATGTGAACTACAGCATATCATTCCATAACAGCTACATCCCAGCAAGCTGAAGTCAGGTCATAGTTAATCTCAAAGATCTGTCCTGCTTTAGGTTCATTCTTCAGCTGTCAAAACAAAGGCTATCACTAGTGCTGTCAGAATTATTACTGGAATTTGCAGAAGCATTTGTCCACTTTCAGCATTTATTTTAGTCTATGTTCCAGCCTCAGGGAAGACAGGTAGTCTCTTTAATAGAACAGGCAAGCCACTCATGAAGAAAGACTACAATTCTTGGTAAATACATACATACATATATATATATATATATATGTAAAAGGCATTACAAAGGAAAATAAAACCCAACCTTTCTTTTTTTCATGCTTTCTACAAAAATGTTATTTTCTAATAAAAATATTTTGTGCTCAAACAAAATTTTGAGGTATTCCTGCACTCTTAATGATTGCCCCAATACACTTAGCAAAGGTAGGAGGGTGGTTTCCAATGACTGAGAAAAGAAAAAGATTGACAGAGAACCCAATTCCTGAAGGACACACCAGGCAATTGGAGGTGGAATATATTCAATTTTTTTTACGCAGCTCTTGTTCCATGATATAGAAGTTTTACATGTACACAGTCACCCATTCTTCCTGACACAGTTATAACAAACAGCACTTTGAGACTTGTTTGCTGCACATCTGGAACAAAGCTGCTGTACGCAAAATGCTGCTCTAAAGCCTTCAATGGCCCTTTCAGGTCAGAGGGATGCCCTCTGGGAGCTAGGCTCTGTGTGTGCTCAAATCCTCTCCAGCTGTGGAGCCACACTAGGATACTTTACAAGCAATAACAGACCAATTGTTGTTTCAATAGTAAAACTAACAAGTTAAAGAGATCAAATGTAAAACAAATAATAATTGTTAGATTTCTTTGATGGGGAAAAGCAGAAAGACACAACTATGTAAGCCAGATATTAATAGAGGTTTAGCTCTATTGAACCTGCTTAAGAATGAGGGGGAAAAACATAATAATTGCATTAACTACATATCCCTTTACAGTGGTAAAAACAACTGATGAGAATGCTCATCTGGTCTTACTTGAGTCTCTGAAGAACCATCTGAATACCACTGTCCATTTAAATGAAAAAAAAAAAATAATCCTGCCAAATGCTCATCAGGGCCTTTTGCCAGACTTATGGCATAACTGTTGCTGTGCAGAAAGACCCCTTCCCCTTCTCTTCTTTCTTAATCTCTCTTGAAATCACTCAGAAGACCCATAGCCAACGTGATACACAGGACAATGAACCATAGTCATTAGAAAGAGCAAGCAGCGTTTACTCATCACCTACACTCACCTGAACTGGCTGTAATATTGATACATGTGAAGGATCAGCATTCTGAAATTGCTTCACCTAAATATGCATGAATAGGTATAAATAAGTGTCAGTTCTAAAAATTGCTGATCCAAATATCTTTGGCCATCCAGAAAGAGCACTGTTAGAAACTTTCGGAAGTTTTCTGTTGAAAATTCATTCTACACTGCTTAGGAAATTCATGTTCTATGTTTACTTTCCCAGGTGACTATATACCACGACCACTGAAGCAGCAGTTTCTGCTACAGTATTTAGCATTGGGAGAAATGAGATTTCAAAGGCTTAATAATTACTAAAAATACATTACCAAAGGGAAACAAAAGCAACAAAATGCTCTATTATCATCCCAAATCTGCAGACATCCTGAAATAATAGCCATGAGCTAGCTGAAAGATAGTCACAGAGATGTCAATTAATTATTTCTCTTGTGACCAAACTACCACCCTTTGCATCCACTGTAAATCCCGGGTGATTCCCAGATGCAATATGGTACCAAAAGCCCTAGCTGTTATTTAGCCTAAACTGTCAAGTTTTCCTTGGGAGAATGTTCAATATTTTCAATATTTTTTTCCTCTTTAAATGCTGCTACATGAACTGTAAAACTAAACAAATTCATGTGTAAAATTAACCAAGTTTTAAATAAAAACAGGTGTAAGGGTACTGTTTAATTAAATATTTTCATGTATAAGTGACTACTAAGCTTCCAATTTTATCAGTTACAAGCAGTTTTATTATCTGCAGGTTAGATTCCAGGGGAATTGCAAAGGCAGGGGTTATTTGTTGCAGGTATTAATAAAGTTAATTGTGCACAAATTTTGAATTTGAGATAAAATTGCACAAGAACCTCATATCTCCAGTTTATGTTTGTGCTTCTCTTTCACATAAAATTCAGGGCTTCCCTCAAGAGAAATTTCCTACCTTTTTCTTTCTCCAAAACAATTCTCCTGAAACCTTCAATAAAAAGTGTCTTTGAATTCAATGCTAATTTAGAATTGTTCCAACTTTTGCTCCAGAATTGTACATACAAAATCATATTCCTTTATTTATTCTTCCATGACTCCAAAGCCCCCATAATTGCTAAAAAATTTAAATCCAGCTTTTATTTAATGGAGCTGAATGTAATCTGTTCCGCTGTGAGCCAAAGCATCTGCAGCTTTAATTACACTCATCATCTTTATTAAAGTGTTTTAATAATCATTTTATTGATTTGATTCTTATGAAACCACATCTGAAGTTGGCAGAGTTCAACCTCCTCTCCAAACACTGCCTTCTTAATTGCAGGAATAGCACTGGCTCCTGGCTAAAAAAGCATTAATTAATGTATATGTATTCAGGTTCTGAATCTTTACATAAGATGTTCTGCATTTTTCCACATACAGTGAATACAACCACAGTCGCCACAATACTTGAGAAAAAGTCAGTAACAGAAAGAAGCTTTTCTGCTGCAGAAATGCACGTTTCAAAACTGATGATAAAGGCAGCAGCTAGCCAGGATGTAAATTATGCCTGTTCAGAAAGCAAATGTGATCACCACACTCAGGCCACCAAAATCCTAGACATAAATTCAACATTTGCACACTTAAGATTCTGAGTCCTACGGAATGAGAAGGTGATGGGCTGGATGAGCAGACAAGGATGGATCAAAAACTGGCTGAACAGCTGGACCCAGAGGGTAGTGGTCAGTGAAAGCCACTAACAAGCAGAGTACTCCAGGGCCCAATACTGTATCCTGTCACATTTCAAATTTTCATTAAGGATCTGGATGATGGGGATAGAGTGTACCCCCAGCAAATTCGCAGATGAAACAAAACTGAAGGGAGTAGCTGACTCTCCAGAGGGCCACACAGCCATCCAGCAGGACTTTGACAGGCCAGAGAGGTCAGATGGCAAGAATCTCCTGAAGTTCAATGAAAAGTGCAAAGTCTTGCCCCTGGGGAGAAAGAGCTTTAGCACTTTGTTCACATTTACAACAGAAATGCAACTATGCTAATCTGAAATGGAAGAAGCATCCAACAAGATTTTACAGAGCCTCCAACACCAGGTATCCATCTCAATTCCCAAGAGATTGTAATTGTTTCCCATCTGCACGTTGGACTTACAACACCCATCCACTCCATCTCCTATGCTATGTATTTTGACCTTTTCCTACAAGATGAATAGTTATTCAACTGTGGGGACCATCACACGAACCCAACATGGTGAAACTCACACACTATGTTACTCTGTGGGTAAATATAGTAACAAAGCTAGTTTACATAGCATTTTCTGATTATAGGCAAAAATTACAGTGACAATAGCATTGCTCTTATTCACAGTTGTGATAGTTGGTTCAAGATTCATAAAAGCCTTGCAGATTTTGTGGACCTGGAGAGCTTATTCTTATATAAAAAACAAAAACAAAACCAAAAAAACGATGTATGCTTCATTGTACCTCAGTAAACCCTCAAAAATTAATCCACTTCAGGAGAGTTTTTATAGCATAACAACAATGTAATTAATATAATAGTTTAACTGAGGTGCTTGCGTGAATATAGATCAAGTTTGTGTTATACACACAGCATTTTTCACACTGTCCTTCACAGACAATGAAATAGAAACAATAGATAACAGATCACCCTCCCAAACACCCTCCACTGGTAACAATGCAAATTTTCCAAGGTTGATTGTCCTTATCTCCCTTTAATCCTAACAACATAAATGTTTAATTCATTTTTAGTGTATGTTCATGAGTTTATTTTGTGTGCATTCCAGTATTGCTCAAATAATCTTGTAATTTATTATGGCAACAGGAAATTGACTGGGTAAAGTCATCCACAGTCTATTTTTTTATTTAATCCATGAAGCATTGTCCAAGACACAGTTGAGAATTAAAAGGAAAAAATATCTCCAAAAAAAAACTTGATTTATAAGATACTCAATGGACTGCTCCATTGTTTTATTAGATGCAGTAGGTAACAGACAACACAATAACCAGAGTTATAAGTTATGCTACAAGAAATGGAAATAAAAAATACAACTGCTTGCATAATTACAGAAGTATAAGCTGATAACTGAAAAAATAATAAACCAATTTTAGGCATATCCTTGCTAATATTTTAGTTGTTGCATAGTTCTTTGAAAATAAAAAGGCAAGCATGTAGAAAACCTTTATTCTACAGGTCCCAAAAAAGATTTCTGAGGGTCAGATTCTGATTTTGTGCAGTGCCTGTAGATACACACAGCAAATGATGTTCTATAGCTTCGAAGTTTCACAAAAATAAGGAAAGTCCCTAGTTAACAGACTCGTTTCCTTGAATTCAGGGAAGCAAATAAACATTTCCCACAACGGGTTTTCTTTCCTCAAAAGACGCATAGGTGATGATGACCTAGTTAGGGCTCTTCTTCATCCTTACTTCCCCAAGCACTAGGAATAAACCAGTACTAAATACTGGTACAGACCCACTGGCTCTGACTTTGCACACTCAAAGAATGTATGGAAGAGGCATAATTGATGCACAAACTGACACAAGCAGTAAGATATTATCATTTGGAGGTTTTTATGTCTCATTCTCAGAGATGAGTCATGCTCTAACAATTCAATAAGCTTTATGCACATGTTTTATGTATATACTTTGTTTTGTTTTCCAGCCCATGAAGACAAGCATATACTTTCCCAGGTTTTCCTGAAATCAGTAATCTAAGGCTAATATAAAATATTTAACATTAAGTCCAGGTCAGAGGGACCAGTCCTGCTGTGGATCCTGACTTGTAATTTCCCACTTGCAGAACCTCCAGGGCTGATGCACATTGCCAGCACAAGCACAAAAACACACTGTGGCAGTTGCTGTAGCCCTGAAAATGAGAGCTATCAGCATGAATAAAACAAACCAGAACAGAAACTGACATCTATCAAATCAAACCTCAGGAAATTTTTTGTATACTAAATTATTATAAACACACAAATGCTGCAAAACAAAACAGATAGTAACTGCTTTATTATTTTTTTTTGTTTTGTTTTGTTTTTATTATTCTGTTGTAATTCCATCCTAACATCTACCTTCTTACAAAGTTGTGTAAACCCTATAACCTGGAATAGTATATATTTAATCCAGCAACCATAGATTCAAGTTGTTTTCTTACTTACTCCAGTTGTAGCAAACCTGCCTTTCATTTGCAGTGCTGTTACCTCTGTGCTACAAACTGTCCCAAGGGAACATCTAACTATGCCCCATCCCCCTTTCTTACACAATCAACATGTCATGACCGAACCTGCATGAACTAATGGGAACAACTACTAACAAAATCCACCACCACCACCCACAACCACGTGAAGTTTAAGCAACCTAATTTCGTTTTCCCACAAGGTGCAGCAGTACACGCCATATTCAACTTTACATTCACTTAGTAATTTTAACTCATAATTATTCCTCTAGGAAACTAAGGGCTCGCCACAGAAAGGACTCCTTCCTACTCAGTTTAGAAGTTCTGTTGTAGGTTTTGCACACATACCTGAGTTACAAACTGTCATGCCCAATCCAGATATTTACAATTCTGGCTCTTTTGAAAAGAAAGCAGTACTGATACAGATAAGTTGTGTTTCTCTCTCACATAGCCTTTCCACTAGATTTATCAATAATTGGGAAAATAATTGTGATGCTTTTCTGAATACTTTTTGTTTATGCAGGGATATATCCCATATGCTATTATTACTATACAATAATTTTACTGTGCTATGGCATATAAAATGTGCTGTAACTTGTAATAAAGAGCAGTAAAACAAACAATGAAAATGAATTAAATCATGTCCAACAGAATTCAAATTGAACCACATAGTGAAGATTAGCTGTGAGAGAGAAAATCTCATTTGTGAGTATTGTTCCTCTACAAGAGCTATTTGCAGAGGAAGCTTATTTAAAAAAAAAAAAAAAAAAAAAAAAAAAAAAAAGGTGTTTACATGGAACTGAAGATTTTGTTTAGCCTCAAGAACTCCCAAGTACTCCCAAGTGAAATGACATATCGAAAACAGGTAAAAAAATGACAGAGACTAGAGAAAGCAGTCCAAGGGTCCAAATGCAAGTCCTAAATCAAAGTTATTTGAGAAGGGGCTTGAACTTTGGTCTGCTACAATGGGAAGAGGTCACCGTAATGATGAAATTATTTGCTATTCAGAAGTGCATCTCTCTACTTAGGAGTTTTAACAATCTTTTTAATTTCCCAAGGGAAGTGTCCATTTAGAACAACAACAAAACCACCTTCCACCAACAGATGAAATCTTTATGAAGACAACTTCTCTCTAATTTTGGTAATTGTACACTGGAGGCATCAACCACCTTTTTAATATTATTAGGTCTCCACAGAGATAGGAGTGTTTACAATATCACACTTTACTGAACAATTGACATGTGTATTGGTTTCCTGGCTTTCAGTTCATAGACTTGACATGCAGGAAGAAACAACTAAAATTTGAGGTTTCAGGACACATCAGGCTTTCCAAACACTTAATTACATACTACCATCTACTTATGTTCCTCATAAATTGCTTTAGATCTACCCAGACAGTTAAGAACAATGTTTCTTTTATCAATGAACAAGTGATGACCTACAGCCTAGTATCCAGGCAATATCTATGACAGACATTTTGCTCTCCCATCTCTCTCTCTCTCATGGACACTCCATGCTTGGATGGCAGACTACAGACTTAAATTAAGGATCCTGATTGACCAAGAAGAGATTTCCTACATCAATCAGTCCAGTGTCTTTCCCTGAGTATTTCCCCTTTCTTTTGCTCACACTGCTCACCCTTTCCCCTGACCCTCCCTCCCCCACACACAAATCTTACAAAACCTACTCAAAATAGAACTAATCTCATCTACATGAGAAAAGAAGAAAACAAAACAAAACAAAACAAAACAAAACACAAGCTAATGCAAAAACCTCATTAAACCAGCTGCAGATGTTAGGAAGAGTTCTCAATATTATTACTCTGTGGTCTAAATTTATTTTCTCAACAATTAAAGAACTTAAAATAACACCCATCTTCAGTATTATTTTTCTAGTTACAACACCTGTTTCAGTATCTCTTTATGTTCATGTTTTTTGAGATGTTTATATTTTAAAGAGTAATCACAGGCAGCGTAGTGCATCTAATCTTACATCATTAATGAAACATGAATGACTCTTTTTGTAATTTAGAGCTTGTCCCCCCATCCTTTTTTTTTTGGAATTCTAATGCTTTGCAAGATTGATAACTGCAAACAAGAAAACAACCACAATATGAGCAAGAACAAGAATAAAATAATCTCCACCTACATATTACTCCAGCAACTCTCTGCTCATTAAGAGAGGAAGAGTGATAAGTAAGGAATAGAAATTCAGATACATCTATCTCTACACAATCCTTCCAGTTTCTAGCATGCTTCCGACCTTTTCAAGGAAATGAGTTTACTTCTTGCTCCATTATCATTAGATGGTGGCACTGCACCTCAAGGTGCATAAGTAGGAGTTTCATATTTCAACAGAATTTGGAAAACCCATTTTATTATCATAATTCATTAGCCTTGAACCTAAAGCCTTTAGCTTGAAGTGCGAGCCACAAATAGGCTAATACTGTCAATATTAAAGTTTACTGCCAAGAATGGGTGAAATATTGTCAAAGGAAGCAGCTTGTCTTCCAAAATATCATTACTTTTCTACTGCTTCTAGAAATATCTTTTCATGAATGTATTGAGTAGGTAACAGAACAGAGCAAAAGCAGCAGGACAGGGAACAGGCAGCTGGTGACCCCGTAAGGACATCAGCACAGTGAAAGGTGGAGAGATTGCTTGTCCATGGCTGAGTCTGAAGGCTAAAACAGCCCAGAAGCCACAGCTCTGGTTAGAACAGAGGGCAGGAGAGACCTGTTTTTTTGCACAGATGAGGAAATGGAAGGTACCAGGAATTTCAGGGGAGGAGATGGACAAATAAGTCTCGTAACAGAAACGTTTGTGTTGCCCCTCCAGACTCAGTGAAGAGGATTTCAGATCCATGCTTTAGCTAAGTGTAGCTGTTCGCCTGCGGCGGTACAGCATCATGAGAGAAAGCAGATTTACAAGTAGAAGTATCTTAAGTTATTAAAGGTGCAACGTTAACATGGACAATATGCTTGGAGGCTATGACACTTTAACAATCAGTATCACATTCAACTCTGTGGATAAACTGAAGTCATAAAATGAAATTGCAGAAGAATGATCTATTTTCAGTGGAAACCTGAAAGGAGTTAGGAGAGTAGGACTTCAGCCTAAAGGTTTTTGTTATTATCATCTTATTTCACTCATGCCTATTCTCAAGAAGTCAAATGAGCATTGAACTATGTCTGTGAGTTTGAAAATACATATGCGAAGTAACTGTGTTCAGCTACAATAGAAACAGATAAATATTTATGTGATATCATCTACACATTTTATATCGGCTCTTAAACAGGGAATATTGTTCTTCACCATCTAAATCAGTGGAGTCATCTTAGATTTCAGAGAAGAAAAAGTATTTGAAAAAACTAATCTGAATATGAGAGAATACTTAATAAATTAAATTGTGTATTCCACATGAATGTATATAAATATTCTCATAGGGAATGATTGCCTTTAATTCAGAACTACAAGCAGGTTTTCCTTTCTGTTTGACACTGGGGCAAAACTATCCTGTGCTGATTATACAGTAACGAATGTCATTACTTTTGGCACAAATGCCATTAACACTTTTGATGTTCTTTCAGCAGCATAAATACTATTTTCAAAATCAAGAGATAGGAACTTATAAGAACAACAGGGGACATTGTTTTGGTCAGAGCCTGGCAGCAGATGTGCTGGAGAGGTCACAGCGCGATGGCACAGATGCAGGAGCCCAGGCGACAGCAGTGTCTAAGCCCCATTGTCCTTCCCAGAGCAGCTGGCACCCTCTACAGCTCAGGTAGCAACCCCATATCTGTGCAAATACCCAGAGTCTGCAGTAACACTTGGGCAGGATGCAGGAACTAAAAGCCACAAAGGTATACACACTCTGAGGCAAGATTTTTTCAGTCTATGTTGTAGCCGAAGTCAACTTCAAAGAGAGAGTTGGGAAGAGAAAGCCTGCTGATTTTGTGGCTGGTGCAGTATTTGATCAGAACTGAACCACACAGTTGAAAGAAGGGGCCAGTTGTTCAAAGATACAGATGAAACACACACACAAAAAAGTGGTCCTGGATCTCTTACAGGAAATCACAGAAAATGCAAGACCCCCACAGCAGTCTCCATGGCAGAGGATTTGTTCTGACACAGACCTCTCTCTCTTGAAATCGTAGCAGGTCAATGTACAGTGAAGTACAAACTGTTCAGCTCAGCAGGAAAACAAAACAAAATAAAACACAAAACAAACAAAAACTCAACACAGTAATAATCTTAAAATATTGCCCCCAAGAAAATATATTCATTTTCCAGTGCCCATCACTGTAGACTTTAGTTTAAACTTTGGGGTGCTTGGTGCCTCCATTACTGCATACCATGTGTGTGAATCAGTAAGGCTGTGCCAGCCTGGATTTGAGCTACAGAAACCTTCAGCAACCCCTTTTCCTTCATACCAAGAGACGCCAACAATCACCTGCTTCAGCTCAGACCATCGCAGTATTCCATGTGTGGCTGAGGGGAGAGAACAGGAAGTAGCATGGCCCCACACACTCTGCTCAGAACAGAAATAATTAATAATAATAATAAAATAAAAGATTATATTAAACCAGAAAATTATGAGAGCTTGGCTTTTTTCACCGGTTGCCTCTTCCTTTTACACAAGTAATAATACAGGTTTGTCTACAACATAGGCAAAATTTGGCAGAACATACTGTTGAGGAAAAAATGATACCTTGCATGGAAAAGAAAGAAAGAAACAAAAAACAAAAACAATCAGAAAACAGTGAAGTTACATAAAATTCTCAATATGAATACCCAAAGTATTAATAATAATTAATACCATATTTACTGTTAGCCAGTTAAAAACCACAGCTGGATATATCAATACGTGACTTCCTGATTAATTATAAATCACTGCCTGTGTAGTGGTCATTGAGCTTCTGACTGGAAAATATTTCAAACTTCTTCATGTGAATGCAGTGTATTCCAACTGTTCTTATTAACACTCCTCTATTTTTTTTTTTTCTGTGTATTGATCAAATTTCCAGTTCAATAAAGACCAGAAGATTTGAATGATCACATACATCTTTCCAGGCACATATCTCCTGTTAAGACAGTGTTCTCCACAAAGGCTTCAATGCTCCATAGTACACATGCAACTAGCATTAAAAATCCCAAGGAAGCATGGCAAGAAGAGTTCTGGAAGAGATCTATTGTAAAAACTCCCTCCCATACATGAAAAAATAAAGAACAAAAAGAAAGGAGCAGATAACCGTAAGCCTAAACTCCCTCTTGTCACAGTTAAAAATAACTCTTGGAGGTTTTAAGTCTCACGTTGAGTGCCAAGAGACAGAAACATGCCTAGCTGAGGAAGACAAAGAGTTATTTTTTCCCCTCCCATTTTAAATACTTTGACCCTAAAAAAGCTGCAGAAATGACATTGTCACTGGGTACACAGGACCAAGCTGCACTTTTCTGCCCAAGTCCATGCCCACAGTGCCATAGCTGTGCAAGCACAGCCACACACCAGTAGTCTGTAGTTAAACCCCGAGGGTAAGGCTTCTTTGAGGAGAATCATAGCCACCACAACAGGAGGATATGGTTCTGAAGCCACACAGGAAGTGACAGTAAACATATTTGGTAAATGTATTCATTTTACATTACAGCTCAAGACTGAAAGAAACACATGCCAAAGTGGGCCCAAGACCTTTCACTACTTTGCACCAATCTTCTGTTTTTGTCTTGTTTAATAATCCTTCAGAAACAGTTCTGAGCCCCTTTACAAACTGCTCCAAGCATGCAAAGCAGACATACGATGACCAGATGGCCCATACTCTCATACTTCAACACCCACATGATTCAAATGTATTTTCAGATTGCTGCTAAAGAGTTGCAGTTTACAGTTACGTAGGTCCTAGTTGGCAAAAAGAAGCTTTACAGATGTTGGAAAAAACCCTTTCACTCCAGAAGGATCCCAGTAAGAACACGCTAGGAATTAAGCTGATCTGCAGCGTATCTCTGAGCTAGCAAAACGATTCAGTTCTCTTTGATGTCCTACTGATAACATTTTTTTTAATTTTTTTTAGACTGTTTCTGGGGGGAACAAGATTGCATTAAACAGTATTTTTTATTATTGAATGATTGAATTGGATTTCCCCACTTGTTCCTACCAAACACTATGAAAAGGTATAATAGTGAAAATTACTAATAAAATAAATGCCTGAGTTTTGCTGATAAAATTATCTCTATATCAAACACCAACTGTACTGAAGAAAAAGACTTAAGACTACAATTCAGGCTTTCAATTTTCTACAAATCATTAAAAATATTGAACCTAAAGAAACACCATATTTTATATTGAGTACTGAACATTTTACTAGGTTGTCAAAGTAAGCTTTCTTGAACTCACAATTCACAAGACTGGCAATTGCTAATACTCAAGATTCTGATATACAGGAAGACAGGGCTTGCAAGAAAATTATAACATTAGGTCAAAGGAGATAGTTGGGGATGGGCAGTGGGAAATATCTTCTTTGAATTTTTCTTGTATTTTGTATTTTATGTTCCTTGGAAGACCACATTAAAAAAGTATTTCATAGTCCATGATGAACATTTGACATTTGAACATTTGGCATGACTGTTTGCCCAATGTCCCTTTAACAATACACAATAACAAGCATATTTGGAGTAAATTCCTGATGCCATTCCCACCAGCAGGGGGATATGCACACTGGATATGCAAAAGTACAAATGCACAAGGGTCTCAGAGAAGAAATATTTGAAATATCCTATATATTAAATGAGAACATTTATTTAAAAATAATAATAATAAAATAGCAGATATTTGTCAAATAGGTCAATTTATCAAAAAAATCATACAGCAATAGTTGTCCAATTTGTTACTTACAAGACTAAATCATAGTTACCAATCATTTGTTACTTATACGACTAAACTTGTCAAGACAATCAGCTCCGGGGCAGACGTGTTCTGCAGCGGAGCAGGGGATTGGGACAGGCAGGGCTTTTTTTTGGCATTGAGGCCATTCAAGACAGCCGAGGGAGCCGCCAGGGCCTGGCAGCCCTCACGAGGGTGGCTGATGAGGCGTAGGCACAGCCAGCAGCTCCCCCTCTCCAGCTGTTCAAAAGCAGCCCCTGGGGAGCATGAGGTGAACACGGCAGTTTCCGCAGGCAGGGCCCTTCGCCACTCTCTTGCAGCGGTCTTTCCCTTCAGTACCAGTAGCCTGCTTGCGAGGAACCTGGCCATGGTATCAACCAGGCAGAAAACCATGGCCTCTGCATCTCTTGCGGCCTCTCCAGCCACAGTCACCAATGTGGCTACTCAGATGGAGGGCTCGGGGAAACACACCACGATCCAGGTCTTGGGCTGCAGGATGTGCCCAAGTCTTCTGTCTGTATCCGACAGCAGCAGCGAGGGGTATGCCTGTGGGAGATGAGCCCAGGTTGAAGAGCTGCTCAAACAGGTAGCAGAGCTTTGGGAGGAGGTGAGCAGGCTCAGGAGCATCAGGGAGTCAGAGAGGGAAATTGACTGGTGGAGGTGTACGCTACCCTCTCTGAGATAGACTCAGGAGCCTGCCACAGCATGGGTGCTTCCTGCTGTGCAGAAGACAAAAGTTCCCTCATCCCACCAGGCAATAAGAGAGGACCTAGGCCACGGAGGGGAATGGAGGCAGGTTCCTGTTTGGGGTGGTAGGCGAGCCCTGTCCCTGCCCACCTCACCTTCCCATCTACCCTTATGTAACAGATACAAGGCTCTAGAACACCACAGTCAGAACAATGAAGTAGACGAAGGCCCATGCCAGTTGGAGAGGGTGGCTAAGGCAAGGCAACCTACCCCGTGCTTTGCTACATCATCTGCGAAAAAAGAAAGAAGGGTTATTGTCACGGGGGACTCCCTTTTGAAAGGGACAGAGGGCCCAATATGCCGACCAGGCCCAACTCACACGGAAGTCTGTTGCCTCCCTGGGGCTTGGGTGAGAGGCTTCACTAAGAAAGTCAAGCGCCTGGTACAGCCCACCAAGTACTACCCGCTACTGGTCTTTCAGGCTGGTAATGATGAGGTAGCAACAAGAAGTCCAAGAGCGACCAAAAGAGACTTTAGGGCTTTGGGGCGACTACTTAAAGGATCAGGGGCACAGCTTGTGTTTGCCTCTGTCCTTCCAATAGGGGGATTGATGCTGACAAGTGGGCTCACCACATTAACACGTGGCTTCGGGACTGGTGCAACTGACAGAACTTTGGGTTATTCGATCATGGGAAGGTCTACGTGACACCAGGCCTGCTGGCACCAGATGGGATGCGCCTCTCTCAGAGAAGGGTAAGGATTTTGGCTCAGGAATTGGCAGGGGTGATAGATAGGGCTTTAAACTAGAGTTGAAGGGGAAAGGGGATAAAACCAGGCACGCCGGTGATGAGCTAAGGGATGGTGTGCTAGAATCAGAGGGACTGTGTGCCAGTGAGGTCCTTCGGTCAGCTCCACAAGGTGCTGTGTGGATGGAGGTGTATTTGAAGTGCTTCTACACAAATGCACACAGTATGAGGAATAAAATGGATGAGCCAGAAGTCTTGGCCCAGTCCCACAGCTACGACATCATTGGCATAAGCGAAACCTGGTTGGATGAGTCCTGTGGCTGGTGTGCTGCAATAGATGGTTACAGGCTCTTCAGGAGGGACATACAGGGTAGGCAAGGTGGCGGGGTGGCAATGTATGTGAAGCATGGGCTGGACTGTGTGGAACTTCAAGTTGGGGATGGCAAAGCTGAGAGCCTCTGGGTAAGGATTAAGGGATGAACAAATAAAGGGGATGTCACAGTGGGAGTCTATTACAGACCACCCAGCCAGGACGACAAAGGCGATGAATTATTCTTTGCAGAACTAAGAGATGCCTCAAGATTTTCTCCCATTGTCCTTATGGGAGATTTCAACTTGCCAGACGTCAACTGGGATCACTACACGGCTGACACGAGCAAGTCCAGGAGGTTCATAAAGCACTTAGATGATAACTTCTTGGTGCAGGTGCTAAGGGAGCCAACTAGGAAAGGTGCCCTCCTTGATCTGTTGCTGGAAAACAGAGAGGGTCTTGTGGGAGACGTGGCAATTGGCGGCTGTCTCCATCATAGTGACCATGAAGTGTTTGAGTTTAGAATTTATGGTGACAGAAGGAAAACTGCCACCAAAACTTCAGCGCTGGATATGGGGAAAGCAGAGTTCAGGCTGCTCAGGGAAATAGTCAGCAAGGTCCCCTGGGAAGCTGCTTTTGAAGGCATTGGTGTCCATCAGTGCTGGTCAATCTTTAAGCACAGCCTCCTAAAAGCACAAGATCAGGCAATTCCGAAATATCGGAAGTCAGGCAGGCAGGGCAGAAGGCCGGCCTGGCTGACCAGGGATCTTCTGCTGGAGCTTTCACGGAAAAAGAAAGGCTGCTGGAAGGAGGGTCAGGCAACGAGGAAGGAATATAGGGATGCTGTTCGTGTTTGTAGGGAGAAAATTTGTGTGGCCAAAGCCCAACTAGAGTTGAAGTTGGCCATGTCTGTGGGATACAATAAAAAAGTTTTGCTTTTTTTTTTAGATATGTGAACAGAAAGAGGAGAAACAAAGAAAAAATAGGCCTGCTATTTGATGGGGAAGGTCTCCTCGCAGACAATGACATAGGCAAAGCAGAGACATTTAATGCTTTCTTCACCTATGTCTTCAATGCTGATGATGGGCTTCGGCACCCTGGGTGCCCTGAGCAGGAAGACCATAACGGTGGGAATGACAAACTCCCAACCAACCCTGATTTGCTGCTCCACCTGGATCCATACAAGTCTGGGTCTGGATGGGATTCATTCCAGGGTGCTTTAAGAGCTGGCTGATGTCATCGCGGGATCTCTCTCAATTATTTTTCAATGATCTTGGGAATCTGGAGAGGTCCCAGTAGACTGGAAGCTGGCAAATGTTGTGCCAATTTTCAACAAGGGTAAGAAAGAAGACCCTAGCAATTACAGGCGTGTCAGTCTCAGTATGGCAATCTGTACAGACTGGATAACGAGACACTGGAGAGCAGCCCTGCAGAGAGGGGTTGCTAGTCGGTTGAGGGAGGTGATTGTGCCACTCTACTCTGCGCTGGTGAGGCCCCACCTCAAATATTGTGGGTGGTTCTGGGCACCACAGTACAAGAAGGACATTAAACTGTCAGAGTGTCCAGAGGACGGCAATGAAGATGGTGAAGGGCCTAGAGGGGAAGACGTATGAGGAGCGGCTGAAGGCACTGGGCCTGTTCAGCCTGGAGAAGAGAAGGGTGAGGGGGGACCTCATCGCTGTCTACAACTTCCTCGCAAGGGGGAGTGGAGAGACAGGTGACCTATTCTCTGTAAACACCAGTGATAGGACCTGCGGGAATGGTGTTAAGCTGAAGCAGGGGAAGTTTAGGTTGGACATCAGGAAGAGGTTCTTCACCGAGAGGGTGGTCGCACACTGGAACAGGCTCCCCAGTGAAGTAGTCACTGCACCAAGCCTGTCTGAATTTAAAAAGCAATTGGACTGTGCACTTAGTCACATAGTCTAAACTTTTGGGCAGACCTGTGTGGTGCCAGGAGTTGGACTTGATGATCCTTATGGGTCCCTTCCAACTCAGGATATTCTATGATTCTGTGATCACCTGTCCACCAATGGCTGGCCTATAATGAATAAAAGAGTATTAAAAAGAAACAACAACAACAAAAATCTCAATTTAAACATTATACAGACAGGGAGATATTATGGCACTGAACATAAAAGAAGCCCAAAACAGGCTTGGACAGTGCCACGCATGCTGTGAGAGGGGCTTACTTATGAGATAGATCCCAAGCCATAGCAAATCTACTCTTTTCTTTTGAATAGAATATGTTCTGACCCACGGAATCACAGAATTGTCTAGGTTGGAAGAGACCTCCAAGATCACCGAGTCCAACCTCTGACCTAACACTAAGAAGTCCTCCACTAAACCATATCCCTAAGCTCTACATCTAAACATCTTTTAAAGACCTCCAGGGATGGTGACTCCACCACTTCCCTGGGCAGCGCATTCCAATGCCTAACAACTCTTTCGGTAAGGAAGTTCTTCCTAATATCCAACCTAAAACTCCCCTGGAGCAACTTTAGCCCATTCCCCTTTGCCTTGTCACCAGGCACATGGAGAACAGACCAACCCCCACCTCACTACAGCCTCCTTTAATGTACCTATATAGAGCAATAAGATTGCCCCTGAGCCTCCTCTTCTCCAGGCTGAACAAGCCCAGCTCCCTCAGCCGCTCCTTGTAGGACTTATTCTCCAGACCCCTCGCCAGCTTTGTTGCCCTGCTCTGGACTCGCTCAATCACCTTCATGTCCTTCTTGTAGCAAGGGGCCCAAAACTGAACACAGAGTACTCAAGGTGCGGCCTCACCAGAGCCGAGTACAGGGGGACAATCACTTCCCTAGCCCTGCTGGCCACACTGCTTCTTATGCAAGTCAGGATGCCGTTGGCCTTCTTGGCCACCTGAGCACACTGCTGGCTCATATTCAGCCGACTATCAACAAATACTCCCAGGTCCTTCTCCTATGGGCAGCTTTCCAACCATTCATCTCCCAGCCTGTAGCTCTGCTTGGGATTATTGCGCCCCAGGTGCAAGACCCAGCTCTTGGCCTTGTTGAACTTCATACAGTTGGCCTCAGCCCATCGGTACAGCCTATCCAGATCCTCCTGCAGAGCCTTCCTACCCTCAAGCAGATTGACACATGCATCTAACTTGGTGTCATCTGCAAACTTACTGAGGGTGCACTCGATGCCCTCATCCAGATCATTGATAAAGATATTAAAGAGGACTGGCCCCAGTACTGAGCCCTGAGGGACTCCACTAGTGACCGGCCTCCAACTGGATTTGACTCCATTCACCACCCATGTCTGTTCTCTAGAAGAATTTCAGTTCTCCCCTTCTCATTGCCCTTCCTCTAGACATGCATCGTATTCATTAACTCCCAGATGCCAAGACTGCAAATTCACACTATAAAAATCCATGTATTCATGAAAGTTATCCACAACAGGACTTGAGGAACAGTGAATAAAGTCAACGTGACCTGTAGCTATTTTTACTGACATGGAAATACTAATGTATAAGGACTTTACAGTACACACAACTTTTGTACAATCCAGTGTTCATATGTATAAACAAATACATTCTAAATCTCTTATTGTGCAATTATTTCTACTATATAATATCACATATATATATAATGAAAATTATATGAAATGTTAAAAAGAGTATTAGACAATATTCTCAAAGGAAAAGGCATGAAGTATACTTATCATCCAACAGGCAGAAAGAATAGACTAATTGTTCTTAAGTACAAATTTTCAGAAATGACATGACTTACAAATTTTATAGATCTTCAATTTATGTATCTGAAATTTGAAATGCTAAGTGATTTTCAGAAAGGAAAAGGGTCAAAGCAAGCATCAAAACCTATTCATCCCCAAATCAAAGCATTCCAGGTCACCTTTGAAAATCCTGGTGAACTTACAGAAAAATGTGTCACTCCTATTTCTCACATAAGAGTTTGAATTCTAAGGATTTAACTATGAAATTATAGTATTTCACTAGCATGTAACATAAAACTTCATAAGTAAAACATGAATTACAAAGGCCCTATTATATAAGATGTTCAAACTCCACCTCAAATTCAATCCTCACCTGTACTAATTCATGCTTCTTAACCAGGAATACTGTACACAACCCCGTACTGAGCAGAGCATATCCCCCTACAGAGTAACAGGGTTTTGCACATGGGACTAGCACACCAGTAATTCTCCCGCAAGGATCTTAAATGATGAAGTCCCTTTTCCCCCAGCGTGGCAACTCACCATTGTACCTGGATCAATTAGTAATTCAAACTACTCTTTCCCTCAAAGTGACGGGAAATTAGACTATTTTAGAATATCTTTCTTTTGTTCCCCAAATATATATTTTTGTTCTGTATTTCATCTGTCTTAAAATAAATAAAAATAAAAATCCATTCTCAATGCCCATAAAACACTTTCTGTCTAGCAATTCAATACACCTCCTCTATTTATGATACCTCTGAAGTTTGAATTGTTAGTAAATTTCAACAGAATATTACATATTTTGTGCCAAACCTGATCCTGAAAATATTAAACAATATTGTTTCCAAGAGTGATGCTCAGAAACTCTATTAAATAATCTTTCAATACACTCTGCTACCTCATTTTAATATGATTTATTCTGAGGCAGCTTTATCACTCCAGTTTATGCTTATTTCCTGGAAAGCATACAAAAATATAAAATAATTCAATTTGACAGCTTAGCTCAAAAAGCACTTAACTAAAAGTTAATGTCAATATACAACATTGTTAAATTAAAAATTAATTGCCTTAAGAAACGTACAGAAATGCACACATGCATAGTTGAGATTTTTTTATTTAGTGTTGTTCATTCATGGCTTGAGTAAGAGCATGCCTCTTTCAGCATAAAAATGCTAATTGCATTGAAGAAGGAACAATCCCTGAAGCACAGAAGTGAACATTACAAGTAGTTAGTAAAAAAAAAAAACCTCCCACTGTAAATCATTTTTATTAACTCACTACAGTTGTAAGGGCCACACAATTACAAATATTTAAGACCTATTCTGACTTAAGATAAATAATCAAATTAATTTTTAGTTTAGCAATTTTTTGAAACTCCAGTCTGACTGACAGACTGAAGCTAAGCGTGACAAAATGCCACAATTTTCCAATATTTCTTTTGCAGCAAGTTCACCTCCTTTTTACATACAGCTCACCATTGTGATTTCTCTACTGATACCAGCAAGTGGTGACCACCACAGCACAAAACCAATGAAGCTGCTTTTCTCTCTCTATAGCTAAAAAAAGCATTAGCTCCAGCAAAACATTTCCTTTTGGTTTTAAGGCATTCATAGGCATAGGCATTCATTTTTTAAACTAAGATATGTTTAAGTGATAATTTCCTTTTAAAACTTTTTTTTTTTTTTAATTTTCACTCCTTCCCATTTTAACCAAAACAATTTGAGAAAAGCTAGTAGAAAAAACAAACAAACAGAGAAACAAAAACCTGTAACTCTCAGTGCATTTATGGCAAAACATGTCCCTGTTGTCTCTCAGTAGCAATTAAATGACAGTAATGGATCAGCAAGTACCATTCTGCAGTAGAAGAGTCCTCTGTGGCCAGAACATACACATTAATTTTTTAGTTTAATCTGATTTCTTTTTCCCACTACAGTGAAAACCACATACTGTAGATCCAATATGAATCATACAAAAGGTATGTATTTTAAATTCGCATCATCCCTCTCCTCTCATTGGAATCAAATTATGTTTGGGACTCTAATCCTTTAGTAGTACTACGTGAAAGTCTCCTATCAAAACTGAGATACTGAGAGCATCTAAAGGTAAGGGTTGCTTCCATTACAGAAATAGGAAATCTTATTGTTAGGGCATCATTGGGACAGGACAAAGGGTTCAGATGCAAGAGGCAAAAGGGTAAAAGATGGAAAATTACCTCAAGGGCAGCTGCACGCAAGATCCACCTGGCTCAGAATCCACTTCAAGGAGCAAAATTGCCAGAGGCTGCAGGTGTCTTCTAGGGAAACTGTTACCAAAGATTTTTCCTTCTATTCTCCTTCCTAGGTGTTTATCACAGTGGGGGATGAAATGTTAGGAGAGACCATAAGTCTGATCCAGAATGTATATTTTCACAAGAAGAAGAGCTGCAGTTTACAGATTTTAAAACAGAAAAAAAAAAAAAAAAAAAAAAAAAGAAGAAAAAAGAGGTAAAAAGTTGTCATTTTTTTCATTAAATTTCATAATTATGAGGTTTAATACTAAAGGATATAAATAGCTTAAAACTTTAATTACTTGGTTGGTACAGAGATTTTATCTCCTGTCAGAACACAGTAATGTAGGGAACATTGACCAAATGAACTCTCTCCTTGTTTGTGTCTCATGTAATTAAGCATTATAATTATAAACAGCTTTGGGCTGTCACAATTACACTCCTGTTGATTTTACTGTTGTTGTACCACACACAGCTCTCTGGTCACTGGCTGGTCATGCAGAGGCTGTACACAGTCTGTGTTTTTAAATGCTGACAACTGAGTAGCTTGGGAAGTCTTCAAAGACAGAAACTGTGTTCATTTGAAATGGATTCTTAATTAGGCATTTCTAAAGAAAGACTAAACTTAGCACTCACCCTGTTATTTTTAATAAGAGAATTTATATAACCAAGTCATTCCTCCTCAAATGTTTGTGGCATTTCAATTAAAAGCAGCTCTAAGCAACTGCTTCCTGATCAAATGTCACCCTTGTTATGAAATTAGTCAAATATTTATCACGATGAATTTTAAATTATTTTAATGCATGTCCTCCCTAATTACATTTGCATATGCATTAATCTAATTACCTCAGTGTCTTTAATATGAAGCAAAAATGGATATTTTGCACATTCTCAGATTTAATTTTTAAGAAGTGCCACAATGGTTGTGAAGCAGCACAGCAGCTTGGATTTGCACACCTCATTCCAGCCAGGCTGCAGTGACATGGTGACTAACACAGAGAGGAGTCGATTAAAACTGCCCATCAACTGCCAGAAGGTAAAGACCAAGCAAGGACATGCAACTCTGACCATTTTCCATACAGCTAGGATTTGAAATTTGTTGTAAAGAGGTGGAGATTTTATCATTCTTCTCACACATACTTTCTGAAAGGCAATCCACTGCATTTTCATTCACCTTTGTACCCATTCAGAACCTGTTACCATTGACTTTCATAGGTTCTGCTAGATATTTGGAGTTGATTCATGTAATTACTCCCTCTCTTTTTTCTTGCTGTATAACTGTGTGTCAATGACCAATGACCAGCCCTTCTTTTTCTTTGCTCAATTTGGTGAGCAAAGAGGAAAAAATATCCTGAATTTAAGACATAAAGCTGTTTGCAGTTATTCCCATTGCAGTAATTTTCAAACCCCTGCCAGCAAATGAGTCAGAACTGTACCAACGTATCTGTCTTTTCCCTTCACATGACACAATCTGATTGTGAAGAAGGTGGTAAATTTTCTAGTAGTTTTTACTCTGCTATTTCATATGTATTGGGAGAATTCCCAGCACAGAAGATGACAGCACTGCAAAGGAATGATAAAAACAAACACGTTTCCTCTAAAATAAGGGAATACTACAGAACTACTTTGAGAATATCTCCATACAGATTGCCATGAACACAGTCAACTCTGAAGTATTTACAATTAAAAAGTCACAGCCCTGTTTATAAACTTTAGGTCCTTTCACTGAGCACTGCACACATTGGAGAGTCACTGTACAGCACTGCTGCCCTGAATAAATAACATTCTTCAAAAGAATACTCTCAGCTTGTTAAATACAGAAATAATTTTCTTTGTGCTTTTGGTACACAGTGTACTTACCGTTCCCCTCATATCTTGACTAAACATTGATTCTCCTCTAAGGACACTGAATTCCCAAATGAATAAACTCAGGATCCCATAGGATACCCTTGAACTGTAACAGCATGGCAGAGAAGAACTAAACTACAGGAAAACACAGACCTATCAATTCACAGTTGCAAAGAGTAACAATTTTATATTTGTAAATCAAAATCCTTGCCTCATTTCTTTGCAACCAACCTGGTGAAAGGAGTGACTTGCAAGGATCATCTATGAGCAAGGTAGGAAGAGAACATGTTGAGAGAAACCATGATTTTATTATGTGATGTGAAGGACAGGTACATATAACCTGCAACTGATCACAAATATTAATAAAATACATATGTGCATAGAGCATGTATAAAAATACATGATGTAGCACAATATCAAGCTCTTATAGGTATGATGAATTAGAAAGTCATTATTTCTAAGGGTCTGAAGGGTATTTATATAAGCACAGCACTAGACTTCTATACATACTACCTTTTTTAATAGAAAAATGATTTTCAGGTTTCATTTTTACTATGGTGTTGCAAGTTTTATTTGTCCTATTTTTCGTACCTTTGCCTGCAAAATAGGTTCCTGCAGCACTATGATTCTTGTGGCGTAAGTTTTGCAAGGGGTGGGGAGGAGGAAAAAATCCATAGGTAATAAAACTTTAGAACCTTGTAAAGGTTACCTAATGTATCTTTAGTTTCCGTGTTATTGCACTTTTAATGTCTGTTCCCACATAACCAGCCTGCGCTAGGATTTTGTGAGCTATTTCCTACAAATCATAATCACATATTGGCAGCTTCTTCATGGCCAGCACAAGCCCAAAGGTTTTTCTTATTTTAGTCAGTAGTTACGGAAGACAAAATCAACTGAATATTATTCCCTTCCTGCCATATCTACAGGAGTTTGGGATGGGAAGAAATGTTATGAATGGAAGTTGGCAGACAGCCTCCTCCTAAAAACTCAGCTCATTCTAATGCTTTCTTTCATTAGTGCTTGACTAAATATCATCTGGCCCAAAGCTCATACCAAAATAATAAGGGAAATGGAGGTAAAGGAGAAGAAACTGAGTCCTCAAACTTTGTTTCACTTTAAAATCAACAGTGATGCCTAAGAGCACAGGTGAGGTTTGAAAAATCAGTATAATACTGTTTCTACACTATGTTTCTATGGGTACCCCAGCTCCCTAAACAACTGAACAGGTAGTAAATTTTTGAGCCATAATTCAAATGCATGCATGACCCAAACAATTTCAGAATGACAGAGCCTATATTGGGCACAGTAAAATGATGAGGAGTTATTGCAGGTTTCACTACTTTGTGGCATATCATCAAGATTCTGGACTCAGAGAAAGACAGGGACACATGACTGGGAAGAAGGATGTATGAGAACCTGCTAAAAGTACACATTGCCTGAAATCAAAATCCAAAGATGCAATTGTACTGCTATACTGAATGGCAATAATGCATTAAAGTCATAAACTTTATCAGGGAAATATGAGCAAAAATTCAATTATAAATACTGCAGTGACAAAAGGAAGAGAAATAGGACTTTTCTAATTTAAGGACCCTCTTACATACCAATGATCTTACTAGAAAAGTCCTTTATAAGCAAAATACTCAGAGTTAAATTATATACATAAATACATATATGTAAATGCAAACATACCCCCATACAACTCACCCATTGCCACAATTTCTCTTGAAAGAAACTCGCGCTATCGCAACTCTTATGAGTTCAGATGATTTATGCAATAGTTCTGTGTGGTATAATTTCTCACAGAATTTCTAGGTTGGAAGAGACCTCAAGGTCATCGAGTCCAACCTCCAACCTAACGCTAACAGCCCTCCACTAAACCATATCCCTAAGCTCTACATCTAAGCGTCTTTTGAAGACTTCCAGGGATGGTGACTCCACCACTTCCCTGGGCAGCGCATTCCAATGCCTCACAACCCTTTCAGTGAAGAAGTTCTTCCTAACATCTAACCTAAAACTCCCCTGGCTCAACTTAAGCCCATTCCCCCTCGTCCTGTCACCAGGCACGTGGGAGAACAGGCCAACCCCCACCTCGCTACAGCCTCCCTTGAGGTACCTAAAAAGAGCGATAAGGTCACCCCTGAGCCTCCTCTTCTCCAGGCTGAACAAGCCCAGCTCCCTCAGCCGCTCCTCGTAGGACTTGTTCTCCAGGCCCCTCACCAGCTTTGTCGCCCTTCTCTGCACCCGCTCAAGCACCTCGATGTCCTTCTTGTAGCGAGGGGCCCAAAACTGAACACAGTACTCGAGGTGCGGCCTCACCAGAGCTGAGTACAGGGGGACGATCACCTCCCTAGCCCTGCTGGTCACGCTGTTCCTGATACAAGCCAGGATGCCGTTGGCCTTCTTGGCCACCTGAGCACACTGCTGGCTCATATTCAGCCGACTATCCACCATCACTCCCAGGTCCTTCTCCTATGGGCAGCTTTCCAACCATTCATCTCCCAGCCTGTAGCTCTGCTTGGGGTTGTTGCGCCCCAGGTGCAGGACCCGGCACTTGGCCTTGTTAAACTTCATGCAGTTGACCTCAGCCCATCGGTGCAGCCTATCCAGATCCTCCTGCAGAGCTTTCCTACTCTCAAGCAGATCGACACATGCACCTAACTTGGTGTCATCTGCGAACTTACTGAGGGTGCACTCGATGCCCTCGTCCAGATCATCGATGAAGATATTAAAGAGGACCGGCCCCAGCACCGAGCCCCGGGGGACGCCACTAGTGACTGGCCTCCAACTGGACTTGGCTCCATTCACCACGACTCTTTGGGCCCGGCTATCCAGCCAGTTTCTAACCCAACGAAGCGTGCGCCAGTCCAAGCCAAGAGCAGCCAGTTTCTTGAGGAGAATGCTGTGGGAGACGGTGTCAAAAGCCTTGCTGAAGTCAAGGTAGACCACATCCACAGCCTTTCCCTCATCCACCCAGCGCGTCACTCTGTCATAGAAGGAGATCAGGTTCGTCAGGCATGACCTGCCTTTCATTATCCGATGCTGACTGGGCCTGATCGCCTGCTTCCCCTGCAAGTGCTGCATGATGACTCTCAGGAGGATCTGCTCCATGAGCTTTCCTGGCACTGAGGTCAAACTCACAGGCCTGTAGTTTCCCGGGTCTGCCCTCCAGCCCTTCTTGTAGATGGGCGTCACGTTTGCTAGCCGCCAGTCGATTGGGACCTCCCCCGATCGCCAGGACTTCTGATAAATGATGGACAGTGGCTTGGCCAGCTCCTCTGCCAGTTCCCTCAGTACCCTTGGGTGGATCCCATCCGGCCCCATCGACTTGTGCACATCTAAGTGCCGTAGCAGGTCACCAACCAGTTCTTCATGGATAATGAGGGCCACATCCTGCTCCCCATCCCCTTCCACCAGCTCAGGGTACTGAGTATCCAGAGAACATCCAGTATTGCCGCTAAAGACTGAGGCAAAGAAGGCATTGAGCACCTCCGCCTTTTCCTCATCTCTTGTAACTAAGTTTCCCCCCGCATCCAGTAAAGGATGGAGATTCTCCTTAGTCCTCCTTTTTGTGTTGATGTATTTATAGAAACGTTTTTTGTTATCTTTAACGGCAGTAGCCAGATTGAGCTCCAGATGAGCTTTGGCCTTCCTAATTTTGTCCCTGCACAGCCTCGCTACTTCTTTAAAGTCCTCCTTAGTGGCCTGCCCACTTTTCCAAAGCTTATAAACCCTCTTTTTCCTCTTAAGATCAAGCCACAATTCTTTGTTGAGCCAGGCTGGTCTTCTTCCCCGCCAGCTCGTCTTTGGGCACGTGGGGACAGACCGTTCCTGCGCCATTAAGACTTCCCTCTTGAGGAGCGCCCAGCCTTCCTGGACCCCTCTGCCCTTCAGAACCGCCTCCCAAGGGACTCCACCAACCAGTGTCCTGAGCAGCTCAAAGTCAGCCCTCCGAAAGTCCAATACAGCGGTTTTACTGGTCCCCTTCCTGGCCTCGCCAAGAATAGTGAACTCCACCATTGCGTGGTCACTCTGCCCGAGACAGCTCCCGACGATCACGTCCTCCACCAGTCCTTCTCTGTTTGTGAAGAGAAGGTCTAGCGGGGCACCTCCCCTGGTAGGCTCACTAACCAGCTGCGTCAGGAAGCTATCTTCCACGCTCTCCAGAAACCTCCTAGACTGCTTTCTCAGGGCTGTGTTGTGCTTCCAGGATATGTCAGGGAAGTTGAAGTCCCCCACGAGTACAAGAGCTGATGATTTTGCAACCTCTGTCAGCTGCCTGTAGAATTCCTCATCCGTCTCCTCATCCTGGTTCGGCGGTCTATAGCAGACCCCGACCAGGACACTAGCCTTCTTGTCCCTGCCGATCCTAACCCAAAGGGACTCGACCTTGTCATTCCCAACCTCGAGTTCTACAACCTCGAAAGACTCTCTAATATAGAGAGCCACACCACCACCCCTTCTATGCTGCCTGTCCCTTCTATAGAGCTTATAGCCAGGCATTGCAGCACTCCAGTCATGAGAGTGGTCCCACCACGTCTCCGTGATGGCAACCAAGTCGTAGCCTGCCTGCCGCACGATGGCTTCCAGCTCCTCCTGTTTGTTACCCATGCTGTGTGCATTGGTGTAGATGCACTTCAGCTGGGCCATTGCCTTATCCTTCGGCCTTACCATCGTTCCCCCTGGCACAGCCCCAACAATCCTAGCCTCAGCCCCATCCCCCTTCCTACCTAGTTTAAAGCCCTCTCAATGAGCCCTGCCAGCTCCTGGCCCAGGATCCTTTTTCCCCTAAAAGATAGGGACCCGTCTGCGGCCATCAGGCCAGGTGCTGAGTAAAGTGCCCCATGATCAAAAAACCCAAGATTTCTGCGTTTGTACCAGCCCCAGAGCCACGTGTTTAACAGGTGGGCTTTCCGTGTCCTCTCTGAACCCCTCCCTGCCACCATAGGGATGGACGAAAACACCACCTGCACTCCCGCTCCACCCACTAACCGCCCCAGTCCCCTAAAGTCTCTTTTGATAGCCTTGAAGCTTCTCTCTTCGATGTTATCACTGCCCGCCTGGACTATCAAAAGGGGGTAATAGTCAGAGGGGCGTACCAGGTTAGGAAGCTTCCTGGCAACGTCCCTGACCCTGGCCCCAGGGAGACAGCAGACTTCCCTACGGGTAGGGTCAGGCCGACAAATAGGGCCCTCTGTTCCCCTAAGAATCGAGTCACCAACAACAATAACCCTCCTGTCTTTCTTGGTGGAGGCAGTCCTGAGGCGCGGAGTCGACCTCCTCGCCCCAGGCATCCTCCTGGGAACATTTGCTACCTCTTCCTCACACACCGGCCTCTCAATCTCTAGGGCCTCAAACCTGTTGTGTAAGGGCACCTGGGAAGGTGGGGCCGGAAGGGGAGGGCATCGCCTGCGATGTCAAGCAGGGACCTGTTTCCATTCCTCCTCAGCTCCCAGATCCCCTCCCTCTGCCCGACGGGGACAGGGCGGGGGGTCCGCCCCCATTTGAGGAGTCTCACCTCGGCACCTCCCCTTGAGGCCCTGCAGAGAGTTACTCCAGAAGTCTATCTCCCGCTCACACTCCCTGATGGCCCTCAACCTCTCCACCTCCTCCTTGAGCTCCGCCACCATGCGGACCAGATCATCCACCTGCTCGCACCTCACACACGCAGTTTCTCTGCCTCCCGCCGAAGGCAGCAACAGGCTCAGACACTCCTTGCATCCGGTGACCTGAACTGCGGCATTTTTTAACGGGTAGTCGGTCTGCGTGTGTACCGACTTTCTGGAGAGCACGCCGTGCCTGAGACAGAGCTACCAGTATGTGCAGAATCAGCAATCCTCCTTACAGCACTCTAATAAACTTTAAGTCTCATCATTACAAATCTCCAGATTTGGCTGGTCTCCCTTTATGGCCAGCTTTACAAAAGCACCAAAAGCTGCACTGTGAACTTGACATTACTGCCTTAAAAATCAACAAGATCATGATGGCTGTAAGTGCCAGGGGTACATTATTGCTTATTTTAGCATTTTATGTTTACCAACTCTAATTTTTATTTGAACTAGGAACTGTGGGTCACAGTCTTGCTCTGATTTGGTAAATGAAAAAAGAACCATTCTAGGGAGAGTATTTTCTGTTTTACAACAAGGAGGGGGAGGAAATGGATGCTGTACTTACTGCTTAACACTCCAGATGCTTCAGCTGTGAGTGGATAAGAATAAGACCTCACTGTCACTCAGCAGGGAATCCCAGAAGCATCAGAGTTCCCCAGCAGCTGGCAGTTTCAGAGCAAATGGATCAGATCAAAGTGTAATTGAACACCAAGGCAGTAAAAAGCCAAAATGGTTTAGATGAGACTATTAATTTCAGAATCACAAATCTTGCTTGTAAATATTGAATTGAAAGTGCAGTAAAGTAGAATTTCCAAACTTTGATTAAGAAAAGTAGTTATGCAAATTCACTTAAAACAAATCAGTCAAGAGTTTTTCAATGCATAAAAAAATGTCATGCAGCACCTGAATTACAGATCTCAGGGAATGGGACTGGGAGTATCATTACATGCCTGCAACGTGAATTTGCAAAACCAGCTGAAGAAAATGGCTCTTTCACATAGCTGCTGGATGAGCTCCTTGCTCTGGGGTGCTATAGATGTTTAAAGAGGAGACTGAGAAGTTCATGGGTAAAATAAAATAAAATAAAATAAAATAAAATAAAATAAAATAAAATAAAATAAAATAAAATAAAATAAAATAAAATAAAATAAAATAAAATAAAATAAAATAAAATTACAAAGCATTACTAAATTTAAATAAATCACCTTTAGCTCAGGAAATCCCTCAGCAGTAAATTGTTTACTGATAGAATATTATAGTAAAGTATCACTACAGATGTGCTCTGTCCCTGGACCTTTCCCTAGAGATACACTCCAAGCCAATAGGACTTTGATCCGAGCCCGTAAAGATTTTATGTTCTCATGAAAAATAATACAATTGGATTACGGATTTTATAGGTGAAAAAATTCAGCCAGCAAATAGTAAATTCTAACAAAATATCTTCTAGAAGCAAGAGTATTCCAAGGGGACATATGACAACAGGAATAGAAAATCTCAGCCCTAAAATTGCCATTCTAACAAAGTGATCAGAGCGATCATTTGCCTATCAGCTTGGGATCAGGAGAGTCATAGTACCCTTGAAAGATTCACCTACAAATCTTTGCTGTAGTTTCTATTGAGGGATCAAAATTGAAATAATTCAAGGTACTGAAAAAGAAAGTTGCAATGAAGATCTGCCAGTTCTGTCAAATAATGTGTGTATATTTCATTTAAAACTAACAATTACTGGAGTAAAAAGGGGTGTCTTCTGGGAATTATTTGGGGACATAACTGTATGTCCAGTAGGCACATTCACATTCATGAAAGAATGCTACCACATACAAGCACATAACTTAAAGTACTTTTATTTGTTTGTTCATTTGGTTGTGGTTTCTTTGGAGAGGGAGTGAAGTTTTGTTGTGGGTTTTCTTAGTGCAATTCAACTACATCAAATTAAGACATCAAACTTCGATCTCTGATGGTGGTTGGTACTCTGATGGTATCAAAAGACACAACAAAACTTATGTATCCAATAAGTAAATTTACACCATCTATTTTAATTAATATTTCTAGAGGTTTTCATCACATGCTTTCTGGCTTTTATATAAACACGCTATACAAGTAACACCGCATTACTGAAATACTGCATGACAGGCTTTTTTAAAAAACAAAATTACTGTAATTATTTACTTAATGTATGTTTAAAATCACTTTATCCACATTACAAAAAGAAAAAGAAAAAGAAAAAGAAAAAGAAAAAGAAAAAGAAAAAAAAAAGAAAAAGAAAAAGAAAAAGAAAAAGAAAAAGAAAAAGAAAAAGAAAAAGAAAAAGAAAAAGAAAAAGAAAAAGAAAAAGAAAAAGAAAAAGAAAAAGAAAAAGAAAAGGGGAAGGGGAAGGGAAGGGGAAGGGGAAGGGGAAGGGGAAGGGGAAGGGGAAGGGGAAGGGGAAGGGGAAGGGGAAGGGGAAGGGGAAGGGGAAGGGGAAGGGGAAGGGGAAGGGGAAGGAAAGGAAAGGAAAGGAAAGGAAAGGAAAGGAAAGGAAAGGAAAGGAAAGGAAAGGAAAGGAAAGGAAAGGAAAGGAAAGGAAAGGAAAGGAAAGGAAAGGAAAGGAAAGGAAAGGAAAGGAAAGGAAAGGAAAGGAAAGGAAAGGAAAGGAAAGGAAAGGAAAGGAAAGGAAAGGAAAGGAAAGGAAAGGAAAGGAAAGGAAAGGAAAGGAAAGGAAAGGAAAGGAAAGGAAAGGAAAATGTGCCTTGGACTCTTATTGCGTTGTCTTTTATACACACAATATTTTATGGCCAATGTATGGGTAGAAGTCTAGGAAGCATTTTGGATGAACCTGAGGTTTCCATTGTTTACACTGTAAATTGCTTGCTGTAAAGAATTCCTTGTCCTTTCTTCTGAAACTATTATGTAACATAATAAAATAACATATAAACAGACAAATTTTAATATTATAAAATGCAGTGTTCTATGGCTAATTAAACTACATTCATTACTGAGCTGGATCCATAGAAGCAATTCTGTAGCTTTAACAATGTACCAGATGTCAGATGTTTGCTTTGTCAGATGCTTTTGTTCTTTATTTTGTTCTTTAGCCACTAGGAATTTACAGTCAAGCTTGCCTCAAATAAACACATGAACCTAGTCACATCTATCAAATTTGCCAGTGTATATTAAAATTACATTCTGGGACACTTCATTTTGTATAGAAATTTTGCAAGATAAAGGACCATTTTGTGGGGGGTGGTGGGAGGCATATTGATTCAGGTCCAATCAAAACAGAATTGTTCTTACCCTTCTTTGCCTAAAACAAGCCTTGCCACCTTAAATGAAGTTTCATTTGGAAAACACCCAACTGAAATGTTCTGCCATTTAAAAAAAAAATGTTTCTCTCCCCTATCCCACTTTTTTTTTTTTTTTCCCATCCACGTACCAGGGGAAATACATATAAAATACATATATATATATATATACACATATATATAGGTATTTATGTTTGAGCTATAGCCACCAAAGAGGACGGTTGAAATTCAAGCTACTAAGCAACAGTAACCACATTCATTACAGATAATAAGGTTGGTAGTTCCTTAGTTTCATCACAGCTGCTGAAAGATGTCACTTTTAATGCAGTTGAACAGGATCCGTCTCAAGCTGACAGAGCTTCAGGTCTCCTAGAAGCTCCATTTCTGGGCCAAAGGCTCTGTTGTGCTTGCCCAGAGAGGATGCAGGGAGCGCCCACCACTGCCTGCCCAGGTCCCAGCAGCTCTCTTCAGAGGGCAGCAGGACGCAGTGCTGCCTCCTGCAGTGTCATATGGCAGCAACCTCCATCAGCCCATCTAGGATTTTTAACAAGAACTGGAAACACTGAAAAAAACCCCTCCAGAGGACTTTTGACCTGGGAGTAAAGATCAGTTTGTGTTTTTTGTTCCTCACCTCCAGGTTCCTGCTGCAGCACTACACAGCCACTTGCTGCTAATGAATCCAATAGTCACTTCAACAGTCTCAATGCTGGATTCAAACAGCTATTTAAGCTATCTATGCAAACAATTGACCATAGAGAGTCCTATTCTGTTATTTATGGCAGCTCTAATGATTTTAGGCCTTTTCCAGTCTCCACTGACCAGAGATGTGAAGTGCTCCAACATTATCAATCTTAATAAAAGCACCAGAGCTGAAAACCTACAATCTAATGGATTCAGGTTAGCTGCTAGATCTAATATTAGTGCTATTTTCCACACATAAAATTTGACTTGCAGCCAACATACCACTTCTCCAGTATCCTGAAATCTCCTGGCTTCACAGAGTGCAAAGGGTAAAGAAGTCTCCAATACACAGGTGGTCTGAATCCAGTTCAGCCTGCTCCATTTGTACAGAAATTTTCTTTTTTTTTTTTTTTTTTTCAAGATAAAATATCACGTAGCTTTATAGGATGTTTTATCAGTACAATATGGTTTTAGGACTATGTCACCATTTATGTTGTCTTTTAACCAGTTTCAAAAAAATGGATTCATGCCAAAAAAATAACATCAAATGACAGCTGCAGAACATCCCAGGCTACAGCAACCATCTTGAAATAATACTCTAAAAGTCATGGCAAAAAATCTCAGTTATGCATGTGTAAATTTAGCATAAATCCAAACATACACATTTTTAACTCTGGCTTTATTCTCAATTCAGTTTGAGCTTACCTTAGCTTAAATCAATGTTGCACAAAGAAAATCAGAGTTTTTGTTTGTTTTGAAGTACACAAAGACAGCCTGAACATCTGCCTTCCTTACCAGACTTCTACATCTGTAACTAAATCAGTCCCAAAGATTTCATAACTCCCTCTTAACCACCACAGCAAGACATCCCTCCCTTGCTTCCAGCAGCTGCAGTACTTGCCAGCTTTGTCATTGTTGATGACTGAAAAATATTACCTGCACCCACACACCTCTAACAGCAGTTCCCAGAGCAGCCAGTACAGCTCAGCAAAGGCAGCTGCTGGTAGTCCCTGATGTCAAATTTAAGGACCATTGCAATAACAAGGATAGAGCTCTTTTGTTAGCCAGTTACTTTTAAATCAGCTTTAACTCAAGCCAAACTTAATTTTGTTGAACTTCATTGAAAGTAGCATGTGGCAAGTATTCCACATGAAAGCTTGATCAAACTCAAAATATTCAAAATATTTTTTAAAAGTTTGATAGTCAAAAGCTCTTGTTTACCTATTGTTGTAGAAAAGAAATAGGCAGTTATCAACACCTTCTTTTGTAAACTGTGCTGTTGCATGTGAAAGAAACAAACAAACAAGGTTCCAGCCCCCTATTTCTGACACCATTGCAGGCTGAACTTGGTGCTTTAAACATGAAGTATCTACTGCAAGAGGCATTGATGCTGTTCAGTGTTCCCCCAAACAGCCCCCTCATAGCAGCATAGAAGTTCAACATCCATGAACATCTGGCAGATGATGTTCATGAGTAAAACAATGCATCACAGCCTGATGACTTCTTCTGAAGCTACTTTCAATGGTAGGAACAATCCTGGCTAATATATGCAGGACATATAAACAGAAAATACCTGTGGGGTTTGTCTTGTAGCGGGACAAAACAGAATTTACATTGCTGTCTCCAATACCAGCCAAAGAAGCATGACACTAAGCTATGCAGTGTAGTTCATTTTACACGGTTGCCTGCTAAGTTTTCTTATCACTGCAAACATATCTCAATACCACATTAATTGTGGGAATAAAAACGTTGTTTTTGCAGAGTTACATTGTTTAAAGGTAAGGAATGTTTTACAGGTGACCTTGTAAAATGCAGGCAACCAGACTTCTTAGAACAATTAAGTAAAAATCACGGTATCAAGTCAGATAAGTGAAGAAACATTACCACTTCAAACAGTAAAAAAAAAAAAAAAAAGTCAAAAGAAATCTGAAATTTAACAGGCTGGCAACTGAAGGCCAAGCATTGTCTGTGATAGGTTGTGAACCTGGATTACCCAGTCAATGGGGAAGCAGGGGAGGGCCCCGGTCATTGAGAAATAAAGTATATAAACCGTCCTGTGTGACTAGTAGGCATTCTCCTGCTTGTGGGGTGCCCGCCATTTTAATCGCAAATAAATTATTTCACTGAGATCCGTGCCTAAGCCTAAGTTATTGGCTACAGAGTGTTTCTCACAAGAAGCCTGAGTTAATTCACAATGTAACTGCCAACATGAACATTTTGTACATTTGTTGTGCAAAGCACCCCTTTTCACTGGCACTGAGACTGAGGTCTTTAAAATGGCTTCTCAAATACAGATGAGCTCAAGAGTCTCAGAGTGAAGGCCAACAGACTGCCTCCAAATCCCCTTCAGCACATCTTTAGGGAAACTATTTACTCTAATATAAAAGTGCTTACAAAACCAGTTCCCAACTGCCAGTAAGGAGGCAGACGAGATAGCTTTGTCCTCTATTTTCTTAGGGTGTGTAACTGAACTGGAGGTACAGCACATCCCTGTGCCAAATTTTTGGCACAAATTCCATGCCAATTCTTGGCAAGGACTCTGAGCATGGCTACAGAGAGAATTTAATCTCTCAGGGATGAATTCATCTTGTATACAAGCACTTGAGTTGTGGACGATTAAGGTGATGAGTCTCAAATGATTTGCATTCTGCACACTTATGGTCTTTGAATTTCCTTAGGCAAAACACCTGTGACTTCACTGAACAAATTCTATCATCACTGCAATTCACTAAGGTACTAAATACTATGCTTAAATCCCTAGGAACCATTACAGCCTAGCACTAAATGAAAGCTTCAGATTTCTGTTCCAAACACTCAGAACAAGAGCCTTGTGTTCACTGGATTGTTACACCTGTGTATCTCTTTCATTTGAGTTCGTATTGTTCATTATTTCTAACAGAAATGGCACAGAAATAAACATTACCTAAGCAGCCATCAAAGGAACTTACACTCAAAGGTGGTAGTTGATTGAAATAATGTTGAACTCCTAAGCATAAATTTCTGATAAACCGAAAAAGGATCTCAGTCACACTTTGCCCTTGAAAAAGTGCTTGCTGATAATAGATTAACATGCAGTTTCTCTGACCCAGAATGAAATTTGATTTTCAAAATTCACAAACAATGAAAGCCTTGTAAATCACGAGAGAGAAGAAAACTAATTTGCATCCTGTTGTGATTTAATGTCATTTAATATCCCATACATTTCTGGCTGAGATGCTTTGAACAGTTTGTAAATAATGCTGATATGTCAGCATCACAACATGCCTCAGGGGGAATTGTATTACTTCTTCATTGATCAGTGATCAGTCATAAGATATCAAGAGTACTGAAGATAAAAGGTGACATTAACTGAATTTTTCCCAATGCTTGTGGCCTATTTAGTTAGTCCAGGAGCCCGTCACCACTTCAAAAGTACACACACACCCCAAATTTAATTTTCAGTGAGGACCTTCCCCTATATAGTCTTAATATTTGCTTCATATGCAGAATCTTAGTCCAAATTTCTTACATAGTTACAGTTTTGGATGGCATCCAGTAGGCACATATCACATGGTTCATATTTGTTCCCTTTCCTTTATTTAGCTGCTGAAGTGATAGATCCTGTATTCAAACTCAGATGGGTTGATAACTCCAGCAATACACAAAGCATTAGTTTGGGAATGCACGCTCTCCAATCCAAAGGATAAGCAACGTTCAGTCAAAGGTAAGGGACAACACGTGCATAGTGAAACAACATCAGAAAAAGTTTGATCTGAAGGGACACAAAGACAAGAGCAATGGGTTTAATTTTAGCTAGATGAGGAAAGAGTGTGTAAGAAGTTGCCACTAGTTACTGAGTTTGAGTAGTTCTAATTCATGGGGATCAAAAAAAATTGCAAGTACATAGTCCTTGGTATGTCTGAGTACTCCCAGCTTCTCTGACCCAGTGATGATGATATGTACTATTTCTCAGCACATTTAGCAACATTCAGAAGTTTGATAGGGTGTGAATGAGGTACAACTCCACACAGACTCTTTGACCTTTAAAAATGCAATGTATGCTTCTTGTTTTATTTTGTTGTTGCTGCTATTTTGTTTTTTGAGGAGAAGAGAAAAAAAGAAAAAACACACGTGCTCTGTAGCATGCAGGAAAAGGGTATGTATACTCAGTCTACCTAGGTACAAAATTCAGTATGCATGCTACTAGGAATTCATCCGCTGGAACATTACATGCACTAAAATCAAACACCTAGCTTCATGACTTCTAAGCGTCTCTCTCATTCTGCTTTTGAACTGCAGCATCCAAATGCTTTAGTTAAAGCACTGGGGAAAAGTAAAAGAACAGTACAAAACTATTCCCAAAATGTAAAAGCAGCAATTGGATACTTACAACTACTTAAATTTCAAATTCCATAACATTCAAGTAACCTCTCACACAGCAAGCTTCCTCTCTAACCATTTACGTGGCCATAAAGTGATAGAGACAGAACAGAAGGAGGCTGCTTATTTTTTGTGATGTTCTGCTATTTGATGCTCAGTCCCAGTCCTTTCTGCGGACTCCATGAATAGCTGGTTGGATGACAAAAACCCTCACAACACCCTTAGCCAGAAGTGTGGAGCTGAATGCAGCCTCAGGTTTGTCTCACCTTCTTGAGTTATTCATAACCCGGACCTGGTTAGCAACAACTTTTCACAGAAATTCAACCTTACTCATTGCCAAACAAGTCCTGGAGTATCTGAGCAAAAATTTTCTTCAAAAACTCACACAATACCTGCATAAGTGCAGAATGCAAAACACAACCTCTCGTTTGAGAACACTACCTAATGCTATTGCTCAATATCACTCAAATTTAGAAGAAAGATCCAAATGATGCTAGAATAGGAAACTGGAACAGCTGAATATTAGCTAAATCTTGTCCTAGGGACCCCCTGTATTGCATAAACACTGCAGAACTTCAGAGATGCTTTTTCTACATTATCTATTTATCTGTTTCTAAATCCTTTTAGTACCATGACATTTACTGAAATAATGCTATGCTACATTATTTCTAATGCAAGCTGTTTGCTTATTAGTGCACACACATCCCTGAAGGAAAAAACCCTCAAACCATACAACCAAATTACATAAGTTTTCTGAAGCAAATCAGATGTATGCATGCATTGTGGGTAAAGCATTTGTGCCAAAAAAAAAAAGTGAAAATTAAGTGTTATGTGTACTTTGTTCTCTTCTGAAGAGATTAGCAATGGATTACTAAACATACATGAGATATATAGATGGTGAATAGCTGGAAGTAGGGAAGCACAGTAAAGTGCCACCACTTAAGCTATTCTTTGTTGCTCATTTACCCAGACCTCCCAGTACACATAAAATGTGAAGGAGTAGATGTTTGATTAGTTCTGATTTACACAGAAGTATGTGTTACATTTCTTTGAAGGCTGTTTGTGTTTTTACAATGAAAATGCTAACAGAAACTGCATTAGCTAACCCCTCATGCTAAACAGGGCTTATTAAGTAGCATTAAATTTAAATTGCAGATTTGAAAACTAACACAATTTCCTTGTGTTAACTTTTCATGTTTTATCTCAGTTCACTCATAAAAAGAGAAACTAACTTTTTTTTTTTTTTTTTTTTTTTTTTTTTTTTTTTTTTTTCTAGTACAGGCTACAGGTATATTTAATCAATCCAGGTTTCATAAAACAATACCTGCCTTGTTTAACTTTGCTTCATAACTACTTTTCAGATTAAAACACTGCAGACTGATTCATTCACTTGTACGGAACTACTCTGAACTCCTTTTTGTGTTCTTGCTTTGGAAGCACTAATAGCAGATGAAAAGTCATAGAACACAACACAAAAAAAAAAAAAAAAAAAAGGTAACATTGCCTTTGTCAAAAGCACTATTTAAGTACATTCAAGGAAAATCCACATGTAGCATGAAGAAACAAAGAAAAATACAGAGACTCAAACTAAACAGAAAATTATCAGAATGATTAGAAATAGTTCTGGACTTTTTTTGAAGGGATATAAAAACAGGTATTAGTTCAATCTGGGGATGTTATACAAATTAATACTAGCTTTTGGAGTTCTAAAAAACAAAACTAGAAACTAACCCTAACAATCTTACTTTATATCAACAGCTTTGTAGATGTCCTTCTCTTCTTTGCAACAAAAATTCTTCCTTAATTGCAGAAAAGCAATTTCAAGACAAGAGATTAGCACATCACTTTAAAACAAACAACAAACAAACAAAAAAAAACACATTTCATTCCAAGGCTTTTCTCCAATTTCTAGCACTGCTGATTAGGTCAAGGATTGCAACACTCATGAGCAAGTTTCAAGGTTTCAAAGCCCCAGGCAGCAAGAGAGATCAGTTTTCTCTGCCGCTAAAACCAGTGAATTAGAAAACATAATAACTGGGTATATAAATAGTTGGGTGCCATTAGTCTCCATCAGGAATGAAGTTCTCCATCACAGGGATCTGCATAGATTTTTGGACATCTGCAGTGCTGCAGCACCTCTCTACCACCTGCAGGGGATATAAATCCCAAAGAATAGATCCCAGGCAGGTAGAATTACACATTGCATTAGTTGGCAGTGAAAAGGTGGTTCAGAAAGTGTTATTGTCATGAATTTGAGATTTGTAACACTAAATACTGTATACCAGATGTAATTAGAGTACAGGCAGTCTCAAATTGATGTAATTTCCTGCCATTTTATGTCAGTCCATCTGGGTGAACCTCAGGCCCCTATTTAAGTGTCTGTACATTTAAATCTTAAATGTAGTTAGTCATAAGGATGGTGATTCATTTTGCTACTGATAAAAAAGAGTACTCAGTGAGGAAGATCAAGCCTTTTTCCTCTACATGATGACAGCTCTTCAGAAGTTCAAGTATAAAGTATTAGTGTTAAAAAGAAATAACTGCATCTGTCATCAGGAGGTGAAAGTTTCTCTACCCTCCCCTCCTTCTAAACATTAAGACCTAGCTACTGAATAGGGTTTTGCCAGATAAAAATATAAAAGAATCCCCTCCACACCTCCTCATAGCTCCCCTGATGTAGATACAGAGAAATAAGCAGTGCTGACATATAGAATCATTAAGGTTGGAAAAGATCCCTAAGATGATCTAGTCCAACCACACTCCTACCACCAATGCTGCCCACTAAACCACAACCCTAAGTACCACGTGTACCCTTTCCTTAACACCTCCAGGGACAATTTCCATCTCCCTGGGCAACCTGTTCCAATGTCTAACCATTCTTTCTGAGAAGAAATTTTTCCTAATGTCCAACCTGATCCACCAAAAAATGCTGGAAAATATGCAGTATCTCAGGGCGCAAAACACAGAGCACTGTCACTGGTTAAAGCCTGTATAACAAAAGATACTTAACTGACACTGATTTGACTCAGAATTTTCTCCCCCAGAAAATGTAATGTAGCCATTGTGGTCTTCCAAAGCAGCCAAAAAGCCTGTTGTTTCTATGGAATAAATAATATATTGAGGTCTTATTTCTGAAAGATATATCCTACTTGTGGAGGAATGGTTAAGTGAAGTAGGTCATGTGAATATTGAGCAACTAGGAGGTCGCGAGCTAACAAAGTATCGAACACAGCTCATATGAGTCTGACAAAGTGCATAAATAAGTCTGAGAAAGTACGTAAAATCTGGGAGGTTTCAGGGAGGTTTCAGGGAGGTTTCAGGGAGGTTTCAGGGAGGTTTCAGGTACAAGGACATGATATCTGTTGGTGGTCTGGGAAAGTACTAACTGTGTTATTTAGGTTGATGGGAGTGAGAAACTAGCTGATAAAATAGAGAAATGTACTAACCAATCATGAGCTTAGCTTTTGCAATATGTATGAGCTAATTATATTGAATTAGATAAAAGACGACTGAGCTATCCAATAAATCGAAGTTCACTGATCACTCATATTGAGCGTCTGTGTCTTCCTTCCGTCGACAACAAATGTCCTCGCAACACCTACTTCTCCTAAAGTAGCCACACTTTAGTAGCCACAGTTCAAAGTACACCAAGTATCAGTTGCCACTGAAAAATAAATAAAGATCTGCCGTTTAGTTCAGCACACTGAATATAATCAATATTCAGCATATTGAATATAGGTTTAATAAGGCTCTTGTGAGTGAAAAAGTACAGTATCTATGTAGTATCTATTCCTTACAAGCAAACATTAAAGAAAACTCTCTTACTGGTAGGCGACCTCAAAGGTCACATCTGCGTCTAACATCAAAGCCACACTAATCCAGCCTGATGGTACTGGGACAAATGTATTGCTGATGCACTTCCACTGGAATTACCATGGAGAAGTGCTTAAACATCAAGATTTCATGGGCATGGAAGTATTTTATTCCCCCCATTTTTTGTTGTTAAATATTTTTACAATTATTTCCTTTTTCAGTTAGGCCTATAAGAGTAGAGTTGTTCACACAGAACACAATACCTATAAATATATAAGAAAGTAGTCCAGAGTTGGCTTACAAACATCAGTATTTTAGAAGTCAGCATCATATTGTGGGTTTGAGATTTCTGTATGCAGGAAAGTATCTAAATGCTCTGTTATCAAGGTGAATGTGTGGGCAATTCTGAGCCTTTTCTGGATTAGGCATCTGTGTGGAATTAAAAGTACAAGAAATTAAAGGACTTTTTGGCACAAGCCTTTATCATAAGGGATAATGAGGAAATTTCTATTCCAAGAGCACTTCTCTTAAGAATTCACAGTGTGGCCTTAAAAGAGATTGAACACTGTGAAGGAAATAATGGAGCAAACTGAGAAATGCAAGTGCAGCGAATCGCCACCATATGGTTCTCATTCCAATGATCTGGAAGAAATTGACTATGGAAGAGCCAAGTTCCCAAACAGTTATTTAATGAACATAAAAACAGCAGCACTTCTTGAATTTAGAGGCCCTTTTATTTTACCTTTTTCCCTCTTCCAGTGGAAGACAAGAGATCTCAAAATACAGAGCCACAGGAATAACCTTAGCCTGAAGAAAGTAATTGAGAGTCTAATTAAGCATAAAATACTGTAATTATATTCTAATTGGCTCAAATTATAGCAGCTTGTTCAAGAAACAATAATGCCTTTGCAACCAATTAGGCATATTTGTGGAAAGTTAAGAGTCGTAGAAAGGTGTGACCAAACAGCTCAATATAAACCTTGTATTCTCAGCCTGTGCCTCATCATCAACCATGTAGACTAGCAAAGGATCCTGCCAAAACACCAAAACCAATGCTACAAGTTTTATTTTTTCATTTTCCTATTTTTCTCCAGAAAGAGATAGATAAATCTTATGTCGAGCCAGCTGAATAATGAAAAGGGCAAATGACAATTCTAATTTAGTAATCTCTATGTTTAAATTATTTCAAAATCCATTTATCACTCCACCCAATCAGGTACAAAATTATCTAGCTTTGTACATCAAGCATTTGCTTTTGCTGAAGTTGGATGTGCGGTTAGAAAACAAACTTGCCAACAGCTATGTTCTGCAGGAAGAATATACAAGTTTGGTGTACCCATGTATCAGCATTTTTTTCTGCAAATAATAGAACATTTTCTCTAGATCTTTCACTGTGTCATTTAACCCTTTTCTTTAATTCCTAAGGTGTAAGTTGTTTGCCACCTTACTATGAATCTTCCAACACAGATTAATTTTTGTTTTAGCTCCCCAATAATAACTGCTTTCCCTCAGAGAAATTCATGCCTATTCTTAGCTTACCCAGCTCCCACTGCACAGCCTTATTTTTTTTAATTGCCTTATATAAAAAAAAAAAGCAAGGCTTTAATATATTTTTTAAATTAACTTATCCTTTTGATGTACTCCATAATTCCACTGTTCTCATGCATTACTGTCTCAACTTACAAGTAAAATAATTTAATCACAGGAAAAATCTCAGAGAAATCTCTTCCTTAAATGTTTATTCTGCTACATTGAACCATGAGAAAGGTAGAGGTGGGGGATCATGACATCACAGCCGAAAAATTTATGAGGAGTTGATTGATTGTAGTCTTCCAAAGGAAGTGTGAAACAGGTAATTCAGCCTTTGCTTTCAAAGTGAATCTGAATTCACTTACAAAGCTGGTCAGGTACGCCTACGAGACTGACGGGGGACCACACTTCCCATTCCCGACTGCAGCTGGTTGGAATCCATCTGACAAAAGTGATCTAGATTCAGATGTCCCTCATCAATAATCAGTAAGCTGTTTAATATCCTCTGGTTTGGTGGTTTTACTCGAGTGAGCAGCTGAGCTCCACCACAGCCGCTCTCTCACTCCCCCTCCTCAAAGAGGAACAGGGAGAAAATACAATGAAAAGGGCTCAAAGGTTGAGATAAGGACAAGGAGATCACGCAGTAATTATTGTAACGGGCAAAACAGACTCGGCATAGAGAGACAGTAAGATTTATTGCTTATTACAGTCAAGCTAGAGAAGTGCGAAACAAAGGAAAGAAACCAAAAGCACCTTCCCCCCCATCCACCCTCTTCCACCTCCTCCCCTGAGCAGCGCAGGGCAATGGGGGTTATGGTTAGTCTACAGCACTTCTTCTCTGCCACTTCTCGGTCACTCTCGTCTTCTGTGCTGTGGGGTCCCTCCCACAGAATGCAGTCCTTGATGAACTGATTAGTGTGGGTTGCCCACAGGCAGCAGCTCTTCTAGAGCTGCTCCAGATATGGGTCCGTACCACGGGGTCCATGCCTCAGGAGCAAACTGCTCCAACCTGGCTCCCCCACGGGCAGCAGCTCCTGCCAGGTCACCTGCTCCTGCGTGGTCTCCTCTCCACGGGCTACAGGTCCAGCCCAGAATCTGCTCCGGCAGGGGTCTTCCACAGGCGGCAGCCTCCGTCGGTGCAGGTCCACCTGCTCCACTGTGGTCTCCTCCACAGGCTGCAGCGTGGAACCCTGCTCCACCGTGGTACTCTATGGGCTGCAGGGGGACATCCTGCTTCACCATGGTCCTCACCACAGGCCGCAGGGGACTTCTGCTCCGGTGCCTGGAGCACCTCTCCCCTTCCTTCTTCACTGACCTTGGCGCCTGCAAGGCTGTTCCTCACTCCTCTCACTCTCCCAGTTGCTGCATGATACAGCATTTTTTTCCCTGTCTTCCCCTGTCTCTCACAGAGGCGCAAAACAACAACACTTACTGGCTCGGCTCTGGTCAGCAGTGGGGCCCTTACCTAATATGGGGCAGCTTCTAGATCCTTCACACAGAATCCACCCCTTTGGCCCCCTGCTACCAAGACCTTGCCACATAAACCCACTACACCTGGAGGGTGGATGAGTTAAGATTTGAAAGATCCTACTTTGATCTTGATACAGGAATATATTAAAAAAAATAATATTAAATAAATAAATAAATAAAAAACTCAAAGTTGCAAGACATAAGAAAAAAGCATTCTGAACTGCTTAATTAATTCATTTCCAGCATTGGTAGAATTTTAAATGATGAAACTCACATAAGGGAGAGAGAGATCTGCTGACACTTGTTTTCACTGAAATCCCACAAAAATACATGATCTTATGACCACATTATGAAGAGTGTAATATAATACTGAAAGATAGGAAAAGAAGGCACTATAAAAAAAAGCACATGAAAAAGCTTGAACAAAAAAAAAAAAAAAAAAAAAAAAAAAAAAAAAAAAAAAAAAAGTACTAGAGATTTTCATTACAGCAGTTGTAAAAGACTATAAGCCAGCGTTTGATCCAGGCTGTGCAAAGAAAAGGTATTTAAATCAATTAAAAGGTCTTAAACATTTGTGTAAGAAGTCTTTGTGGTTGCACAGGTTAAGTAACAAAAATGTTTGCAATGAAAGGTTATTTAATTGTTTGATAGCAATTCTGAAGTGCTTTTAATAATGCTCCTTTGGAAGCTTCAAATAGCACTAAATCTAGAGAGAAAAAAAAATCTGTTAATTTGAATCTACTTTTTAAATTATTATTATTATTAATACTCTTTTGCCTGTTTTTCCTGAGCATACTATTAACCTGAAAGACATAATCCTACTTTACTACAGTGCTAGTGACTGAATAGAATTGAATCATAGAATCATAGAATCATAGAATATCCTGAGTTGGAAGGGACCCTTAAGGATCATCAAGTCCAACTCTTGACACTGCACAGGTCTGCCCAAAAGTTTAGACCGTGCTACTAAGTGCACAGTCCAATCTCTTCTTAAATTCAGACAGGCTCGGTGCAGTGACCACTTCCCTGGGGAGCCTGTTCCAGTGTGCAACCACCCTCTCTGTGAAGAACCCCCTCCTGATGTCAAGCCTAAATTTCCCCTGCCTCAGCTTAACCCCATTCCCGCGGGTCCTGTCACTGGTGTTAATGGAGAAAAGATCTCCTGCCTCTCGACACCCCCTTACGAGGAAGTTGTAGACTGTGATGAGGTCTCCCCTCAGCCTCCTCTTCTCCAGGCTGAACAGGCCCAGTGACCTCAGCCGTTCTTCGTACGTCTTCCCCTCCAGGCCTTTCACCATCTTCGTAGCCCTCCTCTGGACACTCTCCAACAGTTTCATGTCCTTTTTATACTGTGGTGCCCAGAACTGCACACAGTACTTGAGGTGAGGCCGCACCAGCGCAGAGTAGAGCAGGACAATCACCTCCCTTGACCTACTAGCGATGCCGTGCTTGATGCACCCCAGGACACGGTTGGCCCTCCTGGCTGCCAGGGCACACTGCTGGCTCATATTCAACTTGCTGTCTACCATGACCCCCAGATCCCTCTCTTCTAGGCTGCTCTCCAGCGTCTCATCGCCCAGTCTGTACGTGCAGCCAGGGTTTCCCCGTCCCAGGTGCAGGACCCGGCACTTGCTCTTACTGAACTTCATGCGGTTGGTGATCGCCCAGCTCTCCAACCTATCCAGATCCCTCTGCAAGGCCTTTCCACCCTCATTCGAGTCCACAACTCCTCCAAGTTTGGTGTCATCAGCAAACTTGCTCAAAATACCTTTTATTCCTACATCCAGATCGTTTATAAAAATATTGAAAAGTACCGGCCCTAAAATGGAGCCTTGAGGGACCCCATTGGTGACCGCCCGCCAGCCTGACGCAGCCCCATTTACCATAACCCTTTGGGCCCTGCCCGTTAGCCAATTGCTCACCCATCGTATGATGTTTTTATTTAGCTGTATGGTGGACATTTTGTCCAGTAGGATCCTATGGGAAACCGTGTCAAAAGCCTTGTTGAAGTCCAAAAAAATCACATCAGCTGGTTTCCCTTGGTTGAGATCTTTTACTTCCAAACATTTGGTTATAAACTACTAAAAGCTTGTATTGATCCACTTCTGGTGTACTGGGGTATTTTTACCTGATCTTAGAGCACCATTTAAAATTCATGGTTGTGCGTCTTTATCAGCACCACAGTATAATGAACTAAAAGGTGAAACAATTTTTTTTTTTTTTTTTTTTAATATTTTAGCATTACAAAAGCCAGTACAACAGTAGTATGCAATAACAACTGCTGACTGGACTTGTATTTTTTATTTTTAACAATTTATCTCTATAAGTATGCCTGGAACATTGTCTAGAATTCCAGATACTTCACTGGTAGAATCACCATAGTATAGAAATCAGAAAAGAACAAATATTCTTGAAGGACTGATGAGACTGGTTGGCATACAGTTACAATCCCAAGAGAGAAATCCTAGCCCTGCCATAACCAAATGGCAAACTGCTAGTGCTTTCATTAATTTAACATGAAAATGCTTCCCTTTGAAAAACACGAAGAGCAGCAGCTGAGTAGCGCACCCTTGTCAGAAAGGAGCCAACTTCTCTGCAAAAGCAGCCATCAGGGAGAAATATTCAGCATATACAAATATTGCCTTTCATTACAGTTTTACATTGAAGATTATACAACATAATTCAAACATAACATTAAAATATTCTCAAAAGAGCGTGATGATCACTCAATTGTGTCTGTAGCCAATAGCAGCAAAGACAAGGATTAGTATGTTGAAAATGTTACAGGAAGCTATTTTGCTATTGATCTTTTGCACTTTATTTTGAAAACAAAATGGTTATTTGAAAATAAACTATCTTTGAGTTTAGACCTCACCTCCCAAATCAATAAAGTCATCATATTTCTACCTAAATCCAAGACAATGAGTAATTCTATCAAAAACACATTTCCACCCACCATCATTTTCTTGTCCTCAGCTACAACCCACCCCACAAAATCCAAAGCACCATAGAAAAGACCCAAAAGGAAACCACCAAAATAAAATTGTGATCACATCCCCAGGACTACCAGGGAGCATGGTAGAACTTGTATGACAGACAGACCTTCTGACATCTGTGACCTTCACTGTCAAAGCCACTGTACTGGATGTACATGTCAAGGTTTTGGTAGTGAGGGGTCTGCGGGACTGGCCCCCACTCTGTGGGAGGGACCCCGTGTGGATCAGGGACAGAGAGAGACCGTGTAGTGGCAGTGGAGAAGAAGTGTAGGGACTGACCGCAGCCCCCATTTCCCATTCCCCTGTGCTGCTCGGGGGGGGAGGTAAAAGAGGGTGGATGAGGGGGAGGTGGGTTTAGTTGTTTTTAGTTTCTCACTGCTCTTGCTTGTCATCAATAGGTAATACATTAATCTCCCTTATGTTGAGTCTGTTTTCCATATGACAGTAAATGGTGAGCCATCTCCCTGGACTTATCATAGCCCTCGAGCCCTGTCCATCTTATTTTCTTTCCATCTTACCTTGAGGAAGGGGAGCAAGAGCACAGAGTGGTGCAGCAGGTTGAAACCACCATAGCCACAAAGAGCACACAGCTATCCCCCAGACTTCAGAGAGTGTGGTGTAAATGCCTGAAGTAACTAGGAAAATAAAACTAACATTCACATTTTTAAGGAAAAGGTACAGCATTGAAGAGGCTTTCAGGGTAGGGCATAACTGCATTACCTGAGTGTTTCCTAGGCTCCCAACCTTAGATGCTATCGCGCTGGGGAAACTTGGTGTGCTAGCTCTAAGGAACAGCACAGAGCGTAGAGTGGAGTGGAGACACCACGGCTAGGCTCTGTAATCAGGTGGGGCCTTGATTGTTCTTGTGCACAAAGCTGCACTTTTTGCCACCCTGAGCCAAAGACCTGTCACGTTTTGACAAATGCTGTACCCTAGTGTACTTTTTGCTCATTATAATATCACTATAATACCAAAACACACCTCCATCCCAAAAGCTACCCTCAAGGTGCGACCACCCCTCACTGAGCATGCGCTCTGAATTTCTCGGAGCCTATTACTTTAAACGGAGATGGGAAAACTTTACACCAATCATAACTAAGATATGCTTGACTAGAGCTACTCAAGCTCCACCTAAAAGATAGAAAATAATATAAATTGGCCCAAGAGAGAGGGGATGTTACGAAAGATACCATCCCGAGGAAATACAACATCCTTAGGACCTCCTGACTCCTGGGATCAGCCGACGGGCTGAGCCTCTCTTCCCCCCCCATTGGGACGCCTTTAGGTGAGATCTGAATACTTGCTTATAAATCTCTATAGAGTCTTTGATCCTTTTAACATGTTTATTTCTAGGCTGCGCACCTGTAACATCTGTAACACCTGTAACACCTGTGTATTTAATGCATACTAGCTTGCTTTTGCAGACAGTCACTATCGCTGGCAATCCAAAAGAACCTGATTATCTGTTGCTGTAATAAACCATACTTGATTGCATTGTGATAGCTCTCATTAAGTGCAACTAGGGTGAGGGTGGTTATCCGTGATAGTTCAGTGTTCTGAATCTAACCAGACCCCCAGATGGTTAATGCATTTTTGGTGAATGTCTGAACGGACCCCCAGACGGTTAATGCATTGATGGTGAATGTCTGACTGGACCCCCAGATGGTTAACGTGTTTTTGGTGAATGTCCGACTGGTTCAGTACTCTGAATCCAACCAGGCCCATAACGGTTAATCAGCTACACCCCTTAACGCGACAGAGAGCTGGGGAATTTGCAGAGCCATCACTCTCTCCAAGCTGTTGATTATGCATTCCATCATTTCCCTTTCCATAAGGAGAAAGATGAACACATGGTTAGCAGAACAGCATTATTTCTTTAGCCTTCATTGCTTCTGACAGATAGTTCTTGCTGTTCACACTTTTTTTTCCTCACCATAAAAAAGTGCAAACCCTTGGAAAGCAGCAATACCTGGCCACGTTCTCTTTCTTCTAACCACTGAGAAACAGGATAAAAAGAAAAAAAAATAGCATTCCTTCAGTTCTTTCACTAAGCTCCCCAGTATGCTTGTATGTAGCCTATCATATGACTTCCACTAGGATTAATCAGGAAGAGAAATTAAACATTTAACAACACCGGTTCCATGTAATGAATGCAGTTTAGTGACACCCCCGTATACCTTCTGTGATATCTGATCTGGAGATTTTTGGCATGGTATTAGAGCAAAAATTTGCAATGTCACAAGCAGTTGTAAGAAATAACAGATTACATTTGAGATTATGCAGTACACACCTAAAAACAGCACTACTTTATAATACTGACTTCTCCAGTGGTCTGTATTGATCCAATTTAAAATACAGATGCATTCAATATTGTTCATCTTCAGTTGAATGACTGGCCTTTTATTTTTTTTCATTAAAAAAAATAAAACTGCATAAATCACTGTCCCCAAAGATTAATTACACTTACTAAATGTAATGGCCAAAAATTAGGAAGCTCCAAGAGACACCCACATTAATTATCAACCCTGTGAACTTAATTGAGAACTCAGTAGCTTTTTAAATTAATGTTATTCATGAAAACAATTTACTGAAACAAATATTCATGGAATTTATCAAAATTAATATCTTCTGATTTTCAAAATATACCCTTAAAAATTGCAACATTTTTTTATAGTTTTCACAGAAAAAAATAAAATTAATTAAATAAATAAATATATCAAAACTGAAGACAATGCTTTGACAGAGATCATTCTATTTTCTTATTTAAAATTTAGAGGGTTTATTTGCCTTGTTTTCTAACTTAAGCATCCCCATTGAATAGAAAAGTTCTGCTTATGAGTGAAAGTGCAGAGATCAAAGTTGTACTGAAATCAAAGAAAATTGGTCACCGATTTAAACCTCAAAAATCAAATCACTGACTGTAATCCATAACGTTTATGAATTTGACCCAAGCTAAAATCCTCTTCAAAAAATAGACTTGTCAGGAAAATGAAGTAAAAGCATATTCATAAAGTGCCCATGGGAAAGAGAGAATTAAGAAAATTACTGTGATATTTTGGCAAACAAGACAGAGTATTTATTCTTTTCAAACATTTAGTAGCATCCGAGGATAATATGCCAGTTGTGATATTTCCACAGTTCAATGTAATATACCAAACAATGTGAGCTATATAACATTAAGTTATCATCCTCTTTATTAGAATGAATAATTAGATGTTAAACAAATGGCCATTATTACTCAGAGTTAATTGCTTTTGTTTTTCAATCCTGATACTGAGATGAATACATCATATTAGTATTTCACTTATCATTCGTCTTCTGCAGAAAATAAATCACTGATGAAAGAAGAAAAAAATAGGTGTCTGAACACACAACTGGGGATATTGACAGAGCAAATGCTGGCATGTCTTTCCACAGAAAGTGACCTTCATAAAAATTATGAACAAAGAGCAACAGCAGCTGCCGGTTGTATGAGTAGTGACAAAAAGCAGACAGCACTAGGTGACCAGGAAGGAACATGTCAATTAGGGTGAGAAGCACTGCACAGATGAATCTGAAAAACTGCATACACATCAAAATGTGAGATGCTGTCAGAACAATGTGTTTATTTAAAGTATAAGTGCAAGGTTTAGAAGCAGACTTTTAATGCACACCAGTGAAATGTTCTTTCTGGCAAGGATACTCAACAACCTGCCCACTTGTGCAAGGCCAGTATTTCCATTGTTAAATGTGAGCTAGGGAAGCAAGGAAAATTTGTGGTAATTAAGAGACATAATGACTGGTGGAAGCAACAACAGGACAGAGACTAACCATAACTTCATATTCAGAAACTGAAAAGGGAAGGTCAGAGCAAGTACTGAAGCAAATAATAATAATAATGTACATAATTTGAATTAAAAGGAAAGCTTGACTGTAAATGAAGAGTATTTATGTGCTAGGTGACCCTGCTTAGCAGGGGGATTGGACCAGATGATCTCCAGAGGTCCCTTCCAACCTCAAACATTCTGTGATTGTGTGAGTAAAATAAGTTACTTTGTGAGAATATAAAGAAAAATAATTGGCTGAAGAAGCAAGCCTTTATGTGGGTACACAGCAGGCAGAAAACACCACTTTTTTTTTTTACAACAAATTTCTTTACCCTTCCACTTTGGGAGTAATATGTTGCTCAAAGAAATGTTGAACATAAACTCCTTCAATAACTTTAAAAAGCAGACTTGAGTGAATGAAGACAGAGATAACCTTTAAGGACATAGATATTTGAGATTCAGTGACAGGTGTTATTTCCTGATCATCCTGGTTCCTCAGACAGATGTTTCAGGACACACCAGAAAGAACTTCTTATGACTTCAAGACAACACAAAACCTAGAAAAAAAAAAAAATTATACGTTTCTAAAGAATAAGATTGAGGTTGGAAAGCAACGTTAATCTTGAAAGTTTAAAGAAAATAGTAAATTGAGTCTTGCAATTATTGGCTAAAAAAGCTTTTCTAAAATACTAGCCTTCTCCAAGTTAAACTTATATAACACACAATATAGGAATTTATTCCATGTACTGTTATAGGACTATTCACTTTTAATTTCAAGAACTCTGCCACTGCTTTTCCTAATGTCTTCTACTATCCATTTTTTTTTAATACATTGTTTTTATACTGTTTGAAATATACACATAAAATTTATGATTCCTGCAGTTAGAATAATTATATGCATATGCAACCTGAACATTAAGTACATTAGAGCTTGATCTAAAATTTATTTAAAAATGTGAAATAAAATATGATCATTTCAGAACTTTGGAGCCAAGTAATCAGTACTAATATAAATGACAGGACTTTTGGAGGCCTGAGTACCCAGCTCATTCATTGGTTTCAGCTAATGAAGCAGATGTCTTCCACTCAGACAGGAATATTTATTTTTCCGTGTTTATACTCTGAATACGTATTCAGAGAATATTGGCAGATGATCCTGTAGATTTAAAAGTCTGAACTTGTTGAGTTTTTATGATGGCTGACTCCCACTGAATATTCCATATGTAGATTTATGTGGATTGGATAAGCTTTAAAGCCACAATTACCTTCTACAAGTGAACATTAGAAAATTATGGTTTAGATTTTAGATATGTCTGAGGTAGTTTGACAAGAAGACTGCACCAAAATCCACCAAGAATTACTCAGCTTGATTACTAATAATCCTACAAATAATTATTTTTATTTTTTTGTCAAAATCAATTCATGATCAAAGGTAACCTAAAAAATTATGGTATTCCATTTATGAGCAAAACCAAACCCATACTTTGCTGCTCAAGATAATTAAAAAAAAAAAAAAAGAGAGAAAAAAAAAAGCTGATTTGATGCATTCTTTCTATAAAAAAATATCAAGAAATTATGACAAATGGAAAAAAGCAAAATCATTCTCATAGCGGGATATAAGTGTCGTGGTTTAACCCAGCCGGCAGCTAAACACCACGCAGCCGTTCGCTCACCCTCCCCCTCCCTCTCTGGGACGGGGGAGAGAAATGGAAAGTGAAGCCTGTGAGTTGAGATAAAGACAGTTTAATAAGACAGGAAAATAATAATAATAATAATAATAGTAATAATGCAATGGTGATAATAGGAAAGTAATAATAATATGTACAAACAAGTGATGCACAATGCAATTGCTCACCACCTGCTGACCGATGCCCAGCCTAACCCTGAGCAGTCCGGCCCCCTCCCCTGGCTAGCCACCCCTATATATTGTTTAGCATGACGTCAGATGGTATGGAATACCCCTTTGGCTAGTTTGGGTCAGCTGTCCTGGGTCTGTCCCCTCCCAGCTCTTACTGCACCCCCAGCCTGCCTGTTGGCAGGACAGAGCAAAAGGCTGAGATATCCTTGGCTTGGTATAAGCACTGCTCTGCAACAATTAAAACATTTGGGTGTTATCAGCACTCTTCTCATCCTAAGCCAAAACACAGCATTCCACCAGCTACTAGGAAGAAAATTAATTCTGTTCTAACTGAAACCAGGACAATAAGCTAATACTTTCCAAAGGCTATTTGGTATCAGACACCAAACTGAGGAAAAAGATTGATTGCAGATTTGTGGGTCAATCCCAATTGGTCACAACTCCTTTTTATGGCTTTAAGAAAGTTCTCTGTAACGATGGGCAAAGCCACTACAGGCTCATTATTTTCACTGTAGTAGGAGAGTAGATATTAAAATTTATGAGTAAAATAAAATTGTCCCCAAGTCAAAGATCTTGCATGTAATAGGCATTCATTCACTGGGTTCTTCTTATATTGATGAATTCAGAAAGTACAGGTTAGGCTAAATTACAGGCATATAAATACAGTACGATGACTCAGGTGGCATATAAAATATAACATTACACTCAAGATTATTTTTTATTACTAGAATAGAGACTTTCTTCATGTTCATTGTTTCTTTTCTCTCTGCCCCTCTCCCTGAAAACTTTGGCCTTTGTTTTTGTGCCAATTAACCCATTTTTAATTATCAGGAGATGGTACTTACAGTTGAAACAATGCCATTAACTACCGCCTTTCTTTTTTTTAACCTGTAAAGCACTAATAATACAAGACCCAGATATTCTGAACATGTTCCAAAAATCCATTCTACCCTATAAAGAAAGTTACTTAAGACTAAATTACATTTCACAACGGAAAGGTTGAGATATTCCTAATAAAATAGAGATATTAAAAAACAAACAAACAAAAAAATAGGAAAAGTTTAGAAAGTTATTTCTCAAAATAAGTCTTTATTGACATAGTTAGAACCTGGGGAGATTAGGCAAAACTGTATGCATCAAAATAATTTTTTTTTTTTTTTTTTTGTTTTTTGTTTTTTGTTTTTTTTTTACTCCAAATACATTTAAGTTGCTAATTCCTTTAATTCTAAAGTTCCTCTTAATACCCTTACAAACAACTCCTTTATAACTCTTGTCACATGCTTCATTACAGGAAAGACTTTAACAAGGAAACCTAGCTTCTACACAATTTTTTAATTGGGTATACGTCATCTGCATTAAGTTTTAGTCTTAAATACGTATATGCAAGTAAAGCTGCTGCACAACCAGATATAAGCTATTACTTTCATGGCAACCAGTGGTTAAGATAACCACTTCCACCTTGGAATTTTTAAGACAGATGAGATGACATTAGGGCAGTAATTCATGTCTTCCATTCAACAGTTAGTCTCATTTTAGCTATATGTTTGAAGCTTTCTTCTCCTCTCCAAATAATTGCTCCTTTTTCTTCCAAGTGGCTGGATAATTTATGAACATTTTAGTCCAGATAAAAAGCAGTATCTGTCACCACTCACACTTGGAAAGCAAAAGTAGTATAGAATACAAAGGCTTATATGTTAGCAAAGAAGTCTACTTCTCTTATTAAGAACATGTTAGTGGAAACATATTCCTACCCCCAACAAATTACAGTTCCTTAAACATCTGTTGGCTTTAAGAAGTGAAACAGAATCAAAACTATAATAATTGGATGTGCACTCCTAGCACTTAGTCCACTTGTTCCTATAAGACTGGGGGAGAGGGGGGGGATTTTTTATTTATTTATTTATTTATTTATTATTATTATTATTATTTTATTTTTTTTTAAGAAAAAAGAGCATAACTCACCCTAAATCAAATTTAGTATCTGAAAGCAAGGGTTAGGCATTCAGGCTGCATAGTAGCCTGAAGCACAGCACACTGTATCTTCAGAAGTCTTTTCTTCAAGCATAATATTCAAGAAATCACTCTCACACACTCTCTTGGTTCCCCTTACTGAAATAATACACACCTGAGAGCCCACTGTTAGTTGTGATCTAACAATAAAAAAGGTAGGGAGGTACCATGGGACAAAACAGGATGAAAAGGAGTGGTATTTTATCTCATTTAGTTTTCCAGTTGTTATGAAAACTGTACAAAAGAAAGAACTGAACAAGATAAAAGATTCTGAAGTAAAATCAGAAGAAAGCTGCTAAGATAATATTCATAAAGCAATTACAGTATTGTATAACAATTATACAATATGTATAACTGTGAACTGTAATTAAATTGCATATACCAATAAGTGATAATACTGAGAAAATAAAGGCAGTGGTGTATGAGCAATATAAATACAGTTTGGAAATAATAATTTAAAAATATATCATTTGTGTTTTGCTTCTTAGAATGAGTTTCTGAAACACCTTCTTTAGATCTATGTTGTCACCTGTTGAGCTGTCAATGAGATGAGATGCTGAGGCATCACCAGAGCACTCCAGTGCTGCAAGAGCTGCCCTCTGCATCAGGTGGCACCCATTACCTTCCCATAGGTCTTGGTTGCACTTGTTGTGTTAAAGCTGCTCAAACATACTGAAATGGTTGCTCCTGAGCATAAGGAATGAAATGTTTTTTCTTTACTGTAAAGACTTTATTAGTGTATGTGGCTTTTTTATTTTTAATAATTATTTCAAGTTTTTCCCTTTCTAACTTATCACTTGCAGAGAGCAGGTTTAACTTCAGTACCAACTACTGAACTTCTTATGGTGACAATTTCAAGAAAGAGCAAAACAAATGGGTATTTAAGTTTTCAGCTATTTTTTTCTTATAAAAGGCACACACAGAAGATAACTGAGAAGTAACATTCCCACCCGACCCTCAAATAAGCAACCTATCATTGACAGGCACAAAGATGTCCAGCAAGAAAAAAAAAATAAAATCACTTTTTTGTGCCCTTTAAACCTTGAAACAGAAACATCAGCACACCAACCCTGACCTCAGGGTATGCTCTCTCTAGAAGACTGGCCATTATGAGCAGGAAAGGAGCAGGGTTTGGTCCCCAGGAATACTATGTGGCCAGCCAAGGGAACATCCATCAGATCATGCAGGTGGCATCTTGCTATTGCCGACATCTCTGCAATTGCACGAAGGCAGGATTCAAGAAAGATGTCCTGTCCACCACAGCCAGCCCAGCTATGCCCAAGCAACCGTTAAAAACCATTAGCCACAGAAGAAGGGAAACCAAGAGCTAAAAGGTGTCTCAACCCCACCTGTGCTCTGACAGTAAATGTTGCAGGAAGCACGGCCGAAAGCACGACAGACACCAGTAGAGTCAGATCATGCTCCATTTTATTGCCCGAATAGCCTAACTTTTATAGAGAACTTAACAGGGGTGGACAGTGTTTCACACAAGATTATTGGTCAAAAGCACTCAGACAAACAGCTACAAGAAAACAACCCCACCTGCAAGAAAACAACCCCCTTGTGATTAGCAGTCACATAGACCTTGTCCTTGAGGCCAGCTACTGGTAACAATATTTTCCTGAATTCCTCAATTGGGCGATGTGGGAACACTGTCATGGGAACTTCTCATAGTTGCCCTGGTAGCTTGGTTTGCTCAGCTACAGCAAGCCATGGGATTTTTGCTGTTTCAAGAAATCCCTCAACAAGTAAAGCAGCTATATATTTTCTTATATAACTGGAAGACTTCAGTACAGGCCTTTGTACTTTTGAGATAAAAGTGCATTTATCATCAGGTACACAGAATTCCAGGACTCTACAAGAAGTGTGCTTTTTATTTAAAACCAGATATTGCTTCACTGTAGCAATATAAAAGGAACAGGAGGGTACAGGATCAGACAAAAATTACAGACTGCACCTCCTGTGTTTTACTATATGTCTTTGTTCTCTGCCCTCTGTCACATTTCTTCTGTTCGCCTTTTTTTTTTTTTTTTTTACTAGTTGGGCAATTTCCCCCCCTCCTTCTTCAGAATGGAACTGTCTCCATTACTTTTATCTTACCTTCACTTCCTCTTTGGTTATTTTTTTCATCTAATCCTATTTCTTCCAACTAGTCAAAGAAACAACCTGCCAAATGTGAACGGCAAGTACAAAGACCACCAAAGAACAAAGAATTCTACTAATGCTTTGGTGAAGAGGTAACAAAGATTCAGTAAAAGTAAAAAACAAACTGCAATGTAAAGACAAAAGCTCTAAGTGCTACTCCAGATACCGTTGTTCCACATTCATCCTGGCTGTAAACTCACTCTGCTCTCTATTAACCCACTGGTGTGGGCCATTCTTTAAGGTTCTCACTAAGTTTCATTTTTCAGATGGAAAACTATAAAAGAAGAAATCTACAAGCCTGAGATAAATTGTGAGCCGGCTGTACCATGATCACAACAGTGAGGTCAGTATGACCAACCTTAGGCTTAAAGAACTCCTGAAAAATATATATCTTACAAATCACAGGAAAGCTACAAAGCATCTTAAGGGATCTGGTTCATCTCCGCACTGAAAATATATCAGATGCTATTTCTGACATTAACATTTCTGACACTAGCTTTTTAATCATTGCAGATCACATGTATGATGGTAACCCACATTTGCTTGTCTGTACAGTAATGATTACCCTTATAGGCAGAAAATTGCCATCATGTCTGGTCCAGGCAATCCAACCCACACTACAGTCAAGCCAGGTGGCACAACAAGCTGTTGCAAAGTGCAGCATAGACCAGTCCTGAGACCCAAACCTTCACAGCCATACTACTGCGTGCTACATTCTGCACAATACACAGAACCTTGACTGCTGTAATCTAATTTCAGGCATTATGATGCCAGCCTACACACAACAAAGCTGGTTGTTTTGTAGTTGTTTGTTTGTTTGTTTGTTTGGGGGGGGAGGGGGATTGTGTCTTTTTTTTTTTTTTTTTTAATACCAGAAAAGACAATGACTTGTCATGCCTCCCCTTTAACCTTCTTTCCAAGTTTATCAAACCTAAGATTACATCTGTCCTGTTGTCTTTGGTTCATGTTTTCCTTGAAGGGCAGTGCCAAATTAAGTAGGGCTGCTGCTGAGAGCCTTATCAACACACAGTTGAAAGAATTGCCTTTGTTCATATCACAGCTACCACTCCTAGTTACATATGTTTGCAAGAACAATGTGTTCAATTTTTCATGATTCTAATATCCACAATTTAACATTAGATTGTCTTCTCCTTGTCCCAGGATGCCATATAGGATGCGAGAGAGCATGATAGAGATACAGATCAAATATTGCTTTTTCTTTACAATCAATTTGTGATCCATTGCAGACTTTATGAATGTCCAGATAAACCAAAACATTTTACTCTGCAGGTTAGAATAAATGGTATTAAGGCAGGCTGGTAAACTCATCTAAGCGTTGCTTAGCCCCAAAACTTGGGGAAGCCTGGACTTCACACCTTTTGATGAAGAGCTATGACTTACAAGGTAACTGCAGGATTGAACGGAGGATGGTAGATTTTAAAATGTTATCATTCAACTCCAGAAAAGTGCATTGCCAGCAACTCACAATTCAAAGATGGAAAAGTGCTGGAAAAATTATTTGGTCTCAACTTGAAATGAGTGGTCCTGCACAAAGGAATAACTGCAGTCTCTAGGACAACACTAGAAAGCTGTATCAATTGCAAGCATTCCACCCTCCCCTCCCTTTCATTTCAATAAATAAAAGATCACTACATGCTTTGAAATCATCTTTTGAGCTTGTCTGTTGGAAAACCTTTACCTGTGAGCAGCTGATGCTACAAAGTTAACTTTTGTTTCATCATTTTATGCACAGAAGGGAAGCAGAATTGCAGGCACAGTAAACATATTTAGAAGTTTCTTTTGTTTTATCCCATTTTCTCTGATGCTTATAGAGGTTAATAAATGCTGTTGTTTACATACATCATCTCTGAGGAAGCATGACCTTCAAGACAGCTACGAAATGGGAGTACTGCAGTCATCTTTTTATTCTAAGCAACCAAATACTCTTATACTCTTTATATTACAACTAATCTGTTGTTAGTTTCTTTCCCCCACTCCTTCCTTTGTCTTTTAATTGTAGCTCATCATCTCAATACAGCTGTTAAGGGTTTTTATTTCCACTACCTTTTATCGTGGAGTTGCTCTTTCCTATAATACCCAGGGACAATTCCACATTTCCTGAAAGAGGGCACAGCTGGCACATTGCTCACCAGCCATCACAGACAACAAAGCTACAGTAAATAGGCAATAAATTAGTCACCAACCACTGGGTAAAGGAAAGTTTAGATATTTTTCTGGAAAGCATTCTTAACTTAATATCTAAGGAACCAGGCATGTGGAATCAAAACTGCTGAGTATAGCTTTGCATAGCCAGCAGATCTACACAGAATACAATTACGGTATTTTAACCAGCAAGCCACTGATATACCCTAAAACTGACAGTAAGTATTAAGACACTGGTCTTTTTTTTTTTTTTTTTTTTTACAGGGAAGTATTTACGAATAGACAGATATATTAAACACAAGCAACTGCCTAGCAAAGATACCGTCTTAAAGGTGCATTCTCCCCCATGGTTGCAAACTACAAGCTTTACTGTATTCAGGGTGAGAGTCTCTGATTTTAGATAAATAAAAATGACTCCGTTCCTTTTACTACTGCAGTACTTCTAATATAAACTAGATTTTTCCTCTTTTCTGCATCAAAAAACCTTTTAGTTTATAATATATATCAATATTATAGCCTAACTTGCAAAACCTGTATTAAAATTTTTACTGATCTCACAAAATGTCGAGTTAAAATAACTCTAAACTACTTTTAAAATCCACAAATGTATGTACAACTGTATTTTACCTACAATTGCTACAGCAATAACCACAAAATTAGATAGCATATATCATATAAATAATAGTGCATTTCAGAGCATAACCTTCACAATACAGTTTTTACTTGCAAACAGCCTATTTTAATTTCTCTACATGCATTTTTTTCTTCATTTCACAGAGCATGAAGCCAACAAGAGGAGTATCACAGCCTCATCCTGATCATCTTCCCTTCCTTTCTTCCTCCTTTCCTAAAAAGAAGATATCAGGGCCTCTCCAAGCCCCAGTTTCATGTAAAACAAGAGAAGCATGAAGGCAGCTTTATGCAGCCTCTTCCATCTGAGGTGGAATATTTATGCAGTCTATTATTCCTTGGTTATCTGAATAAGAGATGAATGCTAAGAGATTCATGAGGCCTCGGTTGCTATCTTTGACCATGCAAGATGAGGGCTCCTTTTCTGAGAAACTCATTTTCAAGTGAATTGTAGATGCACTACTTTAGGGCGGGAAAAAAAAAAAAAAAAAAAAAAAAAGTGGCAAAAGTATTAATAGGTATTTTGTAATTTCCATTTTTACTTTGAGATAGCTGAGCTCATTGCCCCAGTACACAGCTAGCTCTGGCTGAGAACACCACGATGACTTTGACTTGCTGATGCCAGGGCAGCGACAAGACTGCTTATTAATACCGGACAGATTCATTGCTATAAGCAAAGCAGCAACATCTCCCTACTCATAAATCCACAGGTAATCTCACATTGTTATGGCTGCAGTGCCTGTGCTTCCTTTTTGTCAATTTTAAAAATAGTTTTTATTACAGTCTATTCTGGGTGAAGGTCAAGAGAAAGACAGGATTGGAAACCGAAGTCTTTTAAATGAAGGCAGCATATAATGTAAATTCCTTTAATCCAAATTCTTCTGCCTGTAATATAAACCTTGACTCGGGAAACCCCCAGCATCTCTGCTTTTACAGGTTTTGAAATAATTCACTCTATATGCAAGAATTTGCCAAAGACCTTTCTGACATCAACCACACAAACATTTGTTCCAATAAATGGAGACAGTTCTCTTACAGAGCACTTTATAGTAGGGCTCTCACTACAATCTCCAAACTTAGATTATTAAAGACCTGAAGAATGATTTGACAGGCTATGAAAGACAAAGCCTTTATACATTTCAGTTCTATTGTTCATTTCTCTAATTTATAGACCGTAATAGTAGAAAAGGTAATTCTAGTCAAACACAAAGAAAGTGTTAAATTGCATGAAACAAAAAACAAACAAACAAAAAAAGTAGAAAAGCATTCTACACAGAAAGGGAAATAAGAGGCTGTTTCTCTTCTGAAAGGGTACCTTCTTACAAAATAGCCATAGAGGAACATTAACTGAATCAATATAACCAGTAAATTTATCTAGAAGTGTAGGGGCAGTTAGGATCATAATTATTACCCCCGCTGTGTTGCTAATATATGAAAAACAGGAGAAAAAAAAAAAAAAAAAAAAAAGTTGATCAATTGCTCTGAATTTCAGGCAGCTGTAGCTTTTCAAGCATGAATCTTTGATAATTGCTTGCAGTTGATGCTTGTCTTCTGAACAAGGCATTATTTATTTACCAAGAAGTCATCAGCTGTAAAAATTAAATGTGTAGAAAATAAGTTGACCTCTATTTTTTTCTAAAAAAAATATATTCTTTGAGGGACAAAAATAAGAAATAACTTACCCTGTTAGTAAATGATACAGGTCTAATTTAATGTGCATTGTCCAAATACCTTTGCCCTTTACAGGTTATTAACTATAACAAGCTCCTGGGTGAATCTACTGCATCATTACACAGTAGCTGTAGAAATATGTCTGGCAGAAAAAAAGCCTACACTAAAAAAATCATCTCTGTTTAAAGGAACATTTCTGAAATACAAAGACTGGTTTGTTAGAATCATTGAAAGAGTTTCTTCAGAGTATGCCAGGAAAAGTCTTCACAGCAGTGTTTCATAAAGATGCCCAAATGCCATTGCTTTCAGAGTGTGCTTATACATGTGTATCTTAGGAGTTCTGGCTTGCCCACATCTCCCTGTGCTTAACTGATCACTGAAAAAAAATAATGAAGCCAAATGATTTACTTTTCTCCAATGATTTAAGTTTCCTTCTGATGATGGATCTGATGTCAGATGCAAGGTGCCTAATAGAAGCAGTATTACAATGATTGTAGTGTTCAGAGCTGAAGTGACAGTTCCCTAAAATTCTGCAAGTACCTCAAAGGAAAGAACCAGAAGAAAGCACAGCAGAGCCAGCTGAACAGCGTGTACTGCACTCATCTTTTTATTCTAAACAACCAAAATATCAACAAATAGCAGTAAATACACTCCCTAAAACTTAATGGGATTAATAACTGTAGTGGCATTACTTGCTAATCAGCAAAAATGAACCCAGTTACAAAGACTGTTTTACACTTATGATGAGCCTACTTTTTCTTCTGGTGAGGTCTGCAATACACAAATACAAGAGCAACATAATAATGCTTGAAATCCATATCTATTAAAAAAAAAAATACTACCAATGCAAAACCAGAAAAATCTCTGTCAAGTTGTAGGCCTCATTGGCACTTGGCCACTTCAAGCAGCTGTTTTAACTTGCTTATAGTTTTACTTAACTATTTGTCTTCACACCATAGTTAAGCCAGTCTTTTCCACAGCCATTGTTCCTGACCACTTCCCTACAGAACTATTTGACTTGACCTGAAATCAATGGTGCTTTTAACTCAACTACCAGTGTGAACTGCTAACCAGTTATCTCTGCAAAAGGTAAAATGCCTGTGGATCTACATTGTCTGTTCATAATTCTTCTACCATTGTTCAGACAGATGACTTCTCCCACAATTCATAGGAAGAAAATCTGTGAGGCTCAGTTTTTTGCAGAAGAGAAACATAACAGAATCAAAAGCCTATGCAAGGCTTTTCCATAAATCCCAGTCAGGCAGAAAAAGGCAAAACTGGTGATAACACTTTGAAAGGGCACAGCTTCACAGTATGCTTACCAATACAGAGACCCTGTTAACACGCAGATCTGAAAAATCATCAGCACAGAAAAGACATACCCATGAGGGTATAAAAAATGTAACTGTTAGCTGAAGTAGCAAGGCAGAATCTTCATCTACCATGAAAGTCAAAAACAACAACAACAAACACTACAACCTAACTCTACAAACTCACATTTAAGAGGTCTTGAGGGGCAACACTACAGACAGATGTCTTGGTTATGTCTCTTCAGTTCTTGCTCTGCAGTCAGCAAAGATTTACTTCTAGCTTTTGAGGACTAGCTAGCATGATAAAACACAAGAGTGCTCAAACGTATATGACTGAATTCACATACATCCACCTTAGCAGTCATTTTACAGCAGTGCTGAAAAAACAGAACCAGGGTGGGGATAACGGGATCCAGAGTGTGCTTCAAATTCTGGAATTCATAATATAATGCATAATATGTTTTAGACCTGTTGGTGTGTTCCAAATCATGCTCAAACATAAGAAATTAGGCTGAGTGGACAGACATATACAAAAGAGACAGGAAAATGCACAATACACTTATTTCAGAGGGAAAAAAGAAAAAACAAACAAACAAGCAAACACACACGTTTTTCCTTGTAGCACAGATTCAGTTTAGCTGAGATTAGAACTGTACTTGTTTTTTTGTTGCTTCTAATACGCCTCCCTCACACACACACACCACCATATTGACCCCTGGTCCTCCCCTGAGGACACCCAAGTGTCTGAAAATTCTCTGATGAGCCTTCAGGTAAATTGGTGGCTTGTGGTTATGGCACAGCCAGTTTGGGGAAGCAAAGAAAGAAATACATAATTCTTCCCTAAGACTGATCATCCTAGGGATGCAAAAGCAATAAGAAGTAAAATGTATCCCATAAATTCAATGCTAAAATTCAAACTGCAAGCATCACTGCTAATAGTGCTACTACATTAAAACGCATTGTGAGAAGAATCAAAACAGTTAGCGTTGCATTATTTTTTCTTCCTAACTTGGCTACACCATTGCTCAGCCAGAACAGCTCCCTTGCAATAAGGAAACACTAAAAGCATACAGAGCCATGGTCATTAGGGCATAACCCCAAAACTGAACAAAGGCACCCTGCAGGTGGTACTGGCATACCAGGGGAACCAGCTTCCCATGCTCATCGTGACTTGAAAATATTTAACTAAACTATAAAAACCCACACTAGGCTTAACTGTTCTGTAGGACACGAAGCAACTAATCTCATTATACAATCTAGAGATAGGAAACCACATACTTAGCATGGTGATTCTGAAGCCTTGTATCAATAGCTTCCTGCTAACACAAAAGAGGATTTACAAGGCACTTGACTTCAACACAGTCCCAGCCAGAGCTCTGCAGTAGGGCAGGTCTGATATTTGCAGTTCTGTTCCTGCTCCTTCAGAAGTCACAAGTGACAAACCAGATGCCAGTAGTGCAAAGCAGATTTTCTCTTCCCCAGTCCAAAGGGCGCTTAAGCGAGTAAAGCCAGCTGGTTAAGAAGAAAACTTGTAGTGAAAAATCTGTAAAGAACAGCAGGATATCACTAAGGATGTCTCATTTTCTACTGTTCTCCTTCCTTGTCCTCTGCATAGAAGACAGAGCTAGAAATAGCAGCTTCACAGAGTCCCCTCCTATCCTGGTGGTTCCTGGGTGTGATGACAAAACCCACTGAGCCTAGGAAAATCTTTAGGACTGAAACTGCCCTTGGGTGCCCTGACAGTGTTGAAAATTAACATTCAGCAATTTTAATTCACAGCCTTCTTGACCTATTCAGGTAAAAACAACAAGATAAAAATAGGGCTTGTGGGGTTTCTCACACTGAGCAGGATTAGAATTCCCTAGGCTTATATTTCCCTGGGCTGATGTGCACGGTAAAAGATGTCAATAAATAATTAATGGACGATTACAAGGTTTATGATATTTTAAACAAGAAGGACCAGTTAAGGAACTTGAAATTTAGCAACTCAAACCTCCCCAGGCACTGACTCCACTATTTCAGTGCCAGCAATAGTCTCTTTAGTCCCAAGCAACTTGAGGTAAATTTAATAATTGGCGTTTATCAGAAGAGATTTTTGTTATTCTAGGATGTAGAGCTATACTACAAAGATCTTGTGTAGTTTTTCTTTATTATTTTATTATTATTTTTAAAGGCAGGATTAAAAAAAAAAAAAAAGGTAACAATTTCCAGGAAAGGTTTAATGCTTATATCATTTGCTCTGATTTTATATCTCTGTAGTACCATAAGGCATAGCTACGATTGGTAAATTCCTCTACAACTGTGGAATAATTTTGCCACAGACAGAAAACTGTCATTTACATCAGTGTAACTAAGAACTATGTAGAGCTGTTGGTTCTTAATGACCTACCAGACTTATTCTAAATCATATTAAAATGACAAAATAAAATAGAGCAAGATAAAACTGAGAATTCTGCTGCCTTTATCTGCACATTACAAGCAGGTAATCCATAAAAATGTATTTATCAGCATTGTGACCAGTTATAAACATTTTGCACTGACAATATTTTATGCATTGTAGCATAGTAAAATTGTCCCCCTGTTAACTCTAAATCAGCTTCTGAACAGGTACTGGTGCTTCTTCATCTGCAGTCTGGCTCGATTTGTGATGTCTAGCATTCGTTGCAATGAAGAATGTCATAGTTGAACTGCAACTTCCTATAAGGGGGAAATTTGCTGGTTTTGGTATAAACAAATCTTAGATCACTTATTTGCTTTAAAAAAATAATAAAAAATGGACAATTAAGTTTTAAGTGAACAACTCAAGACCTGTAAACTTCAGTTTGTTAATATTGCATTAATATTGCATCATCCACATAATCCAGCCATATTAATTTATGCTGTAATCTTACAAGATCTCATAAACAATATAGAGCCAGGATTTATCAGCATCAGTATGTCTCCAGCATGTAGTCTAGATGACTGTCAGCCACAGTCAAACACCTAAATTATCTTAGGCCAAATGCAAGGATTTTCCCCAGCAAAGCATGACCCACATTACTGTCTGTTTGTTATTTTCTAGTTCAATCATATTTTGGATACAATCCTAACGGAGCTGATGGAATGACTAGGAGAAAAGATAGGGGTATACTTCCCCCCGAAGTAAAAACTAAAATAGTAGAGAGCAGATTAGGAAAACCCTCGACTATGTGACAAATCCTTTAATGTGGTCCTGTATTAGTGTTTTTGTTGTTGGTAGTTTGCTTTTGTGTTTGCTGTTGCTGTTTTGACTATGTTCTGTATTCTCTTTGCATCCTCCAGGTTGTTAGGAAAACTAAAATTCAGCAGTAAAAGAAGCAATCTGTGTCATACATTTGCATAAACACTGGTTTCACAAAACCAACAAGTTAAGTAAAATGTAAAAAAATAAAAAAAAAAATAATAAAAAAAAATAAATAAAAAAAATAAATAAAAAAAATAAAAAAAATAAAGCCACATTAGCAGAAAATTAATAAAATGAATAAACTTCTATTAGCAAAGCCAAATGCAAGCTGATGTTTCAATTTGTACTGTACATCAAGTCCTCCACTCTTCTGATTATTTATTTTTTGGGAAAAAATGGTCAATTTTGGAGTTGAATAAAAACTTTCCCCTTTATTTTGCAAAAAAAAATGTTGTAGTTACTCTTAACAAAAAACATACCTGTCATAACCATATCAATACAGTAATACAGCCTCTATTCATAGATTTTAGTGGATCCTTGTTTCACTAAAATACACTGAACTTAACCCAGAATTTTTAGAGGCATTTAAAACATAGAAATCATATTTAATTATTATATGACCTCAGTTTAACATATGCATTGCTTCCTTCTCACAAAATGGTTTCTCCACTTTACCTAATAACTGATGCTGAAGAAAGTGATGATAGAGAACAAGAAGCCTACTTTTCTAGTCAAAACACATTTCAGTTTTTCTTCAGAATACTTTTTTTTTTTTTAAGAAAAAAAGCTTATGCACCAGTAATGCAGAGGACCACATCAGAAGCTCAGACTATATAAGGTGCTCTCTTTTGTCAGTAACAATTACCTCTCCTTGTTATATAACAAATAAAAGTTGCCTTTTGCAGTCATCTGAAGTTTTTCAGTACTAATTTTCAGTTTTAAGTCTTCCCACCTCTCATCCCCCCACCATTTAACAGAAAGAAAAAAAACAACAACAACAAAAAACTTGTTACTCTGTCTTCTTCAGTCCCTACAGCTAGATTTTTTTTAAGATATATATTCTCAAATATCTTCTAGTGTTCTGTGATAAAGCAAGCTTCCTTTTCTATAAATGTCACAGAAAGTTCAGTGACAAAGAAAGTATCATTCTGGGTTAATAATATAAACTGCCACCATCTCAGAGTGAAAGTATTTCAGAAGTGATAGCTTTCTTTTCCATGACAATATATCTGTTTCTTTGTCTTAAAACACAATCCTGAGTATTTTCTAAGCACTCCTGCTGCACAGCTTAGTTATTATATGAGCCAACCTCATTAGCCACATTCCCATAGAAATAATGTACCTTTATTCCTTCAGTGGCATCCTCTCAGAACTGCACTTGGAGAAAGACGAAAACAATCATCTATATATTACTAATGTCAAATCAGCAGGATGGTAGAAGAAAATAAGCAGTGTTATGCGCTATACTCTGACTCAACATGACATGGGCAGCCATTACATTAGTTTGTTGCAAAAATACGTCAAAACAGCTGAAAGCAGGTACTTGCATCAATCCACCCACAGTCCCGTGCTGTTAATTAATAATTTGTCTCTTTATCAGCAGCTTTACAACTTGGTAGCAGAACAATTTTATCATCCTGGGGAAGTGTGTACCATCTCATAAAGTTTCTACTTCTATGTTCGGGTGAAGCCAAGAGTTTCTGAAGTGAGCTGAGGAATCTCTCCCCTCCCCAAATGCACACACAGACACAGGCGCTGCATCTACTAGCCGGGCCATCACCTCACCCTGTCCTGAGAAAGAGGGAACTTACAGCCTCTTCTCACAAGCCAGTGCTGCAGGCCTGGTTACCTGGGTTGGTTGTTCCTTCCTCATCTCCTAATACAATAGTAACTGAAATAGGAATACTTTATTAAAAAATTTCAAGCATATTAAACCTGCATATTTGCTTATGCTTTTTATTCCCCAGAACACAAATAGCTTGAAGGACTATGCTACTATAAAGGTTTAGAATGTAATGCTGTAATTAGGAATCTGTCTCTTAAAGGAAAAATTAAAACAGTGACATATAAAGTTGCTTTAAAGGAGAAACTCTCTCCTTGCACTACAAGGTTACTCATAACTAACGACTGATTACAGCTCTAATTGGAATTGCACAGCAGCAATGTTGTGCTCTTTGAGGTGGGGATAAACTTCTAAACTTTAAGTGAACCACAAACCAACCAACCACAAAAATAAACAAACAAACAAAAATAAACAAAAACACGCAGACCAAATAGCAAAATTATTTACCATACAAAAATTCCCAGGCACTAATAAAACTGCATAAACTGCTAATGATACAGCTAAAAATAAACTGTTAATTATTCAAAATAGGAATAAAATGCAATCAAACCAATAACTCCAGAGAAATGATTGAATTGCATTTATTTATGTCCCCTAAGGAACTTTCACAGTAATTCCCAACACAGCAAGATTTATACAGCATTTAATGCAGTGAGGTACAGGCAAGAGCTGCTACCACAACAGTGAATATCAGGCTGACATCACAACTGACTTCTGCACAGGAAAAATAAAGTGTTTCCATTAAATATTTAATGTCAGTACACAAAACTGCATTAAAATGGAAAAGGTTCTGTTAACACTCCAAATTTTTCAATCTTCCTATTGATTTTAAAAGACTTCATAGCACTAGGTTAGTTCATTTGTGGTTTGGTTTTACTTTTTTTTTTCTCCTAGAAATACAGTAGTTAAATTTCTTTTCAAATACAAAAAGAAATTACAACCAAAATAAAAGTCAAAAAGGTAAAAGTCAGCAGTATCATCTTTCTTTCCCTAGAGCTTTTTAAAATATATATATTCTCATATATAAACAAGCCCAGCTTGAAGCCATGCATGACAGTTACCCTATTCATTAAAAAGAGGTCTGCCTTGTGTAAGTTGACTCAAAACTGCATGAACTAAGCATAACACTTTAGACAAGTAGGTTGAGAAAGCTTAGTTTTTAAAACAAACTGAACTACGGGAAAGCTCTAGCTTTCCAAAGCCCCTCATCACCTTCAGTACCTCAGATAAAAGGAGACGCATGGCCACTACTGGCCCTTTCATAGATCCAAGGCCCAGTCCTCAGTACAGGTAATGGTGTACAAAAATTGAGCCTTAAGCAGGGGATAAAAATAACTGGAAAAAAAAAAAAAAAAAAAAAAAAAAAAAAGATCCCAAATACACAAAATTCAGAGCAACCACAATTACATTTTCCTCCCCCAGTTTTCTTTGGCAGAGGAATGAAAAGCTTTCTTTCCTAGCTGAACAAAGCTTTCTGCTCCACTTAAACTGTTTCATTTTTTTTTCAGTCACACAAAATAAATCAGAAAGCACCACTTGAGTACGACTTACGAAGAGCAATAATTCCCCACTTTTAGCGCTTCTGGGACCAGAGGACTCATGCAGGACAATGGAGATCAGCATTCGCATCCCTTCTCCAGCAGAGGAGCTTGTGGGTGCATCCCCCTGCAGGAGCCATGCCCTGCAGCCCAGGCTGCTTAGAAGCCCGGGGGTGAACTTGCTAAAGCCATACAGACCTGGGGAGGAACACCAGGAAGCACCCTCTGGCTGCAGAGGGCTTCTCATGACTTTTCTTCCTGTCCCAAGTAAAAATGTGTGTCCTTTCCTCTGTAAACAACGTCTACTACTACACCCACGTGGGCAGCAATAACCATCTGGTATTACAGAATCACAGAATCACAGAATTTCTAGGTTGGAAGAGATCTCAAGATCATCGAGTCCAACCTCTGACCTAACACTAACAGTCCTCCACTAAACCATATCCCTAAGCTCTACATCTAAACATCTTTTAAAGACCTCCAGGGATGGTGACTCCACCACTTCCCTGGGCAGCCTGTTCCAATGTCTAACAACCCTTTCAGTAAAGAAGTTCTTCCTAACACCTAACCTAAAACTCCCCTGGAGCAACTTTAGCCCATTCCCCCTCGTCCGGTCACCAGGCACGTGGGAGAACAGACCAACCCCCACCTTGCTACAGCCTCCTTTAAGGTATCTGTAGAGAGCAATAAGGTCGCCCTTGAGCCTCCTTTTCTCCAGGCTGAACAAGCCCAGCTCCCTCAGCTGCTCCTCGTAGGACTTGTTCTCCAGGCCCCTCTCCAGCTTTGTCACCCTGCTCTGGACTCGCTCAAGCACCTCGATATCCTTCTTGTAGTGAGGGGCCCAAAACTGAACACAGTACTCGAGGTGCGGCCTCACCAGAGCCGAGTAAAGGGGGACAATCACTTCCCTAGCCCTGCTGGCCACACTGCTTCTTATGTAAGTCAGGATGCTGTTGGCCTTCTTGGCCACCGGAGCACACTGCTGGCTCATATTCAGACGACTATCAACCAATACTCCCAGATCCTTCTCCTATGGGCAGCTTTCCAACCATTCCTCTCCCAACCTGTAGCTCTGCTTGGGGTTATTGAGCCCCAGGTGCAGGACCCGGCACTTGGCCTTGTTGAACTTCATGCAGTTGACCTCAGCCCATCGGTGCAGCCTATCCAGATCCTCCTGCAGAGCTTTCCTACCCTCAAGCAGATCGACACATGCACCTAACTTGGTGTCATCTGCGAACTTACTGAGGGTGCACTCAATACCCTCGTCCAGATCATCAATGAAGATATTAAAGAGGACCGGCCCCAGCACCGAGCCCTAAGGGACGCCACTAGTGACTGGCCTCCAACTGGATTTGACTCCATTTACCACAACTCTTTGGGCCCGGCTATCCAGCCAGTTTCTAACCCAACGAAGCGTGCGCCAGTCCAAGCCAAGAGCAGCCAGTTTCTTGAGGAGAATGCTGTGGGAGACGGTGTCAAAAGCCTTGCTGAAGTCAAGGTAGACCACATCCACAGCCTTTCCCTCATCCACCCAGCGCGTCACTTTGTCATAGAAGGAGATCAGGTTCATCAAGCAGGACCTGCCTTTCATAAACCCATGCCTATTGGGCCTGATCGCCTGCTTGCCCTGCAAGTGCCGCGTGATGACTCTCAAGATAATCTGCTCCATGAGCTTCCTTGGCACTGAGGTCAAACTGACAGGCCTGTAGTTTCCCGGGTCTGCCCTCTGACCCTTCTTGTAGATGGGCGTCACATTTGCTAGCCGCCAGTCAACTGGAACCTCCCCCGATCGCCAGGACTGCTAATAAATGATGAAAAGCAGCTTGGCCAGCTCCTCCGCCAGTTCTCTGAGTGTCCTCGGGTGGATCCCACCTGGCCCCATTGACTTGCGTACATCCAAGTGCCATAGCAGGTCGCCAACCAGTTCTTCGTGTATAGTGAGGGCCACATCCTGCTCCCCATCACGTTCCACCAGCTCCGGGTACTGGGTATCCAGAGAACAACCGGTATTGCCGCTAAAGACTGAGGCAAAGAAGGCATTAAGCACCTCCACCTTTTCCTCATTTTTTGTAACAAGGTTTCCCCCCGCATCCAGTAAAGGATGGAGATTTTCCTTAGTCCTCCGTTTTGCACTGATGTATTTGTAAAAAGATTTTTTGTTGTCTTTAACGGCAGTAGCCAGATTGAGCTCCAGATGAGCTTTGGCCTTTCTGATTTTGTCCCTGCACTGCCTCTCAACATCCTTATAGTCCTCCTCAGTGGCCCGCCCTTTTTTCCAAAGATTATAAACCCTCTTTTTTCTCCTAAACTCAAACCACAATTCTCTGTTCAGCCAGGCTGGTCTTCTTCCACGCTGGCTCATCCTTGGGCACATGGGGACAGACCACTCCTGCGCCATTAAGATTTCCTTCTTGAAGAGCACCCAGCCTTCCTGGACTCCTCTGCCTTTCAGAACCGCCTCCCAAGGGACTCCACCAACTAGTGTCCTGAGCAGCTCAAAGTCAGCCCTCTGGAAGTCCAATACAGCGGTTTTGCTGGTCCCCTTCCTGGCCGCGCCAAGAATGGAGAACTCCACTATTTTGTGGTCACTCTGCCCAAGACAGCTTCCAACCACCACATCTCCCACCAGTCCTTCCCTGTTTGTGAAGAAAAGGTCTAGCGGGGCACCTCCTCTGGGTAGGCTCACTAACCAGCTGCGTCAGGAAGCTATCTTCCACACTCTCCAGAAACATCCTAGACTGCTTTCTCAGGGTTGTGTTGTGCTTCCAGGATATGTCACGGAAGCTGAAGTCCCCCACGAGAACAAGTGCCGATGATTTCGCAACTTCTGTCAGCTTCCTGTAGAACTCCTCATCTGTCTCCTCATCCTGGTTCGGCAGTCTATAACAGACCCCGACCAGGATGCTAGCCTTGTTGACCTTCCCGCCGATCCTAACCTAAAGGGACTCAACCTTGTCATTCCCAGCCTCAAGTTCCACAACATCGAAAGATTCTCTAATATAGAGAGCCACACCACCACCCCTTCCATGCTGCCTGTCCTTTCTGAAGAGCTTATAGCCAGGCATTGCAGCACTCCAGTCATGAGAGTGGTCCCACCATGTCTCCGTGATGGGACCTGCCTGCTTCACAATGGCTTCCAGCTCCTCCTGTTTGTTACCCATGCTGCGTGCATTAATGTAGTTGCACTTCAGCTGGGCCATTGCCTTATCCCCTGGCCTTGCCATTGTTCCCCATGGCACAGTTCCAACAAGCCCTGTTTCAGCCCCATCCCCTATCTTACCTAGTTTAAAGCCCTCTCAATGAGCCCCGCCAGCTCCTGGCCCAGGATCCTTTTTCCCTTTAGAGATAGGGACCTGTCTGCAGCCATCAGGCCAGGTGCCAAGTAAAGCGCCCCATGGTCAAAAAAAAAAGATTTCTGTGCTGGCACCAGCCCCTGAGCCACGCGTTTATCAGGTGGGCTTTTCGTGTCCTGTCAGTACCTCTCCCTGCCACTGTAGGAATAGACGAAAACACCACTTGTACTCCTGCTCCCTCCACTAATTGCCCCAGCCCCTTAAAGTCCCATTTGATAGCCTCGAGGCTTCTCTCTTCAACGTCATCACTGCCCACCTGGACTATCAAAGAGGATAATAGTCGGAGGGGAGAACCAGGTTGGGAAGCTTCCTGGCAACGTCCCTGACCCTGGCCCCAGGGAGGCAGCAGACTTCCTTACGGGTAGGGTCAGGCCGTCAATAGGGCCCTCTGTTCCCCTAAGAAAGAGTCTCCCACAACAATAACCCTTCTTTCTTTCTTGGTGGAGGCAGTCCTGAGGCGTGGAGTCGACTTCCTTGCCCTAGGCATCCTCCTGGGTACACTTTTCTACCTTTTTCCTCAGCTACCAGTCTCTCAGTCTCCATGGCCCTCAAACCTGTTGCATAAGGGCACCTGGGAAGGTGGGGCCGGTGGGGGAGGGCATCACCTGCAATGTCGAGCAAGGACTGTCCCATTCCTCCTCAACTCCCAGGTCCCCTCTCTCCTGCCTGATGGCGACAGGGCAGGGGGTCCACCCCCATTTGGGGTGTCTCACCCCAGTACCTCTCCTTGAGGCCTGCAGGGAGTTGCTCCACCAGTCTATCTCCTGCTCGCACTCCCTGATATCCCTCAACCTTTCCACCTCCTCCTTGAGCTCCACCACCACGTGGACCATTGCAGCCTAACTAATGGCTATTGTTAAGGAGGTGTTCGTATGGGCGGGGGAGAGCGCTCTGCCCTTCCTGCTCGCCCTGTCTGTGCGAACTGCCGCGCCACTCCCTTCTGACGCGCCACGCCCTGTTTGCCCGCCCCATTTGCCGCACTCCTGGTCGCTCGCGCTCCCTAGGGGCAGCTTTTGAACAGCCAGGGAGGGGGCGCTGCTGGCTCCACCTATGCCTCGTCAGCCTCCCTCACGAGGGCTGCTGGGTCCTGACGGCTCCCTCAAGTAGGTTCGATGCCGGAAAAATTAGTCCTGCCTGGCCGGTTCCCACGCTCCGCTACAGAACGCATCTGCCCCGGAGCCGATCGCCTCGGCAAGGTGATCTGGTATTTCAACCCATGACCTTCAAGAGACTAAGAAGACTGAACTTGGGCACTTCCAGCTCCAGACCAGTATTTTGACCAGCAAGATCTTGGGTAAAATTACTGGTAACTGCCATCATTTCACTGATTTAGTTCAGCTCAATGTTGTGTTTGTTGTTTTTTTCCCCAGATAAGTCTGCCCAGCAATTGCCACCTCACAGGCATACATCTCCATACCACAAACAAAGAGCCCCTGACCACTCCAGCTAATACAGAACAGGAGATCCCCTGGGCTTTGCTTGTCATTACATTGCTTTAAGCAGCAAACTGGAAGATAGGCCTAGACAGCGGAAAACACTCTGCTTGGTGATCTACTGAGCATGCTCTAAGGGTAGGAGGCCCCAGAGCACAGGAAGGTTGGCCAGTGAGGCAGGCATGGTGGTGCTGTTCAGAAGGCGACTAGGAGGCAGCTGAACAGATCTGGCCTCTCATGGGACTGCAGGAACTCTGTGAGGATCAGAAGAATTCATGAAGTCTTTGACTGATATCCCTACCCAGGAATAGTAACATGCCTGCCAGAACCTGGCAACAAAGGTTATGGCAGGGGAAAGAACAAGGAAAAGTTTTTATATCACTCTGCCTTTTCTAGTCACCCACATTTTTGCCTCTGTTAACCACATTAATTACCTTACTTTGGCCTTCTTTGGGAAACTCACTGAGACAGATTCTTAGACACATTCACTTCAAAGCCCCTTTGGCTCATGACACCAGAAGGCCAGCCTGCTCCGTTTTCACCAAGTTAGTCATGTCTACTGGGACCTAGCACAGAGAAAGCATTGCGGAGTTGTGCTAACTGGACAAAAGTCATATTCCTCAGACTACACAGATTGATCTCATTCTCTTCTGCTGCAGAAGAGAGGAATTATCCTTTATTATTATTATTTTTAAACTTACTGAATTCAATAGAATCATTTGACTTTTACGTGTGTAATAAATGGCTCAGTCTTCAAAATAGGACTATAATCAAAGTTTACAATTTATGAAAGGAATAGAGGCAAGCAAACAGTGCTGGGTGCGCTGTGAGTCTGCTCCACCAAGACGTACACCAGTTACATCAAGCAGCTGATTTTTATTCTCCTAGGCTAATACATATTCATTACTACTTCTAAAAAAAAAACCACACAGGGTTATTATAATTAGTTTCCAGAATCCAAACCCTCCTACTGGAGCATGCATATCAGTCTCCGGTGGTCCCTCTGGGTCTCTAGGGGTCTCTCGTGCTGAAGGCTCATAGTCTTCCTCCCTCTTGTCCTTCTCCTTTGTCCAACTTGGCTGTATGTCAGAGACTTGTGCAGCGTCCCCTGCAAGCTTTGTCTTTTAGTTGTTCTTCAGCTTTCCCCGTCTCCTTAATCTCCTGGCCAGATATCAAAGACTTGCATAGTGTTCCATGCAATGGTCATAATAGTTAGCAGTTATTCTGAAACCCCCCAGATATCAGAGACTTCAAGGAAAAGCCTACAAATACATTTCCCTTCAAGCTCTCTGTTGACACGAATTGCTAAAACATTCCTTTGCAAGATACAAGAACTATATACATTAACCACTCTGTTTTTCTTAGACTTGTGGTTATACAAGGGTATGTAAGACAGAAGGTCACATTCATCATACCATGCAGCCCTAGCATTGTTCCATACTGACACGAATCAGATGAACATATTTCACAAGTGAGCAACCACTCAAGGTAAAGAAGGAGGCAATTAGGCTGGTGTTTACTTTGTACCTCAAATACAGATTATTAATAAGCTGATTAAGGTTAAAATAAGATAAATGCTAATTTTGATAACACTTATAATTTATATGCAGAGGAAGGAGCAGCTGGATGGTGGTGAAAATGCTCAAATACAACTAATGGTAGCAGACAACCAGTTACATTGTCAAGATCTTCCTTAAGTATTCAAGCTGGAGAAACACCACGTCCTTTCTCATTTTCAACTGGAAAAAGTCTCATCCATTACATTTCTTTGTGCACTCAAATTCTGAGCTGCGATACAGCTTAGGCCTGCAGCACTCACAGTACACCTCAGAGGCCTTTTCAGTCATACAATTAGACTGATAAATTAATCCAGAGGACAGCATTGCAAAACCAAGTATTAAGACAAGCATATAGGGTGGTAAAATAATTTGATTTTTAAAACTGTTAATTCAATTCGATCATCAATAATAAATCAATTCAATCATTGAATCCTATTTTACATTCTGAGACTTTTAGCTTTCTGCAACCTGAAGACTCCAAAATTACATAATTAACATGTCAAACAAACAGACGACCACTGTTAAAAAGAAAAAAGAAAAAAAAAAAAAAAAGTTACCTGCAGTACCCTTGTGCCATTCCAGTAGCAGTAAAATGCTTTAGACTCATTCTGTATCCAATTAGGAGACACAAACTGGCCTGGAATCACCTAATTCCCAAATCTATTGCCAGTAACAAAGCTATGATGCTTCAGCAGTAACCAAGCTACCAAGAATATGTTAGGACTGCAATTTTAGTATTACTTAATAAGTAAATTTCATACATCAGAATGGAAATCACCACTACATTCATTCAAGGCCCTAGGACAGCCTGACTGCATCCTCTCTGCTCTCATTTTACCATTATATTCAGAAATAGCAGTAACAACTTGTTATGCAGGGCAAAATGTTTAGCTCCCCAAAGACTTCTTATGATGTATATCATAAGTCAGTTGCATTTATTTAACTACCACATTTTCAGGAGCATTGGTTTTATGATCTCCATGATTAATAGCAATATGAATGCAAAACACAGATAGAAAAAATTAACTGCATTGTCCCTGAAGAATTGCCTGCTTTACCAGACAATTAAGAAGTTCTCCCTTTTATGTCTTTACGATTAACTATATACAAAAATAGGATCTTTATTATGGTTTTCTTCCACCAAGACTTCTGAAATTGGTAAGAGAAGATTGAAAAGGATAGAGCAGAGCAATCCAAGAAAATGGCAATATATTTAATGCAACAGAGCACAGTGACATGCCTTCTGTGTTTCAAAAGGAACACTGAATATTATATTATTCTGATAACTGCTTTATCATCACCACACAACACTAAACAAGCATCATACTTCAGATGTACCATACATCCCATCTTTAAATATCACTTAGACAGTAAACTTGCCATTTGTTAAGAGGTATAACTGCGTTTATGGAAGTCATTTAAAAGATTTTTAACAAGGATACATGTATGTGAGTGGGGAAATAATTCATTCTATGAAACCCTCTAACCTGAATCAATTGAGTATGGTACATGTGCCCATAATTGAGAGAGCCTGACACATCCATTATTTTATCTGTATTTCCATACGCTTTTGGCCTTTTTGGAGACCAACACTAATTGTGCAGTCTTGCTTAAATTCAGACAAGTCCTTTATTTGAAAAGCTTCAATACACAGACTATTTTGGGACTTATACCCATTATAGTTTGATCTTAGAGAGCAGAAATCATTGTCTGTGCACCGGACATGCATTTGCCTGTGGCGGGCCAAGCTTGCTTCCTAGCTGCTGTTTGGGAAGGACATCTCCCTGATGGTCTTCTGAGCTAACAGCAAGGCCTCTCACCAGTATTGGGGCAAAGGGAAAAACTGAGCAGTGAAAAACTAGGACGTGTGCCAGAACTGCAGGTAAAGCAGCCTTCAAGTGGTACAAGAGACCTGAGTAGTCCAGGACTGCCTGGTGGGTCAAGTGGCAGGGACTTAAGGGATGATAAAAACAAAAGATTAGCACATGCTGATGAAATAGGCAGAAAGGCCTATGCCTGAGAGAAGAGGCAGAAGTAAGATGCATTTCACTACACCTCATTCCCTGTGCCACAGCCCAGCTTAGAGCCCTTTTTTTCCACTCTGAAGGGAATTTCCTGGGAATCTTGAACTCACTTAAACCAAACCTTCCAGCAATTAAATCTCTAGGATATCTTGTGAAAACTTGGAAGAGAAGAGTTGACTGGGAGAATTGTGAATCCAAACAAAGTCAATAAAACAAACTTTGAACATAAGGTACTTCATATGAAAGACTATTGAACGGTATACATTGAAAATATATAGAGCAGTTCTGCAAAACACTATAGATCTCTTTCTCCTTCCTGTCTCAAGACTTCATTTCAAGATTTCAGCAATTCGGATTGTTGGAGGTTAGTTATTTTCAAAAAGCTACTGCTGCAAAATGCAGCTCATGCAGTTCAATAGGGAATAAACCATTGTTATCATGATTGAATAGCTTCTTGCTTCAGGGAAGTCACTTGAAATTTCTTAGTTTTCAAGCTTTACTTAATTGGTGATAAAAAAAAACTTTTTAATTGAACCCACACCAGAGAATGTAACACTTTAGAATCTCTAAATGTAAACGTTTATATAGCTGAAGGTATGCATTATTTAACCACAACAATACTTCTCATTAAAACTTAACTCTTTTTTCAGCTTTCTCAAAACATTCTGCTTCTCATGGTGTCTGTTTTTATAATTATAATAAAGCAGATTTCTCTATCGATGCTCCCTTCATTGCACAAAAAAAAATGCATTGTTAGGTTTTCTTTATAGGTTTGATAAAGAAAACTCTATTGCAAAAGAGTTAATTAGTCCTTTATTTTTTCAAATCTATTGCTTTAAATGGATTAAAGTTATAATAATAGCATTTGGAACTATTAGTCCTTTGTGACTCTAACAAGGGTGTTTTTTTTTTTACAAAGGCTTAAGAGTAACAACTTACTTCTAACTTAAAACATAATATCAAACTAATACATGACAAGTCACAAGTGTAGTTTTAAAACCATACATACACCAAAGCACTGTAGGATTAATTAAGGTGTCAAGTTACTCAAGATTTGCAGCAGCTTTAAAATACGTGATGGCAAAAACTATTTGAAAGGTATTTAACACTCTGAGAAGTAGCATTATGGGTGATTATTACAGGTTTTGGTACCAGTTCCTCAGGTTAGCAGGTTTGTCAACTAGCCAAAATTTTTATAGACAAAATATGCCAGTCTTGTGACTAAGTGACACATACTATTTGTCTCATGTAGAAGCTTCTAGAAAATACAACTAAAGCTGTGTTTTCCTCCTGAAACTAGATTTACAACAGAATTTTCATCTGTCAGTCTTTATCTTTTCTGTCCTGAACAAGCTTTGGAGAGCTCACCTGCATAGGCTGGGTAGCAGGAATTGGAACATAAACCTGTGCTTTTGGAACATAAACCTAAGTTTGTTAATCAATCATAAATATTTGAACCTATGAAATGGAGATTTATCTATTGCAGTCTTCCATACCAGTACACATCATGCAAGACCTAGTATAGTAAGCAAATATAAAAGGTATATGTCCTCAGTCTAGGGAAAAAAAAAATATATATATATATATAAAACAAACTCTATCTTCTATCTTCTAACTTCCCTTTTGATTCCTTAGTCTGATCTGCAGCAGAGTAATGGATGCTGAATATGTGAGATCAAAGCAGACACTGCCATTTGAATTTTATTCATAGGTGTCAGCATTTCATAAATTTAATAAATGTTGATATTTTAAAATATGATCAGCCATCACTATTTTTCTATTGGCTATTAAGTTAGCAGTTTGGATATTACTTTAGATGGAAATTCTGAACATTCACTAGCAAAAACTGCATGATTTTTGCAAGTCGTTATCACTAGAGGATAGTTGAAATAGCTGGTCTTAAACAGGTATTTGAGAATGATCCTTTCAGGATGCTTTCCACTGGGAAATGCTCTTTCCCTAATTTGAAAGCACAGTTATGTGAAATCACACCAGGAAAGAACAGAAACTAATATTACCAATCAGTTTGTTCAATGCTACAATCCCCTGTTAAAGTCCAAGGTGCAGGTGACAGTCTAACTGCTTTGCGTTTTACACTGGAAAGTTTTGCATTGCGGTTTACAGACAGACAGACTGGCTTTGTCACCAATTTCAGGCCCAACAGTGAAATTCTGCATAGCCTTCTAAAAGTTAAAGTATTGTTAAGCAACGTTATTACATGTGTCGTGCTTCACACTTCTATATTAATTACATGTTGTCTGTTTCTCAGCAAAGACTGACTTCAGCTGTGCCTCAGCAAACAAATACATTAAAGATCACTGGAAGACAGCTCTTGCCTGTCAGTTCTGAATAATGCTCTATTTCTATTTTGCTAAGATTTATATTCTTAGAAACACAGAATTTGCGGTAGGGAATTAATGGGAAAAATGTTAAATGCTGATCCTCTGCTATATAGTTTCCATTAATGTTACATGTCCCCTGTTTCAATCAAGGTAACACTAAACTACATCCAGATGACATTTTCCTAGAAAACAAACAAACAAACAAACAAACAAAAAGAATATATTTTTTATTTTACGATTCAGGTCTACTGTATTACCTTTTCAATGCTGATTACTAACTACTGTGAAACCAGCTGTGTATACATCCTTTTGGGAGAAGACAGCAAAAAGCACATTGGAAGACTAAACAAACATCTAAACTATAAAATCCCCCACTGCACCAACAGGTTTTTAAAATTTGTAGTAAGTTGATCATTTCTGCTGGGAAAACACAATATATTTTATATCCATTTTCTGTTCCTTTCTATTCGAGCTTATAACACAAACCCAGAACTTTATCTTTTTTAGAGAAGATTTCATTAGTAACCAGAAATATTACTTTTTTTTTTTTCTTTTTTTTTCTCCACGAGGAGGTTGGGGGGGGGGGGGAGGCTAATGTTGGGAAAACAGATATCCAATATCTCTCAAACTTTCTCTGATTACTGTCAGAGTAATGAACCACCCAGATTCAGCCAGGAGTTCTGACTCAGGTCTTTATAATGGTTCAAGCTACCTGCCTGAGCCTCAGCTTTCTTTTTCTACCAGGCCACAGAAGTTGGTATCACATGAAGACTGAACCAAGACAGAGCACATATCTAAGAAATATTTATCTCTAAGAACGTGCACTGGCATTGTCTTCACTTACAGAAATGAAGGTTTCACAGAATTTCAAAGCCCCATTTCTTAGAAAACAGTATGTTCCAGAGGCCAAGAACATACTACTCTCTAACATCATTTATCTTATGATAAAAAAGTTAAGGTGTCTACTATAATCCAGATGAGAAATACTGCATAAAAATTATGCAACAGAACAAGAAATTCTGTCACCTACGTTGTACATGGGCAGCCTTAGTAAAGTGATCCCAACTGATGTAAGGAAAGGAGTGAGCAGACGTAATAGGAAACACTTACACAGCTATTGTCATATTCCAATGCTCATGGACTCAATCATTCAATGACCAAAACAAAACAAAACAAACAAAAAAAACAAACAAACAAACAAACAAAAAAACAAAAAAAAAAAAAAACAGGCAGACTTCTGTCTACATTGGATTGAAATGTCCTGTTCATAAGGCAATACTTGAGGTTTTTTTAGGCAGAATATCTGAAGTTTTAATTAAAACCAAAGAAAGAAAAGAAAGAAAGAAAGAAGAGAAAGAAAGAAAGAAGAAAGAAAGAAAAAGGTAGCTGATGAGCATTCGCAGTCTTCCGACATTCAAGTGAATAAAATGATTTTGTAACAGTAGTATGGAGATCAATTAAAATTCTTTACTTCAGTTATAATTGACAAGCCTCACAAGCACAAAGTGATTAATTTCCCATATCAAACCATGCTGTTTTCTGCCAGCAAAGGACTATTCTCTTACCAGGACAGCAATATTAATAATTCATCATCACTGCACATTCAAACAGATGAGATTCAGTAAAAACTTTTAATGAAACAGCATTAACATAAACCACTAGCACATAAAATATTTAAAGGAATAGTATTTTTGGTATTGGTAGGTATGTAGGTTTTTTGTTTCCCCTTTTTTATTCCATTGTGTTTCTAATTAAAGTCCCGATACTCTTTGAGAAGCATGCAGAACGTAACAGTTGTATCAAGCAAGCTTACACACAACCCACAGGACTTACCCCTTTCAAGTAATAACTATAAAATGACTTGTGATAGAAGTTCATGCGTGGTAATACTTACACATGTACTTGGCTTAACTTAAATGAGCTTTTTTCACATGAAGTTTAATCAGCATGGCAAATAATATGAATGTGCTAAGTTTTGTCCCTCTAGATTGGAAGACTAGAAAATAGGCATTTAAACCTGACAAAATAAGATGATTCAGATCTAAGTCACTACTCTGCAGTGCAGAACAGCAAGGTTGTAAAACCAACGTTACTGCAACTCCGTTACTGCCAGGGAGATGATTCCCGCCCACACAGCCAGGAGTTCAAATGAGAGAAATAAAATAGGGGCCATTATTCAGATTCAATAAGGCTAAAAAGGCAACAAGAAAGATGTCATTTATTGTCTGATCCTAAATATACTGAAGTCTATAAGAATTTATTGACCATAATATTTCTCTCTATATAGCTTCCCAAATGATCAACAGCACTACTGGCCTCTAATTACTTTGTATTTTTAAAGTTTCACATCAGAAAAGTTAAGAGAACTGTCCATATATTTAGCAGATAGGCAGAAAAAAATCTGCAGTGCACATTGAATCTGCAGTGAATCTGCAGTGAACACCTGTAATAGATCTGTCTTACTAATCCAATTATGGAGAAAGTCACTCCATTATGTTTTGTAAGTGGTATTCACCAGTGGCATGTCAACTTTCTGAATGTTTTATAATGTTTTGGCAATTGCCCTTTGTTCTTATCAAACACATTTATATGCACAATGAACCACCTGGTGTTACTTTCAGTGTGACCATGCACACACAAGCATCGCACTGATATATGGTTAAACTATACATTTAAAAAAAGACTGGAGGTTTGATGCTGCAAGGTGCTGCCTATACCAACTGTGACCCAAGATTCTATCTCTCTCTCTATATGAATAACCATAGTCAAAGTTAATGGAGTTTCTTATATATACAGTTACATCCACATTTTGATGCCTTGCTGGATATCTAGAATACATTAAATACCTACATAAGAAAAAGTTTGTAAAGCATGGACTCTTGTTTACACAAAGAGAGGGAAAAAATACCACAGTATTATCCTTTTCTCTCTGAGCAGAAAATAGAGATACTGGTAAAGAAAAAAGAATATTTTTCTCCATTATCTAATATGCCTGTGTTATACATTTCTACTGTACATAGTTCACATGTGAGAAGGAAAAAAAAATCACAAAATCAATTTACATATGCACTAGACCAAACAGCAGCCAATTTGTCCTCATCTCCAAAACAGCTAACTTAAGAAATGGCAAATTTTAGAATTCTTACAGTAATTAAGTAAAAGTTATTTAGAACAGAGAAAAAAGTGGGATGAAGAGAGTAGAAGGAATAGAGCTTTTGAGGACATGCTGAATATGACAGCCAGTATCACGTGACATTTGCTTTATTAAAAGTCCAGATTGAATGCAAAAAGGTGCCTACCTTCTGAATAGTCCTTGACGTAAACCACAAGTTTTATTATACTTCATTATGAGAATTATGTGCACTAAGAGACTAAGAAAATATATAAATATGCTTTTAGTTAGATTGTTTTTTTCAGTTCAAAATCCATATTTCCTTTCAGATTTTGCTATATTACTTAGCAATACACTTATAAGTGTTTTGCAAAATGCTCCCAGAACTTCCTAAATTGATACTCCAGAAATAAGATGGGATATTCAAAGCTTTGTAATATTTTTTTTTCTTCTTCTATCTTGCAGAAGGCAGGAAGGAGGGGGTGAGGGGCAGCAGTAGCAGGGGCTAATAAAGAAGTTACAGACTTCACATCTCCAAACAGCAGGTTTCCAAACAGCAGATTTTGCCCAACTTGATCTCTTCTCCTACAATGTATTTTGTGTCTTGTGAAATTCATCCTGGAATATCCACATGCACATCCCCACCTCATGTCTATTTCTTCTCCCATGGCCCAAAACATTCTATTCTTTTTGACCTACCGATCCCACTGGAGCAAGTACAGGTCGCATACAAATCCTGATGGTGATGCATGTCCCAATGCTCTTCAGTGCAAGCAACCCTCAGCATCTGCTGTGACAGATTTCACGCCAGTATATTTTCTTCCAATCTTGAAATCAATTTCAGATGTGGCAAGTGTGCCCAGAGATCTCAGTGTCTCTCATACCTCTCCATTACTCATCAAGCTACATGTACTTTGAAAGCCCAGTTGGATTTTTACAGTACACTTCAATATACAGAGTCAGGAGGACCATGATACTCAAGCTACACTTCTACAGCAAGACCTGTAGAAAATATATTGGCATAGTTTCCTGGATAAATTTTTACTCTTTAACAAAATTATCCATGTGGGCTTTTCTGACAGGGTCTCTCCAGAATCCAACCAGCTCCCCTACAGCACTCCATCATAAGGTAACCTCAGAAAGAACAGTCAACAAATTTGTTGCCAATGATTAACTACTGTTTATTTCTAGTGTTTCCCAGATGTAAAACACTTCTGTTAAATCATTGCAAGTGAAATTAGGCAGCTTGTTAGTGCAGCCTAATAATTCATTAGCATTTCAAATTCCTGCAAGAGGATAAAATACTTCAGCATCTGATTGCCCAAATATTAACAGCTAATGTCTTTTGTTTATATGTAACTATCTAAAGCCTGTATGAGAAGCCAGCTATACAACACAGTAAAAGTTTCTGCTTTTTCAACAGTACTTAGAGTTCACCAGATTCCTTTTCCCTGAGGCTTTTTATTAATCTTTACCCTCACCCTTCTGATCATTATCAACTCCACATCTATCCTACTCGCATAAAAGAAAAATTCACAACTCTGCCCACAACAAGATCTTTTTTACTTTCCTTTGACATAGCTCTCAGTGTTTGTTATGAATGAATGTGTTTCTTCCAGAATACTGATCCAAAATTTGCAGATTTGGGTAACCAAAGTTTTTTCATAGAGACTCCATACATTAGCTTAACATTAGTCTACAAATCAATACACAAAGGAATAGGGAGAGATCAGAATTACAGATAAAGGTTTCAAATATTTATTAATAGAGTATTAAAAGTTGCTGTCCTGATCTAATAGCAGGAAGTAAATGCGATTCAGACAACGAATTCTGAACACAATCTAGTACTAGATTCTCATCTAGTAAATGAAGAACTACAGCTATAAGTTAGTTACCCACATACAGAAAGTAAGAAACAAAAACTGAGAACTAGTTTGTTCTTTGTGCAAAAATTATGGATGCTTAGGAAAAAAATGGCATCATAGAAAGATCCAGGGAGACCTTTCCTGCATTGGAAAATTTTGCAAGATCATCTAAACAAGTTTCAGTGACTTTGGTATCTGACATCTATGGGAAAGCTACACACTTATTTAATATTTTTCTCTTCATACTGCTCCCCAAAGAAGGAAAAAAGCTTTCAGCATCACAGCCATGTATGGGTGCTGCTGGCGGTGTACAAGCCAACATGCTGCTGTGTCGATGATATCCTATTTTTAATGCTTTTACTTTGTGATAGGGTATCTGATGCAAAACAAACACCACAAACCATTAGAGACCTGTGAGACAAACTGAAATCCAGTGCCCTTTGCACTGTTCCTACTGTGCCATTAAACTTAGGACTGAGAAGTTACTGATCAGTCTCAATTTCCTAGTAACTGACCATTAAATACTCTAGCAGAAGCAAACTGAATCTGAATTACAACAAAGGTTTAAAGAAGAGTTTCAGTCATAGATGAACCAAACATAACCCCTTCTTGCCCTCAGCTTCCTAACTTTTCACACTTTTTTACTTGTTTGTAGTTTTTGAGATAATCACGTTTGAACAAAAATCACAGCAACATCATGAACTTGTGTAACACTGCTAGGTAACTCTTGGAAGTATGGGATATGGGGAAAAATGTATAAACAACAACACAATATATCATCATCTTGCTCTGTCAGCAGTCTTCGTTTCAAGAGCATTTTCAAAGCACCAGTACCATAATGCTAAGTACTAATACACTGAGGAGGCAGGCTCTCACCGTGCTAATTAACTCACCTATGGGGCTCTAGCTGCAGCCCACATAAACATTTCCAAGAGCATTTTCCTTCCCTCCTACTCCTTTGTCTAATATTTTTCATTACAATCACACTCAGGAAGAAAATTATAAAGCCCAGCATGACAAATGTGTCTTACCTCAGCTAAAACTATTTAGAAATAATATAAGGCTCAATAGAGAGGCACTTGTATTGGAAGAGCTTTTGACCTTCTAGCAATGGCAAAATAAGTTAAACTGTTGAAGACCATTTGAAGATGAAAATAAATGCTTTCTGCTTTTCTGGATGAGAGTTTCAAGGATTTCCACAGTTCATTTGCTGCAGAGGTCAAATCCAATCCAAAAAATTTCCTTCAATCATACTGGCTTTTTACTACAGCTATACAACTGTCATTCCCCTCTCACCTGTCTACATAAGAGTAATCATACCAGGACAGAGCTTAACATAAACAACTATAACTAGGACTTCTTGCACAGGAAGACAAGCAAGTGCCATTCCCAAAGCATCCACAGCAAAGCCTATTCTCAGATTTTCCTGTGAAAGCTCTTTAAGTCAGTCTTATCTACACATTGCTCATAGTGCATTTCCCATCTCTACTTCTCAACAGGCCTGTGTTCAAGCTGTATTGTATTACTTTCCGAATAGCTCACCTCCCTACTTTTTCATACAAGGATGAAAGCATAGCTTGCTTCCATAAACTGGAAAGGGATGAATAACCTGGAAACATATTAATGTGCTACTTAGACTTCTATACAGATCAGAAGCCTTTTGAAAAGCCTTTCATCACTCTTTTCCTATGTTTCCATTTTCTGATCATTAAGTGGAGGAAGCCATACAAATGCTCCAGCAAACAGAAATAAATACCTTAATTATAGAAAGAAAAAAAAAATCGTACTTTGAAAATTGAAAATAAACCTCATAGGAAAAACTCAAAACCCAAAGTTGAAGAGATTTTTTTTCTCCTTTATTTTTGGTGCTTACCTGTAAGACATTTTAGTCCATATAGTTGGACAGATTGAACTGTGCAGAATTTATCACTAGAAGAGATAATGACAAAACTCTAAGATCTCTTACCTCTGAGAAATATTTCCTTTTGACTGCTCTGGGAAACCAGACTAGTGATCAGACTAGTGATCAGCAACTAGTGATTCTTTGTTGATAGATGCCAACTATGGATCACGTGAATCAGCACGGGCATATCTCATGCATAGCTTTACGAAGTGCCACAGAGAAGCAGAACTATTACACAGCATCTGGAAGGTGAATGGAAAAATTATTCAGTACGAATAACTTTAATGTCTTGTTTTAGTGTTTTAGGGAAAGTTGCCAAGAATAGAATGCCTCTAATTATTACATAATCAACATTAGTTAGCAAAACTAGTTTATTATCATAGTTTAAGATTTGTGTGGAAGATAGCATATGGCCAAAGGCAAAAGGAGGCAATTTCAGTCAACCTATAAATATGATCTTCAGGGAGCAGCTCATGTGAAAGCACTTGCTTTCCAGAAAGCCAAAAGGCATTTCTCCTCCTAATGTATTTTTTAACAGCTTCCACCCCAAATAGAGTCCTACAGATTATTCTGGGGTGGCTTGCAAAAGGCAACTAAAGAAGGTTGGCCATGGGACTTAAATGCTCTACAGTAAGTGTGAACTCCATTATAGGATCATTAATTAGGGAGTACAGAAAGCAAGAGCTGAAAGCACTACCTTACAGGGTGAAAGTTGTACTTTATTCTCAACAGGGAACACTTTGGGTCTAAAAGTAACCTCTTGAATCAATCATGTGTCCAACTTTCAAGACATCCAAGAACCTCTGAGTATTAATCCTGCTAAGTCCTTGCACCATCTGCATTCACAAACTGCTCTCGAGCAGAGGGAGCTGTTTCCTAATAAGCAATCTTGACTTAGCAAAACATGTGAAGGGAATCCATAAACTCATCAGCACACGCCACCCTCCTTTTTTGATCCAGCATGAAATTACCATGTCACATTTGTGACAGAGGCACTAAGCACTCATCACATGCTGACTGTACATCAGGAATACACAGTGATGTTTGTAAATACTGACTTACAAAATGACTTTTCCATTGTATTGGTTGCAGCAATAACAGAAAAAACAGAATGTACATTGGTCTTAATTTAGGTAATGGATACAGTGTCTCCCTACCCAACTAGATTTTTCTCCTAATAAAGACAAAAATTAAACTTATTATTTTTTCAAACAGTTGAATACCACAGATTTTCACTTATTAAATCTATAATTTAGTGAGACAACACTAGAATTCTGAAGATCAAAGTATAGATCATTAGCATGAGGCCATTTTGGTTGGGTTTAAAAAAGGCTACCTTTGTATCTCTTCCCTCAACTCCTTAGTATTACTTAGCTCTTTTCCAGATGTAAGAAGCATTGACTTCAGGAAACTCAGGGAACTCAGTTCAGTGCCCAGCTAAGGTGGCTCAATTACAATAGAAAGCAAAACACCCAAAAACTGTACAGAAATCAAAGTACAGCAATGTCATGTTCTACCTAAATTGAAATACAGTTGTCTTTGGTTTTGTGTGTACACAAAGGGCTTTCTTTCTACCAGGACTTTCCTCAGGGCAGTTTTACATTCAAGTTCCTTTGAAAGTAAAAGGAAAACCAACACAGACAGACCTAAAGGTAAATGAAAAAGGTTTCAAGGTAATCATGGCTTTCCTGCTTATGATCACAAAATTAAACTGGCCAGAAAAAGCTTATCTCACAAACGCCAAAATATATTTTATCATTTGACCAAATAGGTGTATGTAGGTGCTATATAAGGGACAATAACCAACAGAATTTAAGCTGGCAAAAAAGGTAGAATCCAACAAACACCTCAAATTTGGTCAGAATAGATCAGTTCTAGAAAAATAGAACTGCTCTAATACATTGCCGTTTTCACTGCAGATTTAATTATTTGCTTTGTTGAATTGCTATTTATTAATGCAACATAACTAGCAACAGAAACTGTACTTCCTTATGTGAAACAACAAGAGATCTATTCTTCCCTTGGAGTGCTGAAATTTCTGATTTTACCCATGGGTACTCTGCATTTTGCATAAGTAAAATTAGAGTGCTTATTTATGTTCTGTACACTTAAAGGGAGAATGTCCAAAATATGATCACAACAACAAATCTGAAAAGCAAATGAATTCAGTGCATTTTCTACCTCACATCCAGTTCCAAAACAGTCAATATTATGCCCAAAGAATGTCTACAGATTCGGAGCTATTGACTAGCTAGAGCATCTTTATGATTTAATAAGTTTCATAATCACTCTCAGAACATAGACAAATGGTATTATAAAAATAATCGGTCCTTGAGTTTAATTTTACATCTAGAACATAATAGAATATTTAATATTTAATCAAGTCAATGCCACAAAGTTACTTGCTACTTCTCTAGTGGGAAGAAAGGGTCACAAAGGCATATTTGTATTGGATAGCACATGACTATATGAATATACCTAACTTCACTCTGTAGTAGAAATTCACAAAAGAAAAAATAAATAAATAAATAAATAAATAAAACTTACCTATGGTTAACTTGTAGGCTACTCACTGAGAATGAATGCTATCATGAAGACACCATGTTGCCCCTAGCACAAAAGACACCTATGAAGTCTGTTGGAGAATTACATCATACCACACGAACAGAGGAACGTAATTCATTTTGACTAAACTAAATTTTCTGATATCAAAACTGTTCTTAGTTTTGCTAAAATAAATAAATAAATAAATAAATAAATAAATTCTTTCAGTGCCTAAATGGGGTTTAAATAGCATACTGGAAATAATTCTCTGTCAGATAGGCAAGCAGTATAATCCAAATGTAGAGGCATGGAGGCATTTAAGATCCTGCAATTCTTATCCAGACATGCTTGTTTCCTCAACAGAACAGGTGCCCTGAAATTCTGCTTGTGAGACGTGGTGAATTCCTCCAACTAGCAATGAATACTCAGCACCAAGAAAAGATATCTTAATATTGAAACCAATCTACACAGATCTAACATACACACAAAATATATAACTTTATAAACAATAACATAAAAAATACAGCAATCTTCTTTTCACAGATTAAAAAAAAAATAAATAAAAAAAGTGAGCAGGGTAGGGCTATTTTGTTAACATGTACAACACTTGACCTCATTCTGGCACAGCTGGCCCCACAGAAATGCTCACTCAAGGATAAGCACAAAGCACGTGAGCAGGACAGGGAGAAAATTAAACCAGTAACGTGTTTTTCTTCCACAGCGTAAAAACCTTCATGTAAACAAGTGGTTGAGCAGCACTGACCACACTCCCATCTAGTAATTCAATTAGTTATGATGGCACTCATGCCGTAAGCTTTAACTTGGGCAATTAACGAGTTGGTGCTTGGGGTACTTAAGAACACTAGACTTCTGTTTCTGAAGGGATCAACATGGATATTTTCAGAATGAAGTCATACTCATGTGTATAGATAACTAGTAAAGATATCACCAGTGACTTCTACATGGGCAATGAAATCCAATTCAGGCACCCAAACAGGAAGCTTGATTTTAAAAAGGCATCCATTTACTGCCTTTCATAGTACTTTCCAGTGGTCGCTCATTTACATACATTCCCTTACCTAACTTTAAGAATTTCTTTTTTAATTTAGTGATTTATGGTGGCCCTTTCTGCACATTATACTTTCCATTTTTATAAAGAAACTAAAAGGTGATTGTAAGTCATTGCGACCTCAACAGTGTATCAGAAATTCAGAACTGGGATTAAAATAAAAAAAAAAATGTTCTCCAAGATCACTGTATACCTAACATCATCTCCACAAATGGAAATTATCAAAAGGTCAGACGTAAAAAGCAGCAATTCATAAATACTAATTAGCACCTTTCTAGTGATTGCATGATAACATTTGCTGATGCATAATTGAATTAAAAAAAAAAGAGAGTGTGGGTAGATTTAATAATTCATTCCTCCCACACTAATCAGAGTTTAACTATTTATTCTAACAAGTACAATTAGGTATTTTCTTCTTTTTTTCTTCTACATTTGTGAATAACAATCAGTCCATCTTTTTAATACTCTCTTATTTAAAGCTAAAGAGAAGGGGGAACCATTGCAAATAACATAGCAAAATCATTTTTAGTAACTCTAAGTTTTTAAATGTTTTAATTGTACACAGGTTTTTGCTTTGTCACTTGATACTTGATTCTAGTGGAAGACATCCCTGCCCATGGCACGGGGGCTGGAACTAGACCGTCTTGAATATCCCTTCTTATGAAGGGACAATCTTATGTCCCCTCAAGCTATCTTATGATTCTATGATGATATTATTAGGATTTTTTTTTATTAATATGAAATAATGGGATTTTTAAGTTTTCCTATTAGACTCCTCTTCCCTCACAACTTCTTTGTAAACTGCACACTTGCTATCCAGTGTGTTTATTACGGATGTTTGTATACACGCTAATTGCCATCATCCACTCTCCTGATAGCTGAGTTGTGGTTAAGGGCAGCTCATCTCCCCTTTCACGGGTCTGAGCAGACAAAAGAATTGAATAATATACACTGTTAATCAGAGGATTAGTTATTTCAAGTGGTGATCTGAGTTAAAGCAGTGATTTGAAAGCAGCTGCAGTGAGATCACACACCCTTTGTGCAGTAAAAGGACAAACAAGGAGAAAGATACAGGAAAAGCAGCCAGAACCACAGCTGACTACAATGCTCAAAACCACATATATGTCTACTGAGTGAGTGTACAAGCACAATGTACCACGGTAGCCATTAGCTATAGGGAAAGTGTCCAAAACTAAAACAACCACAGAACTTTCTTTGCTTAAAAAACAAACAAACAAAAACCGTTTAAGCCAAACATTATCTTTCTGCAATACTTCGTTAGGGCAATGCTGCTACAACGTCAAAAAAATATAAAACATTATAAAAATCACAAATCACAGCAGCCAGACACACAATCCTCTAGAGGCCACACGGAAACAAAATTGCTGCAACATTTTTGACAGATTGCTGACAGAAAATTGCTGACAGAAGTTGCGAAATCTTCAGTGCTTGTTCTCATGGGGGACTTCAACTTCCCTGACATATTCCTGGAAGCACAACACAGCCCTGAGAAAGCAGTCTAGGAGGTTTTCTGGAGACGCGTGGAAGATAGCTTCCTGAAGCAGCTGGTTAGTGAACCTACCAGGGGTGGTGCCCCGCTAGACCTTCTCTTCACAAACAGAGAAAGGACTGGTGGAGGATGTGATGTCGGGAGCTGTCTTGGGCAGAGTGACCACGAAATGGTGGAGTTCACTATTCTTGGTGAGGCCAGGCAGGGGACCAGTAAAAACCGCTATATTGGACTTTCGGAGGGCGACTTTGAGCTGCTCAGGACACTAGTTGGTGGAGTCCCTTGGGAGGCGGTTCTGAAGGGCAGAGGAGTCCAGGAAGGCCGGGCACTCTTCAAGAGGGAAATCTTAATGGTGCAGGAACGGTCTGTCCCCACGTGCCCTAAGATGAGCTGGCGGGGAAAGAAGACCAGCCTGGCTGAACAGAGAATTGTGGCTTGATCTAGGAGAAAAAAGAGGGTTTATAATCTTTGGAAAAGTGGGCAGCCACTAGGGAGGACTTTAAGGATGTAGCGAGGCTGTGCAGGGACAAAATCAGGAAGGCCAAAGCTCATCTGGAGCTCAATCTGGCTACTGCCGTTAAAGATAACAAAAAACGTTTCTATAAATACATCAACACAAAAAAGAGGACTAAGGAGAATCTCCATCCTTTACTGGATGCGGGGGGAAACTTAGTTCCAAGAGATGAGGAAAAGGCGGAGGTGCTCAATGCCTTCTTTGCCTCAGTCTTTAGCGGCAATACCGGTTGTTCTCTGGATACTCAGTACCCTGAGCTGGTGGAAGGGGATGAGGAGCAGGATGTGGCCCTCACTATCCACGAAGAACTGGTTGGTGACCTGCTACGGCACTTGGATTTGCACAAGTCGATGGGGCCGGATGGGATCCACCCAAGGGTACTGAGAGAACTGGCAGAGGAGCTGGCCAAGCCACTATCCATCATTTATCAGAAGTCCTGGCGATCGGGGGAGGTCCCAGTTGACTGGCGGCTAGCAAATGTGACGCCCATCTACAAGAAGGGCCGGAGGGCAGACCCGGGAAACTACAGGCCTGTCAGTTTGGCCTCAGTGCCAGGGAAGCTCATGAAGCAGATCCTCCTGAGAGTCATCACGCGGCACTTGCAGGGCAAGCAGGCGATCAGGCCCAGTCATCATGGGTTTATGAAAGGCAGGTCCTGCTTGATGAACCTGATCTCCTTCTATGACAAAGTGACGCGCTGGGTGGATGAGGGAAAGCCTGTGGATGTGGTCTACCTTGACTTCAGCAAGGCTTTTGACACCGTCTTCCCACAGCATTCTCCTCAAGAAACTGGCTGCCTCTTGGCTTTGACTGGCGCACGCTTCGTTGGGTTAGAAACTGGCTGGATAGCCGGGCCCAAAGAGTCATGGTGAATGGAGTCAAGTCCAGTTGGAGGCCAGTCACTAGTGGCGTCCCTTAGGGCTCGGTGCTGGGGCCGGTCCTCTTTAATATCTTCATTGATGATCTGGACGAGGGTATTGAGTGCACCCTCAGTAAGTTCGCAGATGACACCAAGTTAGGTGCATGTGTCGATCTGCTTGAGAGTAGGAAAGCTCTGCAGGAGGATCTGGATAGGCTGCACCGATGGGCTGAGGTCAACTGCATGAAGTTCAACAAGGCCAAGTGCCGGGTCCTGCACCTGGGGCGCAATAACCCCAAGCAGAGCTACAGGCTGGGAGATGAGTGGTTGGAGAGCTGACTGGCAGAGAAGGACCTGGGAGTATTGGTTGATAGTCGTCTGAATATGAGCCAGCAGTGTGCTCAGGTGACCAAGAAGGCCAACGGCATCCTGGCTTGTATCAGAAACAGTGTGGCCAGCAGGGCTAGGGAGGTGATCGTCCCCCTTTACTCAGCTCTGGTGAGGCCGCACCTCGAGTACTGTGTTCAGTTTTGGGCCCCTCGCTACAAGAAGGACATCGAGGTGCTTGAGCGGGTGCAGAGAAGGGCGACGAAGCTGGAGAGCGTCCTGGAGAACAAGTCCTACGAGGAGCGGCTGAGGGAGCTGGGCTTGTTCAGCCTGGAGAAGAGGAGGCTCAGGGGTGACCTTATCGCTCTCTATAGGTACCTCAAGGGAGGCTGTAGCGAGGTGGGGGTTGGTCTGTTCTCCCACGTGCCTGGTGACAGGACGAGGGGGAATGGGCTTAAGTTGCGCCAGGGGAGTTTTAGGTTAGGTGTTAGGAAGAACTTCTTTACTGAAAGGGTTGTTAGGCATTGGAACAGGCTGCCCAGGGAAGTGGTGGAGTCACCATCCCTGGAAGTCTTCAAAAGACGTTTAGATGTAGAGCTTAGGGATATGGTTTAGTGGGGACTGTTAGTGTTAGGTCAGAGGTTGGACTCGATGATCTTGAGGTCTCTTCCAACCTAGAAATTCTGTGATTCTGTGATTTATTTAACAAAATACACAAAAATATCCAGGATTCCGATTTAGCTGTCCCTGCCATGGGGTTCAGCCATGGAGGAAGCACATTTTCTAACATAAATATTGAAGAAAACAAAGCAATATACACACACTTTCAAGAACTCAAGAATAACATCTCCATTTTATAGTCAGTAATAAACAAACAAAATCACATGCTTTTCCAAACAACATTGCTTCCTATGCTTCAGAAAACACCTGAGGAGAAATCACGGGGTGAGAGCAGCAGCACCTGAACCACAAAGCTTAGTAGTGTTCAAGAAATCCCAACCCTACAGCAAAAATCTTTAACCAATGTGAAACAAAACCTGCAAAAGCACAGCATTGAACAGACACCTTTGAGCCAGTTGCAATTTCCCCAGTGAGCACCAACCATCAATCTTACAATGCTCCAAAACATTGTGCACCAAAATTTTATCCTTCCCATGCAAAGCCTAAGATATCAAATTTCTGAGGTGTTCATTCACCATGGCCGTAATCATCTTCACAGGCCTCTGGGATGATACAGCTAGAGATTCTGCCTGGTATGAGTTAATTAAGAGAAGAGACTGCACAGCCCTCTGGCAGAAAGCACACAGGAATGGAAACCATTCAAAAAAATGAATCATTTCTTCTGGGTTTGGATAAGGAAGATGTTGACTGTAGTGGGAAACCAATATGCATCTGCCTCTCTTCCACATGTAATACACTTAGTTCTGACAGAACCCCCAGCAAACTGTTTGTCCACTCATACTTTTCAGGCAGTCCAGCAAACCTGGTTAAAATCCAACAAATAAAGTAGCATTTTTAAAAGCGGTATTAAAATAAAATTTACCTCACTTTACTTACAACACTCAGATATTATAATGCTGTTCTCCATATGTGCTATACAAATGGTAAAGTAAAATCAGCCTAGTGAACATTAAAGATATTTTAATAATATATTACTACTATTATAAAAATAAAAGTGTTTTGGGGAGCGTTTTTGTCGTCTTCGATCATTGGCATACATCTGTGTCGTGGTTCCGCTCGAGTGGGCAGCCGAGCTCCACCACAGCCGCTCTCTCACTCCCCCTCCTCAAAGAGGAATGGGGAGAAAATATGTGAAAAGGGCTCAAGGATTGAGATAAGGACGAGAAAATCACGCAATAATTATTGTAACGGGCAAAACAGACTCGGCATAAGGAGATAGTAAGATTTATTGCCTACAACTAACAAGCGAGAGAAGTGAGAAAACAAGGGAAAAAAAAAAACCAAAAGCACCTTCCCCCCCCATCCACCCTTTTCCACCTCCTCCCCCCGAGCGGCGCAGGGGAACGGGGAATGGGGGTTATGGTCAGTCTACAGCACTTCTTCTCTGCCGCTCCTTCTCGGTCACTCTCGTCCCCTGTGCTGTGGGGTCCCACCCACGGGATGCAGTCCTTGATGAACTGATCCGGCGTGGGTTTCCCACAGGCAGCAGCTCTTCCAGAACTGCTCCAGATATGGGTCCGTACCACGGGGTCCATCCCTCAGGAGAAAACTGCTCCAACCTGGCTCCCCTACGGGCAGCAGCTCCTGCCAGATCACCTGCTCCTGCGTGGTCTCCTCTCCACGGGCTACAGGTCCGGCCCGGAATCTGCTCCGGCAGGGGTCTTCCACAGGCGGCAGCCTCCGTCGGTGCAGGGCCACCTGCTCCACCGTGGTCTCCTCCACGGGCTGCAGCGTGGAACCCTGCTCCACCATGGTACTCCATGGGCTGCAGGGGGACATCCTGCTTCACCATGGTCCTCACCACAGGCCGCAGAGGACTTCTGCTCCGGTGCCTGGAGCACCTCTCCCCCTCCTTCTACACTGACCTTGGTGCAAGGCTGTTCTCCCACTCCCTTGACTCTCCCGGCTGCTGTGTGGCGCAGCGTTTTTTCCCTGTCTTAAATATGCTCTCACAGAGGCGCAAAACAACATCGCTTATTGGCTCGGATCTGGAAAACAATGGGGCCCTTCCCAAACATGGGGCAGCTTCTAGATCTTTCTCACAGAAACCACCCCTATGGCTCCCTGCTACCAAAACCTTGCCACGTAAACCCACTACAATCTGCCCTCCAGACACTATTCCAGTATTCCACAGAGAACACCACATTCTGCATAATACATTTTTACTTTGCATTTCACCTTCATGGGAAGTGACATTAATACATCATTAAAGTGACAGCTCTTTCCAATGATGTATTAGTTTAAATGTTCACATCAGATTATCCTAGAAAATACAGTACTAAATGTTGAATTCCAATAAGATATTCTGGCCAAGGACGTCAAGATTTGTTCCACTAACAGTCATGATTCAGTAGGATCTAGAAACCAAAAAAAGTGCCACAACCTTTAAATGTTTAGAACTAGATAGCTTACACATAATACTATAAGTGTAGAGGGAGTGAGGGAGAGGTAAAACTGCAGGTGCACACCTGAAAAGGAATTAAAATAAAATCATATTTTTTTCATCTCTCCCATTTTCCCCTTAACATACTGCTACAATTGGCCACTGAGCTGGAAGAGCCTTGAGCCTTCTTTTCTGCAGAAACAGGTGAGAGTGTCTGACTCAAGCAGAGTTTTCTTGACCAAGCACACCAACAGTCAGATGACTGCTGTGACCCCTTAAGTCCCTGAAAGTGAACTTGTGCTTAGGATGAAGAGCTGGGAAATAGATACCGGTGAGATCAAACACAGCACCAAGGCAGACTACAGTCATGGAAGCAATGCATGTACAGGCAGGTGAAGTAGCTCGATTACAGTGGCAAGATAAATCTTGGAAGCCAAGCAGCTTCACATCATTTAGAAGTCTGTAACTAACACTAGCAGAGCCTTCAGATTATTGCCTAAATCCTTTTAAGCCATGCTGACTTAATCAAAGGTCTTCCTATAGAGTTCAAAATTGAAAATTACTTGCGTCTTAATGCCTAGCCTGTTTCAGATTTCATCATTTGGTTGACAAAGCTGCTAAGAAAATTGAAAATAAAAACATGTCAAATTCATCCATTAGAACACCAGAAGAAATGAGAGCAAGCCAGGGTAATCATTTCAAGTGCTCTCATTCACTCTTCTGGCAGAACCAAGATTTTTCTTTGCAATCGACTCCTATTATATTGGGTTTCTTGGCCACACTAATAAAGGTCCTGAGCACTTAGAAAAGGGAATTGGGGAAATCAACATTACAAGAGAAAGAAAAAGAAGGAAAAAAAAGTTTGCTCTGCTCAGGTTATGAAGCAGGAAAGATTTCTACTGCACATTAAAAAAAGGGTTACTGAAAGGGTTGTTAGGCATTGGAACAGGCTGCCCAGGGAAGTGGTGGAGTCACCATCCCTGGAAGTCTTCAAAAGACGTTTAGATGTAGAGCTTAGGGATATGGTTTAGTGGGGACTGTTAGTGTTAGGTCAGAGGTTGGACTCGATGATCTTGAGGTCTCTTCCAACCTAGAAATTCTGTGATTCTGTGATTTATTTAACAATAGGGATATTGGGGGATAATAGGGATATGGTTTAGTGGAGGGCTGTTAGCGTTAGGCTGGAGGTTGGACTCGATGACCTTGAGGTCTCTTCCAACCTAGAAAATTCTGTGATTCTGTGATTCTGTGATTATTCTGTATTTTCTGTAATAAACCTTAATTCAACAGCCACACAACAGTCATCTCAAACAGTATAGTGCACTTCCACACCCCACACCCCCAAATATATTCTCATGTACTGAAACTCAGATTACTAAATTGAAAAAGACATAGAAGCAAAAGGCTTCCTGATAGTTAAGCAATCACCAGTATATATTAAAAAGTAATACCTAAAATGAAAACAATCACCTCCCATTCCTGCTGTGCTTACAGAAAGAGAAAAAGAAGAAGGCTGTGTTACACATTTGAATGGCAGGGTTTAAGTAGTTGGGGGGTGTAGGGGTGGCCTCTCTGAGGAGTCTGTCGTGGTTCCGCACGAGTGGACAGCTGAGATCCACCACAGCCACTCTCTCACTCCCCCTCCTCAAAGAGGAATGGGGAGAAAATACAATGAAAAGGGCTCAAAGGTTGAGATAAGGACGAGAAAATCACGCAATAATTATTGTAATGGGCAAAACAGACTCAGCATAAGAAGATAGTAAGATTTATTGCTCATTACTAACAAGCTAGAGAAGTGCGAAACAAAGGAAAGAAACCAAAAGCACCTTCCCCCTGCATCCACCCTCTTCCACCTCCTCCCGAGCGGCGCAGGGGAACGGGGGAATGGGGGTTATGGTCAGTCTACAGCACTTCTCTGCTGCTCCTTCTCGGTCACTCTCATCTCCTGTGCTGTGGGGTCCCTCCCACAGGATGCAGTCCTTGACGAACTGATTAGTGTGGGTTGCCCACAGGCAGCAGCTCTTCTAGAGCTGCTCCAGATATGGGTCTGTACCACGGGGTCCATGCCTCAGGAGCAAACTGCTCCAACCTGGCTCCCCTACAGGCAGCAGCTCCTGCCAGGTCACCTGCTCCTGCGTGGTCTCCTCTCCACGGGCTACAGGTCCAGCTCGGAATCTGCTCCAGCAGGGGTCTTCCACAGGCGGCAGCCTCCGTCGGTGCAGGGCCCCCTGCTCCACCGTGGTCTCCTCCACGGGCTGCAGCGTGGAACCCTGCTCCACCGTGGTACTCTATGGGCTGCAGGGGGACATCCTGCTTCACCATGGTCCTCACCACAGGCCGCAGGGGACTTCTGCTCCGGTGCCTGGAGCACCTCTCCCCCTCCTTCTACACTGACCTTGGCGCATGCAAGGCTGTTCCTCACTCCCTTCACTCTCCCAGCTGCTGTGTGGCGCAGCGTTTTTTTCCCTGTCTTAAATATGCTCTCACAGAGGCGCAAAACAACATCGCTTATTGGCTCAGCTCTGGAAAACAATGGGGCTCTTCCCAAACATGGGGCAGCTTCTAGATCTTTCTCACAGAAACCAACCCTATGGCCCCCTGCTACCAAAACCTTGCCACGTAAACCCACTACAGAGTCCCACACCCACCTGTGGCCAGAGCCAAAATGGTGAGCTGTGGTGCTGGGAGAACAGGTTTAAGACAGGAAAAATAAGTAAATAAATAAATAAATAAATAAATAAATAAATCTGCTGCATAACAGTAGCGAGAAGCAAGGAGAGAGAAAGTGAGAATCAGCCTTGCAGCCCCCAAGGTGAGTGCGGCAGGAAGGCAGGAGGTGCTCCAGGCACACAGCAGATGTTGCCCTGAGGCTTGTGGAGAGGCCCCTGGTGGAGCAGGCCAACACCCTGCAGCCCATGGGTTCCATGGTGGAGCCCCTGGTGGAGCTCCACACGGCAGCCCATGGAGGAGCCTCTGGTGGAGCAGGTGGATGTGGCCTGGAGGAGGTTGCAGCCCGTGGAGAGCCCCCACAGGAGCAGGCCCCAGGCCAGAGCTGCAGCCTATAGAGAAGAGCCCACACAGGAGCAGGGGGTCTGGGGGGCGCTGCCACCTGTGGGGAACCCATGCTGGAGCAGTTTGCTCCTGACAGATGGATCCTGTAGTACGGAGCCATGTGGGAGCAGTTCTTGAAGAGCTGTTGCTAGTGAGAACCTCCCTCAGGATTAGTTCAGGAAGGATGGCATACCGTGGGAGGGGGCCCACATGGAAAAGGCGCAGAGCCTGAGTGTGAAGGAGCAGCAGAGATTAAGCATCAGAAACTGACCATAGCCCCCATTCCCTGTTCCCCTACATCTCTCAGAGGGAGGAGGTAGAAGAAGGTGAATGGGGAAGGAAGGAGTTTTTAGTATGCCTTTAGTTCTCACTGCCCCATTAGTAATAGGCAATAAATTACATAAATCTCCCTTAAGCTGAGTTTGTCTTGCCTGTGACAGTAATTGACGAGCAATCTCCCTAGCCTTATCTCAACACAGGAGATCACCCCCCCCCCCCCCCCCCCCCCCCCCCCCCCCCCCCCCGCACTGTATTTTCTTCCCCCTCTCCTTCAGAGGAGGGGGAGTAAGAGAGCAGCATGGTGGAGCTGAGCAGCCCATTGATGTGAAACTACCACAGGCTATTACTGAGTTTGTGAATAAAAGCTACCCGTACCTACCAGTGTGCCCAGGTGGCCAAGGCGGCCAACAGCAGCCTGGCTTGTATCAGGAACAGTGTAGCCGGCAGGACCAGGGAAGTGATTGCCCCCCTGTATTCTGCTCTGCTGAGGCCACACCTCAAGTACTGCATTCAGCTTTGGGCTCCTCAGTACAAGAAGGACATCAAGGCCCTGGAGTATGTCCAGAGAAGGGCTGTGAAGCTGGTGAAGGGCCTGGAACACAAGTCCTGTGAGGAGCTGCTGAGGGAACTGGGGTTGTTTAGTGTGGAGAAGAGGAGGCTGAGGGGAGAGCTTATTGCTCTCTACAGCTACCTGAAAGAAAGTTGTGCTTGAAAGGGAGTTGTGAGGAGCTGTGGGGGGGGAGGGGAAGGGGGGGAGGGTAGGAATCAGCCTTTTCTCACAGGTAACTAGTAATAGGACCAGAGGGAATGGCCTCAAGTTGTGCCAGGGGTTGTTTAGGTTAGAAATGAGGAGACATTTCGTCTCAGAAAGAGTAGTCAGGCATTGGAACAGGTTACCCAGTGAAGTGGTGGTGTCACTGTCCCTGGGGGTGTTCACAGACAGTTTGGATGTGGTGCTTAAGGACATGTTTAGTGGGTGACATTGGTAGCAGGGCGATGGTTGGACCAGATGGGTCTTGAAGGTCTCTTCCAACTTTAATGATTCTGTGATTCTACCCACTGTTCCAGGCTGCCATGCCCAGGGCAAGGAGGTCCCTACCTACAGGCCCAAGTCAGGTTTACAGGCCTGAGTCAGGCCTACAAAGAGCAAGTATTAAAGACAGCCATTTTTTCCCATCTTTGAAGGGAAGCTAAGGGTTTCCCTCCCAAGAGGTTAGCCTGTTAGCCTGAGAAATAAATTGCAAAGTTTTTGCAATATTAAATTTATTTTTAGATCTCCTTTCATGAGTTCTTCCAACTCTGTGGCATATTTTCAACTCCTAAGCCAAGAAAGGGAAACAAGGAAAAAAAAAAAGTACTGTTGAACAGTTTCTCTTTCATTCTTGTAATTAATGTTTTTGAGGTTCCTGTCTTGATCTTTCAAGGAACTAGCCAGGTGCTTACATTTACATTTTAATTGTTGAATTTATAAAGAATTTACAAAGTATATAACTTCAGGTTTACTGGAAGGTTAGATTACTTTCTCCATCATCAAAGAAATAAAAAGATTCTATTGATTCTACATTTTGTTGCATCTCAAGAGTAGAGAAGGAGTCATGACTAACCTGTTCATTAGCAAGTAGTAGGAGAAAGGCACTTCTGAATGCTGTTGTATTAGCATAATAAGTGTTATACAAACTTTAGGTTCCTCTAGTGGATAGAGCAAATTAAAAAAGTAATAATTTGAGGAAGAATTCTTTCTCCTGCCAGCAACTTCAAAGTGGCCTTTTTTTTTTTTCCTTTTTAATTGTCTTACAGCAATTACCTTACATACATTGATCAAAGTCACTAGAAATATTCCTCCACATTAAGCGATACAATGATGACAAACCACCTGCTCATGCTTAACGCAAGAGGGCAGAGGACCCAACAGTTCACACTGCAGCAAAATCACTGAGGGGAAAGAATATTGTATTTGGGACTTTATAACTGGCATCCATGACATGGCCCACTGTCTGGAGAGTGGCTCTGCAGAGTCACACTACAGTTGAGGATGCCCTTTTGGCCAGTTTCTCTCAGATGAGACATATGCATCATCAGTAATGAAATGCTCACTGGGTCAATGCTGAGGTCTTGGGCCTCGTGTAATACAGCCTTCAGCAGAGCAGCAAAGTAGGGATGTCCTCTGGAAGAAGGATGAGTGCAATTCCTATCTTCATTCTTAATTCCAGATGAAGTCATTTGTTTGATGTAGAATCACATGTTAGCAACTTAATTGCTTATTTTCTCCATGGCATTAAACTATTAATACTGCAAGTTCTCTGATTTTGGTAAATGTAGTAATGTAGTTGTGTTTTTGTTGTTTTTATTCTTTGCCAGAATCAATTAATGGGATTCACAAGTGCCGAAATAATGAAAGTACCACCTCCACAGGAAACAGTTTAGGAGACTACATAAGCTTCTGAAAACCTCCCCAAAATTAGTTTGCATTCTCTAACAGCTAGAAGAAAAGATGCCAAATATGACAGAACTAGAGCTCAGTGGCACTGAACTGGATCACAGCACCACTGATAATTCCAAGGTCCTCACTACATCCTAACAGGAGATAAGATACTCAATGTCCACTCAAACCATGTGGAACAGATTCACTGTTATGGAGCCATGACTATTATTCCCCCCTCCGCCCCCCCACCCCCCCAAAAAAAAGGCAGGAATAGAAGAGGAAGAAAGAGAACGAGGAAGTTCAACCAAGCACGTGAGGAGGAACAATGACAGTCTCTAATATAATTTCATTCTTTTATGAAGAAATATCCCTCTGACTTTCCTTGGCAATTCACAAGACTGTTTGAGGCCTTTGATAGAATAAATACACCTGTGAAGAGTTCTGCTAAAGTGAGAAATCAAGCACAAATATATGGGAATGTTTGCTTCACTTTCTTCTTATATGGGCAGCTAAAAATAACTTGGAGAATTGTATTTTTATGTCTATGCCATAATAAAAACAATTAAGACTTACAGAATGGAAGAAAGAGATGGTTTCTGTTTGGGGTTTATTGAAGTTTCTGTAATTTCTACAAATACACTAGCAGCTTATCTTGAAAATTCTTTGACTCCCTGGAAACATGTTATCTTCCCTGAAATTCTTTAATCTTGCACTGTTATTTGAAAAGAAATAAAGTACCAAAATACTCAGGCCTATGAAGCTTGAATTTTGCATGGTTTGCTATGAAAATGTTAGCAGAATTTCACTTAAAAATCATTGCTTCTTTGTCCCCATCAGGAAAGTTGTTCAGGCAGAAAAACTCTTGAACATTTCATAGCCCCTGTAAATCTTTATCCTCCAGTCTGCATGAAAGATGATACTAGTGAATATGACAGACACAAGCAAACAAATATATATGCTGCCAGTGATTAAGCAGTGTTTTCAAACTAGAATAGAAGAGGGGGCCTATTTAATATTGGGACTTCTTTCTGACAGTCTTAATTTACACATCAAAAGAGAAATACACTTCAAGATTTTGTCACTTTAATGGTTTTGCTATTACATTAACTAGCAATTACTACACAATGCAATGCAAGCTGACTAGGCTTTAAATGCCAAGTCCCGATTTCCAAGGCTCCTTAGGCTGTTATTTCAGTGTTTTCCATGCTTTGAAGGGAGAAAATTACCAAGATTACAATTGCATAGATTAATAACAGCTAAAAACACCTACAAATGCTCTTTTCTATCTTCTGTGCAAGGGAGCAGAAAAAAAAAATCAGTTGCCATTTACCTTTTCCTCTGTTCTACTCAGTATATAAGATGTAAAGCACAGGGATGGAAACTAGGAGACGTGATTTCTCCTTCTCCCATGAAAGTACTAGGTTACCCTGAGACAGGTAGCTCAAACATTTGAGCAGCTTAACAATAACACATCACACTGGATCTGTGCTTTTAGATAAGCAGAATAAAGCCATGGAATGTACCATCCATCCTCTCAACAAACTGAAGAAATAGCAATCCCTCCAAAGAGCCCCTCTAATTCCAAGTTTGCAAAGCAATGGTTTGCAGAGCAGCAAACAAAGTGGAGGATTAAGGAAAACACAAGTATTTCTGCTTCCTCTTTCTTATCTATGAGATTGCTAATATTAGTGCAAAGTCTGAGAATATTAAGTATCCTTTCTTCAGAATTAGAAGGTCACTGTTTCCCTTATGGTTTACTATAAAATATTACATGTAGAGTCTTTGAGTCCCTTAAAGTAAACCCTGTATGTGATAATCACTTTTGTATGTAGCTAAGATTTTTTAATTATTTTCAGTGAGGTACCGCAAAGCTTTTCTTTGAACTATAAATTCTACACTTATTAGGGTGAGCAGAGAGCTTTAAAAATGCTGCAAATCTCCACTTTGTAGGAAACACAGTTGTTGTTACTTCCCTTATGAGTTGATACATCTGCTCTCATTTCTGGCTGTAGAGAAGAGTAGACAGGGCCTATCTTTCCTGAATTATTTCAAGTTCATTTGTATAATCCCACAACCAAAGTAGTAAAGACCATGACTTTTGCAAAGAAAGCTGAACAGAGAAACTACTCAACACCGTATTTCCATCTGCATTTCTATACAGACCTAAACCAAAGTACATCCTTACCCAGCACACCCATTGTACAATGGACAATGAAGAGTCTGTGCCCATAGCAGCAAGCAGTATTCTTTTCATCATAAGCAATACACAAAGGGTGTTCAGGCATTTGCTCTCGACATTTACTCTTCTCCCTTCTCCACAATCTTTTTACCCTCTATAGTGTCTGTCAAGGCACAGCAATCAGTATGAACACAGAGTTTTCCCATAATGTTGCAAGCATCGGGATCAAGACTGATGAAGTTGGATGAACACAGGAAAGCTACCAAGGAAAAAATAAAATGCCACCCAGCGAAGTGGTATTGCTCGCCATCATTAGTTCTTCCCACTCGTCTCATAAATCAACATTAATTCCTTAATATTAAAGATAAAATCTAGAGCTGCTGTGAAGCTGCTGATACTGGTAAACAGACACCAGATCAAGATTTTCAGGTTTTGCATTACTTAGTATCAACCAGGGATGCTGACACTGAGCACTCACAAATGGTCCTTACCCATTCCTCAGTCTTTAAATGTCCCTGTGATTCCTTCCCAAAATTCTTGCCACTTCTCGTGGTTCTGCTCGAGTGGGCAGCCGACCTCCACCACAGCCGCTCTCTCACTCCCCCTCCTCAAAGAGGAACAGGGAGAAAATACGATGAAAAGGGCTCCAAGGTTGAGATAAGGACAAGAAAGTCACACAGTAATTATAGTAACGGGCAAAACAGACTCGGCATAGGGAGATAGTAAGATTTATTGCTTATTACAGTCAAGCTAGAGAAGTGCGAAACAAAGGAAAGAAACCAAAAGCACCTTCCCCCCCATCCACCCTCTTCCACCTCCTCCTCCCGAGTGGCACAGGGGAACAGGGGAATGGGGGTTATGGTCAGTCTACAGCACTTCTCTGCCACTCCTTCTCGGTCACTCTCGTCCCCTGTGCTGTGGGGTCCCACCCACGGGATGCAGTCCTTGATGAACTGATCCAGCGTGGGCTTCCCACAGGCAGCAGCTCTTCTAGAGCTGCTCCAGATATGGGTCCGTACCACGGGGTCCATGCCTCAGGAGCAAACTGCTCCAACCTGGCTCCCCTACAGGCAGCAGCTCCTGCCAGGTCACCTGCTCCTGCGTGGTCTCCTCTCCACGGGCTACAGGTCCAGCTCGGAATCTGCTCCAGCAGGGGTCTTCCACAGGCGGCAGCCTCCGTCGGTGCAGGGCCACCTGCTCCACCGTGGTACTCCATGGGCTGCAGGGGGACATCCTGCTTCACCATGGTCCTCACCACAGGCCGCAGGGGACTTCTGCTCCGGTGCCTGGAGCACCTCTCCCCCTCCTTCTACACTGACCTTGGCGCCTGCAAGGCCATTCCTCACTCCTTTCACTCTCCCAGCTGCTGTGTGGCGCAGCATTTTTTTCCCTGTCTTAAATATGCTCTCACAGAGGCGCAAAACAACATCGCTTATTGGCTCAGCTCTGGAAGACAATGGGGCCCTTCCCAAACATGGGGCAGCTTCTAGATCCTTCTCACAGAAACCACCCCAATGACCCCCTGCTACCAAAACCTTGCCACGTAAGCCCACTACACCACTTACTATGCAAATTCACTATGATAAAATATAACCTGTATTTGGGCATAAAGTTTAGGCAATCAAAATACAGTTAATATGTTTTTCTGTCTATAGTAGTATTCTGGAAAGGAAATAGAGCAAGTAAACTTGCTATATATACAGAGATCTGTGGGCTGGTATCAGATCTCTATGTACAAGAAAGTTTTACTCCATCTTGACAATCCCTGACAAAAACTTTTCTTTTCCTCTTTCGAATACATTGGTCCAATTTTGTGCAAGAAAAACGCAACACATTTCTGTCCCTCGTGATCCCTAACACTAGGAATTCACCCACTGGTCATGCAAAGTTTATGCACACACACAGCCCTCCCTCTTTTTTTCCCCCTCTTCTCAAAACTTTCTGTAGTATAATTTTTGTCTCCAGCATCAATGTGACAAACATCATATGACATTACCTCAATAGATGGCTTTCAGGAGTCTGCTTATTAGACAACAAGACCAGAAAATCCCTCTGGAGAACAGAGCTAATAGTCCCTATATTTATTCACTTTATATATATATTAAGCTCTAGATTCCTGTATTTATAGTTTGATTGTACATTAATTCAATTATGCCTTAATAAGTGAAGATGGTTTAGGGGGTTGGGAGTGGGGGACAGGTTACAGTTACAGCTTAATAATTTATTTTTCAGTTAAATCCAAGTTATTTTCATGATTTATTAAACATTCCACTGGTATGGTATTAAACAGGGTCCAGAAGAAATTAATGATTAGGAGGTAATAGCTAGAGATCCTATCACTGTTACTCAGCTAAACTGATTTTCCTAGAATAGCTAAATTAAAAAAACAAAACAAAACAAAACAAAAAACTATATAACAATTTGTGAAATTTCATTGGTAAGCATACTACATATTGCTAAATTCTAAAGGAAATTGTTTTTTTTTTTTTTCCATCTTAGTTTTCAGAGTTCAGAACAGTGTTTTTTTTTTTTTGTTTGTTTTTGTTTTTTTAATTAAACTTTTCTACAAGATGGCTCACATTCTTTAGGCTTGAAAAGATCCACTGATTCACTGACAGAACTAGAGCTGAGTGGCACTGAACTGGATCACAGCACCACTGATAATTCCAAGGTCCTCACTACATCCTAACAGGAGATAAGATACTCAATGTCCACTCAAACCATGTGGAACAGATTCACTGTTATGGAGCCATGACTATTATCCCCCCCACACCTTTTTTTTTTTTTTTTTTTTTTTTTTTTTTTTTTTTTTAAAGAGAAATTAAGCTTCTCTGATGTAGCTTGTACTAAGTTTAGTATTTACTCACACGGAACTTCCATGTTCAATTCATTGTCTTAACCGTAGAGGCAAAGGAATGCACTACAGATAACCCAGCTTTTTAAAGACCTCAAATTTATTCCCTTCTCCATTATACATCACCTTACAGCATACACATTTCTCCCTATGAAGACAACAATATAATATCAGGGCTTTAATACCCAGCAAGAGGGGTTGGAATGAACCTACCAGTGGCTGCTGAGGGCAGCTAAACAGTAGCAAAGCCTGGTGTTAACACACCAGCTGAGTGAGTTGATATCATCTCATTCCAGGTTTTTACCCCAAATTGCTTTCCCAATAACTGGGGCAGAGGAGCAGAACAGATGCCTCAGCCAACCCAGTTTACAACTTGGGCTTCCAGGCTACCTCACTACACCTCCACCTCACCCACGGTCATTCTCTTCCACCTTCTTTCACACCCATGGAGCATAGGGATACAGCCCCTAAAAGCTTTCAGCTCCGCACCTTGAATGCTGCTGCCACCATTCCCCCTAGCAACATACCTAAATTGGTTGAAAGCACACATACTGTTCTTGATGGCACAATCATTCAAGAACTGTGTGTTGTACCCAAAATCCTAGAACTGGAATGATGTTTTCTAATGCTTTCACCCATGATATTACAAGCATAATCCAGTCAACATTAAAGAAGGATTACTACATCATTTGCAGTCCAGCTACATGATGTGATGCCATTACCTACTTTTCCTTAAAATCTCCTCAGAGAAGCAGGGTTGCTCTGCTACACAGTTCTGAACTAATCTGGGAAAAGTCACACTTCATAGAAACCAAGAGTTTGAGAACCCTCTGAATAATTAAGGGAAAAAAAATATGTTCCTTTACCAGACTGAGCATCACATCAGAGGCTGCCATCTCAATACTGCTGTAAGAGCACCCTGACTCTCAATTACAAAGATATCTCACAGATGAGATGTCAGCTGCAGATGAGTAGCCTTCAGGGAGAGAATACAGAAAAGTATTTTATCTCTCATGTATTTTCTCCCGTTATATCTCCCATGTATTTTCTCCATGAAGAAGCTTGCAAGGTGCCACTAATACCTTACTGAGTTAAACTGATCATAGAGATTATTCCACCTCCAACCTCCTCCTTTTTCAGATGGAATGTTCTGTTTCAGAAAATGAACTCAAATTTATTAGAGTTTATTCAGGTCTCCTTAAGCTATTAAAATTTTATCTGCATTAAAGAAGCAAACAAGCAATTTGCTAGAACTTCAAAAAAGGTCTTGCATCTTGCACATTTAGAGCCATTCAAAAATTTAGGCACATGTCCATCACCCTGTATGTGTCCACGTAGACTTGATATATGATAAATACAGCTTAGTTCAATAGCATAAAGCACTTGAAATATCTCACAACATCAAGTAATAAACCATGATAAGAAAATGATTCTCAGAATGACTGTGTCCGAGTGCAATCAACGTGTATCATCATAAATGCAGAGCACAGGAGTTTATGGTAGATTTTTAACTTCTGGCATAGCCTGATCAAATGCAGCGCAGGCTGCACATTCTAGACCAGCGCACCACTGGAATGTCTTATTGTGTCTAGTGATTGCTTGGCCTTGCAGCCATTCAAAACATCTCCAATGATATTGAGAAAAATCTATCTATGCCCTACTTAGGAGTCAGCACTGTGCTACAAGCAATAAACAATGCAAACAGTGAAATCAGCAGGAGATGAAGGCCACCTTATCAAGGCAGACAAAACCATAGATTTTGGGGATACACAAGAAGTTTTACAGCAATTCACCAAAATAAGTGTTTCTGCCTGGAGACTTGTCAGTTGCATAATATTATCTTATGCAGTTTTAAACACCATAAACACCATTTTTTTATTTTATTTTTTGTCATAGACCACAAAAACTTTTGTTACTGCATGTAACATTTTCTCATGGTTGTAGTTTTGGCCACATAAAACTACTGAGATTTTGGATCCTAGAAAGAGTATGCACAAAGTAGCATTCCCAGGAGAAAAAAATACTAATGAATTAATCATACATTTGAAGTACTCCCACTTAGAAAATTGGACCATCTGAAATTGAACATTGTCTGTTCTCATAAAGGGCTGATCACATGTATACTTCGGTAGCAAATTGCTTTGAAGATAGGAAGGTGGAAAATCAATCTATAGTTAGCTGGCAGTCTGGGGTCAGAGGAAGTAATTCACACTCATCTGGTTTTCATGAACTTTACTTTAAAGAAAAGCAAAGTGGATACATAGAGTAAACATGCTTCTTTTCTGTATAGATAGTCTTAGGATATAGTCAAACATTATGTCCCTGTCCTATCTATCCTAAGTTGTATATATGACACGGTCTAGATCCCTCCTTAGAACAGAAGCATGCTTCTGTTATAGCTGTAAATGATCCTCACCCTCTGTGACTACTGTAAACTACTCATCACATCAGGCACTGAGCACTATCATACTTCAGAAGTCAACGTTTTGTAGATGTGGCATATCTCCTGTAGCTAATCTTCCCTGGGCATTCAGTAAAATCAGAATATTTTCAAAGTTAAACAATGCCATTTATATTTTAAGTATCTCCATAAATAGTATATTTAAACAGAACCACCTACATATAGCAATGGCACTAACTTTGACTATGGCAGATTAATAAGTCTCTCCAGTACTCTTTTCAGAATTGTAGGGAGATGTTGCTCGTTGTGGCATAACAGCTCTTGGACAAAATTCTATTAAAACTGTGCCCCCTCCCTTTCTTTTCCCCCCAACTAATTTTCTTCTGCATATCTTTAGATTTTTAATTGATGAACACTAACACGTCTGTTTAATATCTCCCCATGTAGGTTGTACCTGTATAGAACAAGATCAGAATTGTGGGGAAAAAAATCCTGCAAAACATGTCAGTAATTGTGCCCTAAAAAGGTCACATTGCAGTACTATAGTCTGCGACTGTGAATAAGATTACTATAGATATATGCATAATTAGCCACTTTACAGGAGTTTTTGGAGCTGAAAAATTACAGACAATTCTGAAAAAATAAAGTTATCACCTCATTGAGCTGTAAAAAAACATTAACAAAAAATGTCAGCGACAAAAGGATTATCTAAGTAATTGCTAATAAATTTCTATGATCAGAAATTATTCCCATAGCTTCCCATCAAAGGAAGAATGCACTATGACGACAGTCAAATTAACCAATTCATCTCATATCAAATATATGTAAGGAGTTACTCTCTCATAAACCTCACTATAGGATCATTACAAGTAATTATATGGCCACAGAATTTCAAGACTTACATTCAGAACAAATTTTTCTTTGGGCAATGTGTAAACAGATTAAATTTCAATTCTTTTATCATTTTCTTTAGGAAAAAAAAAAAAAAAAAAAAAGTACAGATGTGTTAAGACAAGCACCAGGGCATCACTCTATCAACAACCCTGTAAATTACACCACTGACTTCCATTCCAATCTGGGCAACATTGAGAAGCTTCAGCCTGGTGCAAGCCTTAAGCTACAGTACCAAATTCAGATGCATTCCTATCCCGGTGAGAGACAAAAACACAGACAATGGTGAGCATCAATGTCACCATTTGTAGACAAAGACTACTACAGGATTAGCTGGGGAGGGGGTGGAAAAAGGGAAGTGATGAAGGGACAAATTCAATTCTACAGGTATGACCTCCAGGGAAGCCCACTATTGCCCTTTTCCAATCCATGAGAATCCACTCAACGGATAACACCAAACCTCAGATGAGATTCCAAGCCTGTCTGTGAAATTCAGACAACAACTTCCCAGAAAGATGGTGGTGGGGAAGAGGGGTGTAATATGACCCTCAAGTCCAATGCAGTTTAATAGTGCAAATTTTTATATGGAAACCATATTACATACTACAGGCCTTGCCTTGTTGTCAAGATACAGCATAATATATATATATGGCACTATTTGAAGTGTCACAGCCTGTCTCATATCCTGATGTTCTCTGCTGCACTTAAACAAGGGGCACTGTATGACAGCCACTGATGCACACCATTAATACTTCATGCTCTTATCTGCTTTTTATTTCCATTAGCACCAACCACCTCTTGACCAAAAAGCTGCTAACTGAACAGTAAAGCCCTTTACAAAGCAGATCTACGTTTCTAGCAAAATGGTTCTTCCCATTTTTATTCAGAATGATGGAAACTATTAGTATAATCTCAAATGCAGGCAATATCACAGAGATAGTGCCAGTACCCGCTGACTGGTTTTGAAGATTTTTTTGATGAGTCAGAAAACTCATAATTATTAATTCACAAACTAGCATAGACCCAATTCACAAAGTATCAAATCCAGGCATAGTTGACTTGTACATTAGACTCACTGAACTTTAACTTATCTCTTGCTTATGGCCTTCCACTCTCCCCAACTTATGAATAGTAATTGACTGAATTTGTTGCAATATGAACAATGCACTTTTTAGATCTAAATACCTTTTTACTATTGCCTTTATTATACCAATTTATGAAGAATATCAGTCTCCAACATCAAAAATAAAGGAGCTTTGCATGGTAAAATTCTTGTGATAAAAAGAAAATTGCACACATCTGTAACATCAGCTTTTCCTTAATTGCTAAACTTTTTTTTTGTCTGTAGCAGGAAGGCTCGTCTGGACACATGGATTCCTATAGAGAACCAGAATGATTATTTTTATAAACATCTTTAATAAATTTATTACTAGTTGTGGGATTTTCCTTCCTGTTTTATTTTTTTTCTCTTCTTCTTTTTCTTCCCCTCAAAGTAAAAGCAAACGCAGCACTGCGATCATATTGCTCATGGAAGAGGAAGCATCACAAAAGAGATGGCTTTTCTGTTGATTCTTTCTTGGAGGTGGGGGGGATATATTTTATTTTTAAACATGAACAGCTTGGTAACAAATGTGTCTTTATCTTAGTTCACAGGACAGGTGGAGACTGGCCTCTGAAGCAATTGATTCTCCCAGGCCAGTCCTAGGGCAACCCTGGCAATACGTACAGATTGGGTGATGAAATGCTGGAAAGCAGCCACGCAGAGAGGGATCTGGGGGTTGTGGTTGACAGCAAGTTGAATATGAGCCAGCAGTGTGCCCTGGCAGCCAGGAGGGCCAACCGTATCCTGGGGTGCATCAAGCACGGCATCGCTAATCAGTCGAGGGAGGTGATTGTCCCACTCTACTCTGCACTGGTGCAGCTTCACCTCGAGTACTATGTGCAGTTCTTGGCACCACAGTACAAAAAGGACATTAAACTGTTGGAGAGTGTCCAGAGGAGGGCGACGAAGATGGTGAAGGGCCTAGAGGGGAAGACGTATGAGGAGCAGCTGAGGTCACTGAGCCTGTTCAGCCTGGAGAAGAGGAGACTGAGGGAGGACCTCATCGCGGTCTACAACTTCCTCGCAAGGGGAAGTGGAGAGGCAGGTGACCCATTCTCCTTAGTCACCAATGATAGGACCTGTGGGTATGGTGTTAAGCTGAGGCAGGGGAAGTTTAGGCTGGCCATCAGGAACAAGTTCTTCATCGAGAGGGTGGCTGCACACTGGAACAGGCTCCCCAGTGAAGTAGTCACTGCACCAAGCCTGTCTGAATTTAAAAAGCGAGTGGACTGTGCACTTAGTAGCACGGTCTAAACTTTTGGGCAGACCTGTGCAGTGCCAGGAGTTGGACTTGATGATCTTTATGGGTCCTTTCCAACTCGGGATATTCTATGATTCTATGAACCCCCATTTCTTCCTGAGCTGTTAGTTACAATATGTCAGATTTTGTCAAAACCTTGAAGCAACAGTTTTGATATAAGGTCACTGGTTGTAGAACAAGGGTTAAGCTACACAGCTTTAAAATGTGTCAACTGTGTAGTTTCTATATTAGCGTGGTACAAGTACGCTGAGTGACCTTCTTTGCTTATTTAATGAGATTGTGAAGAGAACTCTTTGCATTTCTGACAAGGATTTATTTTATTGCCAAAGCAGGAAAGAAAAAAAAAAGGCAATTCAAAATGCTAAGTTTTATTTCAATTACAGTAACACAGCATGCATTATAATAAAATAGACTATAGCTGGCATAGTTGGGTGTCATGAAGCAGACAGCACATATAAGTCAAATTAGGCCATTAAATATTTGGAAAGAAGATAAATGACCAGCAAGCACCTATGGGGTCTTTTATTTTCAAGAACTTACACTATTCAAGCCATACATACTTTCATATAGTTTAGTCTCAACCTATAAAAAACTACAAAAATAATTAATTATTCCATTCATTTCTTATCATCAAGACACTGACATGTTTCAGTTACTAAGGCAGTAGCATTAAAAAAAAAAAAAAAAAAAAAAAAAAAAAGAGGTTGGTATCAGAATATCAGAAGCATAGGGTTCTTTGACCTTTCCTGTTAATGGTATACAAGTATTATATGTTTCCTTGATACTCAAGTACAATTTAGATAAACTTCACAGGCTAAGGACACTGACTACATGGAGGATTTTGGTTTCTATAAATCAACATGACCAAAAAAATAACAGCCACTTTAAATGAACTCTATCATACGAGGCACCTTAATCACCAAGCAGCAGGTTTGTTTGGCTTCCTCACCTTCAGTGAATATTTGTTTTTATATATAATTTTATATTTTTATAGCCAGGAATTAAACTCTGATGTGACAGAGATCCCTCTGGTGTCTCAGGTATCTGGATGTATCTTGAATTTTGCTAACGTATTAGGATGTTCTTATGAAATTCATTGGTCACTTAGGTTGTCTTACTCCTATTTATATTGTTGTTTTCAACAACTGAATTAAACATGAGCTGATTCATATATTATATATAAAATATACAAGTATATTAAGAAAATACATTTCTTTACTAATTATTAACTGTTCAGTAATGCTCACTAAATGAAGTGAGTCAGATTTGCATTCAGTCTTGTTCCAAGTATTAATAAACTCAAGTCAGTATTAAAACAATCATTTCATTTTCTTCTCTTGCAATATGAACTACTCACTATCCTTAGAAGGATCTTCGTACAATTTCTAATATTTCTAATATTTACATGAGAGCACCAATAATTTATGTGGAGCTATATGTAGAATAGTAATAAGCCTTTTAGCAACTTCTGCTCAAGACACTGAGGTGCAGCGTGTTTTGGGCTGGCACAACATGATACCTCCTAATTTCTACATACTGATCCAAAACACTGAATCACGCAGATCTGATGGACTTCTTCTTTCTTCTTCTTCTTCTTCTTCTTCTTCTTTTTCTTCTTCTTCTTCTTCTTCTTCCTTCTTCTTCAGATCTGATGGTCTTCTTCTTTTAGGGAAAGAAGGGACATGCAACAGTGAGCAAGTTCACGTACTGCTGATGAAAAAATTCAGATTACCTCAGAGCAACTGGGGAACCCAATCTCATAGAAAGCTTCAATTAAATTGATGTGATGTAAAGGAGGTTCAGGCACATCACATCTTCAACAACATGAAAAACAGTAAAAAGTGTTTTTTGTCAGAAAACCAAATAATTGGTACTTAACATACAGTATTTCTTATCCACGTTTTCCTGGACTCTGGCTCATAAAATATTTTACCATTCCTAAATTTGTAAATTAAATCTACAGTTGTGACAATGACAAGTTGCCTCTGGAATGAGAGAGATAATTAAATTTAGTATTAATCTATGCAGAAAGGAAGAACAACTAATAGAGCAGCTTCAGTAATCACAACACTGTCAGCTCTTCAACAAGTGTAAATTAATTCCTTGAATATGAATCTAGAAGGTCTTTCTTTGGCAGAAATTAGCCATTTATTAGAATAAATTCTTCCATTTCCATAAAGTTTCATATTAAAGAGACAGAATAACGGGTCTAATTCCTAAGTATTTCACAATACCTTCAAAAAGGGCCAGAGGTTGAAACAGTTTATTGGGCTTGAAATACAGCCGTAAATTTCTGTTACTTGTAGATTTTAATATTTTACACGATGCTAAAACAGCTATACAAATATTTCACAATGAAAACTCCGTGTTATTAGACTCGACTAGGTGAACTTCAGGGTGGAAAGATTAGGTTGTACACAAAAGGCCAGAAGATAATCTACTTTACACAGTTACAAAAAAACAGTAGACCACATTTCTCAGGAACTGAGAACAAAATGGGATTTGTGATAGCATTTCTAAAGACTACAGCAAACAGTCTGGAAGACAGCAACAAATAAGAGCACTCTGCCTTGGCCATAACACATGGGACACAATCTTCAAGACTAGAGAAAGCCTTAGTAGATAAAGATTACAAATTGTAACCTTATCTTGCAAAGTAAAAAAGACCTGCCGATTGCCAGCAGGCCTTTTAGATGCTTTGCAGTGTTCTGCAATTCCTAGATCTTGTGTTGATATATCAGCATATCAACATAAAAAGGGTATTGTCTGAGTACAGTACCAATTGATATTACCAGGAATTGGAGAACCTTCACTGCTATAAATAAAACATTTAAAATAGCCCACTATAGTTCTTCGCCAAAGTTGCAGTATATATTCACAGCTGAACTGCCATGTCAGCCAGATAGACAAGGCAAAGTCAAGGAGAGAGACAGTTTCTTCAGCTATATCAAACATTTGTTACTTTCAGATCTAGCATAAAAAGAATAAATGTCTTCTAACACTAATGTAAAACAGCCACTGATCACCATGCCAGACATAATTTTGGCTTTCTGCTTTACAGCATCACCTCAGCTTACATTTCTGGAACAGAAGGTACAAATTGGTCTTTTCTTGTGAATTCCTCCCACTCACTTCTTGTCATTGTCTGGTATGAATTGTGCAAAAAACTGAATAAAGCCATTACTGGTAGAAAAACATGCTTTACTGGGAGACTAGGACCACTCATCAGACCAAACACCACAAAGACATTGCTTGTAGCTTAAATTTGCTATTTTTGCATGTATAATTAAAAAAAAAAAAAAAAAAGAAAAAAAAAAGTACTGTAATTCACACTAAATATGACATTGGTATTTCATCGAAGGTTGTTTTGGCTTTTACTAATCTCACACAATACTGTATTTTAAAATTAAAAAAAAAATAAAATAAAAAATCAAAGAATAAGTGTGAAAATAAAACATTTCTTTAAGTTAGTTCATGAGTTTAGTGACACCTTGTAGAGGCAGTGCTGCAGTGCAAACCGCCCAGCAGGAAGGCCTCAGAATCCCCGGGGCTGCTGCCATCCTGATGCTTCCATGGCTGCTGCAGAGCCTGAACTTCCCCGGCTCGCTGCTCCTCAGCAGAGCAATGAAAAACTCAAGACTCAGACTACCCTTTAGCAGCAAGCCCCTCGTGTCCTGAGTTCTGTTATAGACCAAAGACCCTCTGGCTCCAACATGGGAGCCAGTATGCAGGCGTAAAATTGCATTACTTCTTGCCCTGCTGCTCTATCCCAGGGCCAAATCATTTTGAAGGTCTCCATTCTTGTTCCAAACTGGATAGAATCAAGATTCTGGCATGCTGTAGTTCTGTATGAAATGGAATTAGATCTCCCCACCCTTAGCTAATAGAACAGCATACAACTACTTCTATCTTTATGGAAGCAAATAGGAATGAGCCAGGATTCTTAACTGGGCTTGGTCTTTAGCAAGGTTTCACAGCTCCAGAGCAATAGAACCTTACCGGGGTTTTGCAAAATATGATTAATGCCAGGCAGTCTTAGACATAGTTACAGAAAAAAAAAAAAAAAAAAGGAATCAAGTTTGTTTGGAATTCTTGTGGTCTAGCAAACAGCCAAAAGCTAGACAGAGGCACTTAACATTTCGTTTGGCTGTTGCTTTCTCCACACCCCTGTGAGCCTATTGTCCTGTTATCTCCCAACATCTCCTAAAGAATTTCGTGCAGAACAACCACACTGTCAAACTCACAACACTGACCTAAAGCTTGCCTTCAAGTACTAGCAAGATGCAGATTACCCCGTATGTGTAAGAAGTGCCTAGTGACACCAATTAACAGATTGAAGTGTAATCACAGTTTAATAAGTGCATTTGAGTTTGAGAAGATCCACCTTTCCTGTTTTAAACAGAAATTAGTAAGATATCATAGAAAAACCACATCTTGAATTATAGGCATTACTAGCAATACTATTTAGCTGAAAATGAAGATTAATTTAATAAAGCATTGTTCCAACCCATTTATTTAACTTAAACAAGGTATCATTAACTAATTAAGTAGCAATGGTGTAATGCAGAGTTTATTTAACCACAAGGTCATACAAAGGCCACATTATTAGAGACTCTTAGCAAGAGAAAACATGGTTGAGGAAGGCTATCTTTAGAGGAGTCTAAATAAGAGCCACATAAGTGGACATGTACTGAATGTTTTCAGAATTGACCAGTTATAATATGCTGATTCTTGTTTAGAGGTATGAAACTGAATTATAATGTAATTATAACCTCCAAGTAGCTTTTCTCATTAAAAAAAAAAAGTTCTAGTGCAGTACACTGGTGGTCTTTGCACCCTTATTCCTATATTTAACACACACTACTTGAGGAGGGGGAAGGCTATACATATACCTACAAGCTAAAAGCAATTCAGAGCCAATAGCTGACAGAAGTTAATTCAGCATCTTTTCTCAAGGTCAGCAGAGGTGGGTGAGGCTGGGGTATTACCAATACTTAGCTTTCATCCAAGGTGGCTATGATAAACTACCCCTTTCTCATGCAATTGTTACCCAAATGAGTGATTCCTTAAAACTGAAGGAAAAGCACCTTAAACATATTACTGAACACTACATTAGACTTTTTACTTTGCAAACTGGTAAACAAATGTGCAGCTGTACAAACAATGCAGATTGCACTGATCTGCAGCAAGAACTGAACCCAGAAACCCATTCCTCAGTTTCTGGGTTTTTGTTTACCCAATAAGTTGATTTCAGCTTTACACAACTAAAATCCCTTACTCCTCCATCCCTTAGCCCACCATAGACAACAGCTGAAATTCATTCAAGATCACAATTCAAGAAAGATTTCAAAAATGTTGTGAACTAGTGTGAAAGAACTAGACCACCACAATTGTGTTAGACATCTCAGAAATGACTAAGATCTCTTGAGCCAGTTACATCTGAAAATTACTAAGTATCACTGTGAGCACACGGTCAAAACCACTAAAAAAAAATAATTTAATAACTAAATTATATGAAAAAGCCTATTTCATAAGAGGTGATTGATCCAGTGTCCCTCATTCTGAGCATTGATTTGGCTTCTCCTCCTACCCACCCCCCCCCTTTTTTCCCTCTCTTATGTGCTATGCTGAAAAGTAAAGGCTCGATGAATGACACAGTTCCAGTAAGATATACATTGTAAAAGCAATTCCAGGAAATATAAACTTAAGAAACGAAAGTACTATAGGTCTATGACAAATTGCATGACTATGGGGTATAGTTCAATTTCATGTCAAGAAAAATCCTGTTATACAGGTGAAAGTTTCATTTCATTTCCCAAAGCCTGAAAATATTTTTTCTGGTGTTTGAGAGAATTGTAATTGCTGAAGTATAAAAACACATACATCTTGTGATTTGCTTGGTTCTGGTGCAGACACGATTGCTACCATGCCCTGCTGTACCCTGAGTAGCTTCTCAGGAGATCTAGGATTCAATTCTCTTCCTCACTCTAAGAATTTTATCTAATACTTGGGTTCGGTGAGACAACTTGAGAAAGATCATCTTTGTTTCCAAGACTGGCAAACAATAGCCCATGCATTTGTGATTCATGTTCCTTTTTTTCTTAAATACCATATTTTAACATGTGAGAGCTTAAAAACTAAGGCCACCATTATTGAGTTTAAACTGCTTGTTGGGAAGCAAGAAGAGCTGTTGGACTAGACAGTAGGATTACATCTCCTTTGTGCTCTAAGATCTACAGTAACATACTGAGGAGTTTCTCCTTTATCAAGTCCGAATACCTAGAAAAATGTCTACAAGCTCTGGAATGATTAAAAAAAAAAGGTTGTTAGGTAACAGACAGTCAAATCTACATGCAAAATTGTCCTAACTTGGTTATTTTCCCTTAGCCTTGAAACTAGGTATTTGTTTGTTTGTTTTTTGTTGGTTAATATAAAACAGTAGGGAAGCAACAAATTATGAACTATACCTTACAGTGAAAAAAAGTACAGAATCCAGACCCTAGTTTAACTGCATGAATAAGTCAGGAGCCATTCACTAAATGAAAAGCTATGTAAATAGTACGTCAGATAAAGAGACCAGAGTAAACTACAGCACTGTTTGTTTGTTTGTTTTTGTTTGTTTTGTTGTTGTTGTTGTTTGTTTGTTGTTTTTTTTTTGTTTGTTTGGTTGGTTTGGTTTGGTTGTTTTTTTTTCCTATTGCTAAGCTCAAAAGTAGAGAAAGCCAGGAACTGTGAAATGTGGAAGATGATTTAATATTCAAATCTAAACACCTTTACTTCCAATTACCAGTAACCACATCTCTGAAAAAGTCACCTGTGAACTTTGGAAAGTACTTAGTTGATATTTCTACTCTTTATGCAAAATATTTGCAGCCCAGCAGAATTAGTGTTCTATAGTACATGTACTGAGTCACCACAAAATTAAATATCCACCTTTCCCCAGATAATGAGGTTTAAAAATAAGTTTCCTACAACTTTAAACAATGATCTATTTCACCTGCATGACTCTGTTCTGTATGTCAGCATTCTACCTTGAATACAGAACAAGATTATCACTCAGATTTTAATCAGAAAATTAATTAGTAAGAAATGAGAAAGGGAACAAAAGAAGACAAAAGTCCATGATATTGTGTATTAGTCTTTCTAAACCTGACAATTGCATTTTATGATTTCATTTCCATAGTAATACAAAATACCCACTTAGCTGATTGAATCATTTAGCAGAAACAGATTTAATGAGATTTAATTCCTTCAGAAAATAACTCTAAAGCACTGATGTATAAGATATTTAACAAAGGTGCTTTACTGCCTCTCCCTCTGTCCTTAGGAATGGCTTTGGAAGGGAAAAGACTGATTGCCACATTCTTATTGATCAGGTTGGAAGGTATGCAGATTCCATTGTCAAATTCGGAGTCTATATAGACTTTGTGATGATTTAAATGGCCATATTCCTAGTTTAAAACAAACAACGCAACAAAAAACACCCTTTGCTCTTGTTTGGAGCAGGTTTTTTATTATTATTATTTTTTTAAATATATATATAGCAGATGCTAGAGGTTAATTACTCAGTTTCAGTTTTTCTTAAACACACTTTTCAGTCTCCTGTCTATTCACGTATTTTTATGATTCTTAGATTTTCACAAGGAAGTTACAATGAATAACAAATAAAATGTAACACGTTTACCCCTTCCCTACGCATGCAATAAGATCCTTTCTTTTCCCAAGACAAAAACAGGCAATATCACTACTGATACAGCTTTCAATATATGAATTTGTTTGCTGCTCACTACCAGCATTACATTTATTGCCACAATTACAAACTGTATATATTCTTTAACTTATGTTTTGACTTCTTGAAAGTGAATTAAGTTCTCCTTCCATACAAAGGGCCAGTTCATGGCCTACAGCCCTCAGGAGGTAAAAAGTTTAAGCAAGAGGCCAATAAAGCATAGTCTTCATGACTTTTGTTTGCATAAATGGGATTTTAAGGAAATATATGAACATCTAACTGTGGGACTGGGTTTTGTTTGTAGGGTAATTCATGTGACAGTTTGCACAAAACAGAAAAGCTTTTTCTCTTCCACTAGGCAAACACAACAGTATTGAGGCTATGGCAAGGCCAAAACAACATAGTCATTTAGTTTCTGTATGCTGTATTCACACCTAAGCTGGGAACACTGCCACTGATTGGTTACATTCAGCAAAACACAGTTATCATGAAGCTTTCACTAAAATGATCTTTTAGTCATCTTTGTGGATAGACTAGTTCATTTTTAGTGAAAGTTTTTTTTTTTTTTTTTTTTCCCTTCATTAGTCTTTTCTCATTCTTCAATAGTAAACCAATAAATATTGAAAGATAGCTGAAAAGGATTTCTGATAGTTGTGTCATTATTGTCTCCATTAATGCCTTACATGGATATGGTTTATCTAGTGCTGGTATTTCCTCCAGTACTTGTATACCTATTTTCTTGAAGAAAAAATGGACTTAATCAAAATAAATGTATAATTTTGCTTGTTGCTTTGCTTTTGAAAGCAATTTCAACACAAACATAGCATCAAATACTAGTGTGGCTATACCATTTAAAAATGTGGTAACTTTTTCAAATTTGACTTATTTGACTTGAATACTTGTTGAACAGAAGTATGAAAATATCTCAGGCAGTTTGTTAAGATAAATTGGCACAAGTTTTTTGTTTGTTTGTTTTAAATGAATCTGAACAGCTTTCCAGTTTCCTACTTGCGTTCTGGACTCATTCAGAAGCTCCTGCTAGTGCTCACACCAATGCCAAATACAGAAGTTGTTGCTACTAAATATTTCCTTTTTTATAAATCCAAAAAAAGAATTAGGATTTTCAGATCAATTTTCCCGGGTGATCATAAGATGTTAATCGTCATGATCCTCTTGCTTTTTTCAGAACCTTTTGTCCCAGAGCTTAATTCCCTTTCTCAACTTCTATGGGAGCATGCTGAGATTAAAAAAATATTAAAAACAAAGGATGTGTTTGAATGAATTCAGGTGCCCAAATGATGCACAATGTCTAGATTATTTATCATTCTCTCATTTTTCTAGACAACATCTGTTAAAGTTATGAATAAATACTAACTTCATTCTAACTCCGAATCACCAAGACCATTTTCTGCAATCAGGACTCCTTTGGTGATTGACTAAATTTGTTGGATGCCAGTTAACTGCAGCTGCTTACAGATACTTATATATCTTAATATTATAATTCAGTATCGCGAATCAGTAATTCCTGCAACTTGAGTGAACCTTGTTACTCCCATATGATAAGACTATATTGTGCTTCTCCCCCAGCTCCAGATCAGAAGGGTTTATTCTAAAGACTGTGCCCTCTACTACTATCCGTCATTTCACGTGTGATGGAAAAACAGTAACTAGGATTTCATTTCTTCTCAATATTCTTTAAAACTCCATTTTAAGGTCCAACCCTGTTTTTTCTGGAATTTTTTGTGGTCTTCAAGTCTTTATCTTGCATATTTTATTACTATGGAGAACTGAGAAAGCAAACAAATTTACAGAAACAATGAGATATGCATTTGCAATAAGATCTAAAAAAAACAGGTGTCTGATAGGCAAATGAGAGAGCAAATGAAGCAAGAATTATCAGTGACATCTAAAAACAGACTTAGTACCACTTTTAGCTTGAAAAGCCAGTAATTGGATTCATGCTGAATATTAAGCTTAAACAGGTTTTAAAATATATTGATAAGAATTCTAAGTAATGTTAAAATACATGTTGAGAAATTATACATTAAAAAAAATCCTATGCTGTTCTTTTCTTACTCACATACATTAAGAGAATTACAGTTTTGCAGAGATGTTTTCAAACTGACAGTCTTTGATTTATAATTTAAAGTCAGACAAGGTCTTCACTATATAACTTCCAAATACAATGAAAACCATTACACATACCAAGCTTTGCTTCTTCTAGCACAGACAGTACTGGAGAAGAGCAGGGAAGAGTTGGACCATATTACACCCCCTTAAGGAAAAACACCCTCATTTCCCTCTAATCAGTGTAGGCAGACCTTCAGAGAGTGCTTCAGAGAGTGCTTCAGCTAAGCGATCTGAACAGCCTCTGAAAGCACACACCATTCTCTACTGATTAACAACACTCCTAACCTAGGTGCCACTTTTCGATACCAATTTTTCAGTGGTTACTCCGATAAATAAGTCACTATCAGTGCTGGGGAAAGACTGACAACTCTTTGGCTCTGGTAGATGCACAATACAAATTTCTTTAAATTAGATACTCGTTTCTCTTTTAAATGAAATTTCTCCTGAAATATAATTTCCAGTATCAATGTTAGGATATAAATGTATAAAAACAGATATTAAATGGAAATTCATCTTCTGGCAGTAAGAATATCAAAGGTTAAAAACACTCTTGTTCTTTTCTGAACTAGAGCAAATCACAAATGTACTTTTTACAGGTCTTTTTGTTCTGGAGAAGTAAGCAGCAGGCACCCAAAGTATCTCCATTGTCATAGATCTGTGAAGGATCTTTGGCCACAAGGCTGTTTGTATTGGATTAATTGTTCTGGGCTCAGATGCCAGTCACTCCAGTTGCAACATACATGTATCTGCATGGCCATATGTAAAATTCAGCTAAATCTGTGAAAGTGGAAGACATCCAGGACTGGCACCAAGAAGTCCTCCCCCATGATCTCTTTCCTAGCAGGAAAGGGATATGCATGCATTTAGGAAGGAAACTGTGCTCTGAAAAGATTAAACCTGCCCCTTCTTCTCCCAGCATGTTGAAGACTGTTCAAGAACTTTAATTCCATGTCAGCATTTAAGAAGAAAAAATGCTGCAATTTGACGATGGCTACTGTGCAGAGGCATTATCACCTGAAAACATGTCTTACAAGGCATCCTGCACTCATTCTGCACCGCCCATGACTGAATCGAATTTCTACCACATAAGAACTAAAATTCATCTTTTTAAGTGTTGCTGATTAAGACCAGGGCAATATTTTTTTCCCCCCTAGATTCAGAGAGGATGAAGAAATTTGCATTTATAGTTGCCTATTTCTGGTCTGATTTCAGGGAGGAGAACATCTGATTCTGCAGCATGCACCAAGTTTCATGTCCCTGGAACACTGGACTTGCTTTTAAAGTATCAGATTATTTGTGTTTTTGTTTGTTTGTTTGTTTTTGTATGCTGTTAAGAAAAAAGCATCAACTAAATTATTAAATAGATTGAAGTTGTTTCTTGCTATGGCTGTCCGCGGCCAGCTGTCGGCGGAGAGAGGGAAGGAGCAGGCAGCAGAGCACGCCCATTGGCCCGGCGTGGCACCCAATGAGGCGGTGGTGGCAGGGCGGCTCTCGTGAGAGCGGTGTGGGGCAGCAGCGGCGGAGCCATGTTGCGGGCGGTCATGGCGCAGGGTGCGCGGCGGGTGACATCACTGCTCCAGCGGTTTCAGAGTACGTTGGTCATAGCAGAACACAACAATGAGACTCTAACACCCGTTACACTAAATGCCATCACTGCAGCAAAACGTCTTGGAGGTGAAGTTTCTTGTTTGGTAGCTGGTACCAGCCGTGACAAGATAGCACAAGAACTCAGCAAGGTGCAGGGTGTTGCAAAAGTTCTTGTGGCTCAGCACGATGTATACAAGGGATTTCTAGCAGAGGAGCTGACTCCCTTGGTTTTGGCAACTCAGAAGCAATTTAATTACACCCATATTTGCTCTGGAGCATCTTCCTTTGGGAAGAATCTTATTCCCAGAGTGGCTGCTAAACTTGATGTTGCCCCTATTTCTGACATCATTGAGATTAAGTCACCAGACACTTTTGTGAGAACTATCTATGCAGGAAATGTCATTTGCACCGTCCAATGCGATGAAGTGGTTAAAGTGTTATCTGTACGTGGAACTTCTTTTGAGGCTGCACCAACAAGTGGTGGTAGTGCCAGTGTAGAAAAAGTAACCCCTCCCCCACCTGTTGGTCTATCTGAATGGACTGAGCAGAAGTTGACCAAAAGCGATCGACCAGAGCTTACCAGTGCAAAAGTAGTTGTATCAGGTGGAAGAGGCTTAAAGAGCGGTGAAAATTTCAAATTGCTGTATGATCTTGCGGATCAATTGTATGCTGTAGTTGGAGCTTCCCATGCAGCTGTTGATGCAGGCTTTGTTCCTAATGATCTGCAAGTTGGACAGACAGGCAAAATAGTAGCACCAGAACTTTATATTGCTGTGGGAATATCTGGAGCAATCCAACACTTGGCTGGGATGAAAGACAACAAGACAATCATTGCTATTAACAAGGACCCAGAAGCTCCAATTTTTCAAGTGGCAGACTATGGACTGGTGGCAGATTTATTCCAGGCAGTGCCCGAGATGAAGGAGCTCCTGAAGAAGAAGTGAGCAACACTTCTGGCCCCTGCACTGCGTTTTGCGGGAGGAAATGACAAAGAAAAAAAAAAAAAAAAAAGAGTACTGGAAAGCGCTGGTGTCAGCATATGTTTTTGCTGGGCAGTGTGGGTTGGTGGGACAGGTGGTAAGAAGGAATAATAACAAATAAAGGATTGTAGGGTGTCCTGGTTTCAGTTAGAACAGAATTAATTTTCTTCCTAGTAGCTGGTGGAATGCTGTGTTTTGGCTTAGGATGAGAAGAGTGCTGATAACACCCCGATGTTTTAATTGTTGCAGAGCAGTGCTTATACCAAGCCAAGGACACCTCAGCTTCTTGCTCTGTCCTGCCAACAGGCAGGCAGGGGGTGCAGTAAGAGCTGGGAGGGGACAGACCCAGGACAGGTGACCCAAACTAGCCAAAGGGGTATTCCATACCATCTGACGTCATGCTAAACAATATATAGGGGTGGCTAGCCGGGGGGAGGGGGCCGGACTGCTCGGGGTTAGGCTGGGCATCGGTCAGCGGGTGGTGAGCAATTGCATTGTGCATCACTTGTTTGTACATATTATTATTACTTTCCTATTATCACCATTGTAACATTATTATTATTATTGTTATTATTATTTTGTTATTATTATTTTCCTGTCTTATTAAACTGTCTTTATCTCAACTCACGGGCTTCACTTTCCATTTCTCTCCCCCGTCCCAGAGAGGGAGGGGGGAGGGTGAGCGAACGGCTGCGTGGTATTTAGCTGCCAGCCGGGTTAAACCACGACATAGGGGAAAAAAAAAAAAAAAAAAAAAAAAAGGTAAAAAAGTTAGGTGCATGTGTCGATCTGCTCGAGGGTAGGAAGGCTCTGCAGGAGGATCTGGATAGGCTGCACCGATGGGCTGAGGTCAACTGCATGAAGTTCAACAAGGCCAAGTGCCGGGTCCTCCACCTGGGGTGCAATAACCCCAGGCAGCGCTATAGGCTGGGAGATGAGTGGTTGGAGAGCTGCCAGGCAGAGAAGGACCTGGGAGTGATGGTGGATAGTCGTCTGAATATGAGCCAGCAGTGTGCTCAGGTGGCCAAGAAGGCCAACAGCATCCTGGCTTGCATAATAAACAGTGTGACCAGCAGGGCTAGGGAGGTGATTGTCCCCCTCTACTCAGCTCTGGTGAGGGCGCACCTCGAGTACTGTGTTCAGTTTTGGGCCCCTCGCTACAAGAAAGACATCGAGGTGCTTGAGCGAGTCCAAAGCAGGGTGACGAAGCTGGTGAGGGGCCTGGAGAACAAGTCCTACGAGGAGCAGCTGAGGGAGCTGGGCTTGTTCAGCCTGGAGAAAAGGAGGCTCAGGAGTGACCTTATCGCTCTCTATAGGTACCTCAAAGGAGGCTGTAGCAAGGTGGAGATTGGTCTGTTCTCCCACGTGCCTGGTGACAGAACGAGGGGGAGTGGGCTTAAGTTGCGCCAGGGGAGTTTTAGGTTAGATGTTAGGAAGAACTTCTTTACTGAAAGGGTTGTTGGACACTGGAACAGGCTGCCCAGGGAAGTGGTGGAGTCACCATCCCTGGAAGTCTTTAAAAGACGTTTAGATGTAGAGCTTAGGGATATGGTTTAGTGGGGACTGTTAGGGTTAGGTCAGAGGTTAGACTCGATGATCTTGAGGTCTCTTCCAACCTAGAAATTCTGTGATTCTGTGATTCTGTGATATGTCAAGGCTAATGAAGAGATTCTTTATAAAGCCTCATGGAGAGTTATTGGGGAAGACAGTACAGAACTTTGACAGGTCACAAATTTTTCAAAATAGAATAAAAATCTTCTTTGGAAAAAGGAAGTAAAATGACAAAATTATTGAAGACTCACTGAAGAAGCTTTCCCTAACAATTAAACTTGTATTAGCAATCACAGTGGAAACTGTAATTGTAAATTAATGTTTTATATGCTACTCAATATAGCCAAATACTAGCTGCCAGCCTCTTGGAAAACACTTTCTCTGCCAAACTTTCTTTTTGTTTTACAAAGCTATGAATAAATGTAGGAGAGTGCTACACAGAATTGCAGTTTGATTTTTTTTATTATTATTATTGGTAAACCTAAGTATTGTCAGCCTTCTTTAAATGGTATAGATGGTATGTAAAAGAAAAAGTAATTTTGGACAGAGAAGTGAGATAAAGTTTGAATAATTACTCTCACTTTCCACTAAACTTCATATAATTTATTTTTTTTTAAGATTCATTTTCAATATATTCTTCCAAATATTTGGAGTCATGATGCTCTTTACTGATATTGTCGACATACTTGTATGTTTAAAAGTTTAAAATGATAGAAACATTATAATAATTTGTCAAGCAACACATTGTTAAAGACATAAAAAGAGGCTGTTGAAATATTTCCATACTTGTTTTGCCTGCTGAGAGACAAGATACAGAAAGGCCAAGAATAGGAGGATTCACCCACAATTATACCAAGGTGAAGTTATATCATGACAAGCAAGTTCACAAGAAGGGCACTGAAAAGGAAGTAAAGCTGATTTAGATTGCTAGAAGATAAATCACAGATGTGATGGTGTGATTATGACTTCTGCTAGTATGTCACAATTTTTGTTTTTTTCCATTTAACGATGCAATATCAGCATTTGCTTTTTGCTATTACAGCTGCAACTATCATGAGCCATGTAGAGGAGAGCTATTACTTTCTGAATCCATCTTCATTTTGTCACAAAGCTTCACATTCACATAGTCTAGAATTAAAGGCCATTTTAGAATGCACCAGTTAAGCCAGACTTCTCTGTGTAACAGAAGCCATTGATTTTTCCTGAATACATTTCCGTACTGAGCCTATGCTTTGATTTGACCAAAGGGAGAAGTGGAAGTTGAAAAGGCAGCCTTCCCTTGGATGAAGTAGTTTTGGATGGAAATTCTTCACCACCTCTTCTATAACCATGTAGCAATACACAAATTCTGATGAGAAACAGTAAGCATCACCATATCCTTCACAATGCTGAGATGGAAAGCAGCTACACAAGATCCTCCAGATACAATTTAGAAAAGAATCCTGGTCCTGATGCAAGTGGGAAACATGATGAGTAGATTTCATTTAAAATACATGAAGAAATTGTTCTATGCTATAAGATTCACATTTTAACAGGCATTTAGAGTATAATAACTCAGAGACTACTTAAAAAGAAGGAACTTTAAAAAGAAAGAAGTTGCTCTTTGTCTCTGGGTGCATATAACATATCAATAACCACACATGTTTTTTCTTATTGATGACCTTTTACTGCATGACAATATTTTCCACTAAGATTACTCAAAATAATACTAAGAAACAACTGCTATTTTTCCAGGAAATCCTCATTGCTCATTATTGACACAAGGAGAACAAAAAATTAATATTGTTCCACTAACCGCAAGTAATGAACAAAACATGGCAAGCAACAAGAAAGATAAAGCCTATGCTATTATTAAAGTAAGACTGTCAAGAATAGTAGACCTAAATTAGACTTGCTTTACATAATCAGTTCACACATCTATACCACATTTTACTGCTAGTCTGCTTTCCATCAAGCAGATGAATGAAACACACAACTCCATCTCTTCAAACTTCTGTTTCCTGAAACTTTCTCCACAATCTCACCATCTGCCTGTCTGTTTGAATGGCAAAAGTTCCATATAAGTAACAATAAATATATTCAGACATGTTCATAAGTGAGAGCCTCATCCTCTCAGGTTTGTCTACCCTGCAAAACTATATGGAGCTTATAGACTTCTCAAGCCAAAGACTGTGTATATTTTAAATAGTTCATATTTTAAAGCATTGATTAGTGTTTTCCCTTGCTTCTGTCATCTATTTGGGAGGGAATTTAGTGGCACATATCAACTGGCCATTTGGCTAGGTGACCGTAAGTACACTGTGGTTACTAAGCATGGAGGAAGTATTTTTATTAGTCCTCAAATTCGATTAAGAGATTGCTTTGAGAGTTTCTCCCCCATTTCTTAGAAGGTGAATTTTAAATACAGTCTAAACACAAGTGAAATTGTTTCTCCCTTTTAACAAAGAGACCTAGAATACAGAGAAATCCAGTTACAGTCACACCACCGGCAGCCAACACTTCTAAAGATTCAAAAATGCTGAAATACTACTTTATACATAAAAACTTGCAAAAATAAGTTCCAGATGGTTGTGTAACATTAAGTTGTCATTTAAATAGCCATGGAATCAATACAGAATCTGGAGGGGGGGGGGGGGAGGGAGGGAGTCTGGGGAGAGGAGAAAGTGTTCAAAGGATTCTTTAAGGCCAGACACCTTGAAACGGAAGATATCATCCATATTATGTGCCTTCCTTCAAAGGGAAGGAAAAAGGCAAGAAAGGAAAGTGACAAAAGTTGCAAGTCAAGTTCACCACATGAAATGACAGTTTTCACAAAAACATTAAAAGGCTTTAATTAAAACACTAGCAATTGGTAGACCCACAGATATCCAAAACGTGGTAGAAAGTGAGCAAATAAGAGTAAAGAAAGTGTAATATGGACTGTAATATGTTCTTTGCTCTTGTGACAGGTATACTTCAGTTTTTATTTTGTTCAGGAACATGATCTGAAGTATTTTGCAGTATATTTAAGTAATGATACTAGATAACGTTATTCATAAACAGCACACCTTAAAATCTCTTATACATCCCCACAGGCAGACATTTAAGACCAGCACATTTTGTTTACACAGTACTAGATAAAAACACCACACAGGGTGATCAACTCCAGAGGATGGATTTAAGACTCCATTCTCCTTGCTCCACAGCAGCTCAGGTGTGTGGCTCTTCAGTAGATAGTATAAAAGTTATCACTTTGAGCTGCTGCAAAAGACTCAAAAGACTAACACTTGGGCCTGAAGAGAGCAAGTACACAGCAGTATATGATTCTGCATTCTCTGTGTGGGCATTGAGCCTACTGGATTTTCTGAGACTCAACTGTAGTTGCTCTCTGGAAAAAAAAAAAAAAAAAAAAAAAAAAAGAGTCTCTCTGCAAGACAGTTGAGGTCATCCAAAGAGGGTCACCTCTTCCTTCTACCACAATGTACTTGCTCTGGAGTCAACCCTTTTGACAAGTCAATTTGGCTCATTAAACAACAATTTTCCTACTGGACTGTTTTCTGCCAGTCTAGTAATTTCAGTCAGGTCACAGGCAGGTGACCAAGCCAAACTGCACCCTTTGGATTTGGTCTAAATCTTTCAAGACCAAAATAAATAAAAAAAATCTGTCAAGCCCAGAATTCAAAGTATTACACACTTTTTTTTTTTGTCTATAGAATCACAGAATCACAGAATTGAAGGGGTTGGAAGGGACCACAAAAGATCATCGGGTCCAACCCCCCTGCCAAAGCAGGTTCCTTAGAGCAGGCTGTCCAGGTAGGTGTCCAGACAGGCCTTAAATATCTCCAGAGAAGGAGTCCACAACCTCCCTGGGCAGTCTGTTCCAGCACTCTGTCAACTCTGAAAAGAGGTTGGCCAAATCCTTCTGTCCCCCACAACTCAGGTATTTCTAAACATTGCTGAGATCCCCTCCCAGTCTTCTTTTCTCCAGGCTGAACAGACCCAGGTCTCTCAGCCTTTCTTCATAGGGCAGATGCTCCAGGCTCCATATCATCTTTGTGGCCCTCTGCTGGACTCTTTCCAGGAGATCCCTGTCTTTTTTTTTGTACTGGGGATCCCAGAACTGGACACAGTACTCCAAGTGAGGCCTGACCAGGGCAGAGTAGGGGGGAGGATCACCTCCCTTGACCAGCTGGCCACACTCCTTTTAATGCACGCCAAGATCCCATTGGCCTTCTTGGCCACGAGGGCACTCTGCTGGCTCATGGTCAACCTGTCGCCCACCAGGACACCCAGGTCCTACTCCTCAGAGCTCCTCTCCATAGAAGGACTTGAATATGGCTGTTGAGATTAGCTTTGCACAAAATTTGTAAAGAGCTTGCATACACAAGTTGTATGTGTAACAGAGGTTTTGATTTTTACAGGCCCTCTAACCTCAAGGTCTGCCTTACAATACAATAGCCTGCAAATATTGTTACTCATGCTTGTCTTAGAGAACAAGTATAGGGCCTCAAAGATCCAAGATGTTTTATAGCAAGTTCCCAAGCAAGGGGAAGGGTTTACAAGTACTGGAAACCAGTAATGATTAGTCTTCTCCCTCTTTTATTCTTTTCTTTTTTTTTTTTTTCAACTTTGAAGACCCTGCTTCATACTAGTCACATCCTCTTCTCTCAACAGTGCAGAAAGCAGGAATAGATCAACAGAGGAAAAAAAGGTTTTGATCATCTTTTCCCAACAATGTTTTTAAAATACTGACTTATATCCTTTTCCCTTTGGTAAAATCACTTAAGCATACATGTAAAACCCGTGTCACAGACAAGCACATCAGACCTTAATATATCTCTTCATTATAGGGAATTTGAAAGGCACATATTTCATGTTCTCCTTCCTCAAAAACAAACAAGCAAAACAACCCATACTCTTACACACCCCAACTCATTCTGGGACATATTTGTTATTACAAGGAAAGACTAAGACCAAGTGGGAGATGACCCTGTTTATTCAGTAGAATTCAAGGAGAATGGGGTGGTGGGGAAAGAACAGAGTTCACGTATAGAATTAAAAAACACCTCAGCTTTAAGTCCCAGATTGTATGGGTTCTTCTATGGGCCAGCTGCTACTTCTGATCATTTAATCACTGCCTGCAAAGTTCATTAGTCAGAGTGAGTACGCTTTTTTGGTGTATATACTTGCGTGGCTATGATAATTCTATTTAAAATTATTCCCTGCTCCACCATACCCATTTATCTTTAATGCATATGTTAATATAAACTCATAGAGTTCAAGGACATCATTTAGATATTTCTTTTCTTGATTAACTGAGGGTTTGAGCTGAAAGGTAACTTGAACAGCTCAGCTCTTCTTAGGAAGAGAGGCCAAACTCTGTTGTTTTCAACTTGCATTTCTCAGCATGTTACCTGCTATACATATTCACCATGCTGAAGACAGACAAAAAGGAAACTATGTTTCTTGTGCATTTCAAGACAAAATGATGTTTTCAAGTTAGCTGCTCTATTAGGTTATTTCTATTTTCTAAAAATGAATGAAAGATGTCCCAGCAAACACACTAAAAAAAATAATCAAAGTTCTGCAAATGTCAAAAAATAAATTAACCTGCACAACAAGTTTACGGAAGCTTGTTTCTTTAGAAATTCTACTGGTAAAAGTTTCAAAAATGTTTCGTATTAATCTAACTCATATTTCCACGTTTAGTAAAATCCCTGAAATCCTGTGACCAGGAGGAGGTAGGACAAAATTCAGCGTTTTAATAACTTTCCAGTCTTGGACTTGAGAAGTAGTGAAGTCAAACTACATACCATAAGGCAAATTGACACACAGAAATATATTCTGATAAACAATCTTTTCATTTTCCACCTTAACCCACCACCTCCTTCTGTTTGTGCCCAGTTAGCCCCAGAAGGCTTTGTGAGGTGAGGCTAAACACAGCCATTACCACTGGTCTGTGGGACCAGTCTCCTCCCAGCCTTCCCTAGGACATCACGGCACATGCTTACTAGAGTCCCCCCTCATCCTACAACTAGATGCTGCTCTGCCTGGCTGTGCAGAGTACATCTTTTCTTCCATACAGGGACAGGCTGTGCTAGGAAACCTAAGCCTCAGATATTGAATTCCACAATTTGTCTTGACTAGTTGACCAGCTCTCACATGTGCTAAGGCCAGTTCAGTTCAACAGCAATTCAGGAGACTGAGTATTCCACAGTCAGGTGTACTAAGTTAAAGAACAAGCCAACATGTGAAATATTGTGCATTTCTCCCAAGCTAGAAACTTATTAGATATTTCCATTGAAAAGACACATATCCCTCTTAAATTTTCTACTCCTTTTCCCCAAACCTAGACTATAACATGATTTGATTCTTACAGAATCCTATTTTGAATTAAACACTTAAAATTACCATTGTGATGAGCCCCAGTGGACACTGAAAGTAATAAGCAGATTTGAAATTAATTCAAAATCTCAAATGCAGTCCAAGCGTATCTTGAACTACTGGGGAAGAGTGAAAAAGCAGTTTGGTATGAAAAGGAACATAAACGTTGGCTTCTGATAGAGTTGATTTCTATAGTAGAAAGTTAAAAATAAGCAGATTAATGCAATTTTAGTCCTTAGCTCTGCAGTGAGAAGAAAAAAATATCTGCTGCTTGCAAGAAAGTCAAGGACATGAAGTCAGCTGTAGAACATTGTTCTTTACAATGAAGGTCTTTTATTCCTGCACCTGCAGTGCTGTCTTGCCAAATAGACAGACTTGGCCAGCCAGCTGGCTTGCCTGTTGTGCCAGTTTGGTAACCTAGTTACAGTATCAGAGATCCACTTGAAAGACAGAGGGAGTTGCCTCATTTTCTAGAGAAAAAGAATTGATTTTTCTATTTAAAAGAAGAAAAAAAAAAAAAAAGAGTACTGTTGAAGTAACCAGTACAGGCTTTTGTCAGGAACTTCATCAGAAGTAGACAAGCACCAACACAGCATGGTTTACACTTTCACAACGTAGAAGAAAGTTTTGAAATAGGGATCTTCTGTGATGAACAAAAAAACTGCTTCAGAAACATATCAGTGGGTTGACTTATTTGTAGCAGCTACAATACAGGTTATATACTGGAAAAGAGGTGATAACTGTAAGTCGGCAGGTAACTGACTGTCCCCATGTTTTGCTGGTAGCCCACAATCATGAAACACAAGATGGATCCACAGACTAAATTTGACTACAGGTTTAATTCGTCATTCTTCACTTGAGCCCAAATCATGGTTACACTAGGGTAACCCCCACAGCCAAGGATTCAGTAGACAACTGTATTATAATAAATTACTTTCATTACAGTACATCAGCAGAATAGTTTTCTGTTTACCCAGTAGAACCACTTCAGTGGACTGAACTTGAGCAGGTTTACAAGTAAATCAACATTGCACCAAAAGAAACCTGCCATCAAGTGGAAGTATGGGAGACATGGTGATTATTCACTGAGAAGTCCTTGTGCAGAGAACAATTAAGGCCACTGCTACAGCACTGTTGGACTCAAATTTGGAAGTTTTTGAGTTTAGTAACTGTGACTAGGAGAACCACAGCCCCATGTAACTTAAAATATCCTTCCTTATATGGATTCTTTGGATTATGATCTCAAGTTAAAAAAGAGTTTGTGTTTTTAGAAAGTTTTCTTTATGAAAGTTATGACTTGTCATCTTTATCCATCCTAAATTCACCTCCAGGACAACTCTTACGAAGCTGCCTTTTCTCTGCATTTACAGTGAATCTCATCAGCTAACAGGCATCAAAAGAAATCCATCCATCAGTTTTCTACCTGTTAGTGGTAGCAGTAGTAACACTAATTGCTTGGTTCAAGATGGAGTTCAATTATTACAGCTCAAGAAAAATATTTTTTTCTTTACCAAAAAATATCCATTTCACTGACTGATGGTATAAACTGTGACAAAAAGTTCCCAATAACTTTGTAACAATGCTCTTAGCTCAGGTAGCAGCATTTCCATGTTCATGTCAAAAAGTTTTCCCAAAAACAAGAATAAAGAAGTTGTTTACATTGTAAGTGTATTTGATTTACTAGTTATAAATATGACCACTAATCTGGTTCGGCATATTTAATCAATGATGCCTTCATAAGCATTCCTCCCAGTGGACCGGTTGTTTCAGAACAGATACAGACTTTAACTGAATTACCAAAATGTCAGTAACTGTAGGCTTTTATTGGTCAGTTAGGATTGTGTATTTTCACACTTTCCCAGCAGGTTTCAGTTTCTGCTACTCTTTATGTCAATTCCAATTCTGAATGTGTAATAGTTGCTCTGCTGACATTAAAAGGATGAGCTTACTTTTCTGTATTCTTTATATTTTATTCACAAGCCCTTTTTATGCTGTGATTCCACACCTGAAAGCAGGCCCTGAAGCAATCATACACACTAAACAATTACAACAACTCATAAAAATAAGCAGTGCGTAAAAAATAACAGAAGAACATTACCTTACAGAACTTGACACCCTCGGGGGATCCGTTTTCTTTTTGCAAACACACAGTTGCCTTTGACAATGGGAGCTGCATGAATGAGGGGGAGGGGGAAGCAATATATCCTTTGCCTGAAAAAAACGTATTTGTGCTGAGTAAATATTGGCAACCTGCTTAGTTCAGGTGATTAGTGGTGGGCCTACCTGGAGATATTTGCCTACAGGCTGCTGGTTCACATTCCATAAAGCTAAAAGTGGAAAGTGTCATTACCCCTCTGAAGATTTCATGCTGATTTATTGCCTTGGTTCATTTCTCAACACATGCTTTTGAGGAAAGATAGTAATTGAGGTATTATCTTTAAAGTGGTCCTTCCACACCACTGTTCAAAACCATTAGTACATTCCAGTGCTAGTTATAACAAAATAATTTGATACAGCTCAATACAGTACACTTCCATTAGGGAATATGCAGTAAAAATAGAGACTATTATCTAAGCCTTCGGATCTGAAAGTAGTTAGATGTAGTTAAACAGATGCAGCTCATCTAAAAATGAGAACTGCTTTGTATTCTGCAATTTTCCCCACACTTTTACAAATACATAAGAACAGAGCTACATAAAACAAGAAGTTATACCATTGGCATCAACTTTTAAAAAACGCAGAATTTATACCTAGATTTGATCATTGAACTATAAAGACCAATCACATTATAAGCTTCAGTTGGTATATTTGCACACCAAAATATTTTTGTTACTTCTGTTAAAGCTCAGTTAGAATTTCTGACATGCAACACCCTTGTTAACGTAAGCCAACAAAAAAGGAGGAAGAAATATGCTGGTCTAGAAAAGCCTCCCAAAAGTAACTCGAAAAAGAAAAATAAAATAGATTATTGTTCTACCCTACTCACTTGTCCTCAGCCCTTCTGAGAGCCTTCCCTTTCCTGACTTTTCTCCTGTACTTCGATTTTACATCCTCTTTTCCTTAGCAATGCCTGGAAATACAAACTTACTTTCAGTCACAGCTATTTATTCCCTGTACTCTGTTATTAACCTTACTAATCAGCACAGAAATAATTGTCTAACTCTTTCTAGACCATTAACTTCCCAAAATCCAACCAAACCATTAGATATACATCCAGATATTTTGTAATTAAAAAGTGAAGCATAATCAGTAAACTAAAGCCAGCCAAATACCAGCAAATATGTAGATATAGATGAGTTGTATCTAGAAGAGTTGTCTTGATACTTAAAAAACAAACAAACAAACAAACAAAAAAAACACTATTGTCAATGGTGTCACACTGCTCTTCTCTGATGTGAGGTAGAAGAGAAAGGCGTGAGAGACACCAAGGTCAAGTGCTTCCTCAACAAGTGGTCAATAACTACCTCAGGGGGGAAGCTAACAGGAAGCCACAATCACTTTAGCATCTCTCTTTTCCTTCTTCCCCACCCAGGTTCTGAGATCAAATATATGGCTTGTTAGAAAAAAGTGAGCAGAATATACCATTTTCTGGTATAATTGTGAGACTTCAACGTAACTGCAGAGCCTCCAAACATGATGAATACTGACATAGCAATGCTTTTGCTCTTATACCAGTCTATAAAGTGTGAGCTGAAATTACTGAGCTAAGAAGTAATTGTATCTTGCAGATACAATATTCTTCTCTAGAAGAAAAATATCTCTAGATACAAAAACTCTTCTATAGAGCTTTTGCTGACAGAGATACAGCAACAACAATAGCAGCAGAGTTTAATATACCCACAGTGAAGAAAAAGCTTTAAGAGACAAAGAACAGCAAATACATTTAAAGAAGTCATTATCTGTCCATAGATATTTATCATAGAGAGAAATCAAAGCAGTGGAGTTGATTCATCATTAATTATCCACCAAGGTTCTTACAACCACAGAGTAGCCGTTGTTGAGAGATAATTGTTAGATATCAGTTATCTTTCCAAATTCAGAACTGAGAATAAATCCATTGCCCAGTCACTGTGAGGTAACTGTCAGTCTCTTGAGAGGTAACTATCTTCACTGTTGATACACATTATAACAGAGAATTCTGAAATATCTTGAAATTAAAAAATAAAAATAAAAAAAAAACACACACAAGGATGACATGTAACTGTAGTCTCAAAAACACAAAGGATTTGTGTCCTAATAAACACAACAGTTTTTGAAGTCTAAATTTTGATATGGTCACCATGACCTACTCACCCACTGTCTGTCCAACAAACCACTTGAATACAAATTATTTGTATTATGTCCCTCTAAACAAGTGTTGATCTAACACACAGAAGAAAGAACACCATAAGATGTCTTATCACTCTCACATCTGTATAATACAGAAGGCTAAAAGGATTTATAACATTCAGGCAAAAACAGGGATTTAAAGCCAATTTTCTGAAATCCACAGTACTAGAAAGTAAATAGGCAGATACAGATAGAGACATAAAACTCAGCAGGCAATCTTTTAGGCGAATAGATATAGACAAGCTTCGAAGTGCAATGAAGTAACAGACTTACTATGTTTATCCACTCCTCAGACAAATATCTGCAGAAACATGTCAAAATACTAGCAGATTAAGGGTAGCACAAACCGTCTTGATAATTGCACTTGGCTTGCACAAGTATTTTGTAGAACTGTAAATCATTTCTTGAAATCAAATACCCTTGCCTGGAGGTTCAGCCTCTCTCAAAAGAGCTTACAATTCAGTTTTTAAAACATACCATCCTAAGGCAAGGCAGACAATGAATGCCTTGTACCTATTAGAGCTCTCTACTGACTTCAGTTATTGCCCAGAATTCCTAATGACTCTGAGTACTGCCTACTAAACTGAAGATGATATATTGATTACAGCCACCAAGGACTTTGCAATGAGGGGAATTTTTCTAGAATAGGAAAAGGAAGCAGGAAGAAAAATGTAGACGATGATTCACTAGGTTAAATAACACCTCTGAAGAAAAATAAAACAGTAAAAAATATATATGTTAACCATTGTCCCTCTTTTGTAAGAAATAAGAAGGAACAAATAAATTCCTTATTCTGTATTTCAGTACCTGTAGCATACACCTTTACAGAGTGATCTCTTATCTTCAGGGGCACCATTAGATAAGAAATACACCGAACAGAGAGCAAGAAAATCTGATGAAACTATGGGGTCACAGTGGGGTGACTCTTATTGGGCATATTCTTTACTTATTCAAGACACTGGAGCAGTGAAGGTTTTAAAAATGCTTTTGTAATTATTTACAGAAATTCATTCCCCCTTTGTTGCAAACCCCAGGGGAAAAAAAAAAAAAAAAAGCTACTCAAGTCCATGACCCTCTAGACAAGAGTAGACATCTGATATCTCCCAGATGCAGATAACCTTTGATAAATATTCAGCAAGTGTCCTATGTCTGATATGCTGTGATTTTTCTGGACTACAGCAGGAGACCACAAGGAATCCTGTGCTCAGGGATAAATAGATTTATTTCTCTTGCATGTAAATGGGGTTTCATGACTTATTGTCACCACTGAGGAAAATCAGAGTTAACAGAAAGAGAAAATGCTACAGTTGGAAGATAAGCTTTTTCCTTGATGTAAAACCCAAATCTAACTAGACTGATCTGCACAGGTGCTTCAACTTCAATAGTTGTTATATCTGTACATGTTCTAGAGTTTTCAGACATAATTCTGGTCATTACCGATTTTAAGAGTCATTTTCTATATAATTCAAGCTAGCATGCTGCTTTTTGGCAAGAGAGAATTGCTGCCCACACTCTCAAAAGGCATATTTTGCCTAACTTAAATAGCTTACAGCTCCAAAACTAGGTCACAGTTTTTCCAGAGCAGACCAGGACAATACGAAAAGGTCAACCTTAGCAATATGACCCACACCAAAAGCATGCCTAAAGCAGCAGCGTCCAATACATCTAGATGGCCTTGTTTTGCTATCATTAAGGTTGAGCCTTTGTGATATTAACTATGTGGATTTACTACTACTAAATGCTGCCAGGTTTATTACAATTCAGGGCATCTGTATGTTTAACTGGGGGAAAACAGGATGAATGAAATTAAGAAGATAAGCCTTTCTTTGAGCAGTTCAGAAGTCATCCACTCACTGATACAGGGTTACCCATCTAGTACAAAGATTTCATTAATATAATAACAGAGCTCAGTGAATTGATTCACTTACTTTGACAGTACAAAGAAATCAGGTAATAACTTTCAAAATGAAGATAACTAGGATAAAGAGATCTAGGATAAAGACAGTAATTATTTCTCCTAAGAACAGTAAGACTGCTTCAGATAAGACAACCCACTACTAAGCATTAAAAAAGAATATATATAAAAAAAAAGACATGACAAATTGCTTCCACAGTGGGTCAGAAAAGAATCTTTGCTAAAAACAACCAGAAGAACCAGCGTTCAATTCTTGATATTGTTTTCTCAATAGCCTGCTAGTGAGAGTCTTAGAGGAAATGCTAAATATGCATTTACACTTCAGTTTGCATTTGATTTTTTCCTCAGTGACCTTAACTTTAAATTAAGCTTCTTCCAAAGAAATGACAAGTGACTGCTCTCAGAGGACTTGTGCAATAGAGATAATAGGATTTGTACTAGAGATAATCCTGTAAGAGCAGTTTACACATTAATAACCCAATGCTGTGGCTTCAATCTATGATCTCAAATAAAAAAAACATAACACACTACCACACACAGGACTCCATTAATTAGGAGGAATCATTGAAAGGCCTATCATTAGTAGCAGCCTCAGGTAGTGTTCTCTGTAAGGTATAAAATGGTGTACAGATGTTTCATGTTTCAATCTCAACTTATAGACGAGCATTACATTTAGTAAGATGAAAACAAGCAATTCACATGTTTCACAGCCTGCCCCATAGGCTTCTTTTTTGCCAGTGATAACATTAAAGAGCTGGCTGTAGGCTCAGTGAATTATTCTGGTGGCAGCTGCCTCCTCACCACCACCTTCCCCTGCAGTTTCTCCCCCACTAACGTGTGGCCACTACCCATGTAATCAGAGATGGAGCCCCAGCATTTGAGGAAGTCTCTGAAATAGCAAAAGCAAACTGCTGTCAGCAACCGTCAGCTCCAAGCAGTTCATTTGGGACAAGATGCAAAAAGACACACATCCCAACTCCACAGTCTATCACTGGGATGAAGCCAGATGTACTGCACTGGTCAGAGTTGACCTTAACTGTGTGTGCTTAGGTCTTTCAGACAGAAGTACAAACCTGGGACTCTCACCTGCCCTCAGAAGTTCTTTGTACAGATTATGTATCAAGTCAGGCATTATGCCTGCATAGTAGGAGATACGCCGGCACACCATGTGACTTGCAGTGGAACCACAAGGTGGGGTTTATCATAAATCCTACTATCCCCATTGGTCTCTCTCTACATGCAGACTAGCAGCACATTATACACTGATTTTCCCGTCATGTCACTAGCAGTATTCTATTAAAAACAGCTCCGCATTATGCACCAAGTCACATTACCCTAGGGGATATTCTTCACTTTTATGGATAGGAAAAAGAAAGGAAGATGACAAGGAATAACAAATGCCCATCACGACAGTCTTACAAGTGTGTAAAGCTTCCTGACAACATGATTGTCATTAATACACTACAAATCCTAACTAAAGTGGAAATACATGGCTTGTTTCCTCTTGCTTCCTCTAAAAGCAGTCACTATTTTTAATGCTGTCACAAGTGGCACCATTTAAAGGTTAGAAAGTTGACAAAAATGTGAGCAATTAACTGCTGTCAATAAATAAATAAATAAATAAATTATTTAAGGGATTTTGTCTATTAGGATTTTGTCACATTCACAGAAAAATGAAACTAAATCAAATGAGGAAGCCTTTAGCTTTCCTCATTTCATTTTTTGGAGGTGATATTCTTATCAGACCAGGTTCTCCATTGCTGTACCAGCTCTGAAACCAAACTACTCTTGTTCCAGATGCTTAATCACTACTAATGTTTTCTCTGAGGAGAAACAAGATTTGGCAGATTGCATTTGTACAGGTATGTTTGCATACCAGGCAAATGGAAGAACTAAAATCTAAATTGAAGTCCAAGTTGCTTGCCACTACTTATCACTGCTGAACTTAGACCCAAGAATTTCACCAGTCAGCTGCTGCTTAGAGGGAGCTTCACCCCCACAGATTAAGTACAAGAGTGGAGATGGTCCCCTTTCTGCTAGTCTTCTGTGCATAGGACTTATCTCTATATGTGGTTTTAAAGGTCATGAGTTTCCTAAAGCTCCCTATGCAATACAAGTACATAAAATTTTCCAAAGTACTTTCAACTCTTCAGATAAACTGTGCAGCTGTGTTATGTGTTTGATATATCAAATTGAACCTGAACTTTCATTTTCAGAAACAACTTAAGACCAAGCTATTAACCTAGATGTAAGACTAAATCACACTAAGACATCTACTGGGAGACACAGATATAAACATCTACATATGGAAACTAAAAAGGGATGGAGACTATACACTATTTCTAATGTTTTTAGACTTGTGGACGTCTAAAGACAGACTTCATAAAATATACATGAGTTTATATAACAGCTTGTATAATAACTCAGAATAAAAAAGGAAGGGTCTGATTCAGATTAGCTTAAATGGAGGTGACATGTAATAGTCATTACAGTCCCACATTAAGTGCAGTTATTTTCAAACACACAAACTTATTCTTTAAAAAAAAAAAAATCATTTTTGATTAGCAAGATTATTTGACGTACTGAAAACATGCTCCAGCATTGGAGGGAAAGAAGAATCACCTAAATAGCATTATGGATTTTCATCACTTCAAAGCAAATTGAAGATTCTTCCATTCTCTTCACTAGGTAACATGGCAAATAGGTTTTATCTCTGTATTACAATTATTTTTATTTACCAAAATTAAGTCTCCAGATAGCTGCATTGATCCTGCTACACTTGAGGCCATTTAATCTAAATAAAACCATTGCACAGAAAAATGTTTAAACCACAACAAATAGCTGCAAAGGGCATCTTGGAGAGCTTTAATGAGATTTTTCTGCTCAATGCAAGTTTAGTGTCCCCACTAAACAGATCAATACCACCTGCTTCTCCAGAAAAGCTAGGAAGCATCCTGCACTGTGAACCGCTCCAAGAAGATCAATCCCCTTAGTCCTTCCAGCTCACTTCTCAAACTTTTGCAGCAGAAGGCTAGCCACCCATCTAGCAGGAGTAGCAGAAACAGGACAGGTATCTGCACATCCCATTTCCTTCCAGTCTTGGGAAGAAATGATTTTTTTCTTGAGAAGGGAATACTAGGTAGTTTGACCTGGAAAGCACATCATTTTACTTTTTTTCTACACATACAAATTTCTATGGACAAATGAGAATGTATGTTTTGGTGCTGGCAGTAGTTCTTTCACCCTAAGCAATTCAGAGCTATCCTTTCCAAATATTATATGCTATTCAGTACAAATCAGGGTAGCAAAATCTGGCACTACCCAATGATGAAATCATGCTGTTATCAACCAATTAACTTATCACCTCGCTACTTCTAAATCTCCTTTTAAGTTTTTCAGTATTATTTCCCCATCCCACTTCATCCTTTAATTAACACTCTGTGACCACAAGACATGGGAATTAATGAGCATTCCTCTTTTCGTTTTAGTTGTATGCATAGCCTTTGTGAGTTTATTATGCAAACCAGCCAAAAAGATAGAATGTAGCTCAGCTATTTGGTGGTTCAACATGCTTTGTAAAGAATTAGTTCCTCTCATATTCCTGCATTTCACAATAGATAAAATAAGAGACAAGAGAACAGGCAAAGAGAACTAATGATAAAGTCACCTGCAAACATACACTTCACTTGAAGGCACACTTTGGGATTTGGTACGCCATATATACATATTCTCAAGTAAAAAGAGCTGCCCCACACATACTTTGTTTGTTTTGGTTCTCATTTTCATGCTATATTAATACAAAGTATGTGAAATGTTTTCCCCCCTCCCATACTGCTACCTCATTTCCTTAAACAAAAAGAAAAAAACACCAAAATGAGAGATTTATACTTGAGCATGAATCAGAACATTAAGCATGTTAAAAAAACAAACAAAAAACAAACAAAAAACAAACAAACAAACAAACAAACAAAAAAAAAAAAAAAAAAAAAAACGAAGCCCCTGGTAGGAGACTCCATTCTGCAGCTACCTAAGAAGTCACATCTTAATAAGGATGTGTCCCACCTGTTGGATTCTCTCATCATGATTCAGAAATACCAGGCCACTTAACATTTGAAATAGGTGGTCATATAAAATGTGAAAGTATAGCCAAAAGGTGTTCAAAGCCTATCAGACTGGAGGATGGAGCCTGCTTAAGGACACACATGGAACATGTTCTGGATTCACACAGCTATGACCCAGAAACAGCTCTGTGATGTTAACCCAGTCTGGTCACTGTTTGCAAAATATCCTTGGGCTAAGCATCATTTATCAATCCAAAATACATAGAAAAGGAGAAAAATCAGGGGACTTTAACAACAAATCTATGAATTCGGTTGATGTTAAGCAAAGAATTATACAATAGATTTCGTTTAAAACTACCCACAACCTCAGAGTTCTTCACATATCTTTATTTCCAATTCAGTGACATTTTCAGAGACATCTGAAAAGGCCTTAAAGAATGTTAGATGAAAGCACCATCCTGCAACTCCCATCTAACCTCCTGCTTGTACTGAAACTGCTCCTCTCATTTCAGTTCATATGCAGTTTTAATTGCGGTTGTAATGGGAAAGGTCAATATCGATCCATTAACCCATCTACCCTGCAAGACTTCACAAGCTTATTCTCATTCATAGAGAATATTGAACAGTATTAAGAGCTATTGATGAGAAGAAACAGGGTCAAGGACTACACCTCTGATGCTCTCTGGGATATTATCCCAACACATGCTTTTCAATAAGCTTCTGGACTGGGCAGCAGAATTCTAGAAAAATTCCGGAACCACAGACCTTAAAAATACTGCTAATTAGGCACTAACTGACAAACATCCACAGTGCTTGTAAGTTTAACAATCAGGTTAAGCAGTAGAACAAACAAAGGCTAAGTGGACTTGTTTAAGTAAAAATCTCAGTAAAATCTTTTTCCAAATATAGAAGCTGGAGAGAAAAAAAACACCCCACACTGTCTTAGTATGGGAACAGGAATGCCAAGTCCATGCTCAAAGTTTCTCTTACTGTGAATTAGTGCTGAAACAAGTGTACATACAATTCTTCATACCTAAGGAGAAAAAGCTTTGCTAATGCACTAGTAAAGACTCCCACTGAGCCAGAAGTCAATGAGAGACTTTGAGAGAAGCAGCTTTTTCTGGACCGAGCTCCCATCAACAGAAAAAAAAAAAAAAAAAAAAAAAAAAAAAAAAAAGTACCTCCGAAGGATTATGCTTGCCACAGATTTGCACAGCAGCTCCAGCTCTGGATACAATATCACATCATTTGGTAAGAGTTCAGATCCAAAATTCAGAAGCACACTACAGCTCTTTCATTACCTGAAGTTTTTCCACCTGATATTAACAGATATGCTGAGGTTGCTCAGGTTTGAGTGAAGGCCACTCCACCAACATTTTTACTGAATAAGGAAATACTATGCAGAAAATTGCATGCCTGAGTTGTTCTGTTCAATTACAACAGAAGCAGAGGATGACAAAGCACAAGCACACTTTCCATGTTAAAATAAATGGAGTAAATAAGATTATATATTTAAAAGGTGACTACAAAAAAAAAAAGGTTCGGACCAAATTCAGTCCACTAAGGATGAGCTTGTAGAGTTTTCACAAGCCTTTTAGGGAAAATCCAACACTAACTTAGAGCATTTCCCAGTCTAGAAAGCATGATTTGCTTGCAGCTAGAAAAAAAAAGAATCAAAGCAGTTGAGATACCTTGTGCTGCCACATATTCCCTTAGGGCGTGCTGCTCAGAGAGCCTATACTGTAAATCTTTTGCTTGAAGACCTGCAGCCAAGAGCCCTTGTGTCACATTTTTTATTAAGCAGCTCTAAGAATCCAGCAGAAAATATGGCCCCAAATCTGATTATTAAAATGCAGATTAATGAAGTAAATGCATCACATATCATCCCAGATGTTATTAGGATAAGGATGCCAAATCACCGACCACTAAATGCTAACAGAACTCCTATGGATTTACTTTATGTGCTACTATTTTGTAAGCAATTCAGAGGGAACAGTTACTTTGCACTTGTTAATTCAAATGATGTCAGTTATTTGGAAATCACCACATTAATGTCATTCTGTTTAAAAAGCCATAGTGTACAACTTAATATACCTTTCCAGAAAGGACAGTCTCTAAGGTCAGCACATTTGGGCTTACTCGCATGTACAATTTTCCTTCAGAAGCAAATAGCCAAGCATTAAACTCATTGTGCAACAAACTATTAGTGAACCCATCATTGAACTCAACACCTAGGGCATTTGCACCTACTGTACTTCCCTACTTATGACACAACTGCTGCAAGGAATTAAAACCTAAAGTACTCTGTGTAGGTCAATAGCAAATCACTTCCTGGGAGACATGGAAAACATTACTCCTGCAATCTGAACCATTCTTCTATCTCCATGTATATCTAGAGCAAAACCCCAGCTGAAAAGCAAGCTGCTCTGTATTCATGTATGATTTACTCCTGTATTTAGAAATACCTCAAAGCAATCTGTATACTGGAAAGAGAGGTGCTCCTTGCAGCAGATGAAAGGTCAGCAGTAGTTTGCTCTAAGTGGATGTTTAGAAAATACATACGTTGGTTAGGCAAAATTAAATATATTCCTGTTTGATAAACAAATAAATAAATCCCCAAACTTACAAGTTAGGTACAAAGAAGTAACTGCTGCAACAGAAAGAGAAAAAAAATGCTTGATTTATAGCCTTTCAGGGTAGCAGTAGCAGGAAAGAAAATGCAAGGAGCTTTTAACCTCTTATTTAACCCAGGAAACTATTAAAATGCAACTGTAATAAGAGAATGAGGGAAAAAAAAAAAAAAAGATTTATATCTAATCTTCCCCCCCCCCAATAAAATAAAAACAAACAAACAAAACAAACAAACAAAAACACCTATTGTAGCTTGCAGTTAATCATATGCTGCTCTCAGTATCATCCCTGACATAGGCAGTAGTCACAGAAGGAAATATAAAATATTGGAGTAGATTCACCATACTGAGAAAATCCTCCAAAGTTTTTAAATTTCTCATCATTTCTTTTCCCTCCAGATACTACACAGGATTTTACAAAATTAATTTACATGAAAATGTTTTCATTTCTATGAAATAGGAATTTCATTTCGTAACATTCAGAAAACCTAAATAAATGTACAGATAACAGTACCCCATGTTGCATAAGAAGCCCCTTAAAGAAAGAGTCTTCCCTAAAAGAAGGAAGGAAATACATTTCAGAATTACTTTTGCATCTGCTGCTGTATAAGAGAGAAGTGTCACTGGCAGAAGCAGACTTTAGATAAAATACCTTGTTATAAAATGTGCATCATATCCATTTAAAACAGGAAAAACTTAATAAATCCTACATTGAAAAAACACTATTATTCATTGAAAAGGAGCCATATGATCAGATGTGTAAAGATAATCTTGATGTGAATGCAGTGATATTCTAAGAGATAAACTGATTTCCTTCCACAGAAGGTCCATTAACCAGGTACAACAAAACCTGTAATTAATCTGAAAACAAGAATGTAAAATTTCCCAGCACCTCAACATTTCTAATGAAGGAAAATTTTCCTGCTGCTTTTCATCAGAAAAGAAAACTAATAAAGTTTTATTAAAATGTACAGTAACAGAACACATATGTTTAAAATACAGACTCTGTGCAGTGTAATGAGGTTTTGGCTCATAAAAGTGCTCAGACTTTCATTAAAGAGATCAATGAACCCAAAAGAAAATTAGTTTAGCAAAAATATATGCACAAGTCTTGCAGGAAACCATTTAAACAAAAATGTAGTTTGTAAGATTTCTATATGGACCAGGGCATCTTTCACAATAGGAACACAAATGAAAGAAACAACCATAGTTAAAAGACTAACAGCGACTAACGAAGCTGAGTTCTTTGTCAAAGGACAAAGGAGCAGCCCTGAAGTTAGCAATAAACTCTAAGAAAAACATTTGAGCAGACAGAGCAAACAGAACTGTTTGTGCAGCTTGAGGAAACATTTTGGCAAATGCAGCTTGAGGAAATGCATTGCTCAGTCCAAATGCTCAAATCACCAGGAGGTGATGGGTACAGTGGAGGGAGGCTATTGCTTCCACCTGGGAATGTCCTGTACAAAGTCAACACCTGAACTCTTCTACATACCTGTTTCTTTCAACACAGGTATCTGTTTCTAACTGGCTGTTACACCTACTGTACTGCTCCATAGCAAAATATATAGCCCATATCATAAAAAATAAAATAAAATAAAATAAAATAAAATAAATAAAATAAAATAAAATAAAATAAATAAAATAAAATAAATAGTAAAGAATCAAGTTTAAGACTCAAGTGTTGGTATTTGCTTCCAGTTGCAAGATATATAAAATGGCCTTTAAGTTTCTTAGGCAATAAACAGAACATTTAGTAATAAATATTACTAAGCAATAATAACAGCCACATTCTACCAGCTAGGAGTCCCTCTCAGACCAAAAATATGCTTTGCATCTTGACGACTGCAAATTTCTGAGGTCACTAAGTATCTCTATATTCTTCACACTAAGGAACTTCAGCTGTCCCCGGTCTGTTTTTCCTGCTCAGAAGTATCTGGCACTAACACAGAGGTCTTTGTTAGCTTCTAATACACTATTTGGAAATATGCAACCCAAAATTATTTACACACAGAAATTAGTTTATCAAATTGCTTCAGGATTTCATTGAGCTGGATTAATCTGCTTATTTGCATTTAATGGCCAAATGATGCTGATACAATTATACCTTTCCAAATACCTTGCTGGCATGCCAGCTTGTATACACAATTATCAAACAATTAGCAGTCTCCACAAGGAATAGCTCCTTGGAATGGCCTGATTACAGAAAAATAAATAAATAAAATAAATAAATAAATAAATAAAAATACACTGATAAAAAAAATGCAATGTCTGAAACAAAACATTGCTGGGGAAACCATCAAAACAAGAGCTTAATCTAATCTAAGTCAGAAAGTTAAGGAATTTACCAAGCAGCAAAAGAAAACACTGATTTTTCAGCCAGACCCCACTCTAACCTAGCTGTATGGCCCCTCTTTCAGAACTATGGGCACACTTTTAAAAGTTGAAACACTGAAACAAAAATATCCCGTGGCGTGTCATCATATGCTATAGTGTAAATGAGCATTTGTAATTCTCCAGGCTTGGTAAGTCTTACCTAGACCTAGAAAAGGTAGGACAAACAGCTTGAATGCTCGTACACCCATCAGTAAAAGCTACAAATACAATTGATTTGTTTCCTGGTCATAGCACGATTTAAGAGACACGTACCCATAGCCATCCAATACAATGGGAGCTGACATCAGACAGATAGCAGTATTTTTTTTAGAAAAAAAAAATGACTCCTATGCAAATTGTTTACATAATGGTTATACCAGTAGCTTAAGGGATAACATACCCTAAGTGGAGAGTTTTCAGTCTAGAAGAACCCAAACATGAGGCTTTGGAATTTCTGTGCTGAGGTTTCCAGGCCTGGTGGTGTACAGCAAGCTCCCAGCTAGCATTAGGCAGGCAGACCTCAGCCTAGAGGAACTGAGGATGAACTACATGCAGAGAATCACCAACCAAGTCCCTGATCTGAACCAGGCCTGCATGCATATAGTCTTCAGCTGGATACGCTCCACTAAGCCGCTCTGCTGGCCTACTGCCCTTTCTGCATAAAGCAAGCTGGCCCTGTTCCCTCTGTCACAAACAGCAGCATAAAGAACGCTGGCCCTCAGTCACCTGCTCCTGCCTCTCTGCAAACTGAATACTCATTCCATGGTAAGGGGGAGGTGAGGAACAGGGGAATTGAGGCCCAGGGGCACCAGCTTCAGTGGGGCATCTGGAAATGAAGATGAGTAAGAGGGGAGAGAGAAAAACCAAGAGGCACTACAGAGTAGAGAGACTACAAAAAGTACAAAAAGGTACAGGCAAATAAAGCAGTATTAGCCTGGGTCGTTATGGCCAGCAACACTCTCTGCCCAGGCATCCTGGATCCACAGCCAGATGAATTACCAGTCAATCACCTGCTGCCTGGAAAAGGGAGCTTGCAGCAGCTGACTAGGAGTGACTACTTATCAGTATTAACTGTATATTCCTAAAAAGTTTCAACCCAAAAAACAGGACAGCCATTGTTGTCCATTAAACAAGGATGATATCCACCTATGGAAAGGGAAAACCCAGAAATAATTCAATATTAGCAGGTTTCACCTTAAAGTGATAACAGAAGTATTCACTTTAAGTAACAAGAATAAGAGGACTTCAACTAGAAGAATGGATACATGTGAAGATGTATACATAAGCAAGTAAGTGTACTTCTGACTAGTACCAGATATTACAACTGCTTATGAGGGCAGATGACTGGACTTTAGGACTTCAAAAACCCTTCCAGTCCTCCCTTCCGCAAGAGTCAGGGTCATGTGAAGGCCTGCCTTTCTCCCAAGTTAATAAGGACTCTCTCTGCCTACAAGGAAGCTAGATTTCTCCATAAATTGTGCATTAAATGCTCCATGTATTAATTTATTCCTAAAAAATGTTATACAATCAGTAAACCAATTTTTCCAGTTGTCTTTCCCAACTCTCTCCCTCCCCCCCCCCCACCCACACACACAGTAAAGGGTTAAACTGACTGCCAAAGTACTTGCCTTGGGATTCCTCAGAGAGCATAATACAATATATTCTTTAATATTATAAGCATTTTAAAAATATCAATTAGTTGTTAAAAGACTACATTTTTCCAGGAATTTTAGGAAAAATCTAATTATAGAGTTTTTAGACTAAGTTACCCTTAATTCCTCAAATTGAAAGATAATCTTTCTTAGCTTTGTATGCACTAATGAAAGTAATTTAGATTTTTCTAACAGCATGTACCTCTACAGCAATGTATACCATACAAGCAATGGCATTTCCAACAGATTACAGAATTTTTTCTAGAGATGAGTATGTCAAACCTAACAAAACGTTGAATTTAACACCCAATAGAGAACAATAAAAGGCTTAAATTACAAATGAACGTATTCATAACGGTAGAACAATATCCTAGAGATCAATAATATAACAGATTCTTTGCTTATTCTACTGATTAAGAGCACAGGCAGCTGTTAATCCAAGTTTAGAGCAAAGTTTTAGTATGTTCTAAACCAGAAAAGGATATGAAAAAAGTGGAACTGAGACAGAGAATTATTATATATATAATGTTTTGTGGGAAATTGATTTTGAGGAGCAGAGTTCCATAAATTTTCTACATTGCTGGCAGAGACATTATTCCACTCTTCATACACAGAATAGCTGGATAAAGCAGTCAGGGGAATGCTATAGTTTGAGATATATCCCAAAAATAACAATATGTACTCACAGCTGAACCACCATAGTGTTCAAGCAGGCAAGTGCAAGCAGGCAAGGAGAGTCAAGACATACAATTTTTTTGAATTTTATTACAAGGAGAAGCTACTAAAAATAGTTTCTGAATGCATCTGAGTAACAATGAGGTGTAACATTACATTTTATATACCCTAGCATTCCTGTATTTAAATGTTTGTATACAGCTAGCAGTCTTGGGTTCTGAGTCTTATGCACCATGAGTACCTTTGTCTATATTTGTCATTATTCTTCTAGTCTGATCTGTATGTTATGCTTGAGCAGCAAAGCATGGTCAAGAACTGGTTTGGCTTGAGTGATCCAAAACCAGAGAATAAGTACATTGAGCATGAAATCTAAAAATACAAGGGAACTTATAATCTATGAGGAAAAAAAGAGGTTATACATTGTCCATGCTGCAAGACAAAGAGATTAATAAATAAATAAATAAATAAATGCCTGTAACAACTGGAATACATGATGGAAAACAGAGCATGTTTTTTTTACTCTTTTTTCTGTCCAGGAAAAGGAGGAAAATTCAGGTATTACCCTCTGTGACTTTCATGCCATGCAGCCTACAAGTTTTCTTATGATACTTCATTAGGGCCTGCCCCACCACCACTGAATACAGCACACTGTTTTTCTGGAAAAACAGGAAAAAAATATTAAAACAAGCAAACAAACAAGCAAACAAACAAAAACATGTATATATCCCTGTCAGTTGCCAACTTCACAAGTTCTGATTGCAAAAATATGAAACCGTCTGGACAAAAGGGAAAAAAAAAATGATTCTGCAGAGGAGCATTAACATCCTTTCACACTTGTGTGTTTACATTTATCTTTTCCAGTTTCCCTTCAGAGTCTTTAATAAATAATATTTCACCAAGTAGACTTCCAAGATTCAGCTGCGTGCTAGTAAGAATCTATGCCTACCCTTAGCACTTCCTAGAGAGATTGGAAAGATTGATATGGACACCTTATAAAGTAGAAGAATATATAGTATGTGATAAATTAAGACTATTATATAACCACATCAAATCTTGGAATATAAATTATGGATTTTACTATGGATCACAGATACAACATCACCTTTTTTCAGTTTCTTCTCAAATACAGTCCTAGTCTGTAAACATTTTTTCAGATTAATTATATGCCTTATAATTCAGGTGTGGTTCATGTTGAAGATGGTTCAGTATAAGTATGGAGCCAGATTCACATGGAAAATCACTGCAGTTAGCCCTCCTGCAATAAAACATTCCTCTTACACATCACTTTTTCCCCACTCTCTTTGATTCATTATGAACTATAGAATCTCAGCCTGAAGCAATGTCATTGCCTTATTCTTACCAAAAGTTCTGTGATGTATCATCAGTTTTCTGCACCTATGCGAGGAGTGTGAATGAGCAGAGCCTGCACATTCTTGGATTAATCAATGCACAAGATCACTTTCTTGCATTCTTGAGCTGGCAATTGGGTATATTCATTTATGATCACTGCACATCCAGTGACAGTGCAGCATGCATTAAAGTGTATTTTCAATTAAGGCTCAGTGAACAATTAACAACCTTGCAATGATACTACAGTTCAGTAATTCATGCAGTTTCAAACACCTCAAACCATCTGTAGTCAGATACATTAACACTTTAGTGTTAAATGTGTTCTTATCAGCAGTTAGTTAGTCACATGATAAATCTGAGCAGTGAACTCGACAGTTTAGAAACAGAGTCAAAAGAAGCATTGTGCAATTTTTATTTCAACACATTTCTCTAATTGCTAATTGGACCTTTCTGGACCATGAAGATAATTAGGTTATTTTTTCCTCTCATTTTGTGATATCTCCACTTTCACATACACTGTGCCTGGGAGAACACAATGTTCCAGCTGAGGGAAAAATACACTGAAGTATGGTAATTAGAGAAAACAGCAATACCAAGTTGTGACCTACATCATGGACATTAACACGTACTCGGTGAAGAGATCCCACTGGAAACAACCTATTAATGACTGTACAAGAAGTGCCTTAAATTATTCTGCTTCTTTAAAAGGTGCAAGCTACAGAGCAGGGTAAAGTGCTTGCTGGCAAACAAAATGGAATCTGCAGACAGGTCCCCACCCAAAACTCATATCAAGTTTAACACTTACAATTTTAATGTCTATACACAGATAGCATACAAGAGAAAAGCTGTTCCAGGTATAGACACTGTGTTTGGTTGAGAAAGTGCTGCTTCTTGTTTCCTAAAGGTGAGGAAAATACTTTTCGCCATATGATTGAGGTAATGATACCTGTATATATTTTAAGAAAAATATATTTTTCAAAGACATGATCATATTGCTTAAGAATTAGAGTATTGGACTATTATTTGTGAGACTGTTTATTCCTGATCCTCCTTTGGTTTATGATTTCTTTCATAACTCTTCATCATTCTGTAATTTTTTTAATTATTATTATTATTTTTTTTCCCAAAGCTAAAATAAGAAGGATGGTACAGTTATGGAGTTCCTCAACTGAAAAGAAGTTCAGTTTCATATATCTTATTCTCATACATGGAAATCTCAACACACTGCTATAATGTCCAAGGACAGCAGTCTGGTGCTCAAGAACAGTATGCTGATATCCTGCATATCCCACAAATGTAGAGAGTAGGTAGGACTCCCGGACTGAGTAGAAACCTCTCTAGATTTTGTTTTTCTCATACGAAAGTCAGGAAGCAATTAATTGTTGCTTCTTTTCAGTAGCGAAATATATATATATACATTTTTTTTTTTCAATATTAGTCAGCTAAAATGCTTCTCCAGTCTGGGACTGGTGCAGCCAAGAAAGGGGGGGTGCACTAAAAGAGTTCAATTTCACACAAGAAGAATCTATCTTCAGCAGGAATGTTACAGACTAATTTTGCATAAAAATATAATCAGGGAGAATCTTCAGCAGTTTAGTATTGAGACTGAATATGTTAATGGTGGAATGAAAAATGATATTTGTCTGGTCTTATGCCATGAGAAGATCAAAGGGTTGTATCTGTATTTGTTATGCCTAATCCCAGAACTTAAAGTCACACCCATAGATGCATGCTCACCTCCTAACAGACACTCAGAGATGAGGAGGAAAAGCCCTATATAAGAAAATACAGACATTCAAATTTCTGCTGAAAAGAGAACTGAAGTCCTTTTCAGTTCTCAGAAATTAATTTGGACTTGGAAATTTATTCCTGCTGTACCACTCTTACCAGGAATTTTTTACTCGGTAACTGCAGCTTTACCTAAAAATTAACAACATAATAATAGTAGTAGTAGCAGCAGCAGTTTCAGTTGAGTTTTTGAAAAAACATGTATAAAAAAGCCATGAAGAAGAAAGTGGTTTAATACTGACGTTTAACCTTGTTAATTTTCCATCCCCATAATTTTCTTCCTGGTTATATTGAATCTTTACAAATTATTTAAGAAACTTGGGTGCCCTATCAGTCCTTAAAAATGTATACTCAGTCTTCCATCAGCCAGAGGATGCTCCACTAAGAGATTTTCTAACAGAAAATCTGCAGAATACAATCCACTAGTGTTTTATCTCCTTGCAAAGCTCTCACGTACATCCTCCATAGCTCACGGGTGTTGCATCATTCCTTTACATGTGGTTTCAGAGCTGAGTAATAAGAACAACAGTCAGTGAAGGGGTTTGACTGAGAAGATCTACCAGATCTACACCACCAGTGGCAGCCCTAAATTCAGTGGGAATGCTTGTAAGGAAAAAAGTACCCAAAATTGGATTGAGCGTAGCAATGTAGTGCCTAGGTGGTACATACATGATTTTATGTTCTAGAGATTTCCTTAAGGAGATTTCATGAAAAAAAAAAAAATCATATTCATCCATTAGGGTGGAAGAGGATAGACATATACCTAATAAAAAGGCAAACAGACTGTTAGATAAACGTGCTTTCTACAATTATTTTTCAAAGCATCAAAGAGCTTTAACAGTTTTAACAAAGCAAATGCATTGTAGAAACAACACTTCATAGAAAAATAATTTTAAAAAAATAATTAGAATGTCATATGATAGCTCTCCCAAGTCACACATTTCTGATATTACATGACACTGATACCAGCTGGAAGACAAATGTGGCAATTTAATATGAAGAAATGTCTTAATAATTAACAAATAACATATTTTTTACAGTCTATCAGGAACAGCAATGTCAGATTTATTTCACAGTTTTTCTTCCTTAGTAACTTGTTTTAACATCTATAGTCCCTTTAACCTGAGTCAGCCTGTATCTGTAGAGACAAAAGATAATAAAAAAATAATAATCTGGGAACATAATAAGGATTTCATTCAGGTTTCCCTGTCAACTTCCAAGAAGTTTCAGGCAAATGTGCCTCAAACATAACACTCTAATGGTCTGTATATGTATATTATTTCAAATATTTATACTCTGTGAAACAACTGGTAGAAAAGAATGACCAAAGCAAAAAGTGCCTAGCAAACCATGACTGGAGCTTTCAATCAAAAAAAAAAAAAAAAAAAGCATCAATAAAAATTCTATTATTGTAGCTCTTACTGATACAAGATATTCAGTTGTCTAACACCACTCTCATTGGTACAATTTTCCAGGCTGTACGGGCACCCCCAGGTAATAGATAGGAAGTAGATATTGTGGGATTTCCAGCTGTGCTTAAGTAGTCTTACTGAAAACGTTTTAAATCTACAAAAGCTTCCTTTCATTTTTAGGCACTTAAATACTTTTAAGAACTGCACATGGCCCCAGTTTTAGCTGATCTCCAATTTAAGTCAAATCCACATACGTTGCATTCTGTAGTGTTTGGTATTAGCACTACTTAACTAATAGGACAGTGCACTCAGTAAGGCTTTACATCCAGAACACAGGGTAAATCATTTCCAAACCCCAACTGGAAGACACTTGGGAAATGACAGGGGAGGAATTTAATTGTGCGGTGATAGGCCCTGTAGAAAATCCATAGACTGATAAAAAGAGCAAGCCTAATTAGCAGGAATAGGTAAGACTGATAGAAAGAACAAGCCTAATTAGCAGGAATAAGTGATGACACAGGTCTAGGCAGCTACTAGAATTAGAGCAAGATAGGTACAGTTAACTGTTTTGTATTTACATAGCTCATACACACCCTGTACAGACTTGGTGGTTACTTCCTTAATGTTTAAATTAAAATGTAAAGCATTTAACTTTAAGCATAAAGCATAAGTCAGGGCAATTAACTAAGAAACAAGAAATATTTGGTGCTGTTGTTTGCAGGGCTCTCAACCCTCCAGTGAGAGACACTTCAAAAGACTGAGACAGATATTTTGAAAACCTCACGGAAAATATTTGACAATGAGATACTGATTTTTATCAGCATTTTAATACACTATATTCACTGTATCAAAATGGGGAAGAAATCTGTTTTCATGTCAAATTCTGATTCAGTTCTTTTAAAAATGTTTGCAATTAGGCCAGAGAAGCATAATGATATTTCTATTTTCAAGAACTAAAATGCACTATACTTATCAGCTTTGGTGCTTTAAATGAAATATTGACAAGAAAAATTTGAGAAAAATGGAGAAAAATGGAGAAAAATTATTTGTTACCCATCTGCCGCTCAAAATATCAAGAGTGAGTAATGCCATTTTGTGATCTTTCCTGATATGTGAGTGCCATCATATATTGTTTATTTTTGCTTTGTGTTAGCATTAAGAAAGAACAGTCAAAACCATAAAGGTCAAGCTGTTCCTTTTTGTTTGTCAAACTCTTAATCCTCTTCCAAGGGACATGGATTTTGGGAGACGTGGATGACAGAAGTTTTAAGAGACTTGAAAACCAGTTCTCACACATGGAAAAGCTTTCAGAGGATAGAAAGTGTAATAGCCATAAGACAACAAAGTCATTTTTTGCAAACTATTAAGGATTTCTATAATGATATATTTGTTATTAGGTGTTGCTGTGTTAAGTAAGGATCACTATCACAATGCAAACCAGTTAGCCACATTAATAAACTGCTGGATTAGGTTTATTTGAAGAGTCTACAAATTTGCCCTGCTTAGAGAAATGGTCCTTTTACATTTCCACAGGAACACAACTTTGCATTAACTCAAATGATAGCTTATGGTTGCTTCTGTTTGGAATCCAAGGGTAAAATTACAGTACCATAATAATGACTGTGTGTGATCCATCTGGTTATTACAGGGGCAGTGTAGTCTATATATGATAAGATTATATTATACCTACTACATATAGTTGAAATTCATTAAAGGATTGTGGCCCACCTTTATGAAGAAAACTCAACAAGCCCTTTGCAGGCAGGAATTGCAAAGGAAATTGTTTTACATTTACTTTCAAACTGGACTATTTATGAGAGCATTGCTGAAAAACTCCACCTGCCTGTGTGATTGCTGATATAAAGCTTAGCCAAAGAAGAATCTTCTCCTGATGTTTGGTCATTGTTTTCTTGGAGTAACAAAAGTCTGTCCACAGTGGTAGATTGACTTTTCAATTAAATGTTACTTACTAGAAGCCACTTGCAACTTAGAGTGATTAAGGCAGATGCCACTGAGTTGGAAAGGCTAGCTGTAACTTTCCCAGAAACTCAGGACATGTCTATTGATTACACAACTCCACAAGTTATCCATATTATTGTATTTTGTGGGTAAATACACATTTATCTACAAGACAGCATTAGAAAAGCTAGTTATTGCTAGCAGCAAAGATGTTTAATGACAGAAGAGTTTGACTTGTGTAGACTCAGCATTACATATTCATTTGCAGATGTTAATGATGTGGAAAATTAAAAAAGACAACAGCATGTGGGACTTGCTAATTCCAAGAACTCAAGTAACTTATTTAACTTGTCTAGGTCTGAGATTTTCTTGGCCAAAGATCACCATGATCCTGAATTAAATCAAGCAAAGTGTGAAAGTGTAAATTATTGAATTTTGCTTTTACTTGGGGCTATATGAGCCTTCTGTGAAGATATACAAGTTAATTATTTTTATCCAGTTAGAACAATATTGTTAATGAGATGTAAACAGACTGGAGAAGTGACACACAGCTGAAGTTAGTGTCAGATTCCCTGCTGGTAGTGCTATTTAAACTCTTCTTGAGTATAAAACAACAAATAAATACATATCAGTTAAGAAGTCAAATTACAGTTTTCCTCAGCCTGCTTCACATAAAAAATGTTTGCCATAAAGTCCTAAACTACATATTAAAAATAGCAACAAATCTGTGTTAACTGGGTACCTGCAACAAAAGAAATTATATGTATATTTGCATCTTGGTCCTATGTTCACTTTCAACATAATTTATAGAACTAATTTATGAAATTGAGGCCTTGGCTGAGCAGTTATTAGCTCAGTGAGATGAGAGGCACACACTCTGTCACTAGTTAAGTGGCTGAGAAAGTAGTACCATACACAGCCCTATGCTCCAGATTCTGAGTTCCAGTCCTGAGCCCAACACAAAATCGAGACAAGTCAAGAAAATTACATTTAACCACTCTCATGGACTCAGCTGCTTTATTTCAAGGCAGCTGAAAGGGGCTAGTGAAAAAAGTTATGTTTTACAGGTAGGATGAGCACGGCTATCAGTAGACAACGCCTTCATTCTTAAAAGCATATTATCTTCCATCATAAATAAAAGAGGAAAAAAAAAAAAGTATAACAAATCCTAATCCATTTATAGCTTATTCATGTTATCCCATGAAGCTAAAAATGAAGAAAGTTTTTATCTGGTCATATTCCATAAGATAAGTAAAATAAATGTCAGAAATTGGGGGGGTGGGGGAGGGAAGACCACACTTAACAAAATCAATACATTTTGCAGAATGAAAAAAATCTTTGTTAGCCACTAATCATTAATCAGTCAATTATTTTCCAAAGACGTTGTAAATCTATTATTTCCTGTGTAAGAAGTGGGAGTGTCTGGTGGTATAGTATCTATTGTTTTACACTCTTGTATTATTATTATTTTTTTTGTATGTTTGTGGTTTGTGTTTTTTTTTGTTTGTTTGCTTGTTTTTCCAAATGTATGTAGGTCATATGCAGCTCAGCAGTTGCTATTGGTGTAGGCACTGGGTCACAAGAACAGAACTGAAGGAGCTAAACAGGATCCAAAAAGTTACATTCACTCTTTATGTACATATTCATTTTTTAATATTTTTTTCATTTAAAAAAAATAATAAAGAAAGAAGAAATGTATGTGATTTTTTCCAGAGTCACTGTAGTCTTTCAAGTCCTACATAAGTGACACAGTTGCTATTTTTTGTCTTCCAAGCAATTGTGATCTCAATGGAAGTGACAGTAAGAGATGCTCCCACTGGGACTGTGTCTCAGGAAATAGAGCTTTAATGGAACAAATTCAACACACCTTTGACACAATGAAAACACTATTAACAGTAACTAAACTGTTCATAAAAAAAAGTTTATTTTCAAACATTAAATCCTTGGTATTTACAATTTTAAAGAAAGAAAATAACACCTGTAATACTTTAAATTGACATTGTGTTCCCCTCCATGAAGCCTTGGAAGATACAATGTGACTTCAATGACACAGCTCCTATTTTGTCTCTTCTAAGCAATCTTGATCTCAGTGGAAGTGACAGTAGGAAGAGCTCTCACTGAAATCACATCTCTGAGGATGGAGATTTCATGGAACTGGTGAAAAATGCTACTAAGGGTAACTCAAGCATATTCGTAGCAGTGGCTGCTTTTCAAAGGTAAAGTCTTCAATAGCTGCAACTTCAAAACAAGGATGACAAATAGCACAGCTAGAACACAGCCCTAACAAATTTTGCAAAATCACGGGTGAGCAAATAGGCTCGCCATCAGTAAGCTCATTTCATATTTTCACGGGAAAAAATATTTGGAAAATATTTCCAAAACTCAATGAAGAAGAACAAAAAAAATCATTCCATTCCTAGTCCTTTTACCTGTTGCAGGACAGGTTTCAATAAACTACCTCTAATAAAAAGAAAATGTTTTTACTTTAACTTCAGAAAACAGAGGCAAAAATGTTGCAAAATGCAGCAGATGTGAGGCAGAGCCACAGAATAACAACTTGTAACTGCCTGAATCAACCACCAAGATCACACTCTGTGGTCTTAACCTCCTAGTTCAAAGATTGCTTCATGCAACCAACATAAGGGGAATGAGGGGGGAAGGACAAGACAGGCAGTAGCATTCATTTTTGTTCGTTTTATTTCCTGCAGATAAACTGTTTAAAAGCTTAAGCAGCAATCAGCTAATGATTTTTACTGCACAGGCAGTAATGGAAATTCTGTCATGCTTATAAGAGCATCCTGAAGGATTTTCATGAAAAGATCAAAAAAAAATTGTAGTCCACAACATTATTTCTGCTGTCAAATCTCAAAATTCTGACTCAAATTTCTGTCAAATATCAACAATCTACAAACTCTTGACAGTAAACTGTATTCCTGTAATAATGTAATAATCTGGGACAACTGTCAAACAACCTTTTTCTCCCTTACTAGATGCATAAAATTTGGAATCATTTGATGAAACTTTAAACAAAATAATAATTTAAAAACTCAAGATTACTGTCAATAAAGATGAATTCAAATAATTTCAATCTGAAATGTTACAACTCAAAAACATAAAAACATCTGAAAAATACATATTAAATTAGAACTGTCAGGCAAACTTACATGGCTATTTTCACAACCCATCCTCATTCTACAATACGTGAATTTACATAAATCAGTGTGTCATATTTCTTGGGAATAAATAAATAAATAAACAAACAAACAAAAGCAATTTAACAGAAATGACATGATGTATGTTACAGACATTTTTTAGAATTATGAGTGGAACCAATCTAACTGCATTAACAATAATAAAACAAAACTAGTAAAAATTGAGTACTTAAAAAACTGTCATTACCAGCATGCAAGTAATAACTCAGAAAACAAAAGCTTACTCTCTTAAAAAAAAAAAAAAAAAAAAAAAAAAAGAGAGAGAAAAAGAGTTAACTTGACTTTTATGTGAATGGTATTTCGTGCAGAGTAATAAACATGTATTTTCTTGAGCATTTGAGACTGACAGAAGCAGCAAAGGTTCTCAGTGGCATCTCTTCAGTATTAGTTATCAAATAAGTATGAAGAGCAAGAAAAAAAATGCTGATGACAGAAAGATAATAGACAGTAGTTATTGTTACTGATTTTCTGATTTTTATATTCATTGAAAATGATTACTGTTCTCATGTGTGAGTGACATTTCTAATCTCCAATAACTCACACTATTTGCTTTCAGTTAAACAAACAAAAAAACAACAATAATACAAAACAACAAACAAAATAAAAACAAAACCAATCAAACACACAAAACCAGGTTCCAAACAGGAAAGGATCAGGGAATTAAATCCCTTGCCCTTAACCCTTCCAAATGCACTTAAATGCAGATCTGATAGGAACAGATGTGTTGCTACATAGGACTGTATGATGATCTTCTAAACTCTAAGGCCAGGAAGACAGTGGGGCACTCGCGGATGTTGCTCTGCTCTCAGCCTGACTGCACACAGCCCCAGCAGGCAGTTCTTATGAAAAGGCTTGGTTCACTGCACTCACCCTTTCCTCGTCACTTCCCTTCCCATTTTCTGACATGCTGATTGCTAGAATGATAATCAAGATCTTCATATTTTTCCATGTGTAAAATTCCTTGGTATATCATTTTCAAAAGGAGGCTTCAGAGTGATTGCTTATTTCATCAGCAGCCTTCATGTCTGAAACTCTGTACACACAAAAAAAATCATGTATTTGTACAGATCAAAAAAGCTTGCATCAATTGAGCAGTAAAGGCACTCTCTGTACTGTATACTACAGCATCATGGTTTGAAGTCCACAAAAGACCTGTTTTATGTTCGTTGTTGTAGAGTACTGAGGGGGAATTCATTGTTCTCTACTTTTTCATGCAAAGGTTTGATAGAAAAAACTGTAAAAATACAGTTTGCAGAGTACTGAAAAGTTTTATTGCCAACAGATCTGAAACAAAGATGAGTTCATATTTGCATTTCTTTTTCCTTACCTTTAAACCTCCTTCTACCCTATTTACTAAAATGCATTTTTGCATTTACATTTGACAATTGTCTTTTGGTACTGTCTAGTAACTGATTTTATGAATAAAAACAAATAGTGTGCTAGGAAGGATTTCATTAATATATATCATTACAAGTTTTGTTAATATATTTCAAAGTCTTTACCTAGTTTTTACTTTTTGACCATGAAGGGAGGGGAACAGGGGGTGGAAGCTGTACATGCACAGCAAGCATTTAGTACCTCCAAAAATGGTTGCAAGGTATTCTGCATATGAACAAATTATCAGGCTCATGATCAGCAATGAAGCAGACAAAACCTACTGAAGTCATACTCTAACTCATTAGTCTTAAGGAATAAATAAATAAATAAATAAAATCTTTCGTGACTTTTTCACTCAATGTAGAGGATAATATTTCTTTTGCTTGCCACAGGCTAAAGTTGTTTCCAACAAAGCAAAGTGGCCCTGAGGGTCTGTCCGTCATTAAACAGATTGACACCTCACTCGGGACTAGATCCAACAAAGCATTCAGCAGCTGTTAAACTTCAAATGTAATCTTAAATATTTGTCATACTGAGCCATGTGCAAATATTCCTAATAAAGTCAATAGAGCTGGTAGGCAAGTAAGGAATTACCTACCCATTAGACTCAGAAGTATCAGAAACTGGCCAAGAAGCATTTCATGTTAAATAAACATTTTTTCACTAACTCTTTAACGTAATTTAGAAAATGTTTCCCAGTATTACCAGTGAAGAAGAAAGTTACTGAGGCCTAGGAGAAATAAATCAGAAAGTACTTAACTTCTCTTTCTGACTTCCATACCAAGCACTGCACCACAAGATTACCTTAAATGAAATTCCAGCTATCCTTGCTACCAGTGTAGACGCACCGTGTGAGCTTTATCCACAGCAAAGAGCCTCCCTCAGAGTCTGGCAGCCATGAATTTTTGTGTGCTCCTGTCTTTCAAATCAGATTGGTTTATCTATGCTTTTATTGCATCTCACATGTATATACACACATTCTACTGCTGGTGGTTTATTGCAATTTATGAAATTTCTTTACCCTGATGGGCTGGCTGATGCATTTTCTACTGATAGCAAGTTTCATCCATCATTCCTTATTTATCTCTGGGAGAGAAAGTAATAGTGATGGGGTCCTTGAAAAAAAAAAAGTTTGTGACGTGACTAAAGCTTCAATGTAACTAATAATGAGATGATATAATAGGCTTTTGCTTAGGAGTATGAGACCTGTCATAATGTGGGCTGGAAAGAAAGCTCTATTAAATAGCTTGCCAATGGTACAATATTGGTTGAGCTGATTATTTATCCTGCAGGAGTTATAAATCAACAGCACATGCCCAGATTCATAAAGTTCAAGGCTTTTTCTTTAAAGATGGATTATAGAAAAGCTTTTTGTTGCTGTTGAGTTTTAATTCATTATTTAATCATTTGATTTAACATTAATTCCTTATTATCAAGGACTGAGGAATTCCAAATCATTGTCTTTTGCATTGCAACCTGTACAGTCACATAAACAAAAAGATAGATCAGAAACACAAACAGAAATTGTGGCTATCCTCAGAGAATATCACAGAGAATAATATCTAGACACAATATACGCCATTTTAGTTGACTGCAGAAATTAACTGTAGTTTAAAAATTTCCTATGACATTTTTCATGATGAGTGTTTCAAAAGGCATATTGGGTTTCTATTTTACATACATGCAAGTGTTCACCTTTTGCTAACAATGAAAAATAACTTCAAAATAATGCAAGATTAATTATCAACGAATGAATCACATGGAATGGCATGCATAAAACAGTATTTTCTGGGATATCAGAATCTTATTCTGAATGCAAGGAAAAACATTGAAATGGACTGTCCCTGCAGCATGACACTGATTCTTCAGAACAATCTCAGCCTTCAAAAAGTTGACTACGAATAAAAATGTTTCTTCAAATCTACTTAAACAAATAAACAAACAAAGAGGTAAAACTTTGAAAAGCCTCAAACAAAGCAATGATCACAATCAGGTCTATAAAACATGAAAGAGAACAAACTAATTAAGATGTAACTAAATTACTTTTTTGATATTAGGCCAACATTTAGCCCCTGCCTTGGGGGACTGACCTATTCTGACTTCATGTTTCAGGTTAATCAGTAACCTGCAGGCAAAAGAATGCAGAATGTAGATATAGGCTCAATTCCAATCTTTCCTAATACTGAAAGTTGTAATTTCTTAAAATCCCATTTGGAGCAATCACAATTATATAATGTCTCTCTTGAGACAGGACTTGTTGATTTAATTGCACTGTTAATATTAGTCAGCTGGTCCAGAACTGATGAATTCATATAATTTCCTGTATAATGTTATATTTATTCATTAGTAATTCATACAGAGCTTTGCCTGTGTAAGATGCTGTCTTTCAATTTAAAGAGTTCTGTCTCCTTCTTGATGTTTTGCCTGTTCACCACTTCTCTTATCCTCTTAAATGAATTCTAATTGAATTTGTTTACATAAATAAATTTAGGTTATTAATTTAAATGTCCTTTAAAAAGATCAGATATAGCTTAAATGTGTTCTTCTGTTCTATTGCACTAAAATAAACAAAGCTTTTCTAGTTCCATAATAATCTTTCCACACTTACCTTATAGCATTTTCCTGAATCTCAGTTTCAATGTATCTTCCTTCATCATGACGAACAGGAAATGAACTAAATTTTTGCAGTTAAAGCAAGAGTATTACTTAGACAATGACACTACTGCTTTCCTGCCACCCTGGTGAACTCACACTGCTTGGAAGTCCATGGCACAGTCCATGACTGTGTGAGCTTGAATGAGCACAACCAAGTATGTAACAAGGTGAACTTTTAATAGAGCAATATTGACAATACTGAACATTAGAAAAAAAGAGTTTGAAGTGAAAAAGAGTTATAACTGCATGGTTGCTCTCTGTATATGGAGAACATCTTACAAACAAAGGAAGAAAAAGCTACTTATGTTTAAGGAAATGTTCCAAACAAAAAGTGCAAACAATTTCTAAAGAGAAATTATCTTATTTTTGACTTTTCTTTTTCTGCAATCACCTTCAATTCTGCTTCAATCTGTATCATGAAGGACATGTATGAGTATGTTTGTAACTATTTGTCATTGTCTACAGATTCTCAGAAAATGTTTCTGTTTAATGTAAGCATTGCACCTTTGTGTAAAGGCATGATACTGTCTAGTTCTGAGAATTGAGAACTATTTTTGTTTTTATTTTATTCAAAACCACACAATCAGGTGTGGGTTGTTTTTTTTTTTGTTTGTTTTTTTGTATTTTTTGTTTGTTTGCTTTTATGTTTGTTTCTGTCTTTTCCTTCCAGCATAGCAAGTAATTCTGATTTTTGTTTTGCAAACTAAGGTTTCTGCATCATTATACCCTTTTCCTGCCAAAACTTCCACACTCTCCTGCTTTGAACCAACCCATCTCTTCTGAACCCAACTTCACAGAGTTTTTTAGGGTTTTTTAGTTATTTAAGGTCTTCTGTTCCATGATAAAATCAGATTAGAAATTCAATGAGTCTGAATGACACCTGACTTATTCTTACTCCTTTGTTTCTTGCGTAAGTTTCTCCCTTATTTTGACTTCTCCTTCAAAACTGCCTTGCTTTTTACTCCAAGAATGCATTATTCTTTATGTCTTGAAGAATGGCCTGATTTGTTTTCCAAATTTAATATAAACTGTAAAATTATCTAAGGTGTTATTCAAATCACTATTTTAAAATCATTGTTCTTATTTTAATATTTACAAAGTATCTGCTCAACCTGGGATTGCAATAAAAATCTAAAATCACACATCTTGTTGGTAATTTATTTTTTCCTGTTTGTTTCAAAACCTTTTACTTTTCTATTTCTTTCCTTCCCTCTCCCCCCACTTAATTGCTACTACTATGAGTTCTTCTTACATGGTTAAAAGCTACCCTTACACAACAGGTTTGTAGCCCTGGAGCTTAAGAGACCAGCAGCTGAGGAAGAGGTAGAAAGTCTACCCAGGAAGATGCCTAGGGTGAAGAAGTCAACTCCACGCCTCAAGACTGCCTCCACCAAGAAAGAAGAGTGATTGCTGTGGGCGACTCCCTTCTTCGGGAACAGAGGGCCCTATTTGATGGCCTGACCTTACCCGTAGGGAAGTCTGCTGCCTCCCTGGGGCCAGGGTCAGGGACATTGCCAGAAAGCTTCCCAACCTGTTTCATCCCTCTGATTATTATCCTCTTTTAATAGTCCAGGCTGGCAGTGATAACACTGAAGAGAGAAGCCTGAAGACCATCAAATGGGACTTTAGGGGACTGGGAGGGCGGGCCATTCAGGAGGACTATAAGGAGATTGCAAGGCTGTGCAGGGACAAAATCAGAAAGGCCAAAGCTCATCTGGAGCTCAATCTGGCTACTGCCGTTAAAGATAACAAAAAATCTTTTTACAAATACATCTATGCAAAACGGAGGACTAAGGAGAATCTCCATCCTTTACTAGATGCAGGGGGAAACCTTGTTACAAAAGATGAGGAAAAGGCGAAGGTGCTCAATGCCTTCTTTGCCTCAGTCTTTAGCAGCAATACTGGTTGTTCTCTGGATACTCAGTACCCTGAGCTGGTGGAAGGGGATGGGGAGCAGAATGTAGCCTTCACTATCCATGAGGAAATGGTTGGTGACCTGCTACGGCACTTGGATTTGCACAAGTCGATGGGGCCAGATGGGATCCACCCAAGGACACTGAGAGAACTGGCAGAGGAACTGGCCAAGCCACTATCCATCATTTATCAGAAGTCCTGGTTATCGGGGGAGGTCCCAGTTGACTGGCGGCTAGCAAACGTGACGCCCATCTACAAGAAGGGCCGGAGGGCAGACGCGGGAAACTACAGGCCTGTCAGTTTGACCTCAGTGCCAAGGAAGATCATGGAGCAGATTATCTTGAGTGTCATCACACAGCACTTGCAGGGCAAGCAGGCGATCAGGCCCAATAGGCATGGGTTTATGAAAGGCAGATCCTGCTTGACGAACCTGATCTCCTTCTATGACAAAGTGACGCGCTGGGTGGATGAGGGAAAGGCTGTGGATGTGGTCTACCTTGACTTCAGCAAGGCGTTTGACACTGTTTCCCACAGCATTCTGCTCTTGGCTTGGACTGGCGCACACTTTGTTGGGTTAAAAACTGGCTGGATAGTCGGGCCCAAAGAGTCGTGGTGAATGGAGTCAAATCCGTTGGAGGCTGGTCATTAGTGGCATTCCCCAGGGCTCAGTACTGGGGCCGGTCCTCTTTAATATCTTCATCGATGATTTGGACGAGGGCATTGAGTGCACCCTCAGTAAGTTTGCAGATGACACCAAGTTAGGTGTGTGTGTCGATCTACTCGAGGGTAGGATGTTGCCTTCAGGGGGCAGTGGCGACCTGGTTCAGGAACGGCACGGCGACCAACCCCAGGCCGCTCGGTCCATCGGCTCACAGACACCAATGTGGTGGATGGCAAATGGCGTTTAGTGTCGAGTCACATGGCATTATATACCCGAGGCCCATAGCGTCACTTCCGCTTGCTTACATCACAGACCACACGCTGCTGTCCATCAAGGGACGGGCTCCACCTTTCCATACAGCACGACATCTTCCGGCCGCCAGACCCTAACTACCCACATTTCCCCCCTCCCTATGCACAACCAAATTAGCTAAAATATAACAATCTTAAGATGTAGACATCATAACTTAAATAAAAAACATAAAGCACAATAACCAGGAGAAAACTAGGAGGTAACTGGTAACCCTGAGTAAATACACTCTTAAAGTAGTTGTTGGTGTTCTACCAACATAATGTTAACTTTCTCTAACCAACTTTTAACAAACAACACAAGCTTATTTAGTATACAAGGTCCAAAGATAAGATCATACAAAGGCATCACAGCCCCCCACCCACAGAGGCCGCTTCACTGTCGTCTGGGTTCTGCCAGTGTGGAACTCTCAGGCTTAGACAGGACGCTTGATGACTTATTGTCTTCTCTTGTCACCGGGGTATACAGGTTACAGGGGTGTCCGATGATCCATTCCTGTGAACAGAAACTCAGTTTTCATTAGTTTTATTCTGAGTCACGGTCGGGTCACTGCACTGAACTGGCGCCAGCGCCCGATCCACTGTGATCTGGCAGATAGTAGGCGAGTTTATCATTCCTTGAGGCAGCATTTTCCACTGGAAGTTGGGGCGTTGGCTGTTTGGAGCTTCTCTGTCTGCACGAGTTGCCATAACTTCATGGGCCCACAGGCCCTGGGCTTGCGCCTGGGGGGTGATCACTGTTGGGTCCACACCCATTAGCCGCTGCACGCTAGAGCCATATAGTGGCTGATCTGCCCCAGTAACTTGGGCCAGTTGTCTCATACAGTTGTCCTCCCGTTCATGTTTAAAAGTGATCATCCCCCCCCCATCAAAGATCAGTCTACAAGTTTGTTTTATATCAAACGGGAGCATATTGTCTCCCCTGAAAACACCATCTATGAGGGTGGAGACCATTGCAGAATGAAGCCCTTTATCTGCAATGGCTTTAACAATCGCTTGTACATCCTTAGGGTTTATTGGTGAGTGAACCCTCTGCCCCCCATCTGTCACCCAGACTGGGAATGCTAGCATGGCCAAAAGAGCCCAGACGGCACACGCAATCTTAATTTTCCTCCAATCCGAGAGAGGAATTTCTCCCCCTCACAGTGTGGTGGTTTTACCGTGCTGGGCAGCTAAACCCCACAACCGCTCTCTCACTCCCCCTCCTTTAGATAAGGAGGGGGAGAAGTAAAGCAAAGAACAACTCACGGGTTGAGATAAGGATAATTTAATTAAAGGGAAATAATTATAATAATTAAATAAAGACTACCATGAACTAAACAATTTAACTAAGGGGAAATAAAAGGGAAAGGGGAAAAAGGGAGGAAAACAAACAAACAAAATAAATGAAAGCTATATGGAAGTGCAGAGGAAAGAAATTACTCTCTACTTCCCACAAATGAGCGATGATTGACCACGTCCTTGAAGCAAGGCCTCAACGCACGCAGCCGGTGTTCGAGAGGAGGACCGACGTCTTCTCAACGAGAGCCCACCCCTCCCCTCTTCTTCCTGTTTCCACCTTTTATTGCTGAGTGTGACACCACATGGTATGGAATATCCCTTTGATTGGTTTAGGTCAGCTGCCCTAGTGATGTTTCTCTCCTCACTTTTTTGCCCACCCCCTAGGAGGGTTAGAGAAAGGCCCAATGCTGTGCCACTGCTGCTCAGCAGTAGACACAACACTGGTGTGATAACACTGCTGTTCCAGCTACAAGTACAGAGTACGGCACTGAATGGGCTGCTGCCGGGAAAGTTAACATTCCAGCCAGACCCAGTACACACAGTGCTGCTTTATTTCGGATGGGGATATTTTTGCTATGTGTCCCCATTTCCTCCTCCGAATTTGAATCTGTATCTGATCCGGAGTCGGAGTTCGGCTGCCTGCTCACCTCCGAGTTCCAGTACCCTCCCACCGAGTTCGGGCCCCGCCCACTAGCCTTGCGGGGGGGCCGCTCCCTGCTCCGGCCCCGCCCCCCAGCCCTTTGGGCGGGCCGCTCGCTCCCTCGTGGCTCGCCCCGCCTTCTCTGCGAAGTGTTTGCCTCACCAGAGCGTTTTTTCAGATGGCCGTTCCGATCGGCTCTCTGCCCCTCTCTCGCGCTTCTACCTACTCCCCAGTTGTCCCCACAGCCGTTCTCTTTCCCCCATTTCCACGTGTTAGTAAAACCTAGCACTTCATCCCCGTTCCCGCCGGAGGTTTCTTCACCCGACTCTTCGTCTTCTAGTTCGGCGCCGTACTGGGGCGCACATGGCGGTGGTATCTCCCAGATTTCCTCAGACTCTGGTTCCCCACCAGCACCCCTGGCTTCCTCAGCTGAGCCACCCCATAGCTTCCACAACTCTGATACGACCTTCACAAGGGTTTCCATCTTCCTTGTTGGTCCAGGAGCGTCCTCCCCGCCGGGCTGGTCCCGCCGCTCCGGCCACCGTTCACCCGAATCCAGGAGTTTTCCCGGGTTTCGGCACCACTTGTTGCCTTCAGGGGGCAGTGGCGACCTGGTTCAGGAACGGCACGGCGACCAACCCCAGGCCGCTCGGTCCATCGGCTCACAGACACCAATGTGGTGGATGGCAAATGGCGTTTAGTGTCGAGTCACATGGCATTATATACCCGAGGCCCATAGCGTCACTTCCGCTTGCTTACATCACAGACCACACGCTGCTGTCCATCAAGGGACGGGCTCCACCTTTCCATACAGCACGACATCTTCCGGCCGCCAGACCCTAACTACCCACAGTAGGAAAGCTCTGCAGGAGGATCTGGATAAGCTGCACCGATGGGCTGAGGTCAACTGCATGAAGTTCAACAAGGCCAAGTGCCGGGTCCTGCACCTGGGGCGCAATAACCCCAAGTAGAGCTACAGGCTGGGAGATGAGTGGTTCGAGAGCTGCCCATAGGAGAAGGACCTGGGAGTGATGGTGGATAGTCGGCTGAATATGAGCCAGAAGTATGCTCAGGTAGCCAAGAAGGCCAACGGCATCCTGGCTTGTATAAGAAGCAGTGTGGCCAGCAGGGCTAGGGAAGTGATTGTCCCCCTGTACTCAGCTCTGGTGAGGCCGCACCTTGAATACTGTGTTCAGTTTTGGGCCCCTCGCTATAAGAAGGACATTGAGGTGCTTGAGCGGGTGCAGAGAAGGGCGACGAAACTGGTGAGGGGTCTGGAGAACAAGTCTTACGAGGAGCGGCTGAGGGAGCTGGGCTTGTTCAGCCTGGAGAAAAGGAGGCTCAGGGGCGACCTTATCACTCTCTATAAGTACCTTAAAGGAGGCTGTAGCAAGGTGGGGGTTGGTCTGTTCTCCCACGTGCCTGGTGACAGGACGAGAGGAATGGGCTAAAGTTGCGCCAGGGGAGTTTTAGGTTAGATATTAGGAAGAACTTCTTTACTGAGAGGGTTGTTAGGCATTGGCATGGGCTGCCCAGGGAAGTGGTGGAGTCACCATCCCTGGAGGTCTTTAAAAGACATGTAGATGTTGAACTTAGTGATATGGTTTAGTGGAGGACTGGTCAGAGGTTAAGTCAGAGGTTGGACTCGATGATCTTGAGGTCTCTTCCAACCTAGACAATTCTGTGATTCTGTGAAAAATAACCTAATAAGAATTAGGATTTCTGACACAAATTTGAGAAGAGTGCTTAATTCTACAGTAGCTAAGGACATTACAGGACAGAGCTTGAGAGAGAAGAAAGGCGCAAGCACGGTTTCATTTCAGGGCCCTTTTTCTGTACCACTGCTCCAGCCAGGCTGACTGTCTGCTCCAAGACAACTCATGACCTCTCTCACTTCCCACACATCTCCCACTACTCTGTAAATGTTCCCAATGGAAAAAAAAGGCATGCAAGAACATGCTTGCAAAAGTGCCATGCCTCCTGTGATGGCTGACTATTTACACAGAATCACAGAATTTCTAGGTTGGAAGAGACCTCAAGATCATCGAGTCCAATCTCTACCTAACGCTAACAATCCCCACTAAACTATATCCCTAAGCTCTACATCTAAACGTCTTTTAAAGACTTCCAGGGATGGTGACTCCACCACTTCCCTGGGCAGCCCGTTCCAGTGTCCAACAACCCTTTCAGTAAAGAAGTTCTTCCTAACATCTAACCTAAAACTCCCCTGGCTCAACTTAAGCCCTTTCCCCCTCGTCCTGTCACCAGGCAGGTGGGAGAACAGGCCAACCCCCACCTCACTACAGCCTCCTTTAAGGTATCTGTAGAGAGCAATAAGGTCACCCCTGAGCCTCCTCTTCTCCAGGCTGAACAAGCCCAGCTCCCTCAGCTGCACCTCGTAGGACTTGTTCTCCAGGGCCCTCACCAGCTTCGTCGCCCTTCTCTGCACCCGCTCAAGCACCTCGATGTCCTTCTTGTAGCGAGGGGCCCAACACTGAACACGGTACTCGAGGTGCGGCCTCACCAGAGCTGAGTACAGGGGGACAATCACTTCCCTAGCCCTGCTGGTCACACTGTTTCTGATACAAGCCAGGATGCCGTTGGCCTTCTTGGCTACCTGAGCACACTGCTGGCTCATATTCAGACGACTATCAACCAATACTCCCAGATCCTTCTCCTATGGGCAGCTCTCGAACCACTCATCTCCCAGCCTGTAGCTCTGCTTGGGGTTATTGCGCCCCAGGTGCAGGACCCGGCACTTGGCCTTGTTGAACTTCATGCAGTTGACCTCAGCCCATCGGTGCAGCTTATCCAGATCCTCCTGCAGAGCTTTCCTACCCTCGAGCAGACCAACACACACGCATACCTTGGTGTCATCTGCAAACTTACTGAGGGTGCACTCAATGCCCTCATCCAAATAATCGATGAAGATATTAAAGAGGACCAGCCCCAGCACCGAGCCCTGGGGGACGCCACTAGTGACTGGCCTCCAACTGGACTTGGCTCCATTCACCATGACTTTTTGGGCCCGGCTATCCAGCCAGTTTTTAACCCAACAAAGTGTGCGCCAGTCCAAGCCAAGAGCAGCCAGTTTCTTGAGGAGAATGCTGTGGGAAACAGTGTCAAACACCTTGCTGAAGTCAAGGTAGACCACATCCACAGCCTTTCCCTCATCCACCCAGCGCGTCACTTTGTCATAGAAGGAGATCAGGTTCGTCAAGCAGGATCTGCCTTTCATAAACCCATGCCTATTGGGCCTGATCGCCTGCTTGCCCTGCAAGTGCTGTGTGATGACACTCAAGATAATCTGCTCCATGATCTTCCTTGGCACTGAGGTCAAACTGACAGGCCTGTAGTTTCCCGCGTCTGCCCTCCGGCCCTTCTTGTAGATGGGCGTCACGTTTGCTAGCCGCCAGTCAACTGGGACCTCCCCCGATAACCAGGACTTCTGATAAATGATGGATAGTGGCTTGGCCAGCTCCTCTGCCAGTTCTCTCAGTGTCCTTGGGTGGATCCCATCTGGCCCCATCGACTTGTGCAAATCCAAGTGCCGTAGCAGGTCACCAAACATTTCTTCGTGGATAGTGAAGGCCACATCCTGCTCCCCATCTCCTTCCACCAGCTCAGGGTACTGAGTATCCAGAGAACAACCAGTATTGCTGCTAAAGACTGAGGCAAAGAAGGCATTGAGCACCTCCGCCTTTTCCTCATCTCTTGTAACTAAGTTTCCCCCCGCATCCAGTAAAGGATGGAGATTCTCCTTAGTCCTCCTTTTTGTGTTGATGTATTTATAGAAACATTTTTTGTTATCTTTAACGGCAGTAGCCAGATTGAGCTCCAGATGAGCTTTGGCCTTTCTGATTTTGTCCCTGCACAGCCTCGCTACATCCTTAAAGTCCTCCCTAGTGGCCTGCCCACTTTTCCAAAGATTATAAACCCTCTTTTTTCTCCTAAGATCAAGTCACAATTCTCTGTTCAGCCAGGCTGGTTTTCTTCCCCGTCAGCTCGTCTTTGGGCACGTGGGGACAGACCGTTCCTACGCCATTAAGATTTCCCTCTTGAAGAGTGCCCGGCCTTCCTGGACTCCTCTGCCCTTCAGAACCGCCTCCCAAGGGACTCCACCAACTAGTGTCCTGAGCAGCTCAAAGTCAGCCCTCCGAAAGTCCAATACAGCGGTTTTACTGGTCCACTTCCTGGCCTCGCCAAGAATAGTGAACTCCACCATTTCGTGGTCACTCTGCCCAAGACAGCTCCCGACAATCACGTCCTCCACCAGTCCTTCTCTGTTTGTGAAGAGAAGGTCTAGCGGGGCACCACCCCTGGTAGGTTCACTAACCAGCTGCGTCAGGAAGCTATCTTCCACGCTCTCCAGAAACCTCCTAGACTGCTTTCTCAGGGCTGTGTTGTGTTTCCAGGATATGTCAGGGAAGTTGAAATCCCCCACGATTACAAGAGCTGATGTTTTCGCAACTTCTGCCAGCTGCCTGTAGAACTCCTCATCCGTCTCCTCATCCTCGTTTGGCAGTCTATAGCAGACCCCGACCAGGATACTAGCCTTGTTGTCCCTGCCAATCCTAACCCAAAGGGACTCAACCTTGTCATTCCCAGCCTCGAGTTCTACAACATCGAAAGACTCTCTAATATAGAGGGCTACACCACCACCCCTTCTGTGCTGCCTGTCCCTTCTGAAGAGTTTATAGCCCGTCATTGCAGCACTCCAGTCATGAGACTGGTCCCACCACGTCTCTGTGATGGCAACGAAGTTGTAGCCTGCCTGCTGCACGATGGCTTCCAGCTCCTCCTGTTTGTTACCCGTGCTGCATGCTTTGGTGTAGATGCACTTCAGCTGGGCCATTACCTTATCCCCCGGCCTTGCCATTGCTCCCCCGGCACAGCCCCAACAATCCTTGCTTCAGCCCCATCCCCCTTTCTACCTAGTTTAAAGCCCTCTACATGCAGCACAGAGGGCTAGGGGATGAAAAGGTTTATGCGAAATGAGTTCAGGGGAGTTTTACTGTCTGCTAGAGTGGAAGAACAGTTAATAGGCACCATAGTGCAGTTATTTTGTCTCCAAAACCTATCGAAAGGGAATATTTTCAGAATAAATAAATAAATAAATAAATAAATCTTTTTCTTAGCCTGCTTGTAAAACTGTAGTGGCAAGATGTTTAATGTAACAATGCATCATGTCCCTCAGAGTCCAGGACTCTGCCAGACAAATTCAGCACAAATAACACCACAGTTAATACATTTCTCTGCTAAGGAATTTCCAGGTACCTCACTTGGGTATGTTCAACACCTTGCACTCTGAAGCCAAGCTAGTTGCCATGAACAAGCTAGTTCAAATATGTGCTCTTGGACCCATAAAAGTAGCCTGAAATGCCTGAAGAGTGTCACATAGCATACAACATACACCTTTTAGATCCAGCAAGAGTTTCTCATAACATCCTCTTCAGCCCATTTTTTTGCCCTTTTTACAGTTCTTGTGCTCTATAACAACATTTTGCCTATTTTCTTCAGTTTATTTCAGTACTTTTTTCCATGCCCAGTAGATTTCCAGTACAGTTTACAAGTAAGCCAAACTGTTATGTACAGACCTAGAAGTCATAGAAGTCATAGAAGACTGAGGAGAAAAAAAAAAAAAAAAAAAAAGAAAAAAGAAACCCATCACTATCGCAGGCTTTCTCTCCCTGTCTTTCTGTCACACCAATACCTCCTTTGTAATCCCCTCAAGCAGTACAGGGTTAATTACAGGTTTTAGACTGTATTTGGCCATGAGACAAGAGATGAAGTTTGTGCATCGTGCATAGCATACATGTCTGTGAAACTGTGACACTGCCCTAACCTCAAATGCTCTTTCCCACAGTGATCTGTTTGCTCTCTCTTGGTCTCACTAGTACCCAGCAGGCTAAGGAAGGCTGGGGTGGGTGAGCAGAGTAAGCCACATCCATGTTGGTGTGTTCATCAGCTTCAACATCGGGGCAGAGGAGGGCTTGTTCATAGGTGGGAGCTCCAGAGCAAAGACAATCTGTCATAGGTGATGGGGGAGAGGTCAAAAGCATGGACACAAGCAGAAACCAGTATTTATTAACCATGAGTAGTAGCCTTGAGAATGACCTTTACTCCAAGGGTTCTCTCACCTAATGGGATTCAGAATTACAGGAGGTATTTACCACGTAAGGGGGATTGGTAATTCAACTCACTACACTTTCTGAAGTCTCTCTACCACTTGATATGAACTAGCAATATCCCTGGCTCCATTGTTCTTCCAACACTCTCAAGATATCCAGGGTTTCATGCTTCCATTCAAAACACTCTACACCATAACAAACTCTCTGTATTAACCTCAAATGCCCAGTTTGGGCAGGGTGCTTCTATTTGTCTAAAAAGTAATTACTACTGCATTGAGAAGTAGTCAATGTGGCCATCCACCTAGACATAGCCTTAAAATATCTGAAACCAGACATGGGAGTATCTGCCTTTGGAGAAACACAGTCCTGGGTTCCCTTCCTTGAAAGCAATGCTGTGTAAGCGCTGAAATAAGCTTTGAGTACAACCAGCTGTGGTTTGTGGAGCTTCTAGGGATCCAGCTATTTATTCTCTGCAGCATTTGGTGGACACTTTATCTGCTGTGCATCCAGAAACAGGGAAAAAGGGAAAGACACAGAAGTAGCATCTAAAGCTTACACCACAAGATCAAGTCTTTATTGGCTGCTCTTCCTGTATGCAATGCTTGGATGTCAGTCCACTTCCTCTCTAGTCTTCCTTGTTTTTTAGATTACAAAGTTTTTAAGGATCACTCCCTTGACTTGTTTGTTCAATACACAGATAGTACAGAGGGACCTTGAGAGCTTTGGGAATCTCTACATGACTGCAATTCAAACATGCAGTCATTTCAAACAGGTTTCTAAACAGCTTCTCAGCAGTCCGTGAGAGCTGCACATGGAGATGATGATGTGAGGAAAATGCACACATATGAGTGATTGCATTTCCCAGAGAGAATCCAGTTCAACAATATTGCTTAGAGACCAGCAAAGACTGAGTAGGCACAGACATAATTATACATGTGGCCTGTTGTGCATCTCTAAGATCCTGTTTATGAGCAAGGACTCATAATTATAAAAGTTAAATGCATCTTACTGCAGCACTGTCTCAGAACTTACCTTACAATTTTAAATTTAATATTCTGCCTTGTAATTAGATATGCAAATATGTTCAGAGCTGCTGCTTCCATGATTTAGGAAATGAAAACCAATAGTATACTGCTACATCACTTGCCAGACCTACCCTGGTATTCTTGCACAACACCACATTGCCAGAGAAGAGTGCCACAACCAAAGAACATTTAAGATAAGACATAGGTTGTGGAAACAGCCCTTTGTTTTCTAAGTCACTTAGCTGCTTTTAAATTTCTTGGTAACAGTGTTTAGAGGATTTTCTGCGTGACAGAGTATTTCATTTAAAGAAAACATTAGTAACGTTTATTTCAAATAATGTGGAAAAAGGCAAATGGATTATCACGAACAGAAGATGAAGAGAAAAATAAGAGGAACCATAATGGGAGGAATATGAGTTTAGCTAAGATATATTTTTAATGTAAGTCAGTAGTTATATATTTCAGAAAGTGATGCTTTTTCCTTTTTTGTTTCTTTTAAAGAAAAAGATATATGGGATATACTTGATTCTTATGGAACACCATACAGATTGTCAAGACTTAAATCTTGGGCAAGAGGGATCCAGGAAAGAACTAAAAAAAAGTAACAAAATCGAGACTCCCCACAGCAGGGAGAAGGTGAGTTAGAGAACCTGTGATAAGAGGAGATGAAAAGAGAAAGCACAACTCCTGTGCAAGTCACCTCTCCTTACAAAAATAGAAGCAGCAAAAGGAACAAATTAGTGGTTTTTTTTGTTTTGTTTTGTTTTGTTTTGTTTTGTGGTGGTGGTTTTCCTCTTTAGATACAACACACAATAGTTAAAAAGAAGTATATGATATAATTGGGGTCATGGAGATTTAGCAGAAGACTGGCTAAGATAACAAACTGGGAAATAAATGAAGACACAGAAAAAGTTGAAAGAGAATGCTGGAGTAAGGGAGACTTAATACCTAAAGAAGTAAGATTCATTTTACACATTTGGTAAGAAACCAAGAACACATATTATCATTCTAATTAGAGGGCTGTGGAAATGAAAGAATGAAAGGCAGAATTATTATATATTGGGACATCATAATAAACTTATGTCCAAAAAAAAAACCACATATAAAAATATGTTTTATACATATTTTTTATACATATGTTTTATACATATTTTAATATGGCAAAATAAAACACATAATCACATATTCTCAACTGTGGTGGAGTTTGCAGCTCTGCCTGGGAATATTAACAGACCTACTTTTGGCCTACTGGAAATGGACAGGTGAAATAGAGAGAGCAGGAGGCTGGCTGAGTTATAATAGGAAACACTCCACTGGGATCTGACACCCTGCTGTAACAGTTGTGTTTTTTGTTTGTTTGTTTTTGTTGGTTGGTTTGTTTGTTCTCCTCCTTCAAGATATACGTGGATGAGATCATTAAGTTACTTCTGCAATGATGGTAGGAAGAGAGCAATGAGATACATGTGCAGAAATGCTGCCAATTGTCCAGCAATGCCTGAAAGAAACATAAGTAGTGGGACATTTAGTTTGTGACAGACTGTTCATCCAGCAGGCTGCTGAGAAAAGACAAGCCGCTGGCAGTAATTAATGAACAGCAGAATCTGGCAGCAGTCCCCTGCTTGCAATACAAATCTGAATCCATGGCTTTGGAAAGGACTGAAATTTCTAAGGGCTGCAATTCCAGAGTTTGAAAAATATCAATATTATGATGGGCCATCAAAGGCAAAAATACCAGATCGAGGAAACTACATTTTGGAAGGCCTCTCCAAAGGCTAGAAGTGATCAACTGGGAAAGCAAAACTGCTTCAAACCTCTATAATCCCTCAGAGAGATTTCTGAGGAACTTCTGTTTCATCTAATTCCCTTCCAGTCATAATGCAGATTACAGTTTTCTACAACACGTAACTTTGAAACCAGCATGAAGGTCCAAATGCCACATTTGCATGAACTGCCTGGGAGAAAGTCACATGCATCTCTCACTCCACTTTCACAAATTCCTTCCTTCCGTGTTTATTACTAATTAAAATAAAGATTCAGCATAGCTATCAAACCTCAGTCAGAGTCTCCTTAATGAACCACTAAATGCAGTATGATACAATAAACTACCAACAGTGTTCCTTTCTTGTTCCCGAGTTAAAATCTTTAGTAAATATTCATAGTTAATTCAAGTTTACTGAATTCAAGTTTACTGAAAGTACTCCTGCCATGAGGCTTTTTCAAAGGAAATATATTCCAGATAATATAGTGTTTATAAAAGTCTTCTGCTTCCATTTTTGAGGAACAGTTAAAAACTACAGCTTTTGCCACATCTTTTCATGTGCAAGCAATGACTCCTGCCAGCAATGTGGAAATTCAACACTTATATATTTTATTTAATAATAACTAATAGTAATAATAACAATAAAGTGGATAAAAATGCAGATGATTTTATTCTTTCTTCAGACTCACACTGACTTTTCTTCCTTTTCCTTAAAGTTTGTGTTCTCAGCTGCTTTGCTGATCATACTTTAGATTCAGGTTTATAAAGATTATTTCAGAGAATCACAGTCAATGCTTTTCAAATTTAGTCAATTACATTTAAAATTAAATTTCTGTTCATTTCTTCATGAGGGTTTTTTTGGCTTCAACACCACAAGGGTCTAGACCTTCTAGACCTGACAAATGTGCTTGTCAACTTATTTCTACTGATCTCCAGAGCATTTTGTCCTATTCCCATTCTTTTCAGTTTCAATTTTTGTATGTATAGCTATGTTTTAATTATGGATAATATAGAAAGCACCTTGAAATCTCCTGTCTTCAGCTAATGCTTTATCATAAAACATTTATATTCTGTCACCCATCTACTTGGCACACACAAACCACCACATCTATCACATCACATCTAACAGGATATTCTACAGCCTTTGAGGAGCTGGGTACATATTTTAGAGGGATTGTTATGCAATTCTTAATTCTTTGTTTAATTCTGTTTTAAGTCTGGGTCTTTAACAACACTAGGCCATAATAGGCTTTCATATTTATTTCATTAAAGAAAGAGATCTGTCTGATACAAGTGCACAAAATGACTACTTTAATTCCAGACCGTCTCATATAGGAGAAAAATGGTTTATTTGTTTGGGTAGGATAGGGGATATGACTGTCCCATGTGTAGATAGTGGGGCTGGTGGCAAAAAAGATGAACATCAGGGAAGAAGATCACTTGAGTTAAAAATAATTCTGACATATGAAATCATTAAGACTCACAATTAAAGAAATTCTAAATTACTTGCAGGCTGTGGTTTTAAAATAATCCTTCATCTGAAGAAGAGTAAGAAACTAAATACTTTAAAATATCAGTAAATTAATGAAGAGAGACAGTCTCCTGAAGTAGAATATTGTCTGAATGAACCAAGGAGTCTCTTCCTCTAGTGATCTTTTATTTGAATTATCTCTTAGTGTTCCAAAACAGCCCATGTTACTGATTGCAATCTTTGATACCTCTGATGTTCTGTGAAGCCAAGGTCCTGTTCCAATGACAGAAACAATTTTAACCTTCTAATCTGAAGGTCCCCTGAGGGGAAAAAAAAATATATTTATTCCCAGAATTCTTCATGTTTTATGAATTTCTTATTAAGGTTTTCTTCTTAAATGTACTGACATCTTCATGAGTAAAAAGCATAGTGCATAAAAGAGAGAGTCATATTTAGGAAAAGCTCAGCAGCAAATGTTATTATCACATGAAAATAAGTTTGTCCAGAAAAAGAGGCAATGAATTAAGACAACAGAGCATGGAAATGCAGAAATAAATTAGATGGTAGATCTTCACTATAGACTGAAGAAGAATATGACGTTGCAGCACTTTATTTCTTCAGTAGACTCAGTTAAGTATAAAAGAAGGGTAAAAGATTCTTATGGAATAACTGGTGCTCCAGAACCGCATTCCACACAAACTGTACGTCTGAATTTGATCTCAATTTTAATTTCTTACTTAAGGAGCAAGAATCTACAATAATACTATGTCTGTTAGAACTCCTTTCCCACATAAAGACTGGCCAATTGCGGACAAATTGGCACAGAAGTGTGAAGCTCCTGCAAGCATTCTGGAAATCAGCAACTGTATAGCAAAGAAACAAATTAGTGCCCTAAGAGAGGGAAATACAGACAGGATTCAGCCGCTACATACTTTTTGGCAGCTGTATGTTAACAGCAGAAAGTGTTATTTCTTGCCAGTGGGACCATCACAGGAGACTTGGGAAGGAACTGGGAATAATGCAGCTGGAAGAGAAGATTTTGGAGACAAGGAACATAAATCCATTGAAGATAGGCCTCATTAATTCTGCTGTTCACAATTAAATGATGTTCTCTTTCTTAACAACTACTTTTTGCTCTATAATTGCATTTCTGAATTATTTAATATGCTTTAATACATATTCAATACCATACAGAAATGAAGTAAAGGTACATATTTTACTTCTTATTTCCTTCATCTTCAAAGAGCTGCACCTCACAGTCATGCCATATTCACAAAGGGATGTTGAAATGGAAGCCTATTCAGTAAGAGGTTCATCAAAGAAAGATTGTAACAGATAAAATAGCAGGTGAACTATATATTGAGAAGAACACTGAGAGGTAAATATTTTTCCAGGTAGAAAGAAGTCATGTAGATTTGTTGTTTTTTTTTTTTTAGAGTAGATAGGCAGAAGAGAGGGAAACATCAGATTTCTGATTAGTAACAATGACAAGAAAAAATGTATTGATGAATTTGGCAATTTCTACATAGAAAGAAAAAAAAGACAAAAATGTAGCTGGAGAAGTAAACTACTTGGAGAAGTGCAGAATGTTAGTAAAAAGAACTGAAGATAGTGATAGATGAACCCTGACAAAACAGACTTATTTGTCATTTTGTTTTTACTTACTCTCAGCCTCTGTGTTCTCTCTTTGGAAACCCTTAAAAAAAAAAAAAAAAAAAAAAAAAAAAGCGGGGAGAAGAAATGACATGTTTTCTTGTAAATTTTTTTTTCACTTATTGTTCTCCAGTTCTGGAATGCTTTTTCTCCATATGTTTTCACTGAGACACAAAGCAGAACATGGAAAAGAAAAGCAATGCTATGAGCCCAGCTACTCAGGAAAGATGTGCATACAGGTGAGAAGTGCATTTTGATAATGAACTTCTAGTTTAACAGCAAATCATTACTGTTGGCATACTCTGAATTCTATCCCAAATAAGTTAAAAGCTACTTCAGACAACAGATTATTCCAGCATCTCAAAGTACCAACAGCTCTTAGTGACAGAAAAAAAGCAAATTGTATTTTTAAACTGAAGTCAGAGGATAAGTGGTAAGTCTTTAAAGAAACTGTAGTGCAGACTGAGCTATAAAACACTGGGATAATAGTCAGTTGTAAATCTCCTTGACAGCTATGTCAGCAGTTCTAAAATTGAACTACTGAAACAGAGATACAATAATAATAATAAAAACAATGCAACATAAGTCCTGGATGTACTAGATTTATGAATAGGATATTCTTTCATGAAAAGGGCATAGAAATCCCAAATAGCTAGAAAAAAAAAAAAAAAAAAAAAAAAAAAGATTAATAGAATAACTATCATGCAGACAATGAATTACACATTCCTTAAACTAATGTGATTCTCCAGTAATGCCTTGTTGTTTTTTTGTTTTTGTTTTTGTTTTGTTTTTTAAAAAGTAACCATGGTAATCTGCACTTTCTTTCTGCATTTTTATATAGTAAAGAACATCACTATTAATATTTCACAGGAGTAAGGAAGAAATAGAGAAAAATAAGACAAGCTGTCTGCAAACAGACTGATCAATAGCAAATATCAATATGGCTTGTGTTTCTGTACTACTAGCTTACCAGGACAAGAGGATATTATACTAGTTTTTCTACTTTCTTCTGTGGAACATTGTTCAGGAGGTTTTTAAGAACATTTTCCACAGGACCATATAATACCAGTAATTAGATTTTTTCTGCCAATAAAGGAAACATAAGAAGCTATAGCTTTACCTTCTAGCTTAATCACAAGGATAGTTGATTGAGTAGTATTAATACAGACCTTAACGCTGTATTATATATTTGGGCACATGAACCATCCCATTGATGTAAATCAGGTAACTTGTGCTTAAATATTTTACTAACCAGCCTGTTCATCGTTGATTTAGTAAAGCAGACCAACACAAATTTGGCAAATTTGAGTCAGAAATTGATGACCTCATCCTCTTTACATGGAGGCTTCACTATCAGGCTGCAACTGGCCAAAATACAGTCTTGTGGGCTACCTTTCAAGACATAATGAGACGGTAGTGATGCTTGTGTCAAGAGGTCTTGTTTTCACTTTATGGCCAGATCTGTGGGGAATGTGAAGCAGCAAACAACAATGTGCATATCTCATACCATGAAAATGATATTTGACATGTCTGAATATACAATTATATAGAAATCCTATTATTTAGCATAATGATAACACAGCTTCTACGGGACTTTGCATAGACATCAGGTGTGCAAAATTATTCATACAGCTCTATCAATACGTCTCAGCTATTTCTGACAGCTGTTTCCTCATAACTTGAACTCCTGACAGAAGAGAGAGGAGACTAGTTCAGACTTCACATTGTGCTATGTATAAGGGTGATTATACAATTTGTGTCAAATGCCTGCTAAATAAATCCCAGTTCTTGCTGACTGCAATGTTGATATGTCAACATGGGTCCTACTCACAAGAGGAGTGATGTTTTTCCACTCAACTTAAAGTCTTGGCCACATCCTTCAAAGGATGTCTCAGATGAGACAGAGCTCAGTATTTGTCAGAGAGATAGGGGAATAAATCCTTTACTTTACTGTCAGTCTCAATTATTTGGGAACATAGGTCACACTCTTACATTGCAAGTTAGTGTATTTAAAATTTTATTTTTTTAAACCTGCAGATGTTGTTTAGTCTTCCAGCATAGCCTCCTTACCGCTGTCAGTGTTAGGAGAACTGGATGGCTAAGTAAGACTGGAAGCTTCATACAGAGGAGGTTGTTCAGATAGGTGGAAGAGGGCTTCAAAGATATCAAACACTGACAATTAAGAGCAGTAACTGCACCCCAAAATGACAGTGCTGAAATGGGATAGATATTGCCCTGATTGAATGAAATTATGGTTGTACAAGATAAGCATGAATTCAATATCACACCAACATTACTTAGTAGAGAGTAAAGAACAACTTCTAAAGAATTTTGCCATTATCTTGAAGAAAAAATTGTAAGTACAAACCTACTTTCATTCACCCATTGTCAGCAAGTGACATGTTTAGAAATATTCATCAAAACCTCCAGGGAAAGTACTTGTCCCAGTACAGTGAATAGAGACCCTTCCTTTTCTCAGAGTTCATTCTTTGTAACTTGCAGTCACCTCATGAAGTTAATCAGAAACTGTATGAGGAACAGCTACTTCATTTTTGCAGCAACTGTTAAAATATCAGTCTAATAGTTTCAAAATAAAGCAAATGTAAATATCAGCTAGTACTTGAAGAATATATATTTATACATATGCATATATGTACAATAGCTGGGGGTATGGATGTTTATTTTAAGTGTTGTACTTGTGAACAACATCCAGCTCATTTCAAAAGAGCTAAAGATCTAACTGTGAATGCTACCTCCACTACACTATCAAGGTTGCAGGCAATGACAGCTGATTAACATACCTGTTTTCCTAGTTGTGATAATCCATCAACACAACATTTTATTGGTATCTACTATCAAGCTTCTATTTATATTTTGATAATGTAAAAAATCTGCACCACACTGTACTGTAAAAAAAAATAAAAATGATAAATGGCAATTTCAAAACAAATTGATAATGGTTATGGTGCTAAAAACATCTCTAAGTTTCACAATGAAAGTAAGGGTTTTTGATATGAATTATGTTGCCACAGAAACCAGCATCCATATAATCTGAGATCATTTTCTGTAGAATTAATGTGACCTTAAATTATTGTTAATTAACAGCAATGGTATTAATTTAAAAGTGGGGAAATAATAAAAACTGTTCTGCCTTTTCCTGAGAGTTAGTAATTTTACAACTGCAGAAAAGGACTGCTCTTCTTCAATAGTGTCTTTGTAGTTTGAGCTGCACTGCTGTAAATGCTATTGGACATAGTGGTGTCTTATTAACGTCACTGGAATTACTCATAATTGCAAGCACAGCTGACTCATACAGCAGTAAGATTTCAGAGGGCAAAGTTTTTAAATTAAGAGAGTTTGCAAAATATTTTATCTTTTTTTCTTGTATTTGTCAGAAGAAAAAAAAAAAAAAAAAAAAACGAAAAAAAAGTCCTAATTTTAGCTGTGGCACTTCAGAAATGATTGTTAATATGCTTTGGAGTGGAAGATAGGGAGATCACTCCAGTTCTCCCTCTGTAGCTTCATATTCTCTCCGCCCTGGGGAAGCTGACAGAGATTGGTTCTACCTATGAAATTTCCATAAGTGCCAAACTAAGTGCTATTAAATCCATGGAAGAGAAACTTGATGTTAAATTGGACTCTTATGCTCTACGAATGGGAAAAATTAGGGGATAAAATGGAAATGCATAGCTGAATGGTACTCATTCAGCTATGAACACGCAATATGATATTAAAAATAAGATCTAAGGACTAATGTAAGAAATCTTTCTGCTCTGTTAAAAACAATGATATTTTACACCATAAATTAGAGGCTATAGGGAACCAGTGTCAGAACAGGTATTTTAGCGAGAGTGGTGTTTTCAAATGAAACAGTGACACTGAAGTTGGCTTCTAAATATTATACTTGTGGAGATGTTCCTCACTTCCAGGTGAGCATATTCAAGCTCCTTTGCTATTTCCTAAGGAAACAAACTTCTAATAATCTTATCCTTGATGAAAGAGGAAACAATTTGTTATATAATTGGTTAAAAACACAGAACATTCATGTACTGGTTGAAAGCTGAACCATTTCTAAGCTTTCTGAAATTTGTTCCTTTTGGGGAAAAGATAGTTGTGTTCATATTTATGTGTTAATCATCTACTCTGAAAGCAACAATAATTTTGCAAATCTATACAGAATGTTAAAAAATGTTCATGTTGTTATAACTTTTCAAAGTATTATTATTCCATTTCATCTGTGCTCTTTAGTTCTCACAATAAATAAATAAATAAATAAAGCCTAAATAGCTTTCTTGTTTTGAGAAAGCAGTAAAGCTAGACTGTTAACTATGAAAAGCTTATTTTGAAGCTTGTGAAGCTCTCTCTCTAAATCTAACATTCTCATTCCTTTTAATATCTTCCTCACATAAAAATTTTTTCTAAAATTCTTACAGTTGCCATCACCCTTCCCTATCCCCATATTTCTTTCCTGTTGAAATGATCTGTAGGAGAATGTCTAGAAGCGAACAAAGATTTCTAATTCATGTAAGAGTTATTTCAGCAATATCTTGTTTATTTTTTTCTACAATTGATAAATTCTTTCTTCAATTACTCAAGTATTAGTCCCTGTTTAACAAACACACTACCTTTTTTTTTTGTCTGTTTTGATAGTTTAAATTTATTTTGAGAGATTTGTACTATAGTCCACAAATAGAACAAATCTCAAAGAAGTTACCTGTGAATTCAACTGTTTCCCTTTATCCTCAGTTCAGTATATTGTTAATTCTGAAGAAAGCAAGCCTAGGTCATAAGCCACTGCTTCCTGAATTGTAGAATTACACACACACAAAAGGGTAATTAAAACCCCCCTATTCAGCTGTTAAGCAAAATGTTAAATTATTTCTTCTTAAGCAGATCATTTGCAAATGTAAACATATATCCCTGTTTCTACATAATTAAAATATCTTCAAATATAGCCATATAGTTTGTGTTATTATACAGTGGGAAATATTAAAGAATTTTACATCTTTATCTACACCTTGAAATTAATTTTATGCAAGATTTTTTTCTCTGTCTTTATTGGGCAGCATATATACATGTATGTGGGTGCTCACTAAGAACCTTTCAGAACTTGTCAGCCCATTTTCTTCTCTGAATAATGTAAAACCAATTGTAATTTTCCTACCATAAATATAAAACTTAAAAAACAAAATGAAAGCTTTTTTTTTTTCTCTCCCTCTTCCACCTGCCCCCCCCCCCCCCCCCCCCACACACACACACACACAAAGAAATAGACTTATATAGAAGCAAATAAATACATTTGAATTATTTGGCCTTTTGCAAGAAGCAAAACTGTCTAAAAATGTGACTCTTACAAAATGGATAAGTTTTGATGTCTAAAAGGATGATCAATGTCTATAGAATTTCTTTAAATACTGAATAGCTCTAATGGAGGTTGGGAAAGGCAAACCTTGAAATGATTTTTCACCTTTTTACAGACTCAGATCCTCCACAAAGGTAGCCAATCTGCCCATCAAGATCAATAGGAATAGCAGCCTAGACAGTATCTCACTGATAAATAAAAATATCAGAGAAGCTGAAGGGAGTACTATTTATGTCCTTCTTTTTAAATTATTTTTCAAAAATTTACTGATCACTTAATCTTCAGCTTAAGCTGCCAGTCAGCAATGCTTGTTAAAGAACAAAGATAAAACAGAGAATCTAACTCAGATATTTTGCAAATGAGGAAGGAATGAAAGCTTGTTTACTGGATAAAACATAAGGATTCATAGCTTTGGATCAGCACATTAAATTACAAGTAAAACACTGGAATACTGAAAACTGATTTTTTCAGAGGTAACGATGTCAGTGGTATGTGTTTCTCTTATTTTTTTTTCAATTTCCTTAACATTCTTTCCTTAAGCTATGGATCGGGATTATTCCCTCTAGGTCACAAAGTCATATTTGTAGCTGAAGAACAAACCTCTGCAGTCACTTGACCACTTGGCAAAAAACTTTGTTTTCATCTATACAAATGTCATCGAGGAACAGAACTAGATAAAGGAATACTGTCATTCAAAATATTTTTGAATATATAGGATCAGAGAACATTTAAAGAATGTTTTCTTTGTATAGGCAATCAGTATAAATGGCATATAATGATATTATTTTGCAAGGATGCACAAGTGAATGTAATCAAGATAGCATTTGGTAGAATCATTAAAATTATATCTAACCCTTTAGCCGATATAAACGTTAGGCAGAATACTTTTGTTTAAGACTCTTAAACTGAGGGTTAGTGCAACATATTTTAGCTCATGACAGACATTATGTCAGTCACAAAGATAATTGGGATGTCTAAGCTAGCAGGCAACAACTTGTTATGAAGCCATAACTGAGCTGCATGTGTCCATTTTCTAAAGCTAGAGTCTAAAATAATCACCTGATCCTACCCAGGGAGTGAGCCTGAAGGCTTCTAGAAATCCTACTATGGATTTCTTTATATTCTTAAGTGCATAAGTACATTTCAAAATCTGATTATAAGAGGGTGTCTGAAGTTGAGTATCCTCATGCGAATTTATATCAGTAAGTTCCTCTTCCTCAAATAAGAAGACTAGTAATCAAAGTAAAATAATTCTGAGGGAGAAAAAAAAAAAATAAAATAAAAGAATAATTCTGCTTTTCACTTGCAAAACCAAACCTAAAAGAATCTTAAGAACTCTACAGAAACTATTTTTTTAATCCTTATATCACCTTGGGACCATATCCACAGAGCAAAAATATGACGTTTCTTACATGTATAACTTCAACAGTTTTAGAAAGTCAGCCCCCAAACCCTCTGTAGGCAGTTTCACACCTTTACCATTATACTAGGGGAATGCATCATAGGTTAGGATAACTTTATAAAAAACAGGATCTTGGTTTGCTACATAGATACTTTGAGGCAAACAACAGTCTAATTTTGGATATGAGAAGAAATTGATAAAGAGAGAAGCTTTCACAGTTATGTGAGAAATCTCACGTTTAACTAGTAAAACTCTCTCTGAAAAAATGGTTCAGATTTCAACCATGACAAGGATCAATCAACACAGCAATGACAATAAAGGCCAGCACAATTTCTCCATGTTCGCAGGATTCAGACAACTCAGATATTTGATCCAAAAGATATTTTCTGTTACATCTCAATGAATCAGGCTCACAGCAGGAGTTCTCATTCCTGACAGTAAGCTTTCTTTACCTACCTTGCCCACAACTTACTTCTTCTCTTGGTTACCTTAATAATGTGAGGTGCATTTTTTTTCCTTGCTGACTGAGAGACTGAAATAATTAAGGTAATTTGACTGGAAAATTAACTATTTTTATTGTTCCTTAGAGGCTAAAATAAGTGTTATTCTATACTGAATGTAAGAGGAAATTGAGACACAGAAGAGATACATAGGGTGGTGAGGAGAAATCCTCTTAAAACTTTTGAGTAGAAACTGCAAAAATGTAAATGTCATCCCAACGCTTTGTTAATTCACAACATTATTTACCACAGGTTATTCTTTGTAAGGCCTTTGTCTCCATGGCCATTTTTAGTGAGACTGCTCAGAATTTAATTTTAAAAACTTAGAATTAATAAAAATTGGATTGGCATTTACCTTGGTTTGCTACTTAATCCATTCGCCTATCCCAAAATAGCTTCAGATGATCTAGGGAGAGAAGATAACACCAGCACCGTTTAATTCCAATGAATATTAACCATAAGAGCATCTAAATAACTTTAGGTCCTCAGATTATTTGATGACTGAAAGTTTAAATTTCTCATTCAGCAAATTCAGTGGAAGACAGTGACTTTGAGTCTGACCAAAGATTCACAAAATTCTGCAGAAATATATTATCAAAAAACAAACAAACAAACAAACAAAAAACAGTCTTAAATGCCATCCACTGACTCTGCTCCCAAATTCAAACCAGGACCAACTATATGGAACTGTTTCTAGCAAATCTAGTAAATCCTCCAGTGACAGAAATTCCACAATCTCCAATGGAAATTCCTCCTAGTACTCAAGTGTATTTATCACTAGCAAGTTTTCCCAATATATCCAAATTTATCCCTATTGTAATCTAGGGTCTCTATAGCCTGTATATTAGCGAGAGCGAACAAAGAGAACAGTTACTTCAAATTACATAACAGAGTAATTGCATAAATAACTATCTCATGTATTTTTACTATTAATTATTTTCATTCTAAATTTTGTTTTCAAAATATCTATTTGTTTTACTTCTTAATTATAAAATTGCAATTCATTTTAGAGATAGTTCTTTCTCTTTCAGTTCAAAAATTGATAGTCTTCCTTGTACTTAATCACCATTAAGTTGTGCCCTGGGAAGAACAATCTCTATTACAATGTTTTAAGATTTCAAACACTTATTGAGCCTCCTTAAGGAAAAGTCCAGAAAATTCTAAGAAAGAAAACAGTGTTTATCTGAAAAAACTTTACTGCATGATTCAGTTGATTATGACTAGTACGACCATAGAAAAGAATACACAAGGAACAACAGCAATGACTGTAGGGTATAAACAAATCTTTACTGTAAGAGGCTTAAACAGTTCAACATCTTTAGTTTATTAGAAAGGAATGAGAACAAGATATAACTCCATTTGCAGGAAGAAAACCCACAGTGTAAGGCCTCTATAATACAGAAAAAGAAAGAGTGATGAATGAAGGAAAGCTAAAATAAGCACAGAGGGAATTAGCCACTGCAACAGTTTATCGCTAGCAATGGTGGATTCCCATCTGTCACAACCTGAAAGCCTATTGGAATTGCATGATTCTGGCATCAAAACTGATGTATATAATTCTGGCAATGCAAAGAAGTATAATGGGTATAATATGCTACCATGTGACAGAGCTTTCTGGCCTAACAAATCTTACTGTGCTTCTACCCAAACTGAAGAAATGTCAAACCTCTACTAGAAAGGAAGGAAGGAAGGAAGGAAGGAAGGAAGGAAGGAAGGAAGGAAGGAAGGAAGGAAGGAAGGAAGGAAGGGAGGGAGGGAGGGAGGGAGGGAGGGAGGGAGGGAGGGAGGGAAAGAGAGAAAACAAGAGAGAAAGAGAGAGAGAGAGAGAGAAAGAGAGAAAGAGAGAAAGGGAGAAAGAGAGAAAGAGAGAGAAAGAGAAAGAGAAAGAGAAAGAGAAAGAGAAAGAGAAAGAGAAAGAGAAAGAGAAAGAGAAAGAGAAAGAGAAAGAGAAAGAGAAAGAGAAAGAGAAAGAGAAAGAGAAAGAGAAAGAGAAAGAGAAAGAGAAAGAGAAAGAGAAAGAGAAAGAGAAAGAGAAAGAGAAAGAGAGAAAGAAAGAGAAAGAGAGACAGAGAGACAGAAAGAAAGAGAAAGAGAGAAAGAGGGAAAGAGAGAAAGAGAGAAAGAAAGAGAGAAAGAGAGAAAGAGAGAAAGAGAGAAAGAGAGAAAGAGAGAAAGAGAGAAAGAGAGAAAGAGAGAAAGAGAGAAAAAGAAAGAAAGAAAGAAAAAGAAAGAAAGAAAGAAAGAAAGAAAGAAAGAAAGAAAGAAAGAAAGAAAGAAGGAAAGAAAGAACGAAAGAGAAAGAGACAGAAAGAAAGAGAAAGAGAGAAAGAAAGCAAGAGAGAAAGAAAGAAAGAGAGAGACAGAGAGACAGAAAGAAAGAAAGAAGGAAAGAAAGAAAGAAAGAAAGAAAAAAAGAAAGAAAGAAAGAGACAGAGAGAAAGAAAGCAAGAGAGAAAGAAAGAAAGAGAGAGAGAAAGAAAGAGAGAAAGAAAGAAAGAAAGAAAGAAAGAAAGAAAGAGAGAGAGAAAGAAAGAGAGAAAGAAAGAAAGAAAGAAAGAAAGAAAGAAAGAAAGAGAAAGAGACAGAAAGAAAGCGAAAGAGAGAAAGAAAGCAAGAGAGAAAGAAAGAAAGAGAGAGAGACAGAAAGAAAGAAAGAAAGAAAGAAAGAAAGAAAGAAAGAAAGAAAGAAAGAAAGAAAGAAAGAAAGAAAGAAGGAAAGAAAGAAGGAAAGAAAGATAGAAATCTAAGGTATTCTGTGGCAAAAGGGTTGTCAGAAAAATGTTTTTTCAGATCAATCCTCTGCAACTCTGGTTTATCTTGAGAGAGAGCAAGGGAGGAGACCATCTGTAACTTAAGGTGCTTGCCAATAGACATACATACTTCGAAGAATGTGCAAATAGTAGGAGTAATGAAATAAAAACACATGATTTGTCCATGTTTGAGGACTTGTAATACCACTGTGTGAAGGAAGGAACTGTGGCGTAAGTTTTTCATCTCTTCCTTGCTGTTCACAGAGCAACTGACAAGTAAAACATGCAAACATCATAACCTTAGCCTACAATGTAAAGCCTTCTGGCAGAGGATCAAAGAAGATAGAACATAAAAGCTCCAGATAAGGCCTAAAACTATAAAGCTTGAACCAAAGGCATGAGAATTGACAAGTCTGTTTGTAGAAGAAATATCTTTAATAACAAACATTGCCTCCATGGAAACGAGGCCTCAAGTCTGGTTTGGATCCAGGGAGTGACAAAGGAGAGCAATAAAATAAAACAAAACAAAACGAAACAAAACAAAACAAAACAAAACAAAACAAAACAAAACAAAACAAAACAAAATAAAATAAAATAAAATAAAATAAAATAAAATAAAATAAAATAAAATAAAATAAAATAAAATAAAATAAAATAAAATAAAATAAAATAAAATAAATGTATTGTGGTGTGCTTTCCATTCTAGTCTCTGAATAGTCTTGTAGGGATATCAGGCAATTCAATAACAACATAGAAAAGAAGGGTAACATTAACTTGTTAAATAAGAACATAGAACTTTTAAAAAGTTATTGCACAGGCCAGCATGCTAAACAGAAATGCTGCAGAGGAGGCATCCCAACTCCACAAGTGCTCAAAAGCAATTGCCTTGGAAAAAAATTGTGAGAGCTGGCAGAGATATCTGTCATCTAGCAGCTGTCCCCCTAGTAACTCACACAAGCAACTCTGCTGTCCACTCAGCAAGAGTACTGGACCTGCTTTGATGGATTTTCATGATCATATTTTGATGAAGGATCTCAGTGGCTGAGCTCTAGCTGGTATACATATTATTTATGAAGTTTCAGCATGATCACACCTTGATACATATATATTATTTTTCCTTAAAGAAGTTATATTTTTCCTTACAAAATTAAAAAACATTAAGCAACACAGTCATTCTTAGTACTTCCCACTTTAAAGCAACTTATAAATTCTGTTTCTTTATTTTGTCCATTGTTTTTTCTGATGTGTGTAATTTAGTTTAACCACCATGATGATAATTTTATTTACTCTGGTGATAAGATCAGTACTCATTATATGTAAATGAGTCATAAAACTCTAAAACACTATGTTAATAGGAAGAAGGAACTAAAAAAACGTTTGACTAAAATATTTTCTCACACTTTTACTGAGAGAAATGCTCCAACCATTAATTGACACTACCCTTACCCTGAAATTTTCCCTTACCCATAAAGCAATATGAATTAATCATCCCTAAAACAAACATCTTTTATTTAAAGTTATGGAAATAATTCTTAAAAGCTTTGTGTTGATGTGAATTTAAATTAGAGGGTATTTATAGTTGAAAACTTACCAATTTTCTTTATTCACTCATTTAGTTTATTTTTAAGTAGGAATTCCCAGCTCAGTGGCTTCCCTTTTTCTAGGTTTCCTCTCTGCAAACATAACAGCCCAGTGCTTCTGACACTGCTGTGTGCCTCTGGAAGGAAAATGCAATATCCAGACATTATATTATGATTTTTCTGCATTAATAATCCAGGATCTAATGGTTAAAGTGTATTTATTATTATTATTATTATTATTATTATTATTATTATTATTATTATTATTTAGCACAAATAAATAGAAAACTGAATTAGAGAGACAAACACAACAGATAAGACTAAAACTTTCATCTAAAATATACAGCCCAATATTTTGTATGACTAAACATATGATGAATGAGTTCACTGTTGGAGGGGCTTCGGAAGAGGGAAGCAACTTGTTCTTTGACTGATATTACCCTCAACTTCTCAACTTCTTCCATCCCCATCACAGCATTGCTGGTCCCCTATGAGCCCTTGTGCTCACTTGTCCAGAGGAGGAAATGGAGAAGGGAAGCAATAATTTCCTGGAATGTAGCAATTAACTTTGGACAGAGAGCTTTACGGTGGAACTGGTGAAAATGTTCTACTGAAGCTACACCACAATGAAAGCTTTGTGAGAGATGTAGTATAAGTATCATGCAAAGACAATATAAAACTGTTACTTCACATTGCAAAATCGGACTTGGGAGACAAAGCCAGGTCACTGGGTCTTGTGTCCTGTAATCAAAGGGGGGGGGGGGTGAGGGGGTGCAGCTCAGAGTCCACAGGCCATCTGATCTGAACAAAAACTTCCCAACATCTGAAACTACTACATTTGGTTCCCTCCCCAAGAAACTCAATAGAAGTATCTGTCCTGTATCAGATATCTATTTATTCTTTTGTATACACCTTACACAAGTCATATATTAAATGCATCAGTAACATCTCCCCTTATGCTACCATAAGACTTGGATTTTCCAGGGCTTCAGAGAAAGACAGATTTTACATTAGCAGCTTTTTCAGATATTATTTGAAGCACACTTTGAAACCTGTGAAAATGTTTCACTTGCACGTTGAAAGAAAAAGTGCTACAACAATGCATTTTCTATTGTGAATTTCTCATACTCCATGTAGAGTGCCAGCACAGCTTCCTCTACACATGCAGCAGTTTAATTGAATAAGCCCTCATTGAGTATCTGAATGTGGTGAAAGGGCAAGAAAATGACAGCAAGTGTTTTAACCGCAGACCGGCTAGAAACACTGCAATGTCGGCTCTATAGAGCAGCCTGCTTCCCAGTCAGGATCAAACGGGGGAAAAAAATAAACTGTATGTGTAGTTTGTGTCCCACGCTGAGCAACCCCCTACTGGCAGTACAACTTTAAAATCACACGATTTTAATTTGGTAAGTCTGGTACAGACAGAGAGATGGATCTGCTGGGCTCAAAGCTTCCCAAACCCAAACAGTGCCAGCACCTGTTGCAGCAAGCTGACCATTTTAATAGGAACAATGGTCAGGCTGAAAGAGGAGGATCGAGAGCAGCATGTGAAGAGGCTTTAATAAGAGGTAGAGGCTTTCATAAACAATGCTGGTCATGGGTTTGCTTTCCAAACCTCAGGAAAAATAAATGAATGGATGAAACAAACCGTTTAGTTGCATTGTATTGGCACTGGTCTGTATATAAATTGCCAGTAATAAGTGAATAGTCCGTTTCACATGTAATGTCGGCAATCAAAAAACAACAACAAACACCTGAGTAGATATTTCCTGTTATGTACTGTGCTTTACGGCATTATTTCTTAGCAACACGTGGATCCTTTCACTTGCAGCCAGCATTGTTTCATAGTAACACTGTGTTGGCTTCTCACTAAACTTAATTTAAAATACAGTTTGAAAGCCTAACATCAACCATTTAAAAAGTTACAGCTGATAGCTGGCCTGAACAAGATGGGGGGGAGGGGGGAAGGGAAGGGGGTATTATTTAGTGGTTTTGTTTTTGATTAGTGATTTATTTATTTCTTTATTTGGTATCACAAGTTGAGTCTTATACCAAATACATTGTATAGAACAAAGAATCTTACTGAAAGCTATCTTTAGGTAAGGCTGGACAAAAACTTGGAGAATACACCAATGAAATGTCCAGGCAGATTTGACTGGCCTTTACCAAACATTCTGTTTATAGGTAGTCAAGTACCTTAAAAACAGAAAGCGTGCTACTCCCTAGAAATTGAGTGCACTTTTTCCTGCATACCATTCCTCAGTCCCCTGAGAGCAGAAAACAAGGCTCATGTAAAAGTCATAATGAAAAAGCAGAAGAGGAGGAGGATCGTTCTGAATGATCATTCTCTTCCCTGTGTCCCTTTTTAATGTTCTGGGGAATCTGGATATGCTGATCTCTGAGTCTCTCAGATTCTTATTCTTGTTTCTATTAATATTAAAAGCACAGGCACAATTCAGCTGATATATATTCCCAGATTCATAAACAGAACTGAGAATGTTTTGGTCAAATTATTGTTCTGGAAGCATTCCCTCCAAAGGCCAGAATCTTAGCTGTCCAGATTAACAATTCTCTTTTCACTATGAAAGAGTGGCATGGAAAACTCTGTGGTATTCTTTTAAAGAAATTCAGAGACTAATTCATAAATTAAAATGTGTCTACAGAGTTATTTAAATTGGACTTTTTGCTCCATAGCAAAACCATGCTGAGGAACAAATCTCCCAAGGACCACACATTCCCCCAAATTGCAGCATCCTCCAAATCCTCCATCTGCTAAATTGAATAGGCTTCTGCTTAGTGTTCATTTTAATTTCTTCATGAGGCCTGCATTCAGACATTTGAAGTTACACAGAGAAGAACCTACAGAACTAACTCCTCAGTAAATTCCCATTGTGATGGGATAGATGCTCTTCCTATTAATTCTTATTTCAAATATTTTATTATTGCCATTATCAATTATTCCATCAGTTTAGGAACAAAAGACTGTGATTAGGCAGAATGAATGTCATTGATTGCTATTCTATTTAAGGAAAGCTTTCAGGAAATTAGGTTTGGAGCTGTTGTCCCAACATAATCTTAATGTTTTATTTTCTCCCAAATTAAATTCTCCATCAATAGAAGAGAGTCAAATTCTTTATTATTATCAACTCAATGTCAGCTGAGATTGCCCTGATAGAAGTGAAAATAAAAGTTGGCATAAAATTCCAATATATTTTCATGTAATTTCCATATTTCCAATATATTTTAATGTAAAAATCATTCACGACATTTTTGCTCATCCTGTATTCATCTCCTGAATCAAATCAGGCCACTTCTACTAATTTCAGTGGAGATGTATATTTATTTATGGGGCATATCTTAGCCCAGGTAGCTACAGCTTTAGATTCCCAGGTAGCTACAGCTTTATTGAAATGAAAGACTAAAAGGATGTGGAAAAACCTGCAAAAGTAGAGAAAAAGGCCCCAGTCTGCTGGAGAGGATTCATTCCCACCAGCACGCTGTTTAAGTTGGTTTCTTTGTTCTGCTTTAACATTGCTCAAGTGAAAAGAACTCCAGTTCTCCCAGCATGGAGCTGAAAATAAATGTTTTAGACAAATGTTGGACAGCTCTTATTCTTCTATCCCTGTTAGATATGACTTCTCAATTTAGCCCCCAAAAGTCTGTCAGTGCTTCCTGTTTATATCATTTAAGTTTTAGACTCTGACACTCTTTTCTGTAACACTATTACACACTAGCATTAATTCAATGGAGACCATCAGGTGTAAATTATATCAAAATAATTTCTATCATTATTTTAATGCCTCTTAATGTAGATTCCCCTTGACAAGCCCAGATTTATCCTCTTCTGCAAGGAATGGGAAAAGATATCAGTTGCCTATTCTTCAATTTCCCATCACCCTTTGTAAGCACAAAAAGCAGCCAAATCTTCAAAGAATTAAAAGGGTGACAGAAACTTCCTGCCCTGCAAGACAGCACAGCAAGGGAATGTCCATTTTCATCCAAGAGGCCTGGAAACTGGAGGTCTGCCTGTGCTAAAGACCACTCAAAAAAAATAAATAAATAAATAAATAAATAAAAACACTGCAAATGGCCAAGGAAGAATTTCTTTAACTGTTTTTGTCTCTGATTCCCCGCTAAGCATTTAGCTGCTGAAAATGGATATGCTAGCTACAACAAACAACTCTTACCAGCTTTTTAAGTGATTTTCCTCTAATATAAATGCTGGTTTTATTAGCCATAGTTCTTCAGGTCTGGATATTTCAACAAGCAGTAGAAGCTTTTGTTAGAAGTTTCACCAAGAGGCAGATGAGGCTGTTACAGGTTGCTTTAGGACAGTTGAAACATTTCAGCTGAGTTGTTCACACTGTTATGCAAATAAAACAAAAACAAAATCTGGCCTGATACAGATGAAAGCCTCTATGCATAAGGACGTGGCTTCAGATAAGGTGATGGATATATTTAAAACACGTCTGAGGAGATATAAACCACCTGCTGTAAACCGGAGAAACAGGTAGCACAAAGAGAAGTGGATACTACAAGTATAGAGCAAAACACATATTAAAACAGAAAGTCCTCGCTTTCTTTTCTACATTAAATTTATTTTTTTTCCTATTTCTTATTACTTTTCTACCATGACAATGATAAAAACAAGGACACGTTTGTGAAACTTAATATTGAGTTATTCTGGGGTCAGTACAAATGGGAATGGCTTTAGCACTTTATAATATTACAAGAAAAAAATGTGGATGGTTCACCTCTGCTTTTCCTTTCATATCTAACAAGTTCTCTAGCTGAATTTTGATGTTTTATTTTAATACTTAGCTCCGACAGAACAAAAGAGAGATTTTGCTCTCCAGTGTATTGATACAGATGTTCCAATAAAAGTAATGCTGTTAACCTGTTATAGCATTGCTATAACTCACAAAAGAATTTGAACCTAGCTTTAACTCATTGCACACTGTATTGAATACATTCTGAAGAAAATACAACAGAGGACTGTATAGCTCTGTTGATTAGCATAGGAGCCTTTGAAATTCCATTTTGCTTTGTCAAGGACAAGAAGTGATACACTCATCAGCTGATGGTTGTTTCACTGAACTCAAAGGAGCTGGCATTGCTCACACGAGCTGAGCATCCAACAAGAAGACACTACAGACTGGATAGTGCAAGGGTCACACTCTGCTCCTTCTCTAAAATTTGCCAACAATATTTATAAAATCGGTAAAGCCTGTCAAGACACATCCAGTCCCAGAATGCAGTTAGATGGAGAAAAGTGTAAGTTTATCAGTTCATGTGATGAAGCACCTGGGATACAGCTTGACCAAGCCCAGGGACAGAAAACACCAACAGCATTCTAACTTTAAAATGTATCCATACAGCCATAGGGCTGTTTTGGAAAAAACAAACAAACAAACAAACAAACAAAAAAACCCTCTATCCCTATGGTATAAGGTAGCTTGGCATTCACACAGCTCACTAACTTCCCCATCCCCAAGTGAAGAGCTCTACTAGATTAAAAATTTATTTGGAAAGTACTGCACTAATTGCATGGCATACCAGAACCTACCACAGGCTCCTGTACTCTGAACACTATCCCACACTTTCTAGGAGGAGATGTGAATGTCAAGTGGTGCAGGTGGGATAATAAAAGGTTGCAATGCTGTTAGAAGTGCCAATATTTCTTGTTGATTGGCCTGCTGTAGAGCTACTCTAATCCAGGTTTGTGAAGGGATGAGGGGAAATCAATCAGTTTCTTGCAGCTCTAGAGCCAACAGTTTTGATGCCCCATCTACCCTGTTAGTGTTACTGTAAGAGCCCTTGAAAGATTTGCTGGCCTCTGTTTTGAGCCATGAACCGGTGTAGGAATGCAATGTTTTTGTTGCTGCTTAGTTAAATACAATGCCATCAAATTAAAATTTAAGCTTCAATTCAGCTCATTCCCCAAAGAATTCATGTGAGACCTTGTCATGCTAGCTTGTAGTGAGCTTTCCAATTTTTCACTCTTTTCCAGACTCACTTGTCACCTGGCAGATTTCTGTGAGCGCCTGTATGACCATACGGGTTTACACGCATGGGGAAGCAGGAGCTGCCAGCTGCACCTATCATGGCAAACAAACCAAAGCTTTAAACCCACTCATTGCTTACTGTTTATGTTCCCATCTGATTAGAAAAGAAAACCATTACTTCAAGGTTAATTCTATTGCCAAATCAATGAATAGAGCCCAGTTTAGGGCTGAGCTGTGTGCGCAAAAAAAAATGAGTTTACAATAAGTGAACCATTTACACTCCAGCATGTGAATGCTTTCATTGCTCCTGTTTTCAAAGCAGCATATAGCCAAGATACCTGTTCCTCAGCAAGCAGCTGGGAATATCAGCTCTTTTGGTTGCTTCACTCAGATTCAAGCTGCCCTTCCTAACCTGCTCTGGAAAACAGATAAAATCCTAGTCATTAACTGAACAATTACTCCATAAAATGTTATCAGTTTTGCCATCTGAAAGGCCAGCATAGCCAGCTGCCATTTTTTTAATGTATTGCCAAAAATAAGAACCTTTACTCAGTTACAATGTACTTTGGCTTTCCTTAATAACACAGCATTCTAATTCCTTTAATATCTTATTCAAAATAACACCCATAATTTTTTTCTAGGGGAACATAGACAATATTTAAATCAGAATCCGTCAACACTTCAGATAAACCAGCATCTGTCAAGATCTCATCAGAAGGGAAAAAAAAAAAAAAAAAAAAAAAAAAAAAAAAAGTCCTGGACAGGGCTAAATAAATAAAGCAGTAGATGAGACAATAAATTCAGAGGGGATGCCACCTGGAATATCAACCCTTATCCTTGAATCCATGTGCCTGATGCTCAAGCCATTTCATGAATGATTACAATCAAAAGCTTTCAGAAAAGCAAAGAGCTGATGTCCAAAACAACAGCACTGGACTGCTGCTTCCACTGACTTTGATCAAAACTGACAGTGGACAAGAAAGAAAAAAGAAACAACAGTCTGTTCTTTTAGGTAATGCAGTTGTGGAAGTGCTAAACATAGAAATCTTTTTTTCCTGTACCATGAAATTCCATCAGCAGTCATTTATTTCCATTCAAAATGCCTGAACATTGGTACATATTTAAACAAAAGTATGTATTATTTGAGCAATGAAAATATAATCCAGGCTGCTGTGAAAAATTACTTGTTTTTAACACAATGTCACTTATGCTTTCCTAGCTGGTGTGAAGGTTTCCTGAAACTGCCAGCCATCAACTATATAAAATTTTGGAAAGTGACTTGATAACTATAAAAATGCCTGTGCTGAAGAGCTACTTTCACTGATGTACTATAAACAGATTATTTTTTTATGTATACTCTAACTGCATAATAAAAGCATTAGAACAATCCATCATATTTTCCTGTTATTTGCACGTACTGTTAGAAACAAAGTATTAAATTCAAGATAAAAATCAAAGACCCTTACTTTTTTATAACATTTCTTAAGTGGTAGGGGAAAGGCATTCCCTGTAAGGAAGAGAGCAAGTTGCAAAACTACTCAAGTTGCCACACTGCGTCTTTGCATGATGGAGACAATGTGGCAGTTGTCCCTTCAGCAGGGCGGGCACCTCCCAGAGCACAGCTGGGGCCCCAGCTCTCCCAGGCATCAGTCACTCCCGTCAGTGGCATTAACCTGTTTGCTCCTTACCATCACGCTCACTGTGGGGCAACCAACCAATCCTTTCAATGAGAATATAAAAATCCACGTGAGGTTCCATATGATGGCATGAGCTCTATCCATTTTCCTTTCCAAATACACCAATGAATAACATTTCAAAACACAATTTAAAGCAAAGAGGAACATGATGCCAATGACAGCATTAAATACAAGGAATGGCATCACTCCCTATTTCAGTATTCATCGCAATGCTTTATTCACACTGTTCGTTTCATATCATACACTGACAATTTCGAAAGAGGATACTTCAGGGGTAGGCAAGGTATTTTCCTCAGGGAAATCACTCTTTCTTTTAAGTCTCAGCTTTACTTTTTGCAAAATATGGGGGATAATATTTATCTGCTTTCCTCCTTGGGTAGATTGTGAGAATTTTATCAACATTTGTATTTTTTGAACTCAAGAACATCCTTTGAATAAAAGCGATTTGATTCTAGCATGATAGGTGGTTTCTATATGTAATGCATGAGAAGATACCTTGGCATTATAATCCTGAACAAGGAGGAACAGTTTCTGATCTCATTTATGTGCCTATAGAGCAGCAGTAACACTTTGCTGAAGGCACTGAAATTACTCTGACCTACACCGGTGCAACAGAGAACGGAGTCTCACTCAGCTACTTCTTGTTCACGTCACCTAACTTTCCAATAGTTTTCCATCATCTCTGCATCCCTCCCCCTAATAAATCTGACAAAAACAATGCCACTTAAAACTTTAGTGAGAGACATGAAAATAGAAATATCATTAATAGATAATTCTTCCTATTACTTATATAAATAGATTTTTCTTGCAGAGTGCTAGTCTATCTAAATCTTGAGCCTGGTGTGACAGAAAAGCAGCAACCTGGTCAGATAAAGGCAAAACTGAGGCCAGAAGTACAGAGATTTATTTATTTATTGACTGAACAAACAGACATGTTTGGCTATTCATATGGTCACAGAGGAAAAGCAACCCCTGTTAAACTAGTTTCTCTGAAACAGAAAACAACCCTACACTTGTGTGACCCACAGCTGAAGAACATGGGCAATAACAGATGTGGAAAGACATACAAATAATCCTGGAAAAGCTGAACAGAGTGTAGATTGCCACAAAGCAAATATGTGCCTGCATCCATCCACATGCGTTTGGCACCTTGTGTCTTCAGCCAATGCAAAGAGCCAAAGCAGTGGCTCTAGAAACTGCTCTGTCTTCTCCACAAAGGGGATTGGCATCCCACACACATCTCACAGGAGCTGCAAGAAGTCTCCTCAGTCCCAGTGATCTGTCACCTTTACCAGGTTTGAGCAATTACAAGTCAATAGACAAGAGATTCCTGCTGTTGGCCCAACAGTCAGCTCTAAAGCTGCTAAGTCAGCTCTAAAAGCTAAGATCTTGTATTAGTCTTCAGCAGGATCTCTCTGGTCCTGGTGATTTCCTTTAGTGCTCTTCTTGGAGACTATTGGCCCATTGACTACGGCTGCATATTGTTATCATTATAAACGACAGGTGTATTTTGTCTTTTAAACTTGACATACCTCTAAATCTTTGGAGAATTGATTTACAGTGTAGGGACAAAACTAATGAAGAAAATCACTTGAATAGAAATAGCAATGAATTCCTCTAATAATAGGTGATATATAACTACAACACATCAATAAGACTGGACTGTTATCTTAATGAATTTGTCTATATCAGCAATTCCAGTTTTCCTCTATCATATCTTTCTTGTAACCTGTACACATCAGTTTACACACATGAAGAAACTATTGATCTCTCTGGGAAAAGTGTGCTTAGATAGCACTTTTAGGAGAAAGAAAGGGAAAAAAAAAAAAAAAAAAAAAAAAAAAAAAAAAAAAAAAAAAAAAAGGAAGAATACAGCCAAGCTGCCAAAAAAGATAAACCACTGCATTGCATTCCCTGCACACACACACTTGATGTGTTTTAGTACTGGTTGTTGCTATCTGAAGTGTAAACATTGTTATCAGAGTGAAGAAGCAAGCTGCAATGGCTTTGAGGCACAGAAAGAAAAATACTTCCCCTAAAATCTGCATCATGTTCTTTCAAATTAATTTTGTGAAGCAGCAGTTATAAAGCACAAGGATAGTATGTATGATTGTATTACAGCCCTGGGAAGCACAGATAGATTATCTCAAAAAGGATTCTTAGTGGATTTTTCTTATGAGTTTTAAAAACAAATGAAAAAAAAAAAAAAATCAACTAAAACATTCCCTGAAAAAAAATAGAGTTGCTGCAACTGAAAAATGGAGTCATTCCAGTGTTCAAGCAAATGGGAATTCAGAAAATTTCATAAAAATTTTTGAATCCCTTTCCCTCCAAGATTGGTGGGGCAACAAATACCAAACAGTTTATGCAAGTTTTCTGTGTTGCTTTAAACATCTATTATGTTTAAGCAAGTCTGAGGTCTGGTTTCTACCGCTGCAACACCATGGACATCTTCCCAACTGCTGAGCCTCTAGTCCTGATGGTAAAGCAGACCATCAAAAATATAACATTGTTACGCATGAAAAGGTTACACTATGCAATTTTAAGGCTTTGAGACATTTATTATGTAGTTCCTGAAACTGAGTAAATGAAAATAAGTGTAACTCCAACCTTTTCAGGCAGCAGAACCATGTTTTGTTGTTTTGTGCTTGTTTTTTTCTTTAAACTCTTGAAAATCAAATTGAAGAAAATAAAACCAAAAAGCATCATTACATGTTATAAAACTTTCAAAAAGTAGCTTTTCTCCAAAAAACTGCACAAAATGCAATTCTGAAAATCTTACTGCTGGGAGTGCTGGATATTAGTCAAATTCCAAACTTGTTCTCTTCTGCTCTGCCCCTGAGAGCTGGGGCAGAGGGCCACATGCATACATGTATCTGATTGCATGCCTATAAGCCTGTGTATAATTGTTCTATTAATTATTCTTTGCCACTAAGAGAAAGGGTTCTTAAATTGTTTTTCTTTCTAAAACTATTATTGCTTATTAATGTTCAATTATCTTATCATTGCCCATTGTTTTCTCAAGTCAATTTTCCATTAGAAAAAAAATGCATGTGCATTTTTGAAGCTCAGTCAGGCCCCTTGCATGGTTTTGTGCTAATTACTGGAGCTTCTTTCATTATCAGCCTGGACTTTAATGACAAAAGAAGAAAAGTGTGGAGTCTATTTGGCTTGAGCTATTTACTAACTGTTCCCCATTCAATTTATGCTCAGAGGAGTACAATAATCATGACACAGTGCATTAGCTCTGTCCCTGGCAGTATCTGCCATGCTGACTGCTAATTGACAAGGCAGATTCTGGTCAGGAATAACAGTGTCTTAGGCATGTCTGTTCATGAGCAAGCCTCCATAGCAATTTTGTCTGTGCAATGACAGAAAGAAAACCACTTTTATGTAGAGGAATACTGGAAATTTTCCTTGCTGTTGCAAGTGGCATTGCTGTCAGTGGCTCACAGTTTTTATGATTAATATTCCAACTGTTCTTAGAATGAACAAATTAATGAACCAGAAATGAGAACCAATGAACATGACACAAACAGATTCACTTACGTGGATTTTTTTTTTTCCTATGCGTGTATTTTGTAAAAATAAAGCAGCACAACTAAATGAGCAGTCTACGTTGCCCCAGAAGCATAGAGATACTAGGTCTAATCACACTACTAAGCCACCTAGTATTATTTTCCAGAGCCTACTGAATTTGAAAAGGTTTCAACAGACTTAGCATTACTTCAGGGTTTTTGTGATCTTGAAATTTAAGGGATTTACAGTAATTCCTCCAAAAATCATTTCACAGGCTGTAACAAATATAGATATTTCAAAGCCATTTGTCTACCTCTATCCATCTGAAAGCACAGTGATACCACTACAAATTAAAAGCACCTGTACTATAATGGTCCAGTGCATCATCAACAAAATAACTTCAAAAAGCAAACTGCAGCCACCCAATGTCAGCTCATAAAGTTCTTCAGACCTTATGTCACACAGCAAACATACATGGAACAACCAGAGGATCATGGCAACCTAAGAAATTTCAGTTGTACTTAATCTTCCTGGCTTTCACAGTCTGTCCCTCTAATAATTTCCATAAGCCACAGCAACACAAATCCCTGTAGCTTAATCTTTTAAATGTGGTATCTCCTTGTTTGATGCAGCTGAACTATGCAAGGCAGCTCCATTTTATGGCTTTAGGTATAGCACAGCAAGGAGGAATCTGATGATTCATAACAAATGAATCATCGGAGCTCTTCCAAGTGCTGAGACATCCATTTTCCTCATTTACATTTCAAAAGGGTCTACAATTTGAAGTAGTAAAGAAATTGTTACTTTGTTAGATAAGTGCTTTTCCAAGAAAGAAAAAATGCCATTTCTGAGAAGTGTTCTGATTAAAACTTATTTCTGTATTATGACAAGCACAAAAGACTTTCAGTGCCTCTCCATTAAAAGATGCCCAGTATTTCTGCAATCCGTGACCATTTAAATCTCCCATGGAACAGTGTGTCAACGTGCTCAGCTGCCTTGAGTCCTTGGTAGAAACAAGGTGTTCTTTTAATATGTGCTTGTAGGTTACAAGAATAGGTTGGAATAAAAACAGCTATGAGAGTCATTGCCAGAAGCAGCATGGCCATGAAATAATTATGTAAATCCCATCTCAAGACCCATCCCAAATAGTTTTTGAGGAGCAATACTTACTGATGTCAAGCCTAAACCTCCCCTGCCTCAGCTTAACACCATTTCCACAGGTCCTATCACTGGTGTTTACAGAGAATAGGTCACCTGCCTCTCCACTCCCCCTCGCGAGGAAGCTGTAGACTGTGATGAGGTCCCCCCTCAGCCTCCTCTTCTCCAGGCTGAACAGGCCCAGTGCCCTCAGCTGCTCCTCATACAACTTGCCCTCTAGGCCCTTCACCATCTTCATTGCCCTCCTCTGGACACTCTTCAACAGTTTAATGTCCTTTTTATACTGTGGTGCCCAGAACTGCACACAGTACTTGAGTTGATGCCACACCAGCGCAGAGTAGAGCGGGACAATCACCTCCCTTGACCGACTAGCAATGCCGTGCTTGATGCACCCCAGGACACGGTTGGCCCTCCTGGCTGCCAGGGCACACTGCTGGCTCATATTCAACTTGCTGTCAACCACAACCCCCGGATCCCTCTCTGCAAGACTGCTCTCATCACTTAGTCTGTCTGTATAGCCAGAGTTGCACCGTCACAGGTGCAGGACCCGGCACTTGCTCTTAAACTTTATGTGGTTGGTGATCGACCAGCTCTCCAATCTGTCCAGGTCTCTCTGCAAGGCCTTTCCACCCTCACCCCAGTCCACAACTCCTCTAAGTTTGGTGTTGTCGGCAAATTTGCTCAAAACACCTTCTAGTCCTACATCCAAATCATTTACAAAAACATGGAAGAGGACTGCCCCTAAAATGGAGCCTTGAGGGACCCCACTAGTGACCATCCACCAGCCAGATGTGGCCCCATTTACCACAACCTTTTGAGCCCTGCCCGTCAGCCAATTGCTCACCCATTGTATGATGTTTTTGATTATCTGTATGCTGGACATTTTGTCCAATAGGATACTATGGAAAACCATGTCAAAAGCTTTGCTGAAATCCAAAAAGATCACATCAGCTGGTTTCCCTTGGTCAACTAGGTGGCTGATCTCATCATAAAAGGAAATCAAATTTGTTAGGCAGGACCTACCCCTCACAAACCCATGTTGGCTGGGACCAATGACAGCATTGTCCCCCAGGTGCGCTTCAATAACTTCAAGAATCATCTTCTCCATAATTTTACCAGGCACTGATGTGAGACTGACAGGCCTGTAATTGCTAGGGTCTTCTTTCTTGCCCTTCTTGAAAATTGGCACAACATTTGCCAGCTTTCAGTCTACTGGGACCTCTCCAAATTCCCAAGATCATTGAAAAATAATTGAGAGAGGTCCTGCGATGATGTCAGCCAGCTCTTTAAGCACCCTGTGATGAATCCCATCTGAACCCATGGACTTGTATGAATCTAGGCGGAGCAGCAAATCCTGCACACATTCAGGGTCAGTTGGGAGTTTGTCATTCCCACCGTTGTGGTCCTCCAGCTCAGGGCACCCTGGGTCCTGAAGCCCATCATCAGTGTTGAAGACAGAGGCGAAGAAGGCATTAATGCTTTGCGTATGTCATTGTCTGTGAGGAGACCTTCCCCATCAAGTAGCAGGCCTATTTTTTCTTTGGTTCTCCTGTTTCTGTTCACATATCTAAAAAAAAACATCTTTATTGTCTCTCACAGACATGGCCAGCTTCAACTCTAGTTGGGCTTTGGCCACACGAATTTTCTCCCTACAAACATGAACAGCATCCCTGTATTCCTTCCTCATCTCCTGACCCTTCTTCCAGCATCTGTACATTTTCATTTTTCACCTAAGCACCAGTAGAAGATCCCTGGTCAGCCAGGCCAGCCTTCTGCCCTGACTACCTGACTTCCGATATTTTGGAATTGCCTGTGTAGTGGGTTTACGTGGCAAGGTTTTGGTAGCAGGGGGCCATAGGGGTGGTTTCTGTGAGAAGGATCTAGAAGCTGCCCCATGTTAGGTAAGGGTCCTACTGCTGACCAGAGTTGAGCCAATAAGCAATGTTGTTTCGCGCCTCTATGAGAGCATATTTAAGACAGGGAAAAAAATGCTGCGCCACACACAGCAGCTGGGAGAGTGAGAGGAGTGAGGAACAGCCTTGCAGGCGCCAAGGTCAGTGAAGAAGGAAGGGGAGAGGTGCTCCAGGCACCGGAGCAGAAGTCCCCTGCGGCCTGTGGTGAGGACCATGGTGAAGCAGGCTGTCCCCCTGCAGCCCATGGAGTACCACGGTGGAGCAGGGTTCCACGCTGCAGCCCGTGGAGGAGACCACAGTGGAGCAGGTGGACCTTCACTGACGGAGGCTGCCGCCTGTGGAAGACCCCTGCCTGAGCAGATTCTGGACCGGACCTGTAGTCCGTGGAAAGGAGACCACACAGGAGCAGGTGACCTGACAGGAGCTGCTGCCCGTGGGGGACCCAGGTTGGAGCAGTTTGCTTCTGAGGGATGGACCCCATGGTACAGACCCATATCTGGAGCAGTTCTTGAAGAACTGCTGCCTGTGGGAAGCCCACACCAGATCAGTTCATCGTGGACTGCACCCCGTGGGAGGGACCCCACAGCACAGGGGACGAGAGTGACTGAGAAGGAGTGGCGGAGAAGAAACGCTATAGACTGACCATAACCCCCATTCCCCCGTTCCCCTGCGCTGCTCAGGGGGAGGAGGTAGAAGAAGATGGATGGGGGGGAAGGTGCTTTTAGTTTCTTTCCTTTGTTTCGCACTTCTCTAGCTTGTTAGTAATAAGCAATAAATCTTACTGTCTCTCTATGCCGAGTCTGTTTTGCCCGTTACAATAATTACTGCGTGATCTCCTTGTCCTTATCTCAACCTTTGAGCCCTTTTCATTGTATTTTCTCCCTGTTCCTCTTTGAGGAGGGGGAGTGAGAGAGCAGCTGTGATGGAGTTTGGCTGCCCACTCGAGAGGAACCACCACAGCCTGATCTTGTGCTTTTAGGAGGCTGTGCTTAAAGATTGACCAGCACTGATGGACACCAATGCCTTCAAAAGCAGCTTCCCAGGGGACCTTGCTGACTATTTCCCTGAGCAGCCTGAACTCTGCTTTCCCCATATCCAGCGCTGAAGTTTTGGTGGCAGTTTTCCTTCTGTCACCATAAATTCTAAACTCAAACACTTCATGGTCACTATGATGGAGACAGCTGCCAATTGCCACGTCTCCCACAAGACCCTCTCTGTTTTCCAGCAACAGATCAAGGAGGGCACCTTTCCTAGTTGGCTCCCTTAGCACCTGCACCAAGAAGTTATCATCTAAGTGCTTTATGAGCCTCCTGGACTTGCTCGTGTCAGCCGTGTAGTGACCCCAGTTGACTTCTGGCAAGTTGGAATCTCCCAAAAGGACAAGGGGAGAAAATCTCGAGGCATCTCTTAGTTCTGCAAAGAATAATTCATCGCCTTTGTCATCCTGGCTGGGTGGTCTGTAATAGACTCCCACTGTGACATCCCCTTTATTTGTTCATCCCTTAATCCTTACCCAGAGGCTCTCAGCTTTGCCATCCCCAACTTGAAGTTCCACACAGTCCAGCCCATGCTTCACATACATTGCCACCCCGCCACCTTGCCTACCCTGTATGTCCCTCCTGAAGAGCCTGTAACCATCTATTGCAGCACACCAGCCACAGGACTCATCCAACCAGGTTTCGCTTATGCCAATGATGTCGTAGCTGTGGGACTGGGCCAAGACTTCTGGCTCATCCATTTTATTCCTCATACTGTGTGCATTTGTGTAGAAGCACTTCAAATACACCTCCATCCACACAGCACCTTGTGGAGCTGACCGAAGGACCTCACTGGCACACAGTCCCTCTGATTCTAGCACACCATCCCTTAGCTCATCACCGGCGTGCCTGGTTTTATCCCCTTTCCCCTTCAACTCTAGTTTAAAGCCCTATCTATCACCCCTGCCAATTCCTGAGCCAAAATCCTTACCCTTCTCTGAGAGAGGCGCATCCCATCTGGTGCCAGCAGGCCTGGTGTCACGTAGACCTTCCCACGATCGAAGAACCCAAAGTTCTGTCAGTTGCACCAGTCCCGAAGCCACGTGTTAATGTGGTGAGCCCACTTGTCAGCATCAATCCCCCTATTGGAAGGACAGAGGCAAATACAAGCTGTGCCCCTGATCCTTTAAAGTCGCCCCAAAGCCCTAAAGTCCCTTTTGGTCACTCTTGGACTTCTTGTTGCTACCTCATCATTACCAGCCTGAAAGACCAGTAGCGGGTAGTACTTGGTGGGCTGTACCAGGCGCTTGACTTTCTTAGTGAAGCCTCTCACCCAAGCCCCAGGGAGGCAACAGACCTCTCTGTTGGTTGGGTACGGTCGGCATATTGGGCCCTCTGTCCCTTTCAAAAGGGAGTCCCCCGTGACAATAATCCTGTCTTCCTTGATAGACGATGTAGCAATGAGGAGGGTAGGTTGCCTTGCCTTAGGCACCCTCTCCAGCTAGGACAGGCTTTCGTCTACTTCATTGTTCTGACTATGGTGTTCTAGAGCCTCGTATCTGTTACATAAGGGTAGATGGGAAGGCAAGGTGGACAGTGACAGGGCTCGCCTACCACCCCAAACAGGAACCTGCCTCCATTCTTCCCTGTGGCCTAGGTTTCCTTCTGCTGCCTGGTAGGATGAGGGAATTTTGTCTTCTGCGTGGCAGGAGGCACTTGTGCTGTGGCAGGCTCGTGAGCCTGTCTTAGAGAGGGCAGAAGATGCCTCCATCAGTCAATTTCCCTCTGACTCCCTGATGCTCCTGAGCCTGATCACCTCCTCCTAAAGCTCCACAACACTGGCACTAAAGGGAAATGGAGACAGAAGATGAACTTTATTTTTTTGTCTCATTTTCTCACACACTCCCTCTCTCTGCCTTGAACATTGTATTATCACATTTGGAATGATGGTGAAATAACAGTCACTAGGGCCATCTTCCTTATTCCTTAATTCGCAGGAAGGTGCTCCATATTTGGGCAGAACTACATGGGGATCGTCATGGGTCCCAACATGATTTATAAGATTTCTGTTTTGCATTCATCTGGATGACAGAAATTGTTAAGCCTCATAAAACTGACCTTCAAACGTTCCCTCCTTGGTATGATCACTGATGTCACGTCTTCATCACAGCATGCCAGTTTATTAATGCACTTTTTTCCTACCACTGAAGCTTTACTTAGGGGAGACAAAGATGCCAAGGATTCCCATTACAGAGCACATGGTAGAACTTTCTACCAAACATCTGGCTTTCAGCCTGTCTGCTTGCTCCTATTACAAAGCCTGTGATGAGAATAGGTAATTGCAAAACAGAATTCATTATCATAATGCCAAGAGGGATACAAAACGATGGTGGTAAACTTTAAATTGTTGCTAGTACATGTTAAAGCTCCTGTCTTGCTTTGTTCTTCAAACATTTTACCTGCCAAAAATAAAGTTTCTCATAACTGTATCCAAGTAATTATAGACTATTTGAGATGGGGAACACATGAGAGAAAAAAAAAGAAAAGAAAAGAAGGAAAAAAAAAAAAAAACAAAACACTCTACAGAGGCTCTTGTGGCTAGTTTGTTCACTAATTCTGGAGAAAGAAAAATTCACAAAATGAGTTCATGTTCCTACACCCGGGTGTAACAGAAAGACATTCAAAGGAGATGGCCTCTATCTGGAGGTAACTTTAAGACTTCAGCCACATTCATGCATGTGAATTTATTCTCTCTTCACTGTTTACCTGGTTCACGTAATACCTGTAATTACTTCACAATTACATATTTGCATATAATGTACATATGATGTACATAATTTGCAATTATGTACATCATTTAGGAACTCTAATTGAAGTTACCAAATAACTCAAAAATTAAGTGTCTTGTAATATTCACAGTTTAGCTTTCAGTGCCCTGAAAGCCCTAGATACACTGTGACATTACATTACATTATTAGAATGGAAAGCAATATTAAAATATAAAATATTGAAAAAAAGCTAGAAAAGCAAATTTCTCATGAAAGCAAGTCCATATGGATAATAAATTTTACATGACATTCCAATATACAAAGGAATTATACCCACTTAATGAAATTTATCAAGACAGACCATTGCAATAGATAACAATTCCTTTAAGGTGTATGCAAGAGCTTCCCTGAGAGAAGAGACGTGTCTGTAACACAATTTTTGCACTCTTGGCGGATGCAGTACTGAATTCCAAACAGAGCAGCCTGAGTTCAGCATTCGAACACCCGTTCAGAGGTTAGGAAAACCCCTTCACACAAAGAATCCACTTGGGTGGCCTGACATGAAAGCCTGAGACAGACTGCAAGAAGAAACCCAGATAATTGCTTATAATTCATTTGGAACTGGCAAGAGATACAAGATGAAGTCTGGCTTTATGCACACTTCTTTAGGAATGTCAAAAAAATCAACATCCCATTCTGAACTTTCCTACCAAGAGACAGTCTCAGGCCTAAGCTGTGAGCTTTAATAAAATTAGGTGATGAGTTTATGCATCCAAATGTTCCTATCTCTAATCATTTACTGGGAAACAATGGCAACTCTTCAGCAATCAGCACCATGCATTATCAAACGCCATCCTGCATCCACACTTAATTTGGTGTATGTAAGCAGGAGCTCAATTTGTTCTTAGTAATTAACTTAACCACTTCAGCCTTGCATTTTCACTTCCATTTCAAGATTTATTAATTGTTTCCTTTCTGTATATTTCATATGGCAAAATTCATCTCTACATTTTCACAGCTGTGTTCTAACTAATAATCAGTATTACATTATTCCAGCATTTTTGCATTTGACTGTTATGGCACTCAAGTGGCAATACAGCAGCACAAGTCATTCAGGAGACAGTCTTCGTACGAGGGCTGCTTTGTTTCTTCACAACAAAACTGAAGCCTAAACAAGTATTCTTGGAAAACCTTGATTTACATTTTAAAAAATCACATTTGAGTTTGAGAACCAGAGATTGGCTATTCTTAATGGCAGTTAACTTAACCTATGAAAGAGTCTTAATATTATCTCCACCTCAAAGCTATTTACTTGCAGGAAATTATCTTTTCTTTTTTCTTCAACAAACCATTATTTCATTCTGAGGAAGAAGAATTAGGAGCATGACCAAATCCTGACGTGAAAAGATTAAGTGTTTGATGACTTGCCATGTCTAGAGAGACTCCAATGCTCTTTATATACCACCAACAGGAAATTACAGTGCACACTACCTACATCGAAATCTTACCACTGTACAGGCATCCAAGGTCACCATGCGAACTAGATGGCTCAACAATCACAAATAAAATCTGTTGTTGCATACATAAACAGGAAAACACATCTCATGCTACAGGAACCGGAAAGCTAACTGCAAAGTTCAAGCCTAGCTTTTGTTTTTATTCTCACTAACAGTAAAACAAGGATTTGCTCTTGATGGAAGAGCAAAGGTGGTGGCATTAGCTTGATTAATAAGCTATTGGAATAATAAGCTATTGGTCCAGCCTCAGGATAACATCTGGTGTTTAACGAAGCTGGAAGCTAGCACATAATGGCAAGTCCAGCCTTTGCTTTTTGTTCTACCTCAGTCAGTGGAAAACTGCAGAACTGCTTTATGCATGCACCATATTGTAAAATCAAATCCCATAGCAGATTAGAGCTTGAAATGATTGTAAATTCAGAGCAAAATATACAATTTTGGAAGCTTTAAATAAATCTCAGCAACCAAAATTCAGCAAGGTTACAGCTGGTAGAAATGCTTTCAAGTTATTTATATGTTTTTTTAATGTACCCATAGTTTTATGAGTATGAAGCCCCCACTGCATTCATGAGCTGTCTGGTGATCCATTCTCCTCACCACAGCAACATTGCCTTGAGACTCAAGGGAAAAATTGTACTTGGAATGACGTGTACATTAGAAACAACAAAATGTTTTTGAACGCAGTTAGTGAAATGCAAGCCTCATTTATCTAGCTCCAGTGTTTCCTTGGGTCTCTGATGTCTCTTTCTCTTAAAAAGAAGTTTAATAATTTAAAGTTGGCCTCTGACATCTGTCATGTAGTTCACAAATCTTGGATCTCTTTCATTGATGGGAAACTTAGCTCAAGGCAATTAGAGCTGACTAGGTTTAAATTCAAAGTATGAAAACAAACATACTGACTTGTTTGCATTTAGCAAAGACTAGACTTTGTTTGGAAACACAGCAGAGAAATTAAAATTTCTTGGGCTTCCCTATTTGTCAAAGCAGATAATGATACTAGAATTTCAACTGACAAATATTTTTAGTAGAAAAGTTCTAAAGAAAACACAAATAGAGTGGGTCCAAATAATTTAATCTGGAAAATCTCACCAGTGAAGATCTTTTGAAAACGACATAGTTTGTCAAAGGGAAATACACATGGATTTACACTAGAACTGGACATCCATGGCTTCCGAGCAGATCTGCCAGGTTGTGTGCTCCAGGGGCAGGGAGCTGCAAAGACTCTTGGGGCAGCTGAGCTCCTGCCTTCCTCATCCATGTCCCAGGGCTGAGAGCTGCAGCTCCCCCGTCCCCCGAAACTTCTTGAAGGCAACAAGAATACAACACCTGGGAAGCACTTTTAAATCAGAGAGTAATTTGGCTTCATCAAAGACATCAAAATAAGAACCAAACTAAATAATAATTTTATAAAATATTATTTGCAGAAACTCCAGAGCTAAGAACGGTTGAAATGAATATTCAGGTTGGGAATCTGGGAACATAGGGGTGAAAAGACCTAGCAGCAGCCAGACCATGCACAGATCAACATGTCACCTTTCTTCCCCAGATAGCCATCAGGCAACAGGAAAGTCTTCCCCACAACTGCTCATGAAAAAGCTGGCATGAGCCTACTTTGGCCATCCTAAACTACATGCAAGTTGGTTTATCTGCCTTAGCTATACAGATCATTCTAATGTGCTTCTTTAAAGGCAAATGAGAACAAGAACACTTTCTATCTTCATCCTTTTTTCAAATTATATCTAAGAAAAGGCAGGAAAAGAAACCCATTTTACTTCTTTTTCAGCAGCACCTGACTTTTTCATAACACACAGTAGTAGGATAAATTTATCCACTAAGAAGATGCACAGCTCACAGCATGGTCCCTGGTTTAAGCCTGCATTACGATCTATAGAAAAGTGATAGCTTTCATGAATAATGTCAATTCAGTCAGAAGCTTCAGCTGAAATACAAGGGTTGTTAATGAAATGCTAGTATTGCTCTGTTTTATGTTGTTTGTCAATAAAGACAAGTATTTTAGACTCTGACCAAGGAATTTGGACAGTGTGGTTAGAAAGCAGTTAAAAGGTTTTCCTCACCTTCCTTCCAACTATTGTTGGAATGATAAACCCAAGCTTGCTGCAATTAGTTAGGACAGGTAAAATTCAAATGACCCAGAGCAGGATGAGGGCAAGGGAAGAGAATGATTAACTGTTCCTTAATAAACTGTTCTATAGCCTTGTAACAAATCAAAACTATTCTCACAGAAAGAGGAAGCTTTTAGATTAAATAATGATAATTTGAGCTTCAGGAATCAAGGTCCTAGGAAAATGCAGTCTCAAATATCAGTCACAGTATCTCTGATCAAAGGCCCCAAGGATATTTCTTCTATGCTGCTCAAGGATTCCTCAGATAGTTTGGCACAGACAGAAAAGCAACCTGGTTTTGCTCTCCTAGGTTGTATAATATAGCACTAATAAGAATTTCCCAAGTGTGACATTGAGATGTCAGTGTTTCTCCAAAAAAGCTTTTATCTTTATAGGCCACAATCCTTTTCTCCTGTACAGATAAGTAGAATAAGAGTTTCAAAAGAATTCACATTAGCATGACTCAGAGAGGTACAGTAAAATGCCTAGTGATTTCAGAAGGAAGAGGCCAATAGCTACTTCTAAAAAGGCTTCCTGTAGCCTATATATTGAACAAAAACATCAGGGATGGAGGAATTCATTAAATACAGAAAAATCTCCTTAGACAAGAAGCTTCTTGAGCTAACTAGCATGCACTGTACAAGGGCAAGGACTTGTGAGAAAAGTAGGTGAAAAGCTGTCAGGTATCATAAATATACTTACCTAATATCACTGTTAAGGTGACATCCTAACAAATACCTTACAGAAGAGAAGTACAAGAAAATAGGACTTCATTTTACACTTCAGACATTTTTTTACATTCAAATAAAAGCACCCAAGATTGTACAATGATAGTACCTTCATATTCAGAACACAGCTCTTCTGGAGGTACGTGGCATTCGCTTTCAATCTGGTCAAGTCAGAATGCACTGCAGTTTGGCTGAATTATTAAATCTAAATAAAAGTGTTCATTAATAAAGACTGAGCAATTGTTTTCTGAGGGAAACCACAACAAATTACATAGGGGAAATGGAAATTTTATAGTAACTGTTAAGGACAGAGTGAGAAAGATGGAGACTGCTTCATTTCTCTCTTCTAAAATTGTTAGTCAGCTGTTAATAATATTTTTGAGGTAGAATTACTTCAGATATTAGGCAGAAATCTAAAAAACAGTAAAAGATTAGTGCTTCAAAGTGTTGCTTAGAGGCAATCTTACCTTCTAACATTACATGGTAGACTCACGTAAATAAAAAATAGGGAAAATGAATCAAAAAATAGTAACATGGATGTTTTGTTGAATTGTGTAATAACCATTACAAAACTCCTAACACATTTCAGCTATAGCTTGCTTCACAAGACTTCAGTTATCCTAGCAAAGCAATAAAGAAGATGAAAAGAATGGCCAAGTCTGGGATTGTTTCTGTGGCAGGGACACTTCAAACTTTTTCCAGTGAAATCAGAAAAAGGAAAAATAGAATCTTCCTACTTTAAAATTATTATTGAGAGAATAGTTCCTATCAAATCATACGTTCAATTAATTTCATTTTTACCTGTTCACAAATTGCCTGCAAAACACTTACAATTTTCTCAAAGGTACCACTTCAATTAATTCACTATATAATTTCAGTGAATAACTTTTAGGATGCAGACTGTGACAAGTGCTCAGTATTCATATCTTGAAAAGTGTTGATCAGTTCTGACTCATCTGGGGACTGAATCCTTGCCAAAGATGGCTGAACAAGAGTCAGTCTCACCCATAGCCCACTACAGTTATTCCTGCTGTGCTAACTTGGCACTCACAAATTCTCCAAGGCTGAACCACATCTTCTATATATTTGCCAATAGTCCATGTCCCTCTTTACAAAGAGTACAGAATCACTTCTATCTAAACTAGATTGCAGGAAACGAACTTGCTTTGATACTACAGGTAGTTCAGTACACAGTCAGTTTATACCTTAATGCCTGTTCTTTCTGGAAGGATATGAATTCAGTAGAATGAAAAGTAAGTCTAGCAAGGTTTGCTGAAATCAGAGTAGCTGATTTCTGTAACTGACATCTCTCACCAGAAAGAGCCAACAGCCCAAGTGGATTCTGGAACACAACAAGGTTTCTGTTTTGCTTCTACTGTCAGCTACCAGAGACTAGATCACTGAAAACAATAAAACCCACCAGGAGTTTGTGTAGGAACCTCATGAGCATGCCTGACCAGAAAAACAAACAAACACAAAACAACCAGGCAAGCATTTCAAAGCTGAATCCCTCATCTTGTTTAACCCCTTTCATGTACCACCAGCCATGAGCTTACCAAACAAAGCATTTCTTATGCTGTTCTGTCAGTTGATATATTTTTCCATTTTCTAACTAGCATATAATTAAGTGTTACATTTGCAAGTTGAAAAGTAGGGGATTCCACAAAACAGGCTCCAGGGAGAAAAGCAAACCCCATTGATCTCCTGCCTGAAAAACCTGCATGGCAGCACCACCAACCCCATCTCACACAGCTGTGCAGTCACCCAGCTCCTCAGCCTTTTCCTCAATTTACCACCTGCACTGCTGAGTTACCTGCTCTGAGAGCTTCTATTAAGTATCTGTCAGGTAGCTTTGGCATATTACACACCAGCTGCAGCTTTTAACAGCTGACCTTTTGTTTCTCCTTTTTCTTTCAGCTTTAGTTTTTGGTTCCCCTGTCCTCACTTTCTGCTGTTTTATATTACTTACTTTTCCTGACAACCCATTTTTCTGCACATCTCTCATATGACAGCATCAATGCAACTATCTTCAACCCTTAGCAGTCCTCCCTTTGCTCTGCTGATCCCCTATCTTGAAATTCTCACTCCACTCTTCCACCTACCCCAAAAGGGCCTTCATCCCACTATGGCTTGGCTTCACCCTTCTGCCCATACATGCCTTCTGCCTCTCCTCCTCCACCAAACTTGCTCAGGCCCAGATGAACTAACTGTATTACAGGATCTTTATACACTCTTCTACCTCACATCTCCATATAAAAGATTTCATAGATTTTCAGGTCAGAAGGCACAGTAGGATCATTTACCTATATCCTACACACTTTCTTTATGGTTTTACCATTAATATTTTCCACATATTGAATTTCTTGCCCATATATTTGCCCAGATATTGTTACTAGGCAAAATACAGTATCAAAAGGATCAAAGGTCAGAAGCCATCAATGCAAATACTCAAATTTAAATGACAAAAACCCCTGCCTTGCTGCGAGCCTTATGAGCAGCATGACCCTGACAGCATGAGCATGACACATCCGCCAGCCTGGAGGAGTCTGTCCCCGAGAGCACTGGCACAGCTTGCTGAGCATCTGGGGTGGCCACACATGAACACTGCAGAAGGCAGCACAAGGGAAAAAAAAAATAGGAGGCAGTCACTGTGCTGGGGTAGCTGGGAGGGGAATTTAAAAGGATGGCTTGGTGATGTTCCTTGCATTTGCAGCCTACTAAGAAGCAGGCAGACTCACTGAATACGACTCCCCTGTTAACCATCTCTGCATGCAGCCATCCTCTCTCCATATTCCACGTGCAGATAAAATGTCTTTAGAGATATTTCCCTTTGGGTTGATATACAATACAATGTCACAGAGATGCAAGAAATACCACTTTTGCATATGACACTACAAAGATATGTCATGTTGATATGATTCAATGCTGGCAAATTCAACTGATATGAAGCAAAACGTACCATTACATGTTTTTCTTTCTTTCTTTTTTTTCCCTTCAAGACACTGTGACTTCAAGAATTATCAGCAGAAATAAAATGGTTGAGCAAAAATATTTCAGACTTAGAACTTAGTGTCCTCTGGATTCTGACAATGTGGCTCACTTGGAGTAACATTTTATTTCACTGAAATTAATGAGATTGCTTGTAGACAGAACTTAGCATCAGGGCTGGCAATGGTAAGTCATCACATAACATTCTGGCCCAAACATTCTGCTACGCAAGTTCTCCAGAACATAGATTGACTTTGCAGCTACAAAGGACCAAGTAATATCATGGCAAATATTCAAATGTTTTTGGAAGCTTAATTTTAAGACTTTTAAAATATATATGTATAAATAGATTTTTAAAAGTTTCTGGTTAATGCTTTGTGAATATTAGATGGTCTGTGACGTCTCTGACAGGACACTAGGACACATATTCAGATCAGCCTGAGAGAGGAAGAAAACCAAACTTCATGCATATGTGCATTTCTATTTCCCTTTGTTCATTAAATCCTCTGACTAATCTACAAAGGATAAGGAAGGATTTTATGTATACAGCTCCTATGAAAAGCTGTGGGGCTTGAGTAACTAAATCAACAGAACTTTTTTAAGTCTTAAGTTGAGAATTTAGGGATGAAATTGGCAGTGCATTTTTATCTCTTTTCTATCTCCCTTGTTAGTTCAGTGGAAAAATGGTTTGCCTGAGATTATTTATAAGAATATTTTAGACTGTAGTTTACCCTCAGAACCAGTGATTTTCTTTAAACGTCAGTTTTGAGACTTAATAGGGATGAGCAACATTAGGGATAAGGCTCAATGGAGAGTTAAGAAATGATTTCTGCCTTAGAGATTAGGGCACTTTATATATAGTTGGGTAGACAGGAACATCACAGCTAAACTGCCCCTGCTATAGTGAAAAAGCTTCTTATATAATCAACCAGGCTACATTAATGGAAGTATTTCATCACATGCCTGGACTATTCACAAAGAAAATTTTGACAGACAGTTACATATAGCATCTTCGTTTCTTGCCTAGAATCTAAATGAAGAGTGTGATTAAGCATTTAAAACTACAGCACAAGAGATTATTTATTTTTTTTGTAACAAAGACAGTATAAGATGCACTGGCTTTGCCATGGAATATTTTATTAAAAACTCTTTTATAATTAGTTTTACAGCAAACTAAGAAAACACAAATGTAATTGCTTTAATGCAATTAGGCCATCTTATATTTCAATGATGTAAAGTCTTGTCAAGTCATAATAAGATCAAAATAGATTTCTCTCCTCGTTCCTTTTGCAGTAGTGATTTTAAATCCAGAAGTTAATATTCTTCTGATGAATTTTTCCTTTACTTTACAAACTACTTTCATAAAAGCTCTGGGTTACCATCTCTTACTATACCATAGCCTAAAGTTACTATGTAGTTCTGAGAGTCTGAAAAAAAAATAAACTGAAGTCTGTTGACAGATGTTAACATTACACTTAGTTATTCAAATCTACTAGGTGGTATGACAACTGATAAGAAATGAAGCTTGCTGCCTACTTAATATACATTTTACTGTCTCTCTTTCACTTTTTTCTTTTTTTTTAATTTTGAAACACCCATAATAGGAACATTTCTGCTATGTAAGGTTCTTGTCTGAGGAAATATATATGCTCAGAGGCATGGTTTCTCTTCCAGTCACTCTCCAGTCACTACTGGATGCTTTGTTGTTTTAGGCTGTGTCTAATTTCAGACATCAGTCACTCTGAATGCTACCAATTAAAAGATTCTTTAAATTACCCTGATGGTTAGGGGAGATTTGCTTAGCATTTTTCATTTATACTTGTGGAAACTTTGGAGGTTTGTTTTAAGAAATAAATCAGATAAAAAATATTAATAGCTGTGAAACTTTTAATACCACTTTCACATAAAAGGGACAATTTATGTTGCAACCTATTTTTATAACTACTACCTCTAAGAAAGTAAGTGGAAAATTCAAGATGTGGTGAAGGGACTCTCCTTAGAGGATACTTGAGATGCCCACTTTCCAGGGGTTCTCTGACCTATTGTGTATGCTCGTGTCAAAAGAATGAATTATAAAAGATCCGTTTATTTCATAGCTTATATGTACTTCCATTTCTAGTTTTGAAAAATAAATTTATTTATAAATTAATTTTATTTTTAAAAAATAAATTTATACAATTAAATAGAAAATGTTAATATTCAAACAAAAACAAAAACCCACCAAAACCAAACAAGACAACCAAAGAAACAAAAACCACCACATCCAGAAGAGGCCTTGTGGATTACAAAAAGTATTTTGCTGAATACTTTTTTAGTCAGGATAATAATCCTGCAAGGCTTACTTTGAGAAGACTAAGACAGCAATAACAGCTCACAAACCTTACCATGCATTAAAACAGAAGGAAAAAAAAAAAAAAAAAAAGTAATTGCAGCTGTATCATAGTTTATTTTCTATTTATAGTTTCTCCTGATGCTTTGCTTTGGAATCTACAGTACCTCTGAGGCTTGGAACATTACCAAAAAATAAATAAATATAAATTATACATGGACAGCTGTTCCCTGACAGTGCCATATTCTTAGGGTTGAGGCTTTGGCAGTATCTCTAGATAAGCACGTATTCATTTATTTGCCTAGGCCAGAAAAATCGTTTTTTCTGCAAATGGGAAAAATGGGAACTAAAGCTTGATCAAAATAGATGGTACTTTATTCCTCTCAGGAATAAAACTTATTTTCCTACTTTATTTTTGCAGTTGAAAGGCAGAGTTAAAACAAAACAAACTGAAAAAAAGTAAAAGGGCTTCTATACTCCACAGCAGCAGCTAAGGTCCATCTCTGATTTCAGCAGCAACAGTAATTAAAGGTATTCAGATTATCCCCTTTAATGCAGAGTTAATAGGCCCTATCCTGCCACCAGTCACACCTGTGCAACCATCTTTAACTTTATTGATTTTGAAAGGATTTTCAATGACATAACTGGAAGTACAATTGTGGTACCTATCTCCATAACATATTCTGAGTTATTTTTCCTGTTGTCAAGTCTCTGGAACTCAGTCAAACGCAAAAACTAAAATGCATTAAGATGCAAAATTGTTTTTGTTATTCTGTGTAAGCTATAGGAAGGTGGCTCATGCACTGATTTCTCTCTCCCCAGCAAAGGCATAAAATTGATCTTGAAAGAAACAAAATAGTACTCTTTTATATAGGCTTTGTTTTCTATGTAGAATTGTAGACAAATGACTATCACAGCACAACTCTTCTCTTTTCCAAAAGGGTATATAATATCCTATCACTTAAGATAACTGTCTGAAATGACAAGAACATGATGAGTTTTTTGTTTTAATAAGAAAAAATGAATTATTTGTTCAGACTCAGCAAATGAAGAAACAAGATCTGTAATCCCACCACATACTGTGGGACCTTATGCATCCATCTCTCAGGTGCTGTAAGGTCAGCGTAACAGATCTGAATCTGATTCAACACGTTAGCACTTCATGTTAGCATATACAATTGAGATACTATGGAGATACTAAGTCCAACATGACTTTCACATAACTTCAGCCACATTGATACATGTTTGAATGTCTGAAACAATTTGTGATTCTGTCATACAAGTTCCATAAACTCCTTCATTGCCTTCCTTTTTTATTTATTTTTTCCTCCTAGTATGTGTTTCAGGTCAGCCTTTCATTTCATAAGTTGTCCTTAACCATGCTAAAACAAATTTTGGGAGTCTTAGATGAATTGTATGCTGATATTGATAGATATCTTCACATCTCAATGCCTGCATTTTAGAAGGCAGATTAAATACACCCAAGAGCCAAACTGTGTATCTGTTTTTATCAGTGCAATTTAACCTTATTTCACATAGTTGCATGGATGTTACAGCAGACAGAATTTGGACTTTAAATCATTGGCTGATGTTCCTAGAAAGTTGTTGAACATAGGTCACTAGAATCTGAAAAAAATGATCTCTGTCTCTTTTTACTGAATTTATGGTAATGGTCTAACTTGTATATAAATAACAGACAGAGATCTGGATTAACCCAAATCCTTACAACATAATGGTTTTTGCATCCTACTTTATGATATATTTTAACAGAAAAATCTCACTGTCTCTCTTCTTCAACTTTAAAGGGAGTAAATACTGGGAATTACCTCCCAGAATGAGAGAAGAAATCTGTCCTGCTTAAGTTTAGTGCTTTATACTGTAATCCTTGCATATGTAAAGTCCCACCATCTTTCAGCATTTAAATCTTGAGATAAATTCAACTTGCATGAAGCTAGACTCTTCTAGGCTAGCAGTGAAATTGAACCAGTGGGAATTTTGTCTCTTTATAAAGATTTCACAGTGAATTCCTCAATTAATTTCTAATGAATTGCACTGTGGTCTTGCTGAGTACTTGTTGGTAATTGTGAATTTTCTTGGTTCATAGTACAGCTGTTGTGTCCCTTTGACATATACTATATATACAAAGGCATAAAGGCAAGTCTGGAAGTCTCTGGTTTAAATATGTTTAGATATGCAATAAGATTGGTTTCCTAATATTCATTATTACTGGTGCACACTTGCACCAGATATGTAATCTCAACCAAATAAAGTAAAACATAAAATTATCTCAGAGACTTTTCAAACTACATCAAAGCATTGCCCTAAGGAACTAATCATTTTCAGAGTTATAATCAAGAGAATTATAATGACTATGTTCACAATGGAAGTCACGTCAGAATTAAACCCCATTCTGCTCTCAAGAAGATGCAAAATTAATAATAATAATAAATATATATCTTAGGTCCTTGACTCATTTGAAAGCACAATTCACAAGTACTCCTTAGGAAACTACTTACTACCTAACTTCACCATTCTTAGATTGTGCTCTGACAGGACAGTGACTTTCTTAAGAGTTTTTGTAGTATGAGTTCATTTCTCTTCTGAATCCTTAAACAGCCTGTTGGTTGTAATTTGATGCTGTACTCTATAGGGGACAGCACAATCTTGTCTTTTTCCTTCCTTCCAAATACTTGCCTTTCCTAGTGCAAAATAAAAGAAACACAATTTGCTTCCAACCAGGTATCTTTACTTGCTAGAGATCCAATACTAACACCAGCACCATTGTTTGTGGTGAACTGCAGGCATGGAACCAGAACTTTACCCATTCTGTTTGAATTAACAAAATTTGGCCAATTTGCAATGCCAGCAATCCAAAAAAACTGACTCTGTCTGTGGATGATCTATTAAATAAAAATAATTATTAAAAAAAATAAATGAAACTAACTGCCATTGAAGCTAGTATCTTAAGACCCACAATGGGGCTGTGAGCTGCAATAGTTTTGTAGCTTTGGCACTACTGTAAAGCTATGAGAAGAGGAAAGTGGTTCCAGTCTTTGACTGTTAAATGACACTGACACAGAAGATTGAAAATAACACCAGCCATTCCCATTGGTTTAAGCCATTTTATTCCTGATATGCTAGAAAAACAAAATTATTTTCATATTTCACTCATATAACAGATGAGATGTGAAATGAGCATCATGGATGATCAACACAACAATGGCTTGTAAGTCTTATGCTATGTAAACAAAAACTTCTCTGCTCGCTGCTACACAAAATTAACAATAAAAATTACTGTGGAAACTGTACATAAAAACAAGCACATCTTCAGAAAGAGAAGGGTCATTACAGAGGAGATGAGTTGGTGACAACAGCTCCCTTGCCAGCTGAAGGAAGTTACCCACTGACTTCCATGGGAAACCTAGCCTGTGCATAAAACATTGCTTCAAATACTCCTGTTCCTACCAAGTTGTTAGAGGTGATGAGACTAGTGACAGCACTATGTAAATGAAGTGATTTGGGGGTTTGTGTTTGCTTTAGCAGGCTCTCAGAAGTGCACTAGTCATGCTGTACGCCCACATGACTATAATACAGCTTGATTAGTGTGCTCAGTAAAAAGAAATAAATAATAATAATAATAATAAAGAACAATTGCAACAACAGGAGAGTGCATTGTTAACAGTGAATTCCCCTCCCAAGCCTTCCTGCTATGGAGAGCATCTGCTATGAACAAGAACTAACCTGTTAGTAACCAAATTCCAGTATTGCTTTATGCATGATTAATACATTCCCTCAAGCACAGTATTAGCCCCTTAAATGGAGCAGAAATAATAACTGAAAATGCTCAAGTATGCTCTGCAACAGGTGGATATTGTTTCAGCTTTCTCTAAAAGCAATACAGTACTGAATTACACTTCCATCTGGGCTTCACTCTCCCTAAATATTGCTACTGCATGGGTAAGTTAAATAGGGCACTCCTCAGATTATCATCAAAATCAGCCTACAGACCGCTGGGTGTTATGTGCTGGGCTCTGCAGACAATTTATGTTCAGGGTTAGGCTTGCAGAAGACAAAGCCAAATTACCTCCACTTCTGTAGGTGTTTGGGTAACCAAGCCATCCCAGAGCAGTACACTGCTCAGACAGGAAGGGTGCAGCAGCCTGACTGCTCTGGGGCTGCCTCCTAAAGGGTGCTCTGCAATGGACAGCCTGCAATGCAAAAACAAATTCTCTCAGTGCCGTAGGCCAGCATGCCATGACATGTACTTCCATAACTTTGTAAAAAGTTTCTCCTTATACAGAAGTACATCCTACAGGTTTGTTAAGCTTAGTAGCTTTATATTTACATATTCTCTAATTGAACCAGTAAGAGTATAGAAATAGTTTGCTCATAAAAAATAAAAACAAAAACATAAATACAACCTTCACTTTTTCCCTATAAATCAAACACTACAGTGACATGACTGTAGATACAGATACATGTAATGATTTAGGAGCTACAGGACCCAAACAGAACATAGAGACATTCTATAAGAAACAGAAAGAATTAAAAACAGACATCAGAAATAAGGGAAAATAAAAAGTAAAAGCTTCTGCTTGAGAAATGTGTATTTAGCAGCTCTTCAAATTTACATGCATTTTCTAAACTCTGCCATCAATTTGGGAGTGGACATTTCATGAAAAGAACTCTGCAGTGTGACAGAAAATCTCCTGTTTTATCCCTGTCAAATGCAGAATTCCCATCATTCATAAACGTGAAGTAGGTCACCAGGCTGTGAGTGCAGCACGGGGAACACGTTCTATGTGTGTATGTATATATACACATACACATAGACAGTACATATTCGTGTCTACATAGAAAAGACTTTTGAAAGGTTTTGTGGTTGAATGTAAAGAAAAGTATTGAAGCAGGTGCTTTTTAAAAAACTGTGATTGAAGGACACTGCAATCAGAGAACAGTTCCCATTAAACAGTGTAGAAAGAGGTACTGCATGAAGTAATGAATGAACCATTGTTGGTTTGTGGGACGGAGATCAAGGGGCTGGTGTCAGATACTTTGTCTGCTCATTATAATGGTTTTCTACATTATATAAATGCAAAGGAAGAAGTGCCCACTGGATTAGTAGCTTCAGGTTTTCTGTGGTTAGAAAAAAACAAAAAAAAACAAAAAAAAAAAAACACAGTTTTCTTAGATGTGCTTGCTGCTTGGATTTGCTGGCTTGTGCCGTCCTAAAACTTAGTTTCAAAGTACTAGAGTTTTTCTGACGAATGCACTCTTTAGGCAGCTTAAGACAGGTACTCAGTTTCTTCTGCAACATTTAAAGAATAGCCATGAAATCCTCTCCCATAAAAATGTTTTGAGATACCTTCCTTTTCAATATGTTTTCCTTTCCCTCTACTTTTAACTGTCTAAATACACACATCTTACTTATAAGCAGGAATCTACTTGTAGTATGCTCAACCTGCTGAACCTGAATTTTACAATACATAATGATGATAGGTGGATAGATTATGTAAGCAGAGTCAGGTACATTTCAATACAGCAATTTTTTTTGGTGTTCTAATGAAAACTTTTGAAGTCATGAAAAACTGGCATCAGATGACATCTCCCTTCAGTAGCAGCAGTGTTCAGTTAAGCTTGTTAATGCCGTTCATGGCAAACATTTTATTTCCTTTTCATCTTAAATTTTTCTGTGGTCAGTCAGTACCCATGAAACGACTCAGACAGGCAGTCCTGAAAATAAAACTTCTCCCTGCCTAGAAAGTGATTGGTGATGCTGTACATTGTGTCTTAACAAGGACCCCAGGAATCCCTAGTATGAGCAGAAGGATAACACAGGTCTCACAAACTTCTGAAATTTAACCTTTCCTCCGATGCTGTCAGTGAGTCAGAGTAAGAAGTCAGTCTGTCCGTTCCCAACACACCCACTTCTGTAATCAGCAGGTGATGGGCAGAAAGAAGAGGTAGCTGTGGGATCTCCAAAAGGATCTAAGCACTCAACAAACACACTTCCATGTACTTGAGTGCACCTTCAAATCTTGTGGGACCTATGGACATCTCCCTTTCAGGGTCTCCATGCTTTTGCATCTGTTGGTATCACTAATATACAGAGACAACAAGTGACCTAGGTGACACACTGAAATGGTTATTTCTTCTCTCAAGAAGCAGACCCAATTACTTGTGCCAACAGTGTGAAGTAGATTGGAAAGAGGTAATTGCCCAAACAAGCAAGAAGCCTGGTCTGGTGAATGTAAAATATAAAAAATATAAATTGTCTTCTTATGTGAGAGCTCTCTAAGTCTGCAAGTTGAAAACTGGGCATCTAAATTAGCTTTTCCAGGACACACAAAGTCATTTATAAGTCATTATTAACAATTGTTCCATTGACGTCAGTAGGACTGGAGTATATAGCTCTTAAAAAAAAAAAAAAAAAGGAAATCAGGACACCGTACTCTGGTGTCTGCAAAAGTGTTTGTCACAACGTTTGGGCCCTATTAAGCCCACACAGACTACTTAGAGATAAGAGGTTCTGTATCCTATTAAGCAGTCCTTTGAGCCATGCAGTTTTACATTACTACCTTGTCATTTGCTCAGGCCCCTGAAACTGAGCTTGATAGCAAAATTCAAATACATACAGTAGCCTTTATTGGCTAATATAATACAACAATCTGTCTTTGTTTAACTGCAAATTGATTCTGGGACTGAATGGTTTGTTTCACTACGTGTAAAATAGGGAAATTCACATATGCTTCAAAAGAACTGGGCACTCCTCAAAAGATGAAAAAGCATCATCCCACCATGGTTTACCTGATCTCAACTTTTTATCTTTCCAGACTCCCTTACTTTCCCATACTTTCCCAGAGAATGGTTGATGCTGTTGCTAGACAGACAAGAGAGTCTGAGAGTTTAAATATTTTGTTTAAAGAAACTCTATTCAGTTTTGTAGTGACATTTCCATCTGACTGCTGAGAACATGTTGTATGTGAATCAGCTGGAATTTTCAAAGTTCCTGTTGAACTAAAAGAAATAGACAAACATATCCAAAACATATTTCATATGTACCCTGAATATATTTAGATAATGTATCCCGAATATATTCAGACAAAATACATTGATATAATTTTTTATTTTTTTTCTGGGATTGTTCCATCACACCAACTACTGCATAGTTTTTCTCTTTCCCCAAGTTTGCCAAGTCAATGAAGTTAAACTTTGAATTAAATATATTTTCCATTTTGAAAGCAACTCATGCTAGCAGCTTGAATTTAATTCGGCAGGTCTTAACTGTATAACCAAGCATCAGTACTTAAATACTTTCACCTTAAATGTTCCCCTATTGATCATTTTAGCAGACACATTAAACCAGTGATTATCAAAAGCTTACACTATTATTTGACATAAGTGGAGATATTATGATAAGAGCTAATTCCATTCAGTTTTGCAGTAGTGAGACATGATAAGGTACAGCCTTTGAATTTCATTTTATAAGTGTGCCTCCCCAACAGAAGAGAGAGGGGAAATGTCTCCTCACCCACGTACTAGCACTTGCCTTTGCCACCTGCATGTCAAACATGAAACTGATGCTAAAATCCTTGTATGCCAAAAGCCTCCCCTAATGAGTCGTCGAAGCCTGCCTTCTCTCTCCCTTTCTTTTCTGCCACAACAGTTTGCATTTCATATTTGCTATGCAACTTCAGAAACAAGAAATAAAAACTTGCTAAACTATAATGGTATTGGTAGTCCTGGAAAGGCCATCTACAGGAGCAGCATGACACAATGCTGGGACACATGCAGAATTTGGCTGTTATAAGAAACATGGATCCTCTCCTTCCTTTGGAAGGTATTTGAGAAAGGTATTACCCTTCCTTCCCTGACATCCCAGTCAAGCATACTCTGTGTTCCCACATGAAGAAACACCACCCTGTCTTATGCAAGAGTGAAGAGAAAAAGCTTGATTTTTAGCACATAGGAAAAAGAACAAACATTAAATGAAACAGCCTCCAGTGACATAATTCAAGAAAGTTTTGTCAGGTGATAATCTTTCTCACCCTTTTTATGACATTCCTGCAGCACATTAGTGTTCAAAAGAGTTCAGAAACATTCAGAAATGTGAGAGCAGTAGCTGTCCTCCTGTGCAGCTCTGACGAAGATTAGAATTCCCAGTATAGCTGCTAGTTGCAAAAGTGCTTTTAAGCTGCTATTTCTCTGGGTATACATCTGAGTGCCACTAATCAAATTAACTGTGATGGCTGCAGTAAGCTGTTTATAGAGATGAAAGACCTACCAAAAGATGTTTCTATTACAGCTTATGAAGCTGAATACTATTAAGCATATAAACACCTAGCACGCAGAAAATCTTGACTTTTATTCTTCCTGCAGTTCCTCACTAGAAGGTCAAGAGTACTTCAGTATTCTTTTTCAAGCATATACACAAGCCCAAAATCCCTCTTCCCATCGTAGAACTGTTTTGTTTGTTTGTTTGTTTGTTTTTTCCCTGAAAAAAAAAGGGCATAGTTTACATTTGCACTCTCTCTTTAAAATAATAAATTAAATGAAAGCTAATGCAAGCAGTAAAAATAGTGATTTAATGAAATATATATTATTATAGCTTGATGGCCACCTCAAGCTGCAAGGTATTATCTATGGCACAGTTAAAAGCAGGAAAAGCAGTCAGGAGACTGCTCCAAAACAGGAAACTGCACCATCAGCACTTTTTGGCTGTCAGATCCTTGTGACTGTGAAAATGAATAGCAGGCTGTGGGCGTTTGTGGAAAGGATCACTGGGCCACAGAGGGAAAGAAAGAAAAAAAAAAAAAGAAAAAAAAAAAAAAGAGTAATGGAGCAGCTACTGAGACTACACAGAAGGGCCTTCACACAGGAGGGACTACCTGGAACTAGGGGAAGGTGGGGAGGCAAGGGACATGAGCAGACAGCTTTGTTGGCACCAACAGGGATGGACTCAGCTCTTTACCAGGCTCCAGAGCGAGGACCAGGGAGGCTGGTGAGCTCCCCAGCCCACGGGGAGCTCTGCACACCCATCACAGGGCATCTACAACAGAGGCCTTCCAGGAATATGGAGCTATCTCAGCTCACATTAACCCATTTATCTTACTTCCTCATAAACGCCTTCAGTGTTAGCTGAGGAAAGTAACACAAACAAAAACTGCTGAAATAAGATGTCTATTTTACACATAAATGCCTAGGAAATCTTTTTAAAAGAAAACTCTGTCTTCCACTCCATGTTCTCATTAATACATTAGAAAGTCATTAAAGCAGTTTTATTTTCAAAAATTTGTTACCAATATATCTGTTTTTCATTTGTACAGGTCAGGCTAGGTACAAATGGAGAGAATGACTCAGACCAGCATTGGATCCTGCAGCCCTTGCTAAACAAGTACAAGATGACACTGCCACCACTGAGCACCCAGCCCAGCTGTGCAGACAGGCACGGTGCTAGCAAATCCTAGAAGTCCGTCTAAATTAGTTTTGAGAACCCTCTTGACAGGAAAATTTAATTAGTAGCATTAACAATGTAATAGGTCTCTGCCTTTGAAAGTACTCCAGTTCTCCTAAACAAATACACAGCATAAGGTTCCTCAGCATTTGCAGACAAAGTCATGTTTTTAAGCCTTTCTTTTTTTTTTCTTTCTCTTTAGTAACCATTTATGTACCCACCAGATGAAAGAAAACTGAGTCGTTTTGTTTGGAGAAATCTTTTAGATTTTTACAAAGTTTAGAGCACTTATACTCCCAACCAGAGAGATAGGGAAAATGGGTGGTAGGATTTTGTGCCATCATTATCCCTAATTATAACATTTTGTCAGTCAGCTAACTACCAAGTTTCACTTTTATGATCCAACAATGAAGAAAACATTTCATCTCACAACTCTGGCATCTGACATCCTGATATTGCCTCTGTTTTATTCTCTCCAGTTTTACCTTTTATGATTACTAGTGATAGATTAATTCACGTTTAAAAATGGTTCTCTGTAGACTTCACAAATGTGCAGATTTATTTGTTTAAGCTCAGCAAGAATTTCTATCAACAGATACATCTTTACCAGAAGCTTCCCCTTGATCATTTTGTTGCATAAAATAATTCTGTTCCTATCATTCATCTCAGAGCCATACCTTTCCTGTATTTCAAGGCAGCGTACTTATCTTATATTTTACTTTATGGCTTTTGGAAGAAGTAATCTGTGATTAAAATACTACAAACAGTTGCATTAGGAGATTAGGATGACTTAAATACAAGTTTCCAGCTTGTACATAACAAATACAGAAATACTAATAAGCCTTCTTTTAGCCAGCTCAACTTCTATTTTAGAATTCAAATTAGGATAAAAATGGATAGCACGAAAATATTTTCACTTCATACATTATGCACCAGACTAGTCTTCAGTGGTCAAATTATAAACATTGCAAAAGCATAAACACATAAAGAGGGACAAAATGGTATGAGAGCTTAGCATGAAACAAAAATTTTCTTGATACAGCTTCCTAGAAACTGAACATATTAATTTGGCCAGATAACTTTCAGAGGCACAATTAGTTTTATTCAGTGTAAATATTCTCTGCTGTTAAGAGAGAAAAACCTTTCTCTTAGATAAGAGCTGACTTTAAATAAAGCATACCTTAGGTATGCACTAGCGCCATTTTATAATTTGCTTTGAAATGCGGTGTGCTGGTGGCATTGAATGCATCACCCTGATGACACATCAAGACAGGGAATCCTGAAATTGTAACCAAGTTAGTAAAAACTACTTTTAAGGACCAGCATTTGCATTCATATGCAGCTGTCAAACAGCTGTCTTAATACTTGAGCCACTATTATAAGTACAGGCAAAAGACATTTTATGCATGTAAAATTAGATGTTTTGCAACAATAGTCATATCTGTACAGAAACCACAGATATTACATTTGGTGCTGTAATATTCATCCAGCTGCTGCTCTGCCCCTGGGATGTCTGTGGACCCTGTCTGGGAAAAGCCCTGTGCTGGGGGCCATGGAGGTAGATGCACACCACCCCCAGTAGAGGAGGGGTGCCGTGTGCAGGCTCATCACCCACTGAGCCACAAAAGCCTCACACTCTCTATGAAGATCAGATAACTGCAGCTACACCAGAGCTGATGGGGACTCTGCCTGCCTCATAGTGGGGACTGACATGACCTATCATGAAAAAACACTTTTGCAACTTTACCAACCAACAATGAAGTCCTACTAGAATTTTTGGGAAGTGGTGAGATCCCCACAGGTGTTAACAATAATTGATTTCTTGCCAGCAGCAAAGTGAATCTTACCAGGCAAGCCTGCAGCCATAAAGAAACCTTGTTTCCACACATCTCGTAAGGCCTATAAAAGACCCAGGGGATATTTCAAAATGCAGGGCCACCCTTGCCCTCACCTCAGCAGCCAGATGGGTCAGGTGCTTCCACTGCCCTCGGCACTGCCTTTTCTACCTACCTGGCAGTGTCCGCAGGTCTGTGACCCTTCCTGTGACAGAGGGCATAGGGGGTGCAAAGGGTGTGCTGACAGGTCCCACAGATATGGGGCAGGGAGAGGAGCTGCTCCCTCTGCTCATTCCTCACTGCCATCACACAAGGCCTGGTGGCAGACTGCACAGCTGCAGAGATATTTTACCCATCCGAGACAGGATGCTTCTCATTAAACTTGTTTGTGTTTGGGATTTGTCTGTGCATCACCAGCAATCCTGCAGCTGTTTCCAGGACATCAGCACTTGCCTGATTTTATGTCTTTGTGTATTTGTGATAGTTCCTTTCCCCACGACAGCCTGCGCACCTTTAGGATAACAGGGATTGGTCAAGGCCCTGCCAAAGCCCAGCAGCCTCGTTCCATTTCTGTGAGACTTGGTGTCTGTTTCTTAACTTACAGCTGATGAACTTCATCTTTCTCTAGCTTATTCAATATAGGTTGTATTTCTTTTTATCTGTAAATATAAGTTATTGTGCTGCTTGTGGGGTTTTGGAAGTCCTTGCTGCATGTAGAAAAGCTGTTTCGTTTACCAAAAGACATGAATATTTGTCTTGCTAGGTGGACAGTCACCCATTGCCAGAGACACCAGTTCCATTTTTTTTGTTAGGAATATATATATTAATAGTACTACACCAGTTTTACTACACCAGTCACACGGGAAACAAACAATATATTAATGGTCCTGCTGAGCAATGTAAATGGCACAGAGTGTTTCGATTTTCAGTGCCCTCGAGAAATGACTCTGCTATTATGCTAACGACACTCTGGTGAGTATTCATTTTCAGTTGGTAACAACCCTTGGAAATAACTCTTTCACACTAATTATACTGCCATGCAAAAGAAAGCTTTCCAGTGAAGTTTATGGGCCAGATCCTTAGTCACTGCAAACAGCTGTAACTTCACGGGTTTCAGGAGGAATAATCCGATTCATATAATGGGTCTATCCTGTAAACCTTCCGTTGATAGTTACATAATAGCCACTTGATTCAGGGAATGACTTTGTACATACTGAAAGGAGGATGAACAGAATCAAGCTTCATGATATTAGTTATAACTAGGAGATTAGTTTCGTGTAATAAGGCACACTTAACCTAACACGGAGAACTCTTCGATGCATCTTGGAATAATGTGCTTTAAATCTGCCAGTTGCCTCTGAAGTTCCCAATCCTGCAAAGCTCACTCATGATTTAACTTCATGTACTATAAATAATCCCACTGAAATCAATAAGACTATTCACAGTGCAGACAGGCAAGCAGAGCTTAAGTGCTGGAAAAAATAGGGACCTAGCCAGTGGAAAGTTCTGTAGCTTCCATGTCTCCTTCAGATTTGACCTATAAATAAACAAGAAAATGTTTGGCATTTTGCTGAGTAGAAATAGCCCTGTTTTTCACTGCTTTTGGGTCTGCTTCAGAGAAAATCCTCTATTCTTTCTCAAACGAATGTGATTTTCACAAGAAACCACATAAAAGTCTCATTCTCTATAGATTTATGTTTTTAATGCTTCTCCCAAATGGGAAAAAAGCTATTTACACAAAACTACACCCAAAAATGAGGAAGAATAAATATTTTTCATCAATTCTGCTATAATTTTTGCCTATGAAATTATTAGAAACCTGTATTCTAGATCAACACTAGAGAGTTAGTGCTGGATTAAGGTATGGAGTGTCACATACCAACGGGAAAAACCTATGACACGATGAAGTTGCTGCCTTGCTCCAGCAACAAAAATATTTTTCTCAGCATGAATATAGACGATTAAGAAAGGACTGGTGCTTTCAGCTGAAGTGTGTTTTAGAAGAAACACGCTAACCTCAGCCAGGGCACGAAGCTAGCAGCTACTAGTTCAAGAACGTGAAATTTACATTTAATCAACCTCAAATAGGGACAAGAAATCAATTTAACACACTGTTTGCAGAACATTTACTGTGGAATCATCTTGTATGATGCATCACTGCTAAAAATTACCCCCAGAAAAATCAGCTGTTATATGGAAAGTGCAATGGCCAAAGAAAATATGGCACAGAAGGTATATTTTAGAACAAGGAATAGATAGAACAAGGATTTTTTTTTTATTTTGTTTCCTAAAACTTCAAACATAACCTTTGATAAGTTGAACGTTTGATCTTTTAGCTACCAGCACAATTTCCTAGTTACTTTTATAAACCAGAGCTTCAAAACTCCTACCTCCTCCCAGTGATCTCTGCATACTGGTTTATTAAATATTCCCTCATCTTATCTCAAGTCTCAGTGCAGCAGGGCTTTTTAGTTGCTATGGCCCTAAGCATGGAACATGAAAGAAAAGGATATCTGGGAGTCTCTTTCTACATTTTTCACTTAAAAACAAGGCCTAGGAGCCTGAGGCATGTCCCCAGTCATTTTTAGTTCCTTTGGAGTTCCCTTTTATACCTGGAGCATTCCATCTTCATAGGGCACTTCTTCAGAAATATTTAGTGAGACATTCAGAAACACCAAGGCTGTATCAGATCTGTAACGGTGTTTACAGTAAGTAATAGGATGCCTCTTAGCATTTTAGTCCTTTTTCCTGTGCATGCATAAGGGGACTTGCCCAAAATCTTGTGTTCTAGTTTCCTATTAGGCATTCTGGTACTGTCTTCCTAATCCCAGTATGTGTACAAAAATATGGTGTACTTTCCACAGCCCAAATCATTTGCAGATCCCCCAATACAGCATCATTATGCTCGTTAATCTAGTTGTTGTCAGAAGCCACATAAGAGCTGATAAGCTCAGTATGTTGCAATAAGTATAATCATGCAGTATGGAGCATTACATTCAGACTGCTTGCTTTGTCATTTCTAATATAAAAAGTATATCTTCATGAGCACCCTTAAATTAACATATCTGTATTATTTTAGGTGCACAGTAAAGGTAAAATATCTTTAAGAGCTAAGAAATTTCCAGCTAGTAAAAGCCCAAAATATCTCAGAATAGCTGTTCTCATCAGTTTGTATCAACAACAGAGCCGGACTCTCAGCTCCAAAGCTGACACTAGCTTTTATATCGGAGACTGAGTTAATGCAGAAAGTTAACTAATTTACCATTTAAATACACCACCAGGTGGATCAGCAATGCAAAGCGACAAAGCCCACAGACTCACCCAGCTTTGGGCATTGACAATTCTTCAGGGTGACAGAAGCTCCTGTGACAAAGACAGCAGAGGCAAATGAAGTATCCATCCTGTATCGCTCCCTGCTGCAGATAGGGTACCATCACAGCACACTCAGTTCTACAAGCTTGTACACCACGTGGTGACTGTCTGAGGCTGTGGGGCTGCTCTCGCTGATGCAACACAACCATGAGGAGAAGTTACCTTTTCCCTCTAACCATTAGGCATGTGCTAAATTTATTGTCCTTGGACTCTAGGATTTCTTGCTTGAGGCAATAGCAACACTTCAATGTCTCAGTCAGAATAACCATGTTATGATAATGTAACCACTATGTCAATAACCAATATGTTAATCATAAAAACAGTTCCGCCAACTTTGGAGGAAAAACTTCAAAACTTAAGGCTCTTAAGTTTTGAATGCCTGAAGCCTAATGTTGCTGTGCTTGAACTCCTGTTGCTATTGTTCTAATCTGGCTCACCTATGCCTAATTTACACTGCAATATACTTGAACTCAGTTTGTTCATTTGTGAACAGCTCGATGCAAGTAAATTCTTATTATCAAGGCCAAGGGCCTTTACCTAGGAAAGCAAATATTTGCTACTACCTTTTGAGGTACTCTGACATCAGCAAGAATTTGACCCTGCATCTTTCTCTAAGTCCCCTATTCTTTGACAAAGAATGTAGTACCTATGAATCAACACCAAAAATTAAAACAGTATTTCACACACAACTTACAGAATATTGTAGCTTTCTCTGAGAGTTTTTAAGAGAGCACTAGTTATAGAGACATGGATATGAGACCAGTGAAATCTACAAGAAATTATACATGTGATCAAGGAAAATAATCTCTACCAAGTTTACAATATGCTACAAACTTATATTTTCATTCTCTCCTTTATTGTAAAGACAGCTTGCCAAACAGGGATAGTAATATAGCAAAGAAATCAGGAGCCCTTTACTGCTGGGAGCACGCAGAGGGTGATGGATAAGGGTGGAAGTCAGCTCTCAGCCATTCACAGCTCTCCCCTTACCTTTCAAAAAATGCTGTAAATTTAGAAACACAGGAAGGCTGGCACACAAGATGGCTACGGTAAAAATCTCCAAAGAAGCAGAAAATTTGCAGTTAAAGTCTTTAAAGGTGAAGATTTATACATGGAGAAAGAAAATATGGCCTAAACAGATAATTTCCATTTCCAATTTCTAACTGCTTGAACATCTGTAAAGCTAACTGATGGTTACATAGTATGCATGAACTGTGTTGTAGAAAGCAATTGTGTTTTAAAAGATTGCTTTTTCAAGCAATTTTGTTGACATTAACATACAGAGAAAGTAATTTTGTAATCTCTTTGTAAAACCTATTTTTGTTCAGTTAGATTAAGAAAGTAAAAGCCTGTCCTCAGAACGATTTTGGATAAAAGCAGGAAAAAAAATACTATTACCATCTTTTGTAAACTCATTGTGACTTATATGTACTTGGTGTTGTTTGTTAAAGTTTCATAAAAAATAATGATTCATCAGTAGAAGATGCAGCTTTGCTACAGGGTAAATTTTTAGTTTTTCAGCTTAACTTCTCAAAGAAACTTACCTAAATAATATTGATTTTAAGTCAGCAATAACTGTGACATAGATACAAAGCATATGGCAGATATTGCTGAGTGCTGTGGAACATGATTCAAAAATAATATAGAACTTAATTCAGTAGATATTGCTAGTATGTCAAATATACTGGAAGGACTCAGGAAGCTTCAGATTCTTCTCCACTGAGAATTCCTACTAGCCATGTGCCTGAGCAATGAAATGAAATAAGTATTTTATTAATGCTGTGAGAAAGAGGAAGATTACAATGAGAAGGGAAAAGTTATAACCACCCCCAAAAGCTGTAAATTGGGTCCTGGTGCAGGGGAGTGCTATTTCCTGGAATACATTAGGGATATTTAGAGGCTTTAGTGGCACTTTAGGGGGTCCCTTTCTAATCACAGTTTCTTTCCCACAAATCCTGTGCATTTTTGACCCCAGAAGTCTGTAGACTCAAAGAGTCACTGTGATTGAATTGTGTTCACAAACCATCTATGTCAGAAAGAATGTTCTTTCTTCCTCACACCATTCTACACTAAGTACAGCAAGCATGACCATGCATACACATACTGGAAACACTCATTACTGTTATATTCCTCCATACTAACTATTGCAATAGTCTTAGAACAGAAGAATGTACAGACAGCAAGTAAAAGGAAAATCATCATAACTTGCAGCTACAAATCACCACTGCAACTCTGTGCACAAACATCACAAATTCTGCTCTGACTTTAATGAGAGTATTTCAAGATAACTGAATCTCATTTTAAAGCCTTCAAACAATGAGCTCACTTCTCCAAATAATTTGTTCCAGTGTTTTTTAAAACCAAATTTCTAAATTCTATTTCAGCATCTAGTCATCAGAATCTATAGCAACTTTGTTGGAAAAATTACCCAGCCACTAGAAGATATTCTTTCCCTTATAATATGGTACCAGTGGATAGAGGCTAAGTGTAAAGTATAGAGTATGACACCTCGAAATGGAATGCAAACAGTTGTCAATTTAAGCAGGAAGATATCTAAAGTCAGCAGGAAGCTTCCTAGAATTAATAGTGGGCAACAGTAAACACATATTATTGTTTAAGCCTCAATTTAAGATGAGAACATGCTAATCCATAAGAGTATTTCAATTAAAGTATGGTCAAACTACTTGCCCGTGCCAAGTGACGAAGATGTTGAGTGAGACACTACCAAAACCTACAGATACTATTACTGCTAATAGCTATTACTCTGCATTTGGATTATTAAAATCTTTCACCATTAGTTTATGGGGCCCTTCTTCCAAAATTAAATCAAATTTCAGAAGACGAAGCCTGTTTGCAAAGCTTCTAACACTTTTCAGTCTTTATGAGAATTCTCAGACTGAGAATACAATATGTTTGTTTTTTTCATCCTGACTGGCAAAAAAACATCCAGAGCCACCTACAGTTTCTTTGAAGAGATCATTATTTCATTTTACTAATAAAACAGTCTTCAATCTAAAAGCTGAAGCATCAAATGGATGTGTTTAATGAGCTTTGTGACCCACTTGCATCCAGTGTTTCTTACTGAGCAGCATTGCAGGCCTGCTATTCCTTAATCCCTCCACTTATTTTGTTTGTTCTGAACCTCACCCACCCTGGCTTAATCTGATACCCTCCAGTTACTGTGCTGGAGAATACAGCAACAAGTCTTCATCTATTCATTCTGTGCTTCTAATGATTTTATAGACATATTTCATATGTCTGCTTGTAGAGTTTAGAGAGCTTAACCTCCTCATTTAGACATGGAAGCTAAGCACCTTAACAGCGGTGCTTTAAATACATCATGCCTATACCTTTCCCCACTTTTTTTTTTTTTTTTTTTTTTTAAATTTGCATGTGGAAAATTGAAAAACTTTCCCACAATCTGCATTTGCCTGTTATAAAAAGACTACCATTACCTGTAAGTGAAAAATGGCAAGATCAGAGGAGGAAAAGAAAAAATAATGTAATGCCTATGCACTGTGGACAGACTTTGCAACACTTTCAGACATCTCCAACACTGATGTGGGAAACCCACTACAGGAGGCTACTTCTAGATCTGGTATGCTATTTCCTTCCTTCCCTTGCCCATCTTACGTTTATTTTCATTCCTTCTGTCACTCTTGGTTGTTGTATGTTCTCTGGAGGATATATATGATCTCTCCCTTGGTTTGATGTCTAAAAAAACTACTACTTGTTTGTTTCATAAATGGAAGGGGCAAGAGATACTGAATGTGGATATGATACACGTGGCATTACTTGGCAGGAAGACTCTTAAAACTGACAGAGGTCATAGGCAGCATGTTTGCTTATTTGACTGTATTTTGTCTTCCAGTAAAACAAATTTCAATTTGGAAATTATCTTTAGTTGCCTTTTCAAGCTCACAGTCAGGGGAAAGTCTCCATCCCAATAGCAGACTAATTATCCCCATGGCCAAAGATTTCAGAACTTGAAAGAAAAACAGGAATAAAAAAAAAAAAAAAAAAAAAAAAGAGAGACTGGCTGTTCATAATTTCTATTTTCAGTGTATATTTGATTAGATGGTTTAAAAACTTTGAAGTGAAAGATCTAAATAATCACAATGGCTATTGCAGTTAGGCTGTTTATGGTGGAGGGGGTGTCAGAGGCACTTCTTACCCCCAGGAGAGAAATCAACTCACCTGAAAGAAATACCATCCCTTTTATTCTTATCATTACACCAACTGCTAACTCTCAGAGGTAATTGACAAAATGGTTTATAATATTTCCAAAACAAGAAACATGATTACATAGTGCAGGACACAGTCAGAATCAGAGTGACTTAAACTTGTTCTTAACATCCACAGAAAAAGACAATAAAGAAAAGGATCCTGCTAAAAGCTTCAAACGGATTCAGTTAATAATGTGAAGTCCCTCGAGTAATTCCTGATCAAATGATAAGCATAATACAAATGACAGTTTCATTGCTGCTGCTTGGCTGTATTAATTAATACATTGCAGGCATCAGCTAGATAATTGTCAGTTCCCACTTTGTGAACAATTGCTTAAATTCCCAGGACATTGTGAAAAAAAAAAAAAAAAAAAAGTTATTGTTGTGTTTACCGCAGTAAGCATAGAGTTTAATGTAATTATATAATACAAAATCATTTGCATTTCTACTGATTTAGTTCTTTTATTTGTTGTTGATAATGATTTGTTGTTTTGTGTTTTGTTGTTGTTGTTCTTGTTGTTCTTGTTCTTTAGACTATCTGCAACTACATTTTTAACTATCGTGATCAGTCAGAGGATTATTTCAAAGATAAAGCAGAATGGAAAATACAAACCAACCTGAGAAACATTCATGGACAATGAGTGTCTTTCATTACGTTTGGTAGCATACAGCTCAGTGTGTTCTTTAAACCACAGTAAGAAATGCTTACATTGTGTATGTTAATCAGGCTGGGAAAAGATATAGAAAATGGATGAGTTAGGGGTTTAAACTGCATGGCTGAATAATTACATCAGAAGATGTGCCATTTACTGAGGGTTTCTGTTTTCCTAAGTGAAAAACATTAAAGAAAATACACTTTTTTTTTTTTTTCTTTTCTTGGAGGATGAAAACCTTTATACTGACATGAAAAAGGGTGGAACAGTATATCCATTCTAGTATATATAGTAGATTGATAGGCAAGGAGAACAGTATACAGTATTTCACAATACTTCACAAAAGAAGGAAAATCAAAACAATTCTGCATGTAGGTATATAGCAGCTAAGGTTTTCAAGAGACTCCTTTCTATCTTACAGGATTGAGCACAGAAAAATTCAGAGGCCTTCAAAGACAGAGAAGGCATCAGTACATAATTCCCCCTGGACGCAGAGCCCTCAGTCCTATTGATTCTGATGAGACTTATGTACTGAAATTAATGCTGTTTGATTTAATGACACTTTTTAAAGACTCAGAGTGCTCTCTTTAATTGTAATGAGTAGCATGTAGGTAAGAGAATAGTATTGGATCCTCACTCTGATTGTGTATGGAATGTATTTCCTGAGCTGCAGGACTGATCCTGATCCACCAGGGAGATGGGAGCAAGACACAGACTGCAAAACTGTAGTCATTAAATAGACAAAAGATGATTGTAATTACCATAAACAATATTTCACCTTTGCACTGATTAGACTTTGGTCTTTCTTTTCACACAAAAAAATTTGTATGTACATCTAGAAATGTTTGTATTTGTTAGAAAACATCCTCTAATGTAAGATCAGAAACATTCTTTCACATTCTACCTTTTTGTTTGTTTGTTTTTGCCTAATATTTATTGCTGAACAAAATGTGTTTCATCTATTTAAAAAAAAAAATACATGCAACAGTCTTGGTGATACATCTTTTAGTTATTCCTGCAAAAGTGTTTAAACACCATTACCACCTGGCCTGAGCCCACTGAAGTTGATGAAAAAATTTAGGCTTGTGATCAAGCCTGTATGCTTTTTTTTTTTTTTTTTTTTTATCTCTACTCCCAAACCTTAGTTTGATACAAGACCATGGTAGAATTATAGCAACTTCTGGAATAAAAAAAAAAAAAAAACAAAAAAAAAACCCTGAGATTAAACTGCATGATACTCTTAATGTGAATTTTAGAGGCACTGACTACTCAAAATCACAGTTGAAGTTGGCTATTTGTTTAGAATAAACAAATACACAAATGAACCTTAACAGGTATTCAAACTATAAACTCAAAAACGTACCAGTATTTAAAGCCTGTTGACCTGGGTATGAAATGGGAATGAGAACACAAATGTTAAGCAATTACCCATGGAGAACATACAAGGTATTTCCTGTCCATATGTTAGAAGTGAGAAGCAACACATGGGTAGATTGGAGGAGGTAACTCTGTGAGGATGATTCAGTAAATACTGAAAGTGTTCATTCTTCTTTCTACACCGCTACTACAACCAGCAAGTACTACTGCATATTAGCCATTTAGCCAAGGTTTTTTTAACCTTGGTGTTTAACATATCCTTCTCCATGCAAAGTAATTTCATGACATATTATTCTAACTTATACTGAAAAAAAAAATCACAGCAATATCATTATGTTAGCAGAATTCCATCAGTGTAAGAGAGCCGCTTCTATGCCTACTGTAATAGAAGTTCATTCAGTGATTTCTTCAATGACCTTCACATTTCTTGTGAAAGTGAGTTCAGATTTTCACTGCTTCTTAAAAAATAAATAAATAAATAATAATAAAAAAATTCTCAGCACAGTTCTTAGAATATTTAGACAAAAAACATATTGGTTAATTTACTTCAATGTACTACAAATATTATGGGATCCATTCTGATATTGCATCTTAAATTGACCAAACTTGATGAAACATCTAAGGCAAACCACTAATTTTTACCATTCCTACTGGGCTTCTGCAAATGAAATACATTCTGACAGACAAATTACCATCTCAGCTTTCTACAAGCTTCTTTTGGGTGAAGCAATTGAGAGTATTAATTGCTTAAATAACCAGAGTCAAACTACTTAGTATGTAACACAACTCCAAAGTTGCAAACGACATGAAATTCAAGTTAAAAATGCATTTCCTCTCCTTCTAGAATTGTGTAAGAAATCACATATCCCATTGAGTAAAGAATACAGAATACAGTACATATGTTTTCAACAGCCACTGTATGAAGAGAATAAGTTAATAATAGATCATTTAAATTCAGGAAGACAGAATAACCCTTTTAAGCCATTACTCAGAAAGGAATTACTTGAAATGGTGAGAAGAAATGGAACTGCTTCAAATTTTTTCACTAACCAGGTGAACTCTTACAGTTAAAAGATTAATTAGGCATTTGGTGCACAACTAACTGAACTTCCTCCCAACAACAATTAACAGCAGCTGCCTGAGACAGCTTTGAGCTACTAGAATAAGGATGAACTCCCATTGCATACAGAAAGCAAACCACAAAACCAGAACCTGAAAAATCAAAAAGAAAACAGATGAGAAGTAGTGGTAGGTGTATGCTTGGGAGCTTGCTCAACAGAAAGGAAGCCTTCCAGATCTACAACATACACTTGGTCTACATTATAAGACAAAAGATTTTTACAATACCTATAATATCTGAACACCTATAACAACTGAATAGCTGAATAACTGAGTCCTCCAGGTGTCCCAAGTCCTCACTGAGCAGCACACTGTGTTCCCTAACACACTTGCAGGTACAGATCCGACACCATAGACAGATAATAGCCTAGAAGATAGGAAGCAGCAAGAGCCTTGTGGCAAAAGCCACTAACAAATGCTATCCCACCTCACAGGCCAAAAAATCCCTTCATCATCAATGGTATCTAATGGGAAGCCTCTCCCTCCTTGTCCTTTTTCTCCCAGTGCTTCTCTGACTACTTCCCCCCCCCCTCCTTCCCCCCCCCCCCCTCACATTTGTTATTTTGTGCAATACAGGGCAGGTAGGGCAACTTCAGTATTCCAATGCTTTGTCATTCAGAAGGACCTGTAATTGTACATCTTTCTATTCACATGAAGGATTTCATGAGTTTCCAGGAAAATTTGCTATCAAAACCACATATGCAAGCCATAAAGACAAAAAGAATGTGTTGCCTCAGCTGAACTGAGGACCTACGTGAGCTTTCATTATTATCTGACTTTTAATCTGCCTGAGAGAGCATAATACATAAAAATGAACCAATTAAAATTTAATTGTATTTGGTAAAGTCTGGTTCATCCAATCCAGACAAACTAAACTGCAGAGTACTGTGGGAACAGTACCTGATGTAGAATAAATATCCTTGATTTATGCTGAAAAAAAACAAGCGTTATAACAAAAACAATAAAAAGAGATGAAGTTCCCACCTATTTTTGTGCCATTCGTTCATCTTTTTCAACTGCTTATTTGCTACCATTTTGTTTTGCCAGATAATGATCTTTCACAGTTTAGAAAGCATCACAGAAGAACATGTTTCTTTTGGGCCCAGTGATTTTTACAAAACTTGGATAAGAGGAATGACTAAGGAATGTTCTTAATAGAAGGGTAAGCAACAGGAAGCTGTGCTGTAGGAAGTCTCCAGTGCACTGCATTAACTGCTCTGATCAGAATGAGTGTTGTTTTCTCTTGGGGTGAAACTGGCAGAACAGATGATGCAGAGACATTTTCTGGCTCCTACTTAGGAAGGTTTCAACTGCAGCACAGTGAGGCAGCTGTAGTGGGCTATGGTCTATCCACTTAAGTGACAGCTAAATCACTTAGTAGCCAAATTCCCTGTAAAAGTTGAAATAAAAATGAAATGCTACTACAGGCACCCACACAACAATTAACCCCTCAGTGTGCTTTGGTGTTGAGTAGTGTCAGAATTCTGAAGCATTCCAGATGTGTAGAAAGAACAGGCTTTTCATACAAATGGGAAAATCTGGCCAGAATTAGGATCGATGCATTTTGGCAGACTACTTGGGGTCTTCTGGCTTTATGGGTTTGTATATAGCAGATATATTAATATATCTGCTAAACATTTTATCTGTCTTTCACACTAAATTACAGTACTTCAGGTAGTTTAACCTCCATCTCACCCATAAACATACCTGATAAATCTGAGGCAATCTAACCAATGACACCAGAAAAAAAAAAAAATATATATATATATATATATATATTTGCATAAGGCTACATGGAAAGAAAAATATTGCAGAACATAGTACAGTTCAATGCAGCTTGATTGTCATACTGTGACCAGGCAGCTGTGTTCTACATGGCACTATACAATCATTTCCACCCAGACATTATTCATATCCTATATGTATACACTAGCAACCTGGAAAGGCTCTTTTCTTCTTGGAGATTTACCTTTTTTTAAAAAAAACTGAGTTTGTGATGAAAGTTTAATTTTTTTTTCTCATTGCTAATATAGTTTTTAAAATAGCAATAATAATAATTAGAAGTAATCAATATTAAACAACAAAAAAAAAGTCCTCAACTCCTAAGGGAAGCAGTATGCAAGCTACAGATGGTATCTGGTTGACCTCAAATTCTGCTTTGGTGGCTTTTCATTTATAATCACACTGTGATTTGGCATCTAAAATCAATGATTTACACTTTCTGTGTGTTATTCCTAGATTGCCTCTCTCTTGTTTTTCCATATTGCACGGAACAGAAAATAAACACATTTCAAGTTCTTCAGGATTCTAGTTTCACTGGCAGTAAAATCGATGTGATTTTATAAAGACAAATTTGACAGTTTTCTACCATTCCCAGCTTTAAGGATCTGGGATAAATATATTGGAAGGGAGTTATCACTAATGGCACAGTCTCACTTACAACCTCACAGCACTGCTGGGATGTCTAATCTGCTAAAGGCACAAATTGAAACACTTTATAAAAATCCAATGAGAGCAGACTTATTTGTCAATAAAATGAGTAATACAACACGTGCTCCTTGGAAAACACATCAATGTCACTGTACTCATTTATACCTTAGAAGACAAAAGGAAAACCTAACGATAATTTTACATGGTTAAACATTAATACCTTCGCTAATCCCAACGACACTGGTGATTTACAGTTTAAAAACTCTAGGCCATAAATATTCTTACCTAACACAGGCTGATAACTTTCAGTGTGTACAAATGACTATATCAGCCCCTTCCAGATGAGAAGGAAAGTTTTGCCACTAGTAGTCTTCCAATTATTTTTACCACAAATGAAGAAATGCCTTTTTTTTTTTTCTTGTTTTGTAACATGCATACACTTCTCAGTGTTCAGGTGGACCTTTGTATTTAGGTCTTTGCAACAGGGAGACAAATTCTAAAACTGAACTTTTGGGCAGGCTCAAATGCTCCTTAAACATAAGAGAGAAAATTTCATGCATATATTATTACCTATATGAAAAACAAAACAAAACAAAACAAAACAAAACCTGCAACCAAAGTGCAGAATAGGTAACTCATTTGGGCCTTAAAACTATCAAAGACTAGGTACACATATGTCAAAATACCAAGAACTACATCCTCTGTTCCAGAAACTGAATTAATCTCTATGGGAAGTCACAAAATGGAGAAAGAAAATTTGGAAGAAAACTCTGTAATTGGCTTGCTGAAGAACCTTACCCCTTTAATCTTCAAAACTGCAAAGCTTTAGTACTACATTCCAAATTATTTTGTTTCTTCACAAAAGTATTTTTCTTATTAGCTTTTGTTCATGACTTGAGAGGATCACATGCTAAGAAAAAGAAATGGCAGAATATGCTAATTTATAAGAGCTAACACTTAGAGAGTTATTCAGCAACTCAACATGTTTTGCTTGTGTACAACTGTGGATTTATTCTAGAATATGAAGTCCCCGTACTATGCATTCTACATAGTTTTATAGAACCATGCTTCCACAAGAATGTTTTATTGTAACCATAAAGAATTATTTTTAGAATACCAGAGATAAATGATGTTGGCTGTAACTCGCTTAATAACAGCTACCTTCAATGTTCTAAATAATATATATTTATGGCCACACAGGAACTTTATAATACACAGTATACACAGCAGCACAGACATCAAAAACTGATTAAACAAATGATGTTTCATTTGCATGTAAACATAATAAACATCCTCGCATTACTAAATTTGTATGCACCTTACATCCCTCTCTAGCTCCTCAGCAGCACTTAAGTTTCTACATTCATAGGAGAATTCTAGCATTTCCTGACTCTTCAGCACTTTGCCTGTCCTCACGATTTTACTTCTCCCATACTTGCCCCATCTTATTTACTAGTATTCCTGTACCTATTCTCACTACTGTCTCTTTGGTATAACACAATCTGTTACCAGCCTTTAAGTTTGTCTAAAACCCTAGCTACAACACATATTAACTTTCTTTATCTTAGGATTAGTGAAGCCAGAAGTTTGCTTTCCATTAAAAATAGGTACACTCACAGATTACAAATAGTTAATTAAGTTGAGATAAGGATTAAATACTTTTACAGGTGTCAGTGCAACACCGTCATTAGCAAAGGTCTTCAAATATAGGTGTACAAAGTACTGTACACAAGCACCTTACTAGGTCCAAATATTAACAGCTAATTTCTGAGTTAAAATGTAATAGTTAAGATGTTTAGCTAATGTATGTGGTTACAACTTTATAAGCTATATTTAAATACAATTCTTGTCATATGAAATATGAATTTACTTTCAATATTTACTAGTCATGGATATTTATTTTAAGTCAGAACTACATCTCTGAGATTCAACAATCTGAAAATAAAATACCTCTACTCATTCCATGTGGCTTGTACTTCATACAGGATCTCTGCACTGAAGCCACACAACCTCATTCATATTTTCAAGTCTGACTCTTACACTCACTAAAACCCATTCAGCTATCAGTCAATGATCTTACTGCTATGCTGAAAAGCAACTCTGCTTGGGGAAGATTTCACTTTTTCTCTACACCTAGATATCACATTTTTCTTCTCCACATACACCTTCTACTTAATTTACCCCATTTACAACTCTTATAGTTATTATACTTCATACTTTTATAGCTCTCTGTTCAGGAAATTCTAGTTAATTCACGAAGCTAACCTGGAGCTAGAGCCAGAGCTAAAGAACAGCTGATAGAGTTCTGACTACAAATAATCTTATAAGCTTTCAATAGAGTATCAAAGAACTTCATGTACCTTGCAAAAAAGTAATGCTACTCACTTGTAGGTGATGTTCTAAGGTCATGTTTGCACTGGGAAGTTAAATGACTTTAAAGAATGGTGTAAATGCGAAGGCAGATTGCTATTCTGAACAGACTCCTTATGCAAACACTCATTCTGAAAAGAAAATGTTTCATACTGAGATGAGCAAAGAGATATTAATCAAAAGCAGATATTGTGGAATTGCTTCCCTCATATCCAAGTTCAAGTGAGCATCCCCAGAAGCCAGTACAGGTCTTAGGTTTCTTGGTAAGTTCCTCATATTTTCTGGCTGGCTTATTTTTATTCAGAATCCTCTAGCTGCAATAAATGCCAGCAGTTTGGATCATCAGGCTACATTAAACATCGCTGCAGCAGCTAATGCCACGCACTGACAGTATGCAGCTTCCCATCACCTTTTCTCCAGCTACACTGCCAGCATGAGGGGTGTTGTGCCAGAGGTGCTGTGTCTCCCCCTCTACCTGCTTGCTCTTTCAGCACCCACTCAACAATGTCAGTGGGGCTGTTCCTAGAACTACTGAAATCTGGATCAGAAGGTTTCTCTTAGTTAAAAGAGGCCTACAAAAGGGAGAGCAGGAACAAGTAAGCATAGACAGCAGAGGGCAGAAACCTCTTGTGAAGCAGCAGCCAGAAAGCAGTGTTCTACCAAGGATCTGACATCTCTGTGCCTCTCTTATGTCCTCTCCAAATCTCACTGAAACCAGTTAATTTCTTACCAGACTTAAGAGCACAACTATCTTTATTTTGCTTTAAAAACACAGAGATCACATTTAGCTATAAAAATGTCTTTTATGAGGTTCTTCCATCCAGAGTCACAGAGCGATGAAGCCTTTAAAGAGAATACCAGTGTCCACTTAAATGTCAGCCAGTGCTCTAGCACTACAGGAGGTGTCCTTTCCCAAATTAGAGGTTGAGGGAGAACTTCTTAAAGAAGCAAGGGTGCAAGATTGCTGAGCCACTGGCAAGCAGGCACCACAGCCCAAGCAGTGCCTGCCAGCCCCAGCCAGTAAACTCGTGCACACATGGCCCTGGAGGCACGTTCCCTTCCAGCAGTGTGCTCAAAGCTGGCTTTTGCAGATGTATTGAGGATGAAAAATTGTGCATAGAAAAAAGAAAAGTGTCTTGGACCTTGACTTTTGACTACTAGTTATGTTTCAAAACTAGAATGATTTTTCAATCCTTCTTAGATTTTTTGCATTATTTGCTTTTCAGAAACCCATTCATCTAAGTTGCTCAAGTGAGATTGTTTTTCCACAGCTTCAAACATAACTTTTCTTTTTTTTTTTTTTTTTTTTTTTTTGAATGCATCTTGCTACTGTCATGTTCTCTGATCTCTGGTTATTTCAAAGGCTTAAGTAATTACATTTTTTTCTTCTAAGTTTCCTAATATTTCCTCTTTCCCTTCCATCTGCTCTTTATCTGCACCCATCTACTCTGTTCAATATGAAGGTGACTAACAGGCTGAGGCATGAATTTGATGCATGTTGCCTAGATACAATTAAACTAACAGTCTCTGCGAAATTACATCAAACAATATAGGGCCTAGGGGTTTACCATTAAAAAAAATGCTACAAATTCTCCATATTTGTATGTGTGTTTTCCTATTATTTCCAAACAGATGTCTATTTATGGTGTGTAATCTGGAATCTGTGTTACCAATAGAAGGCCAGAGATGAAAAAGATATAATATTATGCGAGAAACCATCAGGGTCAAAATTATGGCTAGGACCTGAGAATGATCCAAGGAGAACTAGCTAGCTCTTTGGATAAATAGACTTACTAACCAAAGAGGGATGACTCATTCTCATTGTTTCCATCTCTTAAATCCCACTGAAAAAAGCTAACACAGCACTGAGGCTTTTCCCAAGATTGCAACCTTTCAAAAGCACTGTGACGCATTGCTGAGAGCTGCAACTGGGACAAGGAAAGGAAACCGACTCCATATGCAATGTGATAAACACATGCTTTATAAACATGCATATACAACAAACATATAAGCTGGACAGATTTTCAGGTTCACTTTGTGCACAAGTGCCAAACTGACATCAGGAAAAAGGAAAACTGTGTTTACCAATGTAATCAGGAGACCAAATAGCAATATCCTCATAAAATACACACCAAGCAAAGAATCAAGAATTGCTTCTTTCATGGCGGGAAAAAAAAAAAAAAAAAACATCAAGATTTCTAAACAGCAGTAAGCAAACATTTTATCTCCAGATTTTGGCATAAAGTTCTAAGACGACACTGAGAAAAAACACACACTCCTCTATTGATAAGCCTTGGAGACAGCTCTGGTTTGGAAAAACCACCACACCAGAATTGTTTCCCATTCTTGGAATCACACCATGGTAATTAAATTATTCAAAAGAAAGTAATATTGCCTTAAACCTTACATCAACTTCAAAGCTTGTCAGTTCACATCAATTTGTGGCAATTCTGAGTGAAGTTTATATAAATTGTAGATTTGATTGGATCCACAAATGACTTGTCTCTTCTTATCCATCCAAGGAAAAGCAGAGTTGTAACCTATTCAAGAAAGAAATAAGGAGAGCCTTTTCTTCTGAAAAACAAAGCTTAGGTGAACTACTCTACAGTCTCAGAGAAAACAAAGGTTAGGTAAAGAAAATATCGTGTGATCTCAGAGCAAAGCAATTTGGCAAACAAGTTCCCAGGAATCTCACCCCTTATTTCAGTCCACATACTGGAAACATGCTTCAAGTATTTTTTCAGTATCAGCTGAAATAATCTTTTGCACAAAAGCAAGGGAGTATTTTCTACACAGAAATAGGAAAAGCACCCTATCTCTGTTTACAAGCTCCTCCCTGAACCTAGCAAAGGCAAGAGGCACTGACACAAAGGCTTGTTTGGTCTGCTTGCCTGTTTGCACTTGGCAGTGGAAACTTGTCTACAGTTTTCAAGAGCCTTCGCACACCATGTTAGAGAGGTCACAAGCCCTTGGTGGGCCCACCAGGACCATGTTATGGAGCTGGGCTGCATGAGGAACAAAGCTGCTCTGCCCCCTCGTGCTGCCCTTCAGGACTTGGCAAGAAGAGGCTGCTCCATCAAAGCTAATGGCTGTAAACCCCTTCACGTCGCACTCATCTGCAAATGATGAGCGAGGGGAAAGGCTACAGCATGCCCCTTACTCAGAATCTGCTCCCTTTGTATTTTTTAACAGCTCTTAGCTACAACTGTCAACAAATCTTTCCAAGCCTCTCCTGATCTTATTTTCAGGTACACAAGGGAAATCCCCTCACAGTGACAGCCTTCTCTTTTCACACATTTACTCTGGGGACCTAAGAGCAGCCCACATTTTCCATCACTGGCCTGGGGGCAGGGGGAAGATGTTTTAAAAAAGCATTAGCTCTACATTTCACTGTTAGGAGACCCAGAGAGAGCCTGACAAAAACACAGGCAGCCAAAGTATCTTAGAAATCAAATCCAGAACTCAGGACATAAAGAGAAACAGTTACATCTCTTCATGAGGATATGGTATATTTATTTTCATCCTAGTTTATTTTCATATCAATTTGCAGAATAGTTAAGAGTCATTCCCTATCTCTTCCTGTAGACACCGCAATATATGATTACATTTCCAGATCAGCCATATTTAAAATGTCTCCTCTAGATATAGTTAGATTAATTTCTCGCAGTTTTAAAACAATGAGGTAATATGTTTTCCAGCAGCCAAGTCATTTTATGCGGTGCATGGTTATCATTTTACTTAAATAATTCTAACATTTTATTAACTCTCAGTCCATTGGGGAAAAGAAAAAAAAAGGAAAAAAAAAAGAAACCTACTACTGTGATACAGATTAGCTTTGAGTGTATTTTTGGCTGTAATCTGAAGTTCCTCTAAAAAGAAAGTGTACAAATATAAAAATGTCTGTGTGCGCAAACACACACACACACACAGGCAGATAGATTTCCATAGAGCTTCTATTTAATGTGTGAAAGCTGACTTTGAATTAACCAAAACTCAATAGCTCAAGTCCAAGCAGGGGGTAGTATACAGCATTGGTTTGTGTCTTTTGCACCAGCACTGTTGATTTGGTATAAAAGACCTAAATAGCTTTCAGATACTACAGTTTAAGCAGTACAGAATTCTGAGAAATATATTTCCAGCTATGTTTTTCACATTTTTCCTGTATCATCCAGGATTTTTTTGTACATTTCGGACAAAGGGGTGGTGGTCAAGGCCTTATTAGTCTTTCTTATCTAGTCTTATCTATATATTTGGGAAGCAGACACAGTTAAATATCATGGAAGTGTTCAGCTTTCAAACCCAATTGACTTATCATGTATCGTACTCCAGAAAGCACCATACAGTTAAACTTGATGTTACACAAAAAACCCTGGAGTTTCAGAATTTTCAAAGAAATATGGCTGTGGTCAAATTACAGCTGGTTTTCCTCCCTCAAATGTACACGTTTCAGTTGTTCTCTAAAGCTAATTCCTTTCTAACTGAATGCAATGTATGCAATTGATTCTATCAGATTGTTCATTCCACTGTTTACCTGTAAGCACAATCTCGTATCGACTTCTTTATTTCTAATTAGTGAACTCCAAAACTGTTTAGAGTTACCACTACAATGCAAGTAGTCCACACTCTCCTCCCTTCCAGTCACTTCAGAAGATTTTCCTTTTGAACAAAAAATAAATACAAACAACAGTTTCTGCTTCACAAATGTCACTCCTCTGGAAATAAATTAAATCACAAAACAATTAACAATATGTTAATGAACTAAACCAGAAGTTTATTGGATATGAAAAAAACATTTCTAGCAGTTATGAGTGCATTATTTTGAACAAAGGCTTCCTGCAGCTAAATGCATTGCATAAACAATAAATTTCAGTTTGATTACAAAAACGGATTTTTATTTGCAACAATTTGCACATTTAGCAATAGGCAGAGGCAACAAACATGTAACACTCTGCAATGAATAACATGGCAATTTTACCTTGTGAAAAAAAATGCACATACACATTTTTGGCAAGTGATCACCACACCTCATATTAAGAGGAAAAAAGGCAAGATCTTCACAGAATATTTAGCTGTCTCATACTGAAGTTAATGAAGTTGCCTGGTTTCAGCAGAACCTCAGTTTATGTTAAGCAATACAGGGAGGTCTGAAGTTATGAGATAAAAATATGCCTGATATAACAAGAAATGGATAGCTTACACCCGTTAAACAAGTTGCTAGTATGAATCTCCATTTTGAAATACACATTTTACTTCTCTCCCATTTGCTGGGTTGAAAGCCTTAAATTATTTACAAGGAGAAATATTACCCTAAGGAAAGTTATGTCAGAAATAACCAAAACAGTTTTGTAAGTGTATTTTCATCGTCCCAGAATTCTTTCAATAGAATCTAATGTTAAAACTCAAAAAATATTACCAAGAGAAGAAATGTTTCAGCTTCAGAAACATTCAATCAAGCTACTACCTTGATTGTTTTTTTTGACCTATCTACTACTGTTTCTCATCACTCCTTCATCCTCTGTGAATCCCAGAAACAACCAGCAATGGTGTGCACAGCACGCAGGGTGACTCTGGGTGACATCTACCTGGGGAGGTTTGTGTACTTGGAATTCAGAAGAGAAATTAAATTCACCTTTTCTTAAGTGGAAGCTTCCCACACTGTGGCAATATGCTGACTTCCTGTGACACACATAGAAAAAGGACTTGAGTAACATGTGGGGCTTACTCCTGGGTACCAAACACATTCTGCATTTCCCTACCAATACCTAATAGAGACATCAGTTTTCCTCACTCTCCAAATAACTTTGTTTTCTTGCTAGAGACAAAACAATTTCAGCCATTAATCTAATTTCTGTTGTTCAATAATAGATGCAATACCATCTAGAACTCTTTACAAATGCTTTTCTTAATCTAGCCAATTCATTTAGCTGGCACAGACCTATTCTGTTTTTCTATTGTTCATATGCTCATCAAAAACAATGTATAATAGACTGCATAGTCTTATTTGCATGTCTTCCCATCTGTCCTTGTCAAGCAAACTTTGTTTTACTATTTACTACTGGAAAATTAACCTTCTGTGCTCTTGAAAGTGATTCAGTCACCTACAGAAGCTAATTTATTGTTCTATAGAATTTATCAGACAGATGCCTCTTTGCAAAGGAGGGCCCTATTATTAGTGCATAATAAGAGAGGAGAACAAGCACATGGGCTGTCCCACTTCCCAGCAGGAACAGTGGAAGATTACATAACAGCTTGTGAATTTTTCAGATCCAGAAACTTCCAAAATGGCAAATGGCAGAGATAACATGCCTTTCCTGTTCAGCTGTGTGAGACAAATAAGGGGATTTTAAAAATAAAATAAAATCATTCAAGTAAACAGAATTAGGTGCGTTATACACTCCTGATTTGTGATTTTTCATAGCTAATGTAGATTTGTTTTTGTTGTGTTATATAGTTTAATCTGCCACTAGAGTCTCCATGAGATACTCCACTGTAATTTCCTAATTCAGACTAAGAAAAAAATATATCTTTTATAGCACAGAAAATGTAACTTCACAGTGTTATAAAGTCATTCGTGGAACAATGGCCACGGTTCACGGTAACACCAGCTTAATAGGTACCGAAATGCACCTCCTGTCTATACATATATTGAATATTGAAACTCCCATGACTACTAACATTTAAGACATATTAAAATCAGATATAAAAATTAAAAGGAAATTCATATTGTTTTATAATTACACAGCAAGTAGAATTTGCTCATTTTAGATCATGTACACCAGTTGCAGTTGTAATCCCAACTCCGTTACCTCTGTACACGTCCAAGACAACAGAGACATGCATACACACACATTCATTTTTATATCTGATTTTAGTATGTTATATTTTCTACAGAAGCAAGTTCCTTAGTGTGAGACATAATGCACTATTTTCCTCTGAGCAACGTCAGAGGCATAAATTCTGGAACTGCTTTCATAAGTAGACTGCAAAGCAGCTTAGCTTTGCCTACATGTGTGTTTTTTGTTTTTGTTTGTTTTGGTTTGTTTGTTTCAGTTTTTAATGGAAATTGAATTAATTATCTCTACATTTGAAGGATACTTCTATAAACCAGTCACAAGGAGCTAATTCAACTTCCAATTCTCCCAACAAAAAACAGGACATTGAGGTGCATTCACTTTGCACTGAAGTGAAGGCTAGGTTTTGTTACTGTCCCTCAAGTGCTACTACAGATAAAAGTTTTCTCATTTGCTTTGCAAGGCAAAGCTATCTTGCCTAACAAAGCTATTTGCATAAACACAGTTTATTACCTGCTTCAGCTAAGCAAAACACTCACATAAAATGTGTTTGTACAAACACACACACACACACATACACACACAAACCAACAGCAGTAATACACACTTTTCTGCTATAAATTAAAACAAAGTTTGTTATGATACTGGAGCTGACTAGCATTTCTTTTGATTGATATTGGAGTTTTGATCACATTCCTTAGCAGTACCTCTAGTACCAATCAAGAGGTTTGAACGTATAAAAGGGAAAGTTATAAATGTATACAGGCATTAACAGGAAACGGAGTATATACACACACACACACAGAGTTTGACACTGCTGGTAGAAGTTCTCAGGTCTGACAATGTAGCCTGAAAGTACCCTGGGTATTCAAATGCCAAATGCAGGTTTTCTTCATCAACTGAAATTAAAGAACACTTTGGCCAATCATAACTCCTTTCTTAACACCACAGGAGAGCTTGGTGGAAGGAACCACTCTCAGCATTTTGCTATATCTTCTTCTCATAGTTCTGGAGTGGGATACAAGCTTGAAAGGGGCTTACTTTGAAAACTCGTGATGAGAGCCAGTTATTTGGCCACATGTTGTGAAGCAACACTGGGCTGCTTCCATTCCTGAAGTAGCACAGAAAGAGGAAGAAAGTATGGGTGCATAGCTCCAGTACTTCATAACCCAGAGGAACACTGTATGAGGAGGGCTACTACTGTACAATAGCACAGAAGAACCAATGTTACCAGTGTAATTTTTGGCACACATTTCCGATTTTCTAAAAAGTTCGAATTTAAACCTAGCTGAGTGTTTCTTGGCTTTCAGTGTCTATTGACAATGGTGTATGAAATAAGTGAAATGAAATACAAATCAATGTAGACATGTTATACCAGTATGCCTTCTACTTTTATGAACACTCAGCTCCCATAGACTTCTGTAGGAGTCCTGTGTGAGCAGTGACTAAACAAAGACTTTGCAATCTACCTTTAAGAGGTTGTGTGCATCACAACTTATAAATACACTGTATAAACATAAAATATGCTCATAAGGACTCCAACTGTCCAGAAAAATATAGTTATAATTTCTATTACTTCATTTAAAAAAAAAAAAAAAAAAAACTGCAGTATTACTGGCATATTGGCCTAAAATTTCAGAAATTCAATTAAAATATTTTCTATTGTTCCTAGATTTTTTCTATTGTTCCTAGATTTAGTAAACCTCCTTCTTTGGAATGCTGGCTATTGTAAATGGAAGTATTTCAGGAGTACTTAAGACCCCTGAGCACATTTTAAAATAAAAACATCCTACCATCAGTGCTATCAGCAGTCCGAGCCCCAGCAGCATCCTGTAGTCCTCTGCTGAGACTATGCAAAACAATTCAAATTCAATCCTGATTTATTTAATCCAGATCATTTCTGTCTCTAGAGCATTGGTGTGCGGTTTCATAATCTGCCTTTGCGTTGATCTGTGTTGCTCCCCTGTGCCCATCTCAGTAATGTGTCTGGCAGTTGCCTCCTGGTTGAAAGGTCCCTGGGAGCTCTCTGGCTTTGTGCACAGGATGCTCCCATGTGCTATCACAATGCAAGTAGTAAATCACAACTGATAATCCAGCTCTGCAACAGCCGCCCCCCAGAACAATTAGCAGTTTGTAAACTTGAAGCACAGGTCTAAAGCTAGTGGTTTATGCTAAATCCAGTATGAAACAGTTTGGGGGATTACATTCATAGACCATTAGCAAGCTTCACATTGCCAGAATATACAAAAGCTAAAAATCACAAAAGAGGTAAATTCCACATGATGCTGCTCTAATCAAGGGAGTTTACATAACCTACTCGTGAATATGAGACATGGAATTGTTTAATCAAAATGAAATTTAAGTGTTTGAAAGGAAATTGTGGCTTTATTATCTGCAGGTAATTGTTTGGTTGAAGTGTACTCCTTCACTATCTGGGGGAACTGAGATATGATTCATGAATACATTCTGCTGTCAATACCACTACAGACACAAGTTAACTGCTGAAATCTCAGAACAATTTTTATTTTAATCCCACTTAACTGCAATATCTTCTGTCACTGTAAAACATGAATTATCCAGTCGGAATCAATCACAAAATAGAGAATGTATTGAAATTGAAATCAGACTTCAAAATTTCCATGCTGCTTACACTTTTTCCTCATGTTAAAGGTGACAGACTTCAGCCAATAGTCCAATAAGAAGATAAGGAAAATTAGGCCCTGCATGTATGATAAATGAAAGGACTGAGGAAAGATGTGCTTTTTATTTAGCTTTGTGACACTGGCAGCACAGGGTGAAGAAACAGGTGAAAGTAAGGAAAAAAGGGAAAGAAGGAAGGAAAAAAGTTCAGAGAAGTGTACAACAGACACCTGATAAGCCTGTCAGAGAAACATATCTGTTTTATCTGAAACCATCAGTGCAAGGATATGGAGTAACTGGGTATCAGACATCAGACTCACCACTGGAGTGACTTCTGACTGTTAGGAATGCTCTCTCAGCCCATTAGACACATTCCAGCAGCCTACACAGCATCTGAATGTAAGCCACCACATTTACACCTTCTCTAGCTGCATCTGCAAAGCTCCATTTGCTTCAGTAGTTGCGAAATGCAGCCAAATGATCAACCTTGCACAGTATGGTTCAGTGACAATTGACTGGTGCCATCCAGCAAACGGTGTCATTCTGCTTCCCCACAGACTGGAACCCAACAATAAATTAAGTTAAAGAACTTATTTCCAGGGCATGTCTAGAGGTAAATTGGGAAAGAATGCATCCCCTGCCTCCTTACAGAATAGGGTTTGTTTGCAGAGGATTTTCATGGACTATATTCATTCAGATTCCACCAAAATACCACAGGTTTTCCCAAATTTTAAACTCCACACTTGTCTGAAATTCACTGATTGATTCCTTGTCAGGAAGTGTAGGGTTCAGATGTCTGTAGTCCCACCAAGTAGCTTTTCCTGACAGGAATAGCTAGTCTGTATGTATCCAGTTTCAGACATATTTTGTTTCCATATATTAAATTTCTGTGCCTTTTTTTTTTTTTTTTTTTGGTCAGCATTATTTTTTATCAAAAATCCTTCAGCGTTTGCTCACATACTCAATTTAGGTTTGACTTTGACTCTGGAGTAATCATTGGCCTCCTTTCACAGTCCATTATGTTAAACCAAAGCTGCAGGAACAGGTTTATTTCAGTCTCAGAGTGGTTCATAGACATTAAATATTTAATAAGTTTTAAGAGTCACTCAGCAGCTAAAAGGAAATAGCTTTTTCTTCCCCTCTAAAAATCACCATCTGACAGATGCAGTTGCAAAAATTCATTGGAATATGAAAATATTTGTTTATTTTGCACTCAGTTGCTATCCTCTTTTGGCAGCAGTGAAGTGACAAATAAAAGGGAAGAAATGAAGCACCTGAACTCTGGTATCACAAACACAGATGTTAGATCCAGTGAATTATGTGGATCAGGTCAAGTGTACCCGGTCTTTGCTGCCCCTAGAGAGAATGCATGGCATATCTACAGCTGTTAGGGCAGAGGTTTCCAAATGTAGCAGTATGACCTACATTTAAGTTGCACATATCCTTTACATTTTCAGTAAACTAGTAACCTGGAATTAACATTTCAAATGCAAAATATAATGCAAAAGGGTGGTGCTGCTCAACCTTCCCTGTCAAAAATAATCATCATTTCCCATTCTCTACACCACCACAGAAGATACGTAGAACTTTTTTTTTTTTTTTTTTTATCTGCCAGCATCTTCAGATTTCTGCCATCTTGCTACATCGAGCATCACAGTGACAAAGTGGAACTGCTGACAATGTAAGTATAAACAAACATCTCAAGAAAAATAATATGAGCACGAAGACCTAAACTCAGGTCTTGGTGCAGGAAAAGGGAAACATACAGGAATAGGAAAAAATTGACACTTTGTGCAGAGAGCAGAGACTGAATTTTTTAGAAGACTACTTTCATTCCCCATGTTACCCCTGCAGCACTGAAAGATCACACACTGAACAGACAACACCCTCTGCGTTAAGGTACTTTCTGGTAGCATAAAGCAAAAAAAAAAGCACTTTACTTCACGGGCCAGCTGCTCAACATCCTTGGCTACTGGTAGGACCAGAAGCAGAGCAAATCAGAGGCACTGCAAAATTAGTCAGGAAACAGACTGTTCTCATCTTCATCTTGCATATAAGTGCTCAGTCTATTTGGGAACAATTCTGTTTGTGTTGCTGTCAGTGAAAAATTACCTGACTGCCTATCAAAGTGTAAAGATCTAACGTGACTTCCAGATGGCGTTCAGTATTTCCCTTTCAAACATCCACTTCCCTCTCTATCCTAATTACTCTGAGTGTTCACAGTTACTCAAGCATTTCTTCTCCAGATCCTTGCATGTCCAGGAACTGTGGGAACACTTCTTGAGCAAGCTAGTTGCTTCTACTACATCAGCCTGACAGCCTACGGGCAGTCTCCTTGATAGCCCCAGACAGGTGTGGGAGCACAAGCTGAGGATGCAACATGTAAGTAAAAGGGAACACAATGTTAAAGTCAAAGACATTGAAAATCCTTAAACCCCTCAAAAAGCATCTAGTTAGTTATTGTAAGAAGCCAAAGCTGAAGGCAAAGTGAAAGTAGCTACCAGTGTTAGTAACATAATAATACAAATCAATATCTATTGTATTGAACACTTTTTCTAAGAAGAAATTTCTCAGTAACACTAGAGCTGCATGCTTGTATATGACGTGTCGAGCTGAGGCTGTTCTTCATTCAGATATTCACACTCACACAGTATTCACTGAAGATCTTAGGGAGGCCAGAGAAATAATGTACTTTAGAAAACAGAATAACGAAAAATTGCTAACCAGAAAGTTTAACAAAGGATTGGCAGCTAAGCAAAGAGTAAAAAAAAATCAGGTGAGCAAAAGCTGGCCTAGTTCAAACATCACCTTGGGGATCTGTGCTATTTTGTTACATGATTTCTGTGATACATCACAAGTGAGCAATGCTTCAAAAGAAAAAAGTACACTGGGTCAGATCCTGATTATAGTGAAGAATGCTGGCTGCACCCCCAGAAGTAAAATACTGAGGTGAAATACACTCCAAGTCTTTTATACATGTATGTTTCAATTTCTCCCATTACAAATGAAAGCAGCAGGCCACAGTCCAATAACACACCATTGCTGCTGTGTAGGCAAAGTCAAACCTCTCAGCCCCAGGCACAAGCAGAGCTGCACTGCACTGTTGAGAGCCTGATCCACTTGCTAAGAACCACTTGTTAGATGCAGAGCTGTATAAAGGGGCTCTAGCACAGATCTTATCTACTGGGAGGAAACGTTACTCACATCACAGATGGAAAAATATTCTGCCACCCGTCTGGAAAGACTGTCTCAAGTGTGTGCAGACTTGGTGTTTTAAGCACTTCTATGAAGGAGGAATAACGTGCTTCCTCAGCATAAAGATACAGAAAACTGAACAAAAAGTGATACTCTATCACTGCAGTAACTTCTCTTATACAGCTACAGTTAAATGACAGAATGTGTAAAGTCTCTGGATATTTATTAAACAGCATGTTTGACAGAACTTGGTTTCTTTATATGCATGATTATCAGAATTTTGCAAATGTAAATAGGAGCAAAATTTAACAACTTTCATCCCCTTGAAAAGGTTAGCATTTCATTGCATGAATTCATGCAATATAAACAGCTGGAATCAAAAAATTACAGTAGTAGTGAAGCTAAAGGTTAAAATTCTGCAGAACAGTTGAGGTAACCCTGTCAGTAGCAAGAACAAGCATAATGAGACACTGGACAAAGCAAGCATCTGTCCCAGCAGTGCGAGAACTCATTATCTATATAAATGTATATATGCTGTTGCAACATGTGTACCAATTCAAGGATCATCACAAGAAGCTGAAGAAAAGAGTTCGTTTGAAAAGCAAATTTGAAACATCTTTAGCAAAGTGATATATTACTTTATCATCAGTAAAGTTTTATTTTATATACATATATGTATAGAAGGATTCAAATAAATAACAAACATCATCTTCCCTTAGCTTACAGGAGAAAAGATAGATAACTCCAATTTTCTGTATTTCAAACTCAAAATAGGTTTCACTAACTCACCTCAGACTTTCAATTCCCTCTATGTAATGAGCACCACTTTGGGTTAGGATCTTTTTTTTGTTGTTGTTGACAACCCATTTAGACATTAAGATCTACTGAGTTATCTTTGGTAATGCCTGATAAATGAAACGTATCTGCCCCAGCTCAGAATCACAGCAGGATGTTGGAGCAACCTTTGGGATGCCTGCACAAGCCACATTGTAAATGAGCTGGTGTTACACTGGTCATTAAGCAAGACAGTTTTGAAGGAAACATGTTAAGCAATTTTGAGGAAAAACTATTATAATTTTATGGCCTACTCACATGCATAAAATAATTAACGTTTTACCGAAACTGGGTCAGAAAACTCTGAATGTTGCAGGATTTGTGCAGAAAATATAAAATGTGGACTATAAAGGGAATGGGGAGGGGGGAGGAGACTGCTTTTGTGTGATGTTCATAACTTTTTTATTTTTTTAATATCCAGTGTTTTAGAGTGATCAATTAATTCTATAGACAATTTACACTTTTTTTTTTCCCCTTGAGATACAAAGTATTAATTTATTGAAACTGTTCAGGCATGTTGAGATTAAATTAGGAAACAGCTGGAGTTGAGATATAGAAAGACACCAAGGGCTATAAGAAGAGCTTCCATGGCTCCATTAGTAATAAAAGGCTGACCTCATAGCTGACCCTGCTTGGGCTGGAGATTGGACTGAGATTCCTTTAAATGTGAATTATCCCATGATCTTAATAGCAGTTTTAATACTGAATATTGCATTTACTCTAGCTATATTACATATACTTTAGCTACATTAGTATTAGTACATTGGTAACTTAGTTATATTAACTTATGTGAGGTTGAATTATACAGAAAAAAACACGTGTGATACAGTAATGAAGTAAAAAATACGCATGATTGAAACTGGTTTTATGGGAACATACAAAACCACAAGTTCAAAAATTGCTTTTCATAAGTATTCTCTAGAATTTGTCTAAACTTCACCATAGCTACAATCTTTGCACTTATTTATATTCCATGAATACCCTAGTGATTGGATTCATCCAATATTCATTTGCCATTTTTGCATACATTCACAGTGACAGCTACAAACACAGAAGTCCATTTGGGTCTGTTAGAGTCCCATAAATTGGTGTAAATTTACACCATGGTTCAGAAGGTTCACTGTCCCAGAAGACACATCATAAAGCATTTCAATACATAAGGTAAATTTTTTGTCCTACAGTATTCTGTGATAAAAGTGACATTACTGCATCTGCATTTTATTCCAAGTCAGTGGCCAGATACAAACCACTAAAAACAACCATTTTCCTGCAAAGTACCTAACTTCAGCCAAAATATAGTTAGGGGAATAAAAAATGAATTAAAGTAAAATTAAAATAAATTAAAAACAAAACAAAACAAAACAAAAAAAAAAAAAAAAAAAACCTTGCTTGCCCCTCTACCCTTAACCCGTCATGTGTTTTTTCCACTCATAGTTACCTTGTGCTCTTTCCCCCAGCATACCAATATTTTAGAATGGGAATTATTACACAGCAGTAATTAATTTCTGCTTCTCTCCACTAATGTTTTAAGTCGTGTAGAAATTTCCATTTTACAGTTATATTGTCATCATACTTTCCGCTAAAATATATTTTACATGCAAATTTTCAAAACACTCATTATAACCTGCAATAACTTTTAAAATACAAATATCCTCACTATCTCTATACTTAGGAAAGTCAACACCCATGGGTAAAAAACTGTAATATATACATATATAAATAAAATATATTATCAGGGATACAGTCAGCTGTCAGAAATGAAAATTCCTGATTATTATTTCCTGTTGTCTGAAAGCCACACTGGCACATGTGCCAATAGTTCCATTTTGTTTTTTCTGAACCGTCCCACTAGAGTTTTTTTTAAATTCAAAAAATTCCTCCATTTCAATAAAGCTTAATTTAAAATTAAGCCTTGAGTTTTATAAAACTGTATTGTCTTTCTTTCATGAAGGAGAAAAAAAAAAAAAAAAAGTATATTTCAGCTATTTTAAATGCAGGAGGCTTGGTTCCTTATGTAAAAGCTTTTAGAAAAGCCAAAGCCAAATCTGTGCCAAATATTCTCATGAGATCAGGTACCAGAAGCAAAGCATTTAACCACAATTCAGCAAAGAAGGTGTTAACATTTTAAAATACTCTCTTTTTTTTAATAATTAAAAAAAAAAAAAAAAAAGTGCAAGTAAGAAGCGAGGTCTTGCATTTCTTAAAAACTGAAACATTGGAGTTTAATTTCTCAGGAATGCACTAGAGACTTTAAATATGTGTTTCTTCAGATAATCAGTACTAGAATAGTCTAGTTTACTTCAAGCAGACAAATTTTTATGATAAGTTTACAGACAGTTGGCCTTTCTTTCCACAGAAACTCCCAAGACATGGCTATGGATCTCTGAAATAACAAACACGATTAGCTGCACACAAAGCAGCTGCATAGGCATTTGCATACCAACTCTAGCAAACAAGTTCTGTTTGTAAATTTTACAAGCTTTCAATGACTACTGTGAAGCACAAGACTTATTTTCTTAAGACTTCTTGTTATTTTTGACCAGAAAGTATTTTTTCCTCTAAGGTCTTTATGCCACCAAAGTCACTAGTTGGTCTTCTAGTGCAGACTGTGCACTGTATCAGGCAGAGCCCAGACTTAATGGTGTTCACAGAAGGGAGAATTGAGAATTCAGTATCCTTGGCTAGCATGAAATACATCAGGCTTTTCATTTGATTTACAGGCTACAGCTCAGACAGTTCAAAAATGAAACATAACACAAATACACACATTCCTACCGTGCAGCACATGGAAAAGGAAGCTACAACTTGAGCACAAACTGATAATCTGGTATTCCCCTGATGAGGTCTTTGTTTTACTTCTAGAATATTCTGAGGCTTTCAAACCGGAAAGGGAAAGCCTATGGCCAACTCTTCATAAATGTATCAGTTGCCTTCAGTCTGGGTAGGTCCATTCCTCTAAATGTCATTAAACATATTGCAGGAACTCATCAGACCCTGCTTAATTTACTAGTGTTTACCAAACTGCCAAAACCTTTCCAGCAATGCATTTTTCTCTTTTGGCTCTAAACAAGAAATTCCACATTGTTACCAATTTCCATTGTCTCAGGGGTACGGGGAAGAGTGCCATGCTTCCTGACAGCACAGGTACACACCACAGTCTAGTTGCCTTGCTCAGCACTGGCATCCTATTCAGACTATGGGAAAGATTAAAAAAAAAAAAATAACACCCCACAGTAGCATCAGAATTGTTTTGCTGAAGAGATTTTTATCTTGGATTTCACGTCAAATTTTCAGTGTTACTACCTTCTTCACTGCTCTAGACTACTGACTCTACAAAAAAGAGAGGCTTGCTTCAGGATGAAAACCTAACTTCCAGTCTGCTGTCAAACTGGGAAATGCAATTGGCTGACCAGACCCATACACAAATAAATGGCCTTAGCAATTTGGAACTGACATGCCTAATAGGTCTCGCACCTTCAAAGCAGTTCTACTAAAAATCTTTAATAAATAACTATCAGTTATCAGGGTCACTGACATTCGACTCTAAATATTTTAGATTATATCAGTATGCAGCATTTTCATACATCTTCTTTACACAACTTTTTTAAAAAACACATATACTGTATAGAAAGAAAAAAAAAAAAAAAAAAAAGAACAATTTTCTGTGGAAGTCTGCCACGATAGTTTTGTGCTTGTTTGCGAAAGTTGCTGATGAATGACTGACATGTGAACACTGATCTAAGTTGAACAAGAAATTGCCTGAACCAAGAACAACATGAAATAATCCTACTAGAGGGAACTCTAATCACTGTGTTTCTGACACTGATGTAATAAACAAAGTATGCAAGCAGACAGACACCTATTTAACCCATTTTAAGGGAAAAATATACGTTTTCTGACAGCTGTAGTCAACTCCCTGCAAGTGAGCAAGTTGCTGATGCTAGCTTTTAAGCACATGGAGCTAGGAAAGTAAGCAAAATAGGAGAGGAGATGGAGTCTGCCTGCTACACATTCTCAGACAATTTTATGTAGTTCAAAAGGAAAATACTGGGAAGGAACACAGCACTACGTACAGTTTTCTTATGGGTAGAACTACTTGCTTTCTGCAAGCCCTGTGCTAACAACAGTGTCTTAGGTAACAAAATTCTCACAGAAAGCACGAAGGGTTTGTAACACATACCATCTCTTTAACGTTTCAGCAAGATGTAGAGAGTTAGAAAAACCTCGGTTCTGAAGTGAGGCAGACATACACAGACTACATTAGCTTTAAAATCTCTTGATCCAGTTAAGAGAAAATACAACCACATGATAACATCCATGCGAAAGGTGCTGCTAAGTAATAGTTTCAGGATGCTTGCCTGCTGCTTAAAAATATTTAATTGCCCTTCTCAAGAGCTGAGATTTCAGGTTCCTACTATGCCTTCCTGCAGTTCTGCAGCCTTCTATGTAACTTAAACATGGAACCTCTTCAAAGACTGCACAGTAAGAGCAGCAAACACTTGATAATGAGACTGCATTAAATCTGTAAAACTGGCTTTACAACAACTCGTAAATCATCATTAATATTTAGTCTTGCAGGAGAGTTATGGAAACTTGTGTGATCAATCCCTGATATTAAGCCAATTAAAAAACATTGCCCCAAGTGGGATGATTTTTCTCTCGAGAGCATAATTCCAAGGTATTTAAAGTACTTTACTTAAAAATACACACTTAATCTTCAAGTTGATACAGTATTTTGTGGCTCTGATTTTAAAGTATTGTTTTCTACCAGAAGTCTACCTACTGCAAGCAGAATTGAGTGAAAAGAGTGATTGGAGAGTAGGGCAAGAGTATAGATAGAAACAGAAAGAAACCCTTTCCTAAACAATCATTCTTTAAATCAATCTAAGATTGTTCTATTCATATGAATTAATACGGAGTGGCCCTTTCCATATTAAGAGAAACATCTGCCAGGGATTTTTCAAAAAGTAAATGCGATACAAAAAAAAAGTATACTTTTTTCAGACATGAAAAAATGTATTCATACATATTTTTTCAGACACAGGTCTGTGACAGAATTTCTGAAGCTTGATGGTAACAACAGAGATCAAAAAACAGAGATTAAATTTCATTGAGAACTTTAAATTATGTTCTTCCCATTTGTAAAGAATGTGTCAGGCAGTCAGAAGGAGTATTTAAGTTGAATAGCTAATCATCAGGTTAGGCAGCCTCTTTTGCACAGGATTATTATCAAGCAGGCTCAATAATATGCTGCATTGATCTCTCTTCTTAGTAGGAAAATCAACAGGATCCTATGCAGACTATCAACAACTAGTCTCACTTATGATCAAAAGCAAATATGAATTTGCACTCCAGTTTTAAGATCTCTTTAGAATACTCATTTTTCTTGGGCTCCTGAGCCAGACAGAAAGACACCTACAACACACACATATCACACATCAAACAAGTTTAATTTTTCTCTAGTGGCCCTTCTCTACAATCAGGAATTAAGGTTCCTTTCACCTGCAGAATAGCTCAGAAGCTCAGAAACTCAACCTGTGCACTTCAAAAGTTCAGACTTAACACATGAAGGTAGTCCAGGCATCTGAGATCTCATGCTCTACACATCTCTGTGCTGGAACTTTAAAACATAACACAGCACTACCCATTTCCTAAAGAGTATCAGGACAGGAGAATAACATAATTTTACCCAGCCCATGTTCGTCAAAATGGCAATATTTTCTTTATAATCCCCTTAAAGTGTGAATGCTAGTGACCCCAAAGGGTGGAAAGAAGAAGAAAGCTTAAGAGCAGAAAGAAGAAAGATCAGAACAAACATTTAACAAGACAAAAACTGAATGTCTGAAGAGCAGTGCGGCAAGGAGAGTGGTGATCAAACAGAGATACAAACTTCAATTTAATAACTAATCATTAACTTTCCAGTTTATATGGTATATCTGTCTCTATCCAATTAGTACAATTTCAGTCATTAGTTTTCTACTTTTTGCCTTGTATTTTGGTCTCAGCATGATTCCACCTTCTCAGGTATTAGGGATACAAATTTATTTATGAACAAGAAATCTTTTAATTTCACACTATACAATCTCATATTTATTTGATTGCAACATCATCAAAATAAAACAATAGGTATTCATCTGGAAAAGTACTCCAAAGCCTGATCCTAGAGTGATAATTCCAGATATTATTCTAATGATTTATCCATAATCTTTAACCAAATCACTAGAAAGCTACTTGTAGATTATGAAAAGGTCATCAGAACCAGACTCAGGAAATCTAGACTGAATTCCCAAAGATGTGTTGGTCCAGAGAGGTTTTTTCCTTAGACCAAGAAAGAAGCACTTCTCTAACAGTTACGATCCTGAATTTCCCAAACCTTACCTTTAGAATCCTGCTTGGTTTAATTCTGAGCTTGGTGGGTGGCATATGTTCAAGATTCTCTCTCCAGCAGCAGATGTTCACCAGCTGAAGAATACACCAAGCTGCTGCTCTTTCCCGTTCCTCCTTGAAGGCTCTACAGATTCCCAGGACAGCCCAGAAATATGGTCCCTATAGAGGAAAGAGGGACAAACTCTTGATTAAGTGGAAAAATAAATTTTAACACAAATTTAAAAGCAAAATATAACACCAACAATTTATAAGGAATAACAGCAAGCAAAACTTGGATCAAATTAATTAGGGTAAACTGACTCTTGCCAACATTTTTCTGCCTGGCTTCTATTTTTTCTTCCTCTGCTGCTAGCCTTTTCAAATCATCAAGGGCTTTCTGCTCACATATACAAAATAACTTAAAAAAAAATCTTCAGTGCACTCTGCTTACACAAACTGTTGCTATCTCATATCTACTGCTAATAAAATTCTCCTGATCTTGAGACTGTTATATCACATCTACCTCCAAAAGTGAGGAATAGGCAGCACTTTGACAAAACACTCATGTGAGAGAAATTGTGGATGAGAGGAAGGCAAGCAGTATATTTTCTTAGCCAGTAATATAGGCTGAGAGTATGAACTATCAAGAAATTTACCATCTCAATATATTCCAGTTACAGCTACATTTTATGCACATCTTTCAATTCCAGGCTGTGCAAGATTAAGAGAAATAACTGCAATGAGAACAGGAGCACTAATATTTTCTCACATCTTACTAGAAAACACTGAGCTTTTGACTCCAACACCTAAATAAAAAAGTGAGTTCACAGAATCACAGAATTTTCTAGGTTGGAAGAGACCTCAAGGTCATCGAGTCCAACCTCTGACCTAACGCTAACAGTCCCCACTAAACCATTTCCCTAAGCTCTACATCTAAACGTCTTTTGAAGACTTCCAGGGATGGTGACTCCACCACTTCCCTGGGCAGCCTGTTCCAGTGCCTCATAACCCTTTCAGTGAAGAAGTTCTTCCTAACATCTAACCTAAAACTCCCCTGGCTCAACTTAAGCTCATTCCCCCTCATCCTGTCACCAGGCACGTGGGAGAACAGGCCAACCCCCACCTTGCTACAGCCTCCTTTGAGGTACCTATAGAGAGCGATAAGGTCACTCCTGAGCCTCCTTTTCTCCAGGCTGAACAAGCCCAGCTCCCTCAGCCGCCTCTCGTAGGACTTGTTCTCCAGGCCCCTCACCAGCTTTGTCGCCCTTCTCTGCACCCGCTCGAGCACCTCCATGTCCTTCTTGTAGCGAGGGGCCCAACACTGAACACAGTACTTGAGGTGCGGCCTCACCAGAGCCGAGTACAGGGAGACGATCACCTCCCTAGCCCTGCTGGCCACACTGTTCCTGATACAAGCCAGGATGCCGTTGGCCTTCTTGGCCACCTGAGCACACTGCTGGCTCATATTCAGCCGACTATCCACCATCACTCCCAGGTCCTTCTCTGCCTGGCAGCTCTCCAACCCTTCCTCTCCCAGCCTGTAGCTCTGCTTGGGGTTATTGCGCCCCAGGTGCAGGACCCGGCACTTGGCCTTGTTGAACTTCATGCAGTTGACCTCAGCCCATCAGTGCAGCCTATCCAGATCCTCCTGCAGAGCTTTCCTACCCTCAAGCAGATCGACACATGCACCTAAACTTGGTGTCATCTGCAAACTTACTGAGGGTGCACTCGATGCCCTCGTCCAGATCATTGATGAAGATATTAAAGAGGACCAGCCCCAGCACCGAGCCCTGGGGGACGCCACTAGTGACTGGCCTCCAACTGGACTTGGCTCCATTCACCACGACTCTTTGGGCCCGGCTATCCAGCCAGTTTCTAACCCAACGAAGCGTGCGCCAGTCCAAGCCAAGAGCAGCCAGTTTCTTGAGGAGAATGCTGTGGGAGACGGTGTCAAAAGCCTTGCTGAAGTCAAGGTAGACCACATCCACAGCCTTTCCCTCATCCACCCAGCGCGTCACTTTGTCATAGAAGGAGATCAGGTTCGTCAGGCATGACCTGCCTTTCATAAAGCCATGCTGACTGGGCCTGATCACCTGCTTGCCCTGCAAGTGCTGCATGATGACTCTCAGGAGGATCTGCTCCATGAGCTTCCCTGGCACTGAGGTCAAAACTGACAGGCCTGTAGTTTTCCCGGGTCTGCCCTCCGGCCCTTCTTGTAGATGGGCGTCACATTTGCTAGCCGCCAGTCAACTGGGACCTCCCCCGATAGCCAGGACTGTTGATAAATGATGGATAGTGGCTTGGCCAGCTCCTCTGCCAGTTCCCTCAGTACCCTTGGGTGGATCCCATCCGGCCCCCATCGACTTGTGCACATCTAAGTGCCGTAGCAGGTCACCAACCAGTTCTTTCATGGATAATGAGGGCCACATCCTGCTCCCCATCCCCTTTCCACCAGCTCGGTGGTACTGGGTATCCAGAGAACAACCGGTATTGCCGCTAAAGACTGAGGCAAAGAAGGCATTGAGCACCTCCGCCTTTTCCTCATCTCTTGTAACTAAGTTTCCCCCGCATCCAGTAAAGGATGGAGATTCTCCTTAGTCCTCCTTTTTGTGTTGATGTATTTATAGAACGTTTTTTGTTATCTTTAACGGCGGTAGCCAGATTTGAGCTCCAGATGAGCTTTGGCCTTCCTAATTTTGTCCCTGCACAGCCTCGCTACTTCTTTAAAGTCCTCCTTAGTGGCCTGCCCACTTTTCCAAAGCTTATAAACCCTCTTTTTTCCTCCTAAGATCAAGCCACAATTCTCTGTTCAGCCAGGCCGGTCTTCTTCCCCGCCAGCTCGTCTTTGGGCAGGTGGGGACAGACCGTTCCTGCGCCATTAAGACTTCCCTCTTGAAGAGCGCCCAGCCTTCCTGGACCCCTCTGCCCTTCAGAACTGCCTCCCAAGGGACTCCACCAACTAGTGTCCTGAGCAGCTCAAAGTCAGCCCTCCGAAAGTCCAATACAGCGGTTTTACTGGTCCCCTTCCTGGCCTCGCCAAGAATAGTGAACTCCACCATTGCGTGGTCACTCTGCCCAAGACAGCTCCCGACAATCACACCCTCCACCAGTCCTTCTCTGTTTGTGAAGAGAAGGTCTAGCGGGGCACCACCCCTGGTAGGTTCACTAACCAGCTGCGTCAGGAAGCTATCTTCCACGCTCTCCAGAAACCTCCTAGACTGCTTTCTCAGGGCTGTGTTGTGCTTCCAGGATATGTCAGGGAAGTTAAGTCCCCCACGAGTACAAGAGCTGATGATTTTGCAACCTCTGTCAGCTGCCTGTAGAATTCCTCATCCGTCTCCTCATCCTGGTTCGGCGGTCTATAGCAGACCCCGACCAGGATACTAGCCTTGTTGTCCCTGCCGATCCTAACCCAAAGGGACTCGACCTTGTCATTCCCAACCTCGAGTTCTACAACCTCGAAAGACTCTCTAATATAGAGAGCCACACCACCACCCCTTCTATGCTGCCTGTCCCTTCTATAGAGCTTATAGCCAGGCATTGCAGCACTCCAGTCATGAGACTGGTCCCACCACGTCTCTGTGATGGCAACCAAGTCGTAGCCTGCCTGCCGCACGATGGCTTCCAGCTCCTCCTGTTTGTTACCCATGTTGCGTGCATTGGTGTAGATGCACTTCAGCTGGGCCATTGCCTTATCCTCCGGCCTTGCCATCGTTCCCCCTAGCACAGCCCCAACAATCCTTGCTTCAGCTCCATCCCCCTTCCTACCTAGTTTAAAGCCCTCTCAATGAGCCCTGCCAGCTCCTGGCCCAGGATCCTTTTTCCCCTAAAAGATAGGGACCCGTCTGCGGCCATCAGGCCAGGTGCTGAGTAAAGTGCCCCATGATCAAAAAACCCAAGATTTCTGCGTTGGCACCAGTCCCGGAGCCACGTGTTTAACAGGTGGGCTTTCCGTGTCCTCTCTGAACCCCTCCCTGCCACCATAGGGATGGACGAAAACACCACCTGCACTCCCGCTCCAACCACCTAACCGACCCCAGTCCCCTAAAGTCCCTTTTGATAGCCTTGAGGCTTCTCTCTTCGATGTTATCACTGCCCGCCTGGACTATCAAAAGGGGGTAATAGTCAGAGGGGCGTACCAGGTTAGGAAGCTTCCTGGCAACGTCCCTGACCCTGGCCCCAGGGAGTACAGCAGACTTCCCTACGGGTAGGGTTCAGGCCGACAAATAGGGCCCTCTGTTCCCCTAAGAATCGAGTCACCAACAACAATAACCCTCCTGTCTTTCTTGGTGGAGGCAGTCCTGAGGCGTGGAGTCAACCTCTTCGCCCTAGGCATCCTCCTGGGAACATTTGCTACCTCTTCCTCGGCTACTGGTCTGTCGAGCTCCAGGGCCTCAAACCTGTTGTGTAAGGGCACCTGGGAAGACGGGGCCGGAAGGGGAGGGCATCGCCTGCGATGTCAAGCAGGGACCTGTTTCCATTCCTCCTCAACTCCCAGATTCCCTCCCTCTGCCCGACGGGGACAGGGCGGGGGGTCCGCCCCCATTTGAGGAGTCTCACCTCGGCACCTCCCCTTGAGGCCCTGCAGGGAGTTACTCCAGAAGTCTATCTCCCGCTCACACTCCCTGATGGCCCTCAACCTCTCCACCTCCTCCTTGAGCTCCGCCACCATGCGGACCAGGTCATCCACCTGCTCGCACCTCACGCACGCAGTTTCTCTGCCTCCCGCCGATGGCAGCAGCAGGCTCAGACACTCCCTGCATCCGGTGACCTGAACTGCTGCATTTTTTAACGGGTAGTCGGTCTGCGTGTGTACCGACTTTCTGGAGAGCGCGCCGTGCCTGGTGGCGACCATTATCACCTAGTTACGGCTGTTGTTAACGAGGTGTTGTTTGTGTGTAGGGGGAGCGCTCTGCCCTTCCTGCGCGCCCTGTCTGCGCGAACTGCCGCGCTAACTGCCGCGCCACTCCCTTCTGACGCGCCACGCCCTGTTTGCCCGCCCTGGTCGCTCGCGCTCCCTAGGGGCCGCTTTTGAACGGCCGGGGAGGGGGCGCTGCTGGCTCCGCCTTCGCCTCGTCAGCCTCCCTCACGAGGGCTGCCGGGTCCTGGCGGCTCCCTCAAGTAGGCTCGATGCCGGAAAAAATGAGCCCTGCCTGGCCCGATCCCCCGCTCCGCTGCAGAACGCGTCTGCCCCGGAGCCGATCGCCTCGGCAAATCAAAGTTCGACTAATGCACTCTGATACTGAGTCTGCCTTAAGTGTAATGCATGCAGCAACCACAAAAGCTGAACATGACCCACAAATAATGAATTTATGAAGATTTATGCACAGCTAGGTTTGTTTTTAACATTTTATAGAGCTTTGTGGACACCATGGAAGGCATTTATGCAGGAGGTTGTATGCTAGTTACTAAGAGATAGAGGCACAACCTTAAGGATGAGTCTCCAGAGCAGATATTAGGGATATATTTTTGTTTCATTAAAAAAAAAAAAAAAAAAAAAAAAAAAAAGATAAAACTAGAAGTAGGTAAGGACAGAAAATTATCTGTTTTCAGAGAAAAAGAAAGTTCTCTAGCAGCCATCAATCAGTGTATGAGAAGATATGTGGATTTCCAGTTCCCACACTGGTTTTAACACTAGTTTCAATGAAAGAATGAATGAATGAACACTGGTACAATGAAAGAATTAAGATTGCTTTAGCTGCTTCACTGTCTTCATAGCTACATCATACTAAAAAAAAAAATTAAAAAGCTGTCATGTGCTCTGTAACCATTTTAGTTTTACCTGTCGTAATTGTTTCTATTTTCATAAGAAGAAATTTTAACTACAATGTTACTGCAATAAGCTTGCACGTTATTTTTCATCCTTCATTTCATTTAGTGATATTAAGATAAAAATTTACACAAATGGCCTGTACACTAAACTGTTGAAGTTTTCCTCTTGAATTCTTCTTCTCACTACCCCCTGCACCAGTCAGAGTTACTCTAATAGACACAGAAGCTAGATTTTCCACACTGTGCTATAGATCTGTCAAGCACGCCGTGGAACACATAGTCAAGTAAAATATAGGAAACTGGACTGGAATTATTTTCAGAGCAGCAGCTTATTCTCCTGGTCAACCTCCACAGGTCAGCGGAGACAATGAAATAATGACTGATTGCCACTACAGCATACTCAGGCACCAGCTGTCTGTACAAAACCTGCACTCAGCATAGTTTAGGATACAACAATACCGGCAGAGAAGATTGCAATTCACACTTAAATAAGCAAAAGCAGGTGGTCTGTTCAGCTGTTTCTGTGCTTAACAATGGAACTTCATTTGTCCAGGCCTTGGGTTCCTTTCATTGTCAGTGAGGAAAGGAGACCAAAAAGGATACATGTTATTTCTGAAGGTAGGCTTGCAGAGGAGGGAGAGAACACCTGTCATGCAAACAATAGGAGGCCAATATGATATAATGTAGGATATGCCACCTAAATAGCCCTAGAAAGCCTCAATTCCAGTTCTCTTACTTCTAACCAAGGTTTCCTAAGATAACATTTTTACTTAAACATCAACAGCCCTGTTGCAGGTACAAGATGACTCTGTTTCTGAAACCATTTCAGAACAGTCCCTTTAAAGACCTGGCTGAGGGATTGTTATATAAATACGGAATTTTATTGTATTATTACTCCTTAAGAGGTTGCATCATCTGATGGCTGTCTAGTGGGTAGTGTGAAATGACCACATGATGTCAAGCTGCTCTCTGGAAGAGAAGCCCATAAATCAGATTAACTACGCCAGTCCCTCCTCACATTCTCCTTTGAGTTTCATCATCACCACAGTTATAATTGAACCAGGAAACTGATTAGAGCATTACTATTCCTTGCTACAGGGTTGACTATTGTAGTACAGATGGGATCTTATTATTTGCCATGTGATTTAAAGATCAAAGCCGGAATTTCCTTAAGTGGTATATTCTTTATTGCAGCGCTGGATGCACGGGGGATCTTTCCGCCTATCATGCATGTTCGAAGTGACAAACTATCTCATATTTATACAGTGAAACAATGAATATTCTATTGGCGCCTATACATATTCATTACCTAACCCCGCCTACTCCTACTTCGTATGCTAATTAGGTTATCAGTACTTGCGCTTACGCAAAGCCTTCCAAGAATTGTGGGCCAGAGTCTTCGGGATGTGGGCAGTGGTCTTTGGGAGGAAGGCCGTAGGTCTTCCTCGTGATGCACTTTTCACCTTTTGTTTAATCAGTTGTTTTCCAAGCTGTAAAAATGCTGAGTTGGTTTTCGGTTTAACTGGGGGTCGGCAGATAACAGGATGTCTCAGTTAACAAGACATAACGGACAGTTGAATCAAGTTATCTCAAGTCTCAGCCTGACTGAGGGTTAACAGATAACGGTATGTTTTCAAACAACAAGATGCTTCAACATAACAGAAGGTCAACAGATAACAAGATGTCGTTTACTTTGTTTTCGCTAACTTTTAACCACAAGTTTTATTCTATCCTAAAGTGAGTTTATACAATATCACATGTACACTGAAGTGTTAAACAGTGACCAGCTCAGGTGAGATCAAAATAGATAACAGACAACACATTGATGAAGACAAAGGCTAAATTATGGCTTTATGGGTATGAGTCATTTAGAAGAGGTCTGCAAAGTCAATGCCAACATATGTAAGGAAAAAGTATGGAGTGACAAACACTGTATCTGCATCTCCTCCAGGAATGCCTGTGCAGTCTCTTTCCTGCGTAGTGGCATGTAAAGCCTTTATGAAAAAAGGATGGGCAATTTTTCATAATTACAAGAAAATTGAAATTATTTCACTTACTGTCATTTTAATGATTATATATTACTAAGTGGCTATATATCATTAGGTTCTAATAAAAATGTTGGTTTAATTTACATTTTCTGTTGCCTATATAACTAGTGTCACAACCCTCATGAGGATCCTACAAAAAACAGTGCATGCAATGCAGTTCTGTACAGGGAACAGCTCCAGAAGACAGGGTAATATTATGCCCCACATGCAAGGAAAACAATTTAATATAACACTACTTTTGATTTGTGGACACAGTTAAAAGAACTACTATTTAGATTACCTAGCCATTAATGAAAACAAAGTGTATTCTGGTATTTTGGAGACTACACAAGCTACACAGAGCTCAAAAATGGATTTTAACCTGCAGTAGGCTTTTGAAACAGCCACTGCACCAGACTGCTTTTCTTTTCATTCACATCCCCTCACTAATCTTTATTTTATTTTATTTTATTTTATTTTTTTACTGGTGGTGGTTTATTTTCCTGATACAATTTTTTTTACACTGGTCTGTTTCAATTGACTGTAATTTTGAGCACAGCTCTTTCCTATTGCCACCAGAATAAGGGGTGGGAGGAAAAGATGAGGCACAGTGGTTTTCCTTAATAGATTTTCTTTATGGTGTTTCACTGTTATTCCAGTTAAAGTTAAATTACTATTATGTATTTAATCTGTCAAATCTTCCTCAGCTATAGTCACGATATGTTGTTTAAGGAACACAGCAAATCTAGGGTTCATACACATATTCTGGAGGTACAAATCTACCACAGCAAAACAGCTCTGTTTTGTGAATTTATTTGAAGACATTTACCAGCATGTAGGATAAATGATGAAAGTAATCATGCTCAAATAGAAGAACATTTCACAGACAGCTGTAATTTTTCACACATTGTTTCAAATTTTCTGTTTCTTCAAGTGCTGCCTCCTTTGCTACTTTCTTCTATCACATGAACAAGATCATTTACATATGCATTAAAAAAGCTGTGGACAATTGAAGCCAAGAGATGAAATAAATCTCAAAGTAAAGTACTTTTCTAGATTCTGGCAGACATCACCATCAGCTGGTCTAAGAAAAAAATACATCTCTTGACAAACATTGCCTCTTTGGATGATGAAGTATTTGTAACATTTATCAAATTAAATCTAATTGACACCAAGCTGGGAGCAAAAACTTGCAAGCTAGAACTGCTTTCAAATCTTTGTGGAGAGAAGAACATTTTAGCCTTAAGAATAGAACTCCTGAGGGTGACCTGCTTCTGCAGGTGTGACAAGTAACGTTCAGCCGTAAAACACTGAACTGAGTAACTTCCTTGCTGGAAGCCAGGCTGGCACACTACCTCAGCTGATGGAAATACACAAAGTTTACATTTGATGAATTGCTCTTATTTGGAATTTACTCTGAGTGAACACCAATAAAAATAAATTAGAAGCATTGTTCTACCTCTACTGAGTTGCACATAATTATCTATCCAGCATCATATTTTCAATTTAAAGAGGTTAAGTTACAGTAAACCTATTAAAATATATTTTTTACACTTCTAGAGTGAACAAATGTACAAGCTGTAAAAAGAAATAGGTAGAAATCACCGCAAGCCTAAAGCACATAACCCAAGTTAAGGCCTCAGTTTTGCTGAGAAAGTCAATTTCTAATGGACTTCTCTGACATGGTTTCTGTTCACTTAAATTCTGAAATACTGCTGCTCTTAGCGTCCTCACCCCTCAAGCAATTCTGATAGTTTCAAGAGGAAACTGAATGACTGCAGGCTGACTGATCCATCTCAGGAGAGTGAAAGGGATTGTATCAGTCTCTACTAGCATGGGTCGTGGGGCGTGGGAAGGTCTTCTCTAAATAACTGGAAAACCTGCTGAGTAGGATGATCTTTTTATACTGCATAATGTTCTGGGCATGGACTGGCTTTTCCAGCCAGTCCATGAAGATAGCTATTCATCTGTTCAACCTCAAGAATGTATTACAATGCTCTTGGATCTGCAATCTGACCTGACAGCGTCACAAAATCCAGATAAAACAAGCAATTGTTCCAAGTGCTTCATGCTGGCTTGCATGAGACCCATACCTTTCCAAACAGCAATAGATGAGCTAAGGGATATTATTGTACTGACTAAAAGCAGACAAAGTAAGAAAAGGAACAGATTTTTCAAAACTTCAGAAGGCATAAAAAATGCTCCCTTTCACAATCCTGTGCCAGAGAAACAAACTGAGCCCATCTTTTGGAGTCCCAGAGGAAGAAGGCAGCAAAGTAATGCCACTCAATAAATGCCTGGCCCTCTCCCAGGATTAAGCAGCAACAGAAGCACAGACTTCCAAAGCACAGAAGCACAGAAGCTTCCAAAGCAGCACTGCTAGATTTGAAGCATTTGGAACCTCTTCTTCCCTCAGTCTTCCTTGTACAGCTGCCCTGCTTTAGGAAGGTGCAGATTGATTTAGTTAAGGTATCTTTGATCTGGGCTAGCTCTCAATAGCAGTAAAGTTGTGAGGGGGTTTGGGTTTCAGCAGAGAATCATTACCCAATCACTCTGTCAGCCTTTCCTGATAACCCTACTTGTGCTCAACTTTAGCCCATGTGGTCTGCAGTCATAGCTTCTGCTGCAGTGCAGTTCTGCTCAACCCAGTTATTAATAAAGAACTTACTCATGCCTGAAATAAACTTCCTAAAGTTTCTGAAACTGGTGAACTTGAAAAAAAAAAAAAGGAAAGGGAAGCAGTCCAGAAGTTTGCATCTTTCTACAATTCCTCTTTTCAGACTTCTCTTCCCCAATTATAAACAGTCACTAATTTTATGTAGCACAGCTGTAACCTCAAAGTATTCCTTTCTGGCCACTTCAGGCCCTAACATGCTTTTTTTTTTTTTTTTTTTTTTTTTTTTCCTTTATTTTCCTGTCTGCTCTGAGGCACAAGTCAGAAAAAAAAAAAAAAAAAAAAAAAAAAAAAAATATATATTTTAAACTTAGTGTTATTGCATCTGTCTCATTTCCAGGGAACTGAACCCAGTTTTCAGCTCCAATTTGTAGATGAAACTCTACAAAAGAAAGTGACTGGCTTCAGTTGTCAAACTCTCTGATCTTTGATTTTACATAAAGGTGCTCCAACAGTATAATTTTCAGAGGAAAAGATTATATACAAACTTTTTTTTTCAGATCTTCCCAAACAGGTTTGTCCTTGGTAATGGTAAGTTGGACATATTTGATCAGCTTTGCCAGCTGGCCTATTTTGGGTATAGGTCCCTGCTACACATCAACACTCAAAGATTTCCAATCGTTGGAAAAAGTAGATAATTATTATTGTGAAGCATCACCTTTTCCCAAACATAACCAACTCAGATGCTTTTCACTAGGAATTACATGAAACAGAAAAAGGCCCACTTAAATCAATTACAGGCTAAAAAACTCAGACCAGTGCATTGCGGATGGGTGGGGAGAAGCAGGAGGACCATCAGACATTTGGCACAATTTGTGTATTTCTTCATTTGAAGAAGCAAAATGCATTCTATACCTGCAGGTTAGAGTACTTACAGGTTATCAGTTCAATGAATAATACACTTTCTTTACAAAATAAAAACAAATAAATTTATTAATAAAAAATATAAATAAATAAATTTAATAAATTTAAAAAACAGCTCAATAAGTCTTGCTTAAGTCACTCCTAGAACATTACTGTTGACAAATCCCTCTGACCTCAAGGTATTCTGGAAACCTTTGTTTTTCTTCAAGGGGAAAAAAAAATCTTATCAAGATTATGGTTTTGGGACTTGGTTCTGCTCACTAGCTAAAAACCCACTGATGATCCTATAATAAAAAAAAGAAATTTTATTTCATAGATTTCTCTTGATACCAATACATTGTTCAGAATATTCATTTTCTTTTCCAAATTTGGAGCATTTAGATTAGAAGGCCATGTGCTCTTCCTCTACTCCGACACTTCTACACGAGAGCCCCTGCCTATAGCGACCTGAAGTTGACTGATATGATGCTGCTAACATGTATCCTCTGTAACTGGATTGGTTAAAATTTGCAGAGCAGAAGTATTCTGAGGTAGCTACAGGAGACACCTGCTTTGTACACTTAAACTGCTGTTCATCCTGCTTAGTCATTCTAATTTACTAAAAGTATCTTAGCTAGTAGCATCTTAAGAACAACTTTATTAGCTTAACTGTCTAGTAAGAAGTATAGCCTGGGACACGACTAGAGCACAAAATTATAAACATTCAAGTACATACATGTATTTATAGGCTGGTATGTGGGCCCAGGCACAAAGAGTGACAAAATAGCATTAATCGACCCTCAAAGTAAACCCCTCCCTTTTAGAAGAATGCATCTTCATAGAAGTACAGTACATCCGTTGATGGCTCTTACTGGATCTTTATTAAGATTTTAAAAAGCATAATGATGCATCTTAGACTTACCTGTGATGTAAATCATAATTCATCTTACTCCAACCAGCAATTTCTAGGGATTTCTTTATGGCAACATTTTTAAAGCTGTTTCCAAATGAGAAGAGATTTTCTCTCAAAGCCTCTTCTTAGTTTGCCTTATGAAATAAGTTGCCCTCCAGTGAAATATCTCTTAAAATCTAAAATGCTATACCACCACAGATGGAAGTAGGCATCTGCTTTGGTTTATTTCTTATATTCAGCCCCTCATGTAATGTACAGACATACTAAGACGATTAGGTAAATAGATTCAATTTGCTACGTGCTAATCAATATTACAGATGGTAATGTGCTATTTATAATCATAAATAGAAAATAGCACGTTAATTACAAAACCAAGTATCACAAATTACTACAAATCTGCTTTAACTGTTTCTATTTCTCATTATTTCACAATGGCTGAAAAAAACTTTACATTGATTGTACTGAACCAAAAAAACTGATTAGTTAAGCACATGGAGGAACAATTCCTGGGAGCTGATCACATGCATTTTTCTTAGAGAGGATCTACAGATAGTCTTCCTCATTTCTCTTCAGAATACCAGTTGTCTGTGCACTGGAAATATTTCATTGTTTTTATCCAAAATATAAACAAAATGAATCATCCCTGTTATAAATATGTAGGATACATATTTAAATACATGTAGGATATTTACTTATAATTTATTTTATTTATAATATATGCTACATATTTAAATATGTAGGATATTTCTAGGGCAACATCATCACCACACCTTTTGAAGCAGTTCAACTGTTCCTAAAAAAAAAAAAAAAAAACACTCAAAAGGAAAAAAAAAAAAAAATAAAAAATTTGAGTTACTGAGCTAAACAATTCGACTTAAAGATGCAGAAAGATGTAACGTTTAAATAATTTAAATGAGGGACTGATCTTCTCAGCTGTACAGCCTTTAATGAAAACAGTCTTATGACCAAATATTTTGTTCCATAAATGCAGAGGACACAGATGGAATGAATGTAACAGGTGCTCTTTACAACTGCAAAGATCTTGTGTACCTCATGGTCTTGATTCTATATTGCATCAGTGTTTGGAAAGGAACTTAAAGTAGTCAGATCAGTCAGAGTGAAAACTGACAAGTGTCATAGAATCATGAAGGTTGGAAGAGACCTTCAAGAAGATCTGGTCCAACCATCACCCTACTATCAACATCACCCACTCATTCATTCATTGGTCATTTATTTTGCAACAGGAATTCAATAACAAATCAAAGAAAACCAGGAAAACCAGGGCATTTGTGGGTGGATGGAATGAATAGATCACTACTAGTGTGAAACTCCTGGAAATCTAGAATCACAGAATCACAGAATTTCTAGGTTGGAAGAGACCTCAAGATCATTGAGTCCAACCTCTAACCTAACGCTAGCAGTCCCCACTAAACCATATCCCTAAGCTCTACATCTAAACGTCTTTTAAAGACTTCCAGGGATGGTGACTCCACCACTTCCCTGGGCAGCCTGTTCCAATGCCTAACAACCCTTTTGGTAAAGAAGTTCTTCCTAACATCTAACCTAAAACTCCCCTGGCGCAACTTAAGCCCATTCCCCCTCGTCCTGTCACCAGGCATGTGGGAGAATAGACCAACCCCCACCTCGCTACAGCCTCCCTTGAGGTACCTATAGAGAGCAATAAGGTCACCCCTGAGCCTCCTTTTCTCCAGGCTGAACAAGCCCAGCTCCCTCAGCCGCTCCTCGTAGGACTTGTTCTCCAGGCCCCTCACCAGCTTCGTCGCCCTTCTCTGGACCCGCTCAAGCACCTCAATGTCCTTCTTGTAGCGAGGGGCCCAGAACTGAACACAGTACTCGAGGTGCGGCCTCACCAGAGCCGAGTACAGGGGGACGATCACCTCCCTAGCCCTGCTGATGAGATGACACTTAAACAAAAAAATAACTCTACACACACACACACACACACATAATGAAAAGTTAGTCCTATTCAGAAAAGCTAGACAAGCACAAACACCCACAGAGGCATCCAGATCCTTTGTCTTCAGGGCACCAAGATGCATGACTTTCTGAAATTAAACAATTACTAAGGGCTTTTCACAATTTTTAAGACAGATTAGGTAACTAAGAAACATTGTAGAAATCTTTTCATGAATATAATCTTCCTCTAATCTCTCAACACAAATATTTGCATTTTTTAACAACACTTTCCAAGTATCGCAATCAGAACCATTCCTCTTGGGATAAACCAAGTCCTACTACACTTCAACTGTGAAATACAACAATATCAATATTTCTCTTATATTGCTTTCTCTATTCTCCTAAGACACTCCCTGGCAGGCCTAACCAGCCTGTATTGAAAGGAGAAACTAACAGAAACTAGACCTGCCAGGAAGACTTCCCAGCATTATTTTCAGTAGTAGGTAAAAATTTCCTTCTCAGTTCAGCCTGGAGAAGAGGAGGCTGAGGGGAGACCTCATCACAGTCTACAACTTCCTCGTAAGGGGGTGTCGAGAGGCAGGAGACCTTTTCTCCATTAACACCAGTGACAGGACCCGCGGGAACGGGGTTAAGCTGAGGCAGGGGAAATTTAGGCTTGACATCAGGAGGGGGTTCTTCACAGAGAGGGTGGTTGCACACTGGAACAGGCTCCCCAGGGGAGTGGTCACTGCACCGAGCCTGTCTGTATTTAAGAAGAGATTGGACTGTGAACTTAGGCACATGGTCTGAACTTTTGGGTAGACCTGTGCGGTATCAAGAGTTGGACTTGATGATCCTTAAGGGTCCCTTCCAACTCAGGATATTCTATGATTCTATGATTCTATGATTCACAAGAGCGTACTTTAACTTGGATAATCAAGGTCTTGAAGTTCTAATTATTCTTTTGCTCATTGCTCTGAACAAGCATAGTAATTTTAAACATTTGCTTACAATTGCAATTGGTTAGAACTTTCTGCTGAAGAAGCCACAAACTCTGTAAGCTTTCTAGATGTCAATTCAATCTCATCTTAATGAAACTTTCACATATCTTTCCCTTGCAGATATAAATTTTACGGTATGCAATATCATGGATGACTCCTGGAGCCTTTCTAGGCATGAAGTGCTGTGGTTACTGCTACCCCATTTCCTTACAACAGCAACCACTTCTTTTGGGGGGCTCCAAACTTAGGTTAGGTCCATGTGATCACTTACAAACGAGCTATTATTTTCCTATGTCTAAAATCTTAAGGGATAAGTCCTGAACATCTCTGGACACTGAAGCAGCTGGCATGAAGCTACTCACTTTTGCCTTCCAGAAGTCAAGATGGTTTAGACGTGTCCACAGTCTTGATTCCTACAAGCAAACTGCCTTTATCTTATACAGAAATTATATAAATAATAATAATAATAATAATAAAGCTATTAAACAGACTGTGCCAAACAAATTCAAGAAATACATGTTACACTATATAATCCTGACAAGGTCTACGATATTCTTCCTCCAAGATCTGTAACTTTGCCAGTCCAGAATAAAGGAAGTAAATGAAAAAGAGGGAGATTGAACCACTACCCATATAAGCTCTAATTAAATGTATATTAGTTTCATTGTTTAGACTCATCTTTAGAGTCCTGAAGGTCTTGGTATGACACTCAGTATAGTCTGGAACATAATGTACTCAGAGCAAAAATTCTGAGGTCCTCACTCTACAATCACCAGATATCTAGAAGAAATAAAGGATATCTTAAAGTTCTAACTCTTATGATGTCTCTGTAGCATGATTTCTTGACATCTCTTAACAGTGATGAAACCATTGAAAGATGTTATTTCCTAAATTCTGGAGTTGACAGCTAGTTTCTCGTGGCAATATAGTCATGCTTCCTATTCACCACCACCCCCACATTCAACTAAAGCTCTCAACCAGGCTTTGTGGTTTGGAAGTCAAAAAAAAAAAATGCAGAGAAGCAGAGTAAGTGAGAGGTGACAGGAAGACAGAGAGCTGAGGAGGGAAAAAAAACAGAAAGGAAATAACAGCAAGAGAAATTCAGGCTGAAAGCAAGCAATGGAAAATATTGAGCTCCAAGGAAGGGGAAACAAAACAAAACAAAACAAAACAAAACAAAACAAAAACAAACAAAAAAAATGGTTACAAAGGAGAATGGCGGTAGGGTTTTTGTTTTGTTTTGCGTGTTTGTTTTGGTGGTTGGTTGGTTGCTTGCTTTTGTTTGTTTGTTTGTTTGAAGTTTAGCATTTACATTTTTTAATGCTTATGACTGACAACTGTCTTCAATACTGCAGAAACTTGCATAAGGCATTTCTTTCTTGCACAAGATTTGCTGGACTTGGAAGGAAGACAGATTTGTCTTATCTAAGATTCTTATAATATACAAAATAATTCACATAATTACATCATACAGCTACTACAGACTTCAGAAAATTTCTAAGTATTCGTACTTTTTCAACTGTAGCACTTAAGGTTTCTGCTAAATATTCCATTGTTTAACATCCAAAGAACCAGTGTGTTTAAGCTAACAGAGGACCAACAACAAAAAGAAATAAATGTTTAGCAATCCACCCTTTTTGAGCAATTACAGTACAAGCACCTACATGCTTTGTGTCTTTCTAATTAAGTTTCCTAAAATACCTTTCCTACTAATGTAATTTGGATGTTTCGTAGAACATTTAGAAGTTGTTGCAATTGTTCAAGTTAATGTGCTGTTGAACAACTGGCATGATAGACAGGTCAGGGAAAGCAGTCTGTTTACATTGCATGGTTTCCAATGTTAATGGTTTACGTTAGTAATAATAAATATGCTAAATAGCCTTTATGATTCTCTAGCTTGGAAAAATTATACTAATTTATGGCTCTCCAAACATGTTGCAATAAGCGGTGTATTCTTGCATTACATAAGTGAAAGCTTTATCTGTGGTAAGTATGAGTAGATTACTGGCATTTATTTGCATTACCTTGCCATCTGTGGCTACTTGTATAACATTGATACACTCCCAACACTTTCATGCTTGTTGAAAAGTCCAGCTTTGAAAGCATGCTTACATTTTTGAAGTATAAAGATGGGCATGGTAGGACCTACTGTTTCCTCATTCCATACCCACCCATCCCATGCAATTCTCATTGACCAAGACAGACCTGCTTTGATCCTGCCTCCCCAGAAAATCAGCAGAAGTTGCATACCCCTCAGAGAGATTCTGACATCCCATAACTTCTTGGGAACTTTTAAACCTCATGTCCTGTGGGACAGAAAGAGTTATTTACCACATTTTTCCTCAGATGTGGCTGAGGCCTATTGACACCATGGCAATGCTGAACCACAAACTACAGCAATCGGTAGCACAGCCATCCTGACTCCTTGCCCAAGACTGGGGACTCCAAGCCTGCAATTACTGTGCCATTTTTTTGCTTTTGGAAGCATTCTTGGACTCATTTATCTGATTCCTAAATCATGAACAGAACTCATGTAGGACACTTTCCCCCCTCCCCCATTTATTTTGCTTTTCCCAATTCCTTATAGGAGAGCAGAAATTAAGAGCTAGAATTTCACTGACTTGCAGCTTAGTTTATTCTTTTGTCTTGTCAAACTTATTGCAGCTACAAAATTCCCCTACTAGATTAAGAAACCTCAGAGGCTATTGCTCAGATTAAGCAGTAGCTCTTACTGTAAGCTTCTTATTCTCAGTGGTTCCATCTTCTACTCTACCCACATGATTAAACAATAAGGATATTATATCTTTCAGTACATCTGTCACTTCAGGTCCTATCACTTTCAGCCCACTTCTTACACAGTCCACTGCAAGGAGCCTTGGTATCTGTCCTTCCTATTGGCAGTGCATTTAGTCTGATTTCCAAGTGTTCTAGGAAACTGTCATATTCAATGATGCCTATGTTATTTCATACACAGCTTGTAAAAACAATGGCACTTGCTGCCACTCTGTGACATCTTTCAGCACAAAAGGTCCACAAGGCACACAAGATACCAGGCAATTCCATTACAAAATTACAAGTGACATTAGGTGGGTCCATTCACCCAAGAATACCCTACCTTAAGAGATAATTGCATCAATTTTCTTTTGAAGTATTCATGTAATGTGACCATTAATTTTAAGGTGATTTTCTGCCATGGGAACTAGACATGATCCCATCCACAAACTTTCAATAGCTGCCCTAAAAAGGCTAGATTGATGGAACACTACTATAGATTCTACTGAAAGACCATTCAGTGCCTAGATAATGAGGAAAACAAAATAATGCAAGCATGATGCATTTCTGTTTTTTTACTTCATGGCTGAAACCTTAGCATCTGGATCAGTAAGTTAAATAAGGACTAATACAAAGCAGCATACCCAGGGAATGCTTTATTATGAAAATTTATTGATAGACTAGGAAGATTTGTTTTTCATTTGGAATGCATCTATATGAAAACAATAAAGATTTCTTCTTATTATATTTCAGGCATTTTATCTTGGTGTTTATTGCATAAAAAAATAAACAAGACACCTTGAGACAAAAGGATATGCTAGAATCCCAAAACTTGAAGCAACTTCAGTAATAACTTCCTTCTGGCCTGATTTTACCAAGTTCAGGCACAGACCCAGAACTTAGAGGCTATCTTTGGGCCTGGTGACCAGAAATAGGATGCCAATAAATAATAATAAATAAATTTTAAAAGATCAGAAGTGGACCAAAATATTTATTATAGCAAGTAAAACTCCAGTAAGTAGAATTTGGCCACTACTCCTCTGGCTCTGAGAAGGGCTCACCTCACCATTGCTGTTGCTGAGTACAGCCAGAAGCTGGGCAGCACTTTATATCAAAGAAGGAATGGAAGGATCTGGAGGGGTGGAAAAATGGACCTTAGTACTTGGGCTTGACAACAGCATCCGAAAGTATGTATTCAACTAAACCAGCTGAGTAATATTTAAAGTGGAAACAGCAAATTTTGTTATAGAGAGTCATACAAGGGTAGCGTACAAACTTCTCTGTTAAGAAGAGACCTATAGCAACCAACTAGAACTTTGTAGAATTCTAATTTCCAGTAGAAGAAACAGAAAAAGTTAAATACAAAACTTCTCAGTTCAGTAAAACCTTTGTTAAAGGAGGTGAGTAGGCGGAGATGTAGCAACCATGCTTTTGTTCTGTGGTTATTTGCCCAAAGTACAATCTTAGTTTATGGGTAGAGCTCCTGAACAAAATATAGCGATGAAGACCACATCTTACCAAGTCTACAAGAACTAAAAGATCTAAGAAAATAATCCCATTAGAAAAGCCCTGAAAAAGAACCTTAAGCAGTTGTTGGATATTTCACAAAAAGCAACATTCCAGACCTCCGACACAATGAACAAAAATACAGTGTGCAAAAAAGAAACCAAATATTAAACACAACCTTCTGCAGCACAACTGCAGCCAACCAATAAAAACATTTTCCTTATCTGTCTTTTAAGTCTTATTTTTTTCCTGTGTCAGATAACTGCATTACCAAGAGACATTTTTTTATTTCCGTTTAAACTTCTGATCATTTAAACCAAATGCATGAACACATTTTTTCCATTTGAAGTCATCCTACTGTCTGCTTTTCTAGACACAGTGTAGAAGCCACTGCTTGGCCTTTTGTCTAAGGCAAATTGGAACAGCATAACAATACTATAAATACCCAATAAGTCAGTTGCTCCAGCCACAGCTCTTCACAGTGTGCAGTTCCCACAGTCATTGCCCCAGATGATCATTGCTCCTACTGTCCCATCAGAGAGCTGCTGCTCTTCTTCACCTCTTCTGCTCCCAGCTCTCCCACCCTGTCACCCCCAGGCACATGCTACCCATTTGAGCCTCTCCATGTCTGCCTCTGAAAGCAGAGGGCTGGGGAACATGGAGGGACAGGAAGAAGAGGAGAATGACATTATACAAGACACTATCAGTGTTGTTTTTCTATTTTTTTGTTTGTGTGGTTTGGACTTTTTTGGTTGGTTGGTGGTGTTTATCCTTAAAAATTTTAGAACATTGCACATCTGAGTTTGTACTGCTTCGTGATTTCATAATTCTACATTTCTCTAGGGGGTAAAAGTTGCTTTTGCTTTAAAGTGAAAACTAAAATCACAATCCCATAATCAAATGAACTTGAATGTTCAGGCAAAAATCAGAAGAGGTGAACTGAAAATCTCAGGATCTGGCACTGCTCTGCAGGAAGCCATGCAACACATGAGAGCTGGTGGGAAAAGCGCAGCCGCTTCCCAAAGGAAGCCAGGAACAAGCCTGTCCAGAGGACAGCTGGACTCAGTTCCTGGTGTAATTTGCTGCAGGACCTCAGCTACAGAGGACCCAGGAGAAGGACATCCATAGACCAAGGGCAGAGCATTCTCCTCACTTACATGGGAACGTTAGCCCTCTATGCCACCTCTCACTACCATCTCTGTGGGCAGGGGGTCATTCGAAGAAATTACAAGCAGCTTTGGCAGACTAAGAGGTGGCAAGGTCACTTCTTTCCACTTACCCATAGTACAGAGATTAGATCTAATACTGCTGCATTGAATTCCAGCATTTATAAGATTAAAGTACAGTCATTTGGTTCCTTGCTGAGGAAGTTTGCTGTTAGGCTAAGACCTGATGTTATGGATCATGTCATGTATGCAGATGATTATGCATATTCATTAATATGCAAATACAAGCATAAAACCAAATTAATCACAAAGCCTAAAATCTCCAAATACCATGACCTAACAGGTTTAAATACTGTATGTATGAGTACTTTTTCATCACTGTGACTTTGGCTTGTTTCATGATTAACTACAAATCAGCTGCACATATGTAGTTTTTCTACATAAATATTTTTCCATTTTAAATTAGAAAACATCTATTGGTCAAGACTTAGCCTGCCAACTGCCATTCAAAGCATGGACAAATATCTCCAGATTTGCCAGTCTACTGCAGCCACTTAAGTATTTAAGAGCAGCAGGTTTCCTTTTCCTTTTTAACCCCTCATTAAATGGAATGAGCTGTCAATGCCATAACTCATTACTTAGTTTTGGATTGATTTTTCTGAATAGTTATACAGCTACAAGAACTCCTGAGGCATGGTCAGCTGAATGGGGACATCATGCCCAGAATAATCTCTGGCACTCAATAATACAGGAAAATCAACTTCCAACACACTTTCCCTGTTAAACCACCAAAGATATGTCTATTCAGATTCTGAGTAATTGCGTTTAGCCATGATGGCTTGAATTAATTATTCAGCTTAAAATTTGTGAACTTCTAGAAGTCATTCCACCAGCAAACTTCTACTCTGATGGGTCCCTAAAACGAGGGCAGACAGAAAAGTCACTCTAACTGAAAGCAGTCATGACTTGCATTTTGCTCCAAACTATATCAAACTTATTTTCATAACTCCAGATATGTTTTAACTGGACTGGCACAGAATTAAGTTTTGAAATGGTAACTGACTCCTGAAGAGCATAGATGATTAAGATAATTTTGATCTTCCTATTTACCTTATTTAAGTGAGAACATAAGGTTGTACAGCAAAAACATTTCTTGTTCAAACATGGATTTAGTACTCCTTTCATAGGTGCCAATTCTACTATGAAACAAGTTTTCATCATACCATATGTTTTGATAAGGAGCTTCCCATGCTTTAAGGTGCACTTAATGGACACTGAGTCCTTCATCAATACTTTATATTCCATACTTTATATTCCTTAGATTAAAAGCCACTAAGGAAATTAAGGTGGAAAGTTTGAGAAAATCCTGTTTTTCTGAATTTTTAGATATAGATGCAGAGCCAGAAATTCTTCAGCTCTGAAGTATTCTTCCCTTGTTTTAGTTCTGCAATTCTTTCTTGCTGCTATTTTTTTAGACACTTTATATATTTAAACATTTGCAGTTGCCAGACCTCAGTCATTGGTTCAAAGAGTAGCCATAGATCTCTTCAGTATGGGCGTCACTGGGTGTAGTCAGTGGAAAAATTGTAATGACTAACTACATGCTTATTCATTCACCAACTATGATAATTTAAGAATGACTTTGATAAAAATATTTATACTTCAGTTTTTGCACTTACAAGTGCTTGTTAGCAATTGACAAATTCACAGTTACGGATGGATACTCTGAAATGTGAGTTAACTACTGAAAAAAGAAAAGGAATTTGGAGAAAGTTCGCAACACTAATTAAATATAGAACAATTATCTTACTTCCCATTCCTGTGTTAGGCTTGAGTGAAAAGTTAAATATTAAGTATGTATTTCACTAGTTGCTTAACTGATTTACGTTTCTAGAATGAGAAATTCAGAAAACATAAGAAAAAAAATCAGTATGAAATTTTAACTCAAGCCAACAAGCATTGGCCCACACAACTTAGCTTCAAGCATTTCAGCAGGTTTTGTTGTTGTTGTTGTTGTTGTTGTTGTTTGAACATTTCAGATGATGAACTTACCAAAAAGCAGTAGGAGATCTGGGCTGAATTTTTTCTTAACACTGAAGAATTTTCTGAATTTTTTCTTAAAATTCTTAATTTATAGGAACTTCAAGTTTTATCTGGATGGGTCAAGGGCACATCACTTCAACCCTACGTTCAGGAGTTTGTACCATAATGCCTCCTACCACAGGGTGACCAGCAGTCAGATGACAAGCAGTCAGTGACAAGTACAAAAGCTGGCTAACTGGATATACACCATAATAATAAAATCTATCTAGTAAAAACACAGTATTTGCTTTCTGTAACCTAGGTGCTTATTAAACATGGTTGTCCCACATCAGTGAATATTTTGAACTGATGCAAATTGCTGCAACCCTAGCAGAAGAACAGATGTATCTGAAAGCTGCTGCTCATATACCACCCATCTCACATGTATGCAAGTCTGTGATGCAGCACATACTGGCAGTTTCCTCTCCCCTTTTTGCTCCAGCTGAAATGTCAACAACTCCTGCTTTCTTCCTCTTTCTAGAAGCAGGAAAGAACACTGAACATGAATTGTCCAGTCTCATCTCACTCTTCAAACCCTTACAAAAGTGAGGTTTAGAAGACTAATCTGGAATCCCAATATGCTTAAGATCACCCCACCATGTTTTCCAATTCTGATTCTAATATAAGGAGGGGAAAAAAAAATAAAAAAATAAAAAAATCACAAGATCCCTGTCAAGGCTTATAAAGCTAGAATAGTATGGTTTAGATCTTGGATTAACACAGGCATTTTTTGAAAATTCTTTCCTTTAAATCCTAGCAACTCCACCATCATTTCATTTCATCAAGTACTGAAGTGGAAATCGTGTACTCATTAAGACAACTTCATGTTTTAATACACTGTCACGTTTTAGAAAAAAAGGCTGACTAAGGAGCATGATTCTTGTTCCCTTTTATAATGCTTCTAATACCCCCTTACCTACTATTATGCTCCAGATGAAGACTGTTTCAAACCATTTACCAATGACTGTTGTAAGCTCCCACACAACCATACCCACATCTTGATGCACAACCAAAGATTGACTTCATCTGAAGAGCGACGGCTGCTCTTGTAATTACTAATGTACACTGGCAGCATTTCTAGCTACCAATATAGACAATGGAGATTTTTTACAAATGTAACAAACTATTTATCACATAAATATATGTGATTAAGTAAATAAATAAATAAATAAAAATAAATGCAAAATCTGTTACCATACTTCAGGAGCTTTACAATTTTCAAAAATATTTGATGCACAGCCTTAACTTGGTTGTGATAACCACATAATTTTCTTTCTGTGAGAGGAGGAAGATGAGAAGGGAGACAAAAAAGCATTACTGTTATCCTTGGCTCTGGGTCAGATGGTCTGGCTTATTCTGCTGAGTGCAAAGGCAAGTGGAAAACTACTTACAGCTCAACAAAACAGCATTAACAAAGATAGATTATTTTCTCTGTTAGGGACCTTGCCACATCCAGTTTTCAAGGGCCAAGTGGGAAAAAAAAACGGATGTTTAAGCACACAGAGCCTGAATTTCTGAAGATAAAGGTAGGTGACAGCAAAGTAGCTGCAGATATTATTGTCTTCAGCTCCTCTGCCAGGAATAGCTGCCCCACAGCACCATGTGCATGCCTCAGGCACTGCCAGAGGGAGTCTGGCATGCCAGCACCAGCACCAGCATGTGCTTTGCCTCCAGCCCATGCTCCATGCTGGAGCCCCCAGAGATAGGGTGGGCATGCGCCAGGAGGGAGAACGTCTTTACCTCGCATTGCTAACTCTGCTGTAGTTTATTTGTCCAAATCCTTTTTTTTTTTTTTTCCTCCCAAAGAAAATGCAAATCACAACATACAGAGTTGAGTTCAGACTTGGCAAAAAACAGGTTCAAATGCAAGGACAGAGGAATCTCCTTTACTTATGCCAAGGCCACAGTTATGCATAAAAAGATATTAACCATATGTCCAAGCAGAAGAGGAATTACAAAGCTTTTTCACGTTAAACTAGGGGGGAAAAAAAATAAATAAATAAAAATAAAGTAATTATGTGACCAAGAGATTATTCCAGACAAAATTGCATACAAAAACCCATACAGAAATTAAGCAAAGGCTTAAGAAATCCAAACGCTACAGAAGGAATATATAAATTTCTAAATCTCCTTCTAGAACTGGATATTTCATTTTTTGCAAACCAGAGTGACTTCAGAGTTAACATTAAAGGGAAAAAAAAAGGTCCCCTCCCCTCAACCCACCACAAAACAAACACAAACAAAATTCTTTGCTTCACATGTACAGATAAACATATATATTCCATGCCATCTGGTCTACATTTCCAAAGCTACAGAGTGGTGCTCATCCAGCAAGTCACTAAGCACAGCCAAGCTTAACAGCTTTTCTGCCTTCAGGTGTGTGTGTATACAAACAGAGTAGCCCTAAGAAACCTCTCCCTTGTATAGCCTCCAATCACTCTGCTCAGCAGTGCAATTAATCTCAGTGCAGCATAACTAAGACTTGATCACTGCAAATACTGGCCGAGGCCAGTTAACAAGGGTAAATACCTTTGTGAGTTAACAAAGGTAAATACCTTTGTGGTCTTGTTCTTCAGCAATATGGTTTTATACTTCATCCCATCCATACTCTAGGGATTTATAGAGAACAGAGTAAGGCTGCTCAAGACAGGGCTAGAAGAAGCAAATTACAGTCGAAGAAGCTGGTTCACCACAGACCAAGCAGGCATCATGAGTGCTGCAATTGCTCCTGAGCTCTAGTACCAGCCAGAAATCAGAAGCTCCCTAAGAATTTCATGCAAAAAGACACTCTTGCATGTCTTCTACACCTCCCCTTCAAGTCACCCTTCTCCCTTTTAAGGACTCTCTTGATTATAAGGGCCTCTTCACACAAGGTTACACCAACTCCCGCACCAGGGCTTCTCATGTTCTTGCTTCCTGGGAGTGACTGAATTGTGTCCTTCAGAGCCGGGGTCACCCTGCTGCATGGCACTAGCCCAGGATCAGAGTTCAGCAAACAAAAAAATAATCTAACCAGACTCATTACATCTTATGAAGAGGTGAATCAGACTGCTTAATCTAGGTATTTGCAAGTTTCTAACTTGTAAAAGCTCTATTAAACACCAAGTTCTGAATGCCCTTTGCTCCAGAGAAAGTCAGTTCTAAAGTTTTCATATCTGTGAACTGAAAAAAAAAAAAAAAAAAAAAAAAAAAAAAAAAAAAGATTACTAACTATCCTACAGAAATAAAGTAAAAAGTAAATAAAGTAAAAATGATAAAGTAGAAATGGAAAAAGCTGAAGAGCCTTTTAATGTTACCTGTGCTTTGGCTACAAAAGCTTTTAGAGTGAAATAAAAAACATAAAAAAATAAAAAAAGTTACTTGTTTCTATAAAGGATAGAAACAACAACTATGACAACAACTAAGATTAACAGCATCTTATACTACAACTTGTATAGATGAAACTAAGTAACACAAAAATTTGGGAAACATCGATATTGGATGCCTTAGAGTTTAAAAATTTCACTTACCAGCCACCAACAGCCCAGATCTACCTAGACTAAATATTGTTCTTCTACATGTACATGACAGGGTTGCTTTAAAATATATATACAATAACAACAATAATCTGATGATAGGCAAGACCACAAAAATCAAAAATCTGTTTGCTTATGTTTCACCAGGGCCAAAAATTATTTGGGAAATGAAGCAGCCAAATTTAGTTGTCACCACATCTTCCCAATCACAGCAGTTCCAAAAACCTTTCTGCAGCAGGAAGCTGGAAGAAATGCCCATCAGGTCAGCCAGCACCTCAGGAGAGGGCAATGGCTCCCTCGGAGTGCCTGCGCCAGACAGCAGCAGAGAACCAGGCCAGCCAGGCCCTTTGCCTCCTTTCACAGCTAAGCCAGTGAATTAGCCAGCACCCACCTCTGCTACATTCTAGGACAGTATCTTGTGATCCTGAAAATGCAATTGAATTCAAGGGATTACATGTAGTTCGTAGTACTTATTTCACAGGGCAAATCAATAATATAGCTTCGCTCCTGACAAGTTGCCATCTTGGGAACCCATTGTTATCCCGTCTTTTTAAAAGGACCGTGCAGATTAACAAGTAAATAAGGTTTTTGTTTTGTTTTGGTTTGGTTTGGTTTTATTATTTTTTGTTTGTTTGTTTGTTTTACTGGACACCATAGTTCAGCTGAAAAAGTAGTAGTTAAATCTCATAGCAAACAAACCAAATGTTCTTTGGCATTTGCGAAAATGTACAGATGCTCAGCAATCCTGAATCAAAGAGGAATCCAGACCAATTTGCTTTCCACTACATGTAGGTTAAATATTGAACTGCATAAATTGTCTGCGCTAATTACAAGTAGTGTAATAGTTAAATTGATATGCTTGCATTCCCAGCAAGTTTGCTTTCATGGAGGTTGTACTAGTTACCAGGCCAGATCACCACTGCATGTTCATGAGAACAAAGAGTCTCTAAAACTTCATTGCTTTTAAACACAAATGCTTATTCAACTAACTCAAGAAGAAAATTAAGTATAAATTTGTGTTCACAGCTCTTCCATGCTGTCCTGGTTTCAGTTAGGACAGAGTTAATTTTCTTCCTAGTAGCTGGTAGAATGCTATGTTTTGGCTTAGGATGAGAAGAGTGCTGATAACACCCCTATGTTTTAATTGTTGCAGAGCAGTGCTTACACCAAGCCAAGGACGTCTCAGCTTCTTGCTTTGTCCTCCAACGGGCAGGCTGGGGGTGCAGCAAGAGCTGGGAGGGGACAGACCCAGGACAGCTGGCCCAAACTAGCCAAAGGGGTATTCACAGAATCACAGAATCACAGAATTTCTAGGTTGGAAGAGACCTCAAGATCATTGAGTCCAACCTCTAACCTAACGCTAGCAGTCCCCACTAAACCATATCCCTAAGCTCTACATCTAAACGTCTTTTAAAGACTTCCAGGGATGGTGACTCCACCACTTCCCTGGGCAGCCTGTTCCAATGCCTAACAACCCTTTTGGTAAAGAAGTTCTTCCTAACATTTAACCTAAAACTCCCCTGGCTCAGCTTAAGCCCATTCCCCCTCGTCCTGTCACCCGGCACGTGGGAGAACAGACCAACCCCCACCTCGCTACAGCCTCCCTTGAGGTACCTATAGAGAGCGATAAGGTCGCCCCTGAGACTCCTCTTCTCCAGGCTGAACAAGCCCAGCTCCCTCAGCCGCTCCTCGTAGGACTTGTTCTCCGGGCCCCTCACCAGCTTCGTCGCCCTTCTCTGGACCCGCTCAAGCACCTCAATGTCCTTCTTGTAGCGAGGGGCCCAGAACTGAACACAGTACTCGAGGTGCGGCCTCACCAGAGCCGAGTACAGGGAGACGATCACCTCCCTAGCCCTGCTGGTCACACTGTTTCTGATACAAGCCAGGATGCCGTTGGCCTTCTTGGCCACCTGAGCACACTGCTGGCTCATATTCAACCAACTATCCACCATCACTCCCAGGTCCTTCTCTCCCTGGCAGCTCTCCAACCACTCATCTCCCAGCCTGTAGCTCTGCTTGGGGTTATTGAGCCCCAGGTGCAGGACCCGGCACCTGGCCTTGTTGAACTTCATACAGTTGGCCTCAGCCCATCAGTGCAGCCTATCCAGATCCTCCTGCAGAGCCTTCCTACTCTCAAGCAGATCAACACACGTACATAACTTGGTGTCATCTGCAAACTTACTGAGGGTGCACTCGATGCCCTCGTCCAGATCATCAATGAAGATATTAAAGAGGACCAGCCCCAGCACCGAGCCCTGGGGGACGCCACTAATGACTGGCCTCCAACTGGACTTGGCTCCATTCACCACGACTCTTTGGGCCCGGCTATCCAGCCAGTTTCTAACCCAACGAAGCGTGCGCCAGTCCAAGCCAAGAGCAGCCAGTTTCTTGAGGATAATGCTGTGGGAAATGGTGTCAAAAGCCTTGCTGAAGTCAAGGTAGACCACATCCACAGCCTTTCCCTCATCCACCCAGCGCATCACTTTGTCATAGAAGGAGATCAGGTTCGTCAAGCAGGACCTGCCTTTCATTATCCCATGCTGACTGGGCCTGATCACCTGCTTGCCCTGCAAGTGCTGCGTGATGACTCTCAGGAGGATCTGCTCCATGAGCTTCCCTGGCACTGAGGTCAAACTGACAGGCCTGTAGTTTCCCGGGTCTGCCCTTTGGCCCTTCTTGTAGATGGGCGTCACATTTGCTAGCCATCAGTGTAGATGGGCATCACATTTTCTAGCCGCCAGACCATCTGACGTCATGCTAAACAATATATAGGGGTGGCTAGCCGGGGGAGGGGGGCCGGACTGCTCAGGGTTAGGCTAGGCATCGGTCAGCGGGTGGTGAGCAATTGCATTGTGCATCACTTGTCTGTGCACATTATTAGTAGTAGTAATATTATCATCATTGTTATTATTATTATTATTGTTGTTGTTATTGTTATTGTTATTATTATTATTGTTATTATTATTTTCCTGTCTTATTAAACTGTCTTTATCTCAACTCACGGGCTTCATTTTTCTGTTTCTCTCCCCCATCCCACAGAGGGAAGGGGGAGGGGGAGCGAACAGCTGTATGGTGTTTAGCTGCCGGCCGGGTTAAACCACGACACATGCCAAACAATTATTTGCTGTTTCTTCTCATCTTCATTGACTTTATTGCTGTGTTTTCCAGAAAGATATCACAAAACAAACCCTTAAATAAATAAAGCCTTTGCTACTTATGTCACCTGTGCCTTTGTTGTGGATGATGACTCCCATTTGATTTCCATAAACAAACAAAAATATACCCACAGATGCTTTCTAGGAAGACTTTCTATATTGCAGTCCCCCTTGGAATAACTTATACCAACCTGTAAACAAAACACAAGCCTCAGAAGGCCATCAGTATAACAAGGCACATATTAGAGCATTCATTGGAGCAGCTACATCTTTGGGTTATTATTTAGGTGAAGAATGGAGACCCTGACAGCACACGTATGTACACACTTGAAATAAATCATACTAGCTAGCAAAAAAAATTAGGATTAATTAGATTTAGAAGACTAAGACAAACTGGCAGAGTTCACTATTCAAAAGCACATCAATGTATATATGTATTTATTTTTAAATTAAGCATATGTAGATATTCATTTAAAAGAACTAGAAAAAAATGGGGGTTACTGGTGGGATCAAGTAGCCCCAGCATGAAACTACCACAGGTGTAGTTCTGTAAGCACTTATTCCAGCAGCTATGCCACCTCGAGTAGTTCATGTTATTTGATCAGTTGTGCCATGCATTGATTAAGATTAACTTGCACATGGTCAATGTGCAACTGCATGAAAAGGTGTCATCATGGGCCATGGTGATTCCCTGTGCCATAAACACAGGGAAAGGGGCTGCTTAAACAAATGGAATTGGTAGCAAGTGTCTAGCATTAAACTGAACAGGCCAAGGCACAGCTTGGAACTCATATTTGAGGCAGTTCTACGCAGACCAGGCCAGAAAGAAGATGCTGAGGAAAGTGATGGAGCCAGGCTTCGCAAGGTCTGTAAAGAAAGGGTTTAGGTCTGCATGTTTTCTTGCTCTTTGGTTAGAGTGTGTTTTGTTTCATTTCTTTTTTTTTTTACATTAAACCTACTGAAACTGTGAAAAAGCACCCAGCTTTGTGATTTCATGCTTTCATGAGTTCTGACAAAACAGCACCAGATCTCTAATAACTAAGAACCTGCTTTAGTAGCAAGGGGAGCCAGGGCCTTTCCTTCCTCTCTCCCTTTCCACTCTACCATTTGCTGTCACTGTCTGCGTGTGCCAGAACAACCATTTGCAAACCTCCACAGTGGACTGATATGGGCTTTAAAAAAAAAAAATCAGGAAAGATTCTCTGACTGACATGAACCCAGCTACAGCATGCTGCAGCAGTGAAAACATTGGGGGAAGCAGGAAGAACAAGCAGAGGAACTGCTCAAAAGAGAAAGGACTGCCGAGAAAGCACCATGATTTAACCTCATTAAATTAATTAACTGGGAAAAAAAAAAAAAAAAAAAAAAAAAGTAACTAGAGAAAGTAACTGATTTGGGGCAGGGGCTGTTAGGAGGAGGGTAGATAACAGATGATCAGCACCTGTAGTACAGAGAGCTGCAAAGAGAAAGATCTGAAAATTTTGCAGGGGTCTGATGGACAAACAAATGTGTTCACCCAAACTGAGTTAGAAGTTATACATGCAGAGGAACCAGCTCCTCTATCACATAGGCAGGAAATGAAATAGAGAGATTTGATCTGGACTTCACATGTGAGCAAATGGAAAGAACACACCATTTCCTGGTAATATCACAGTAAAACTATTTTTATTAAGAACAATTTTCACTTAAAATTATTTTAAATGTGCTGAGCTCCATACTCCATCCAAACTTGATCTTTAAATACTTAACTTCTTTCTTTGCAGCCATCACATGAGATTTAAGCACCAAAGTAAATCTCCTATATACATGTAAAATTTGAACTGTTGAAAAGGTGATCTTAGTGAAATACAAAGACAGCTTCTGAATAATATTCTCAGTGCATGGATTCTCAATCAGGGAATCCTCAAATGCACAAAGACTTTAATAGAATTTATTTTTAAAATCTCATTTTGTGGAATACCAGTAAGACAAGTTTTCAGCACAAATAAGTTACTCAGAAAATTACTTCCATCTCAGAAAAGGGCTTTGAAACAAACTGACTTTACCACCCCAATTACAGGAGAATAACAATTCAACCATCACCACAACTGCATGCTGTTGCAAGGCTATAATTAAAAAGCTAGAATCAAAACACTTAAAATCAGTCAGAAAATTATTTGAAGAGATACTATACACAGAACACACAGGCAGAATTAATGTCTCGAGGGATGTAAATGGCAGCAAAGAACATCTACCCAGTGATGGCACGTCCTCCTACAGGTTTCATTAATTGTCACTAGATAAGGCACATTAGTTCAGTAACCAATGAGCTCTCCCTCCTCAAACAAAGTACTTTTACATTTTAGGTTAGAAGGAAGCTGTCTTTCCCTGCAAGGTCTTATAATGACAAAAATGGCCACTTACAGATATTATCAAGTCCAGTGACAAAGTTTATGAAAACAGAAAGATGGCTCATCCTGAAATAGGAAAAAGGGTATGGTGCATTAGAGTATGAGCCTAGCTTTGATTATAAATAACTCCAAATACATTACCTATACCTTTAGGAAGCCACAAGATTAGAACTCAGAAGCTTTAGATACCGAGGCAGTAAGGGAATTTTGTATTTCTTTCTCAGACCTCAGTGATAAGATATGTACAACAGCACTGTGGTATGTGCAGTGCAGAAATAACATGTTACTTCTTGCAGAAATACATGAACAGTGTGACCAGTGCCATTCCTGCAGGATCACTTGTGTGATAGCCATCTTAAGAGAGCAAAATAGGATTTGCTGTAAAAACATCTGAAATAAACAGGAGCCTGTTCATGAACATCATAACTTAAAATATCATGACTTTCTTACAGTATTGTTAGTATTCTAGGAAAAAGCCTTCTGTCACTATTATCTTAGTGTTTATATGTTCTTTTTGGCTTGAATTACCTACATAAATCCAAATTAGGGGGGGAAAGTATGTAGAGTTTACACTATTTCCTTTCAAACATAGTTTTTAGTCATGACAAGTAAAGGATAAAGAAGTCAGTCAACTTTGAACATGTATCTTCAAATATCTCTCCTACTTCATTCTATTCCTGTTTTCTCTACAGAAGCCCAAGAGACTCACCAATACAGTTAAACTACCCGTGTTCGGTGACAGCAACTGAAATTTCCTCCTCTAGTGGGTTTCCAAAGCAGAAAGAGCACCTTATAACAGAGCACGTGTGAAACCAGGCTTCACACTCAACTAAAGCTCATTAAAAACATTTTTGATTGCTTTTATAGCGACATGCTTAACTCCATTAACCTACTGAGGCTTAAAATCACTGTGCTCACTGTCCTCATCACTAAAGGATAATAAAGATATCATAGCATATTATTTTCAAAAGTTGCCATTAAACAGGCAAAGAAGTAATTGATGTAGTAGAGCACTGTACATACATTCATGATAGCATTTAAGGAAAGCTTTTATTTTAAAACAAAAAACTTCATACATTCCAACACAAGTTCTCCTACACATTTGCAGAGATGGAATAAGAAGTACGGCTTCAAGCAAAGGTTGAATACAAATACAGCAGAACACAGAATTTGCTTGCAGAAAACACAACATGGTCTGGTCCAGTCAATGATGATGTGCATGTAGATGTCCACAAGGATGAGTTGGGCTGACGAACGAATAAAGGGGATGTCGTTGTGGGAGTCTATTACAGACCGCCTGGCCAGGACGATAGCGCCGATAAATTATTCTTTACAGAACTAAGAGAGGCCTCGAGATTAACTCCCCTTGTCCTTATGGGGGACTTCAATTTGCTGGACGTTAACTGGGAGTGCCACACGGCTGACAGGAGCAAGTCCAGGAGGTTCATGAAGCACTTAGATGATAACTTCTTGGTGCAGGTGCTAACGGAGCCAACTAGGAAAAATGTCTTCCTAGACCTGTTGCTAGAAAACAGAGAGGGTCTGGTGGGAGATGTGGTGATTGGTGGCCGCCTTGGTCATAGCGACCATGAAGTGGTTGAGTTCAAAATTTACCGTGACAGAAGGAAAAGTGCCACCAAAACCTCATCCCTAGATATGGGGAAAGCGGACTTCAGGCTGCTCAGGGAACTAGTCAGCAAGGTCCCCTGGGAAACTGCTCTTGAAGGCCTCGATGTCCACCAGTGCTGGTCATTCTTTAAGCGATGCCTCCTAGAAGCACAAGATCAGGCAATTCCTAAATATCGCAAGTCAGGCAGGCGGGGCAGGAGGCCGGCGTGGCTGACCAGGAACATTCTAATGGAGATTAGGCGGAAACAGAGAGTGTTTCGCTACTGGAAGGAGGGCCAGGCGTCATGGAAAGAATACAGGGATGCTGTTCGTGTTTGTAGGGAGAAAGTTCGAGTGGCCAAAGCACACCTAGAGTTGAAGCTGGCTGTGTCTGTGAGAGAAAATAAAAAGGTTTTTTTTAGATATGTGAACAGAAAAAGGAGAACTAAAGAATACATAGGGCCGCTCCTTGATAGGGAAGGTCTCCTCACAGACAATGACATAGGCAAAGCAGAGACGCTTAACGCCTTCTTTGCCTCTGTCTTCAATGCCGATGATGGGCTTCGGGACCCAGGGTGCCCTGAGCTGGAGGACCGGGACGGTGGGGATGACAAACTCCCAACCGACCCTGAACGTGTGCGGGATTTGCTACTCCACCTGGATCCCTACAAGTCCATGGGTCCGGATGGGATTCATCCCCGGGTGCTGAAAGAGCTGGCGGACATCATCGCGGAACCTCTCTCAATTATTTTTCAATGATCCGGGGAATTTGGAGAGGTCCCGGTAGACTGGAAGCTGGCAAATGTTGTGCCGATTTTCAAGAAGGGTCAGAAAGAAGACCCTAGCAATTACAGGCCTGTCAGTCTCACGTCAGTGCCTGGTAAAATCATGGAGAAGATGGTTCTCGAACTTATTGAGGCGCACCTGGGGGACAAAGCAGTCATTGGTCCCAGCCAGCACGGGTTTGTGAAGGGTAGGTCCTGCCTAACTAACCTGATTTCCTTTTATGATAAGATCACCCGTATGGTGGACCAAGGGAAACCAGCTGATGTGATTTTTTTGGACTTCAACAAGGCTTTTGACACGGTTTCCCATAGGATCCTACTGGATAAAATGTCCACCATACAGCTAAATAAAAACATCATACGATGGGTGAGCAATTGGCTAACGGGCAGGGACCAAAGGGTTATGGTAAATGGGGCTGCGTCAGGCTGGCAGGCGGTCACCAGTGGGGTCCCTCAAGGCTCCATTTTAGGGCCGGTACTTTTCAATATTTTTATAAAAGATCTGGATGTAGGAATAGAAGGTATTTTGAGCAAGTTTGCTGATGACACCAAACTTGGAGGAGTTGTGGACTCGAATGAGGGTGGAAAGGCCTTGCAGAGGGATCTGGATAGGTTGGAGAGCTGGGCGATCACCAACCGCATGAAGTTCAGTAAGAGAAAGTGCCGGGTCCTGCACCTGGGACGGGGAAACCCTGGCTGCATGTACAGACTGGGCGATGAGACGCTGGAGAGCAGCCTAGAAGAGAGGGATCTGGGGGTCATGGTAGACAGCAAGTTGAATATGAGCCAGCAGTGTGCCCTGGCAGCCAGGAGGGCCAACCGTGTCCTGGGGTGCATCAAGCACGGCATCGCTAGTAGGTCAAGGGAGGTGATTGTCCCGCTCTACTCTGCGCTGGTGCGGCCTCACCTCAAGTACTGTGTGCAGTTCTGGGCACCACAGTATAAAAAGGACATGAAACTGTTGGAGAGTGTCCAGAGGAGGGCTACGAAGATGGTGAAAGGCCTGGAGGGGAAGACGTACGAAGAACGGCTGAGGTCACTGGGCCTGTTCAGCCTGGAGAAGAGGAGGCTGAGGGGAGACCTCATCACAGTCTACAACTTCCTCGTAAGGGGGTGTCGAGAGGCAGGAGACCTTTTCTCCATTAACACCAGTGACAGGACCCGCGGGAACGGGGTTAAGCTGAGGCAGGGGAAATTTAGGCTTGACATCAGGAGGGGGTTCTTCACAGAGAGGGTGGTTGCACACTGGAACAGGCTCCCCAGGGAAGTGGTCACTGCACCGAGCCTGTCTGAATTTAAGAAGAGATTGGACTGTGCACTTAGTCACATGGTCTGAACTTTTGGGTAGACCTGTGCGGTGTCAAGAGTTGGACTTGATGATCCTTAAGGGTCCCTTCCAACTCAGGATATTCTATGATTCTCTATGATTCTATGATAACATCACATGGATTTCTGATGGAATCACAAAACTCTGGGAAGATTCAGATTCTGAACATCAATAAGCCTTTGTGCAAAGTACGCTTACGTACAGGGTTTTTTTTTTTTAAAAAAAAAAAAAAAAAAAGTCACCTCTCTCCAGAAAGAGTAAAAAAAGAGCATAATTAAACAACGATGAAAGTATGACTAGTATTCTAGAAATAGGCAGCATATAGTAGTTTGGTATTTGCCATATTAAAGATTAGCTAGACATGCCAGATTTGATACAAGCAATTTAAACTAAGAGTGAGTTACTCTTTTATGCTTGCATGCTGTGAGCTTGAGTTTGGCCATGCCAATTAAACCTCAGAATTCAAAGTGACTGAACTAAAAATATATTTTAAGAAGTGATCTCTTTTTATAAATATTCTTTATTCTGAATGGGGAAAGGATATGTGGAGAGTAGGTGGGAGAGGGAAGCAGGCACACCATATACAGCCCTCAGAAATACAGCTGAGTCATGAGCTGGAATTATAAAAGTTACTCTGCAAAAGCACACAGCTACTCGTTAGAGTGAATTTACCAAATACGAGGAGAAATAAGGAAAGAAATAGAAAATAAATACATTTGGTTCCCCTATCTTTACAGATAAAGGAGGAAATCTACAGATAACAGGAATAGAAGGAAATGGAAGTAATAGAAGAAAAATAGAAGTAATTGCAGAACTTAGTTGTGCTACGATGCACAAATGCAACTTAAAGATTTAATAACTGAAAGCAAAGTAACAAGCATCGGATTCTTCTGGATTTTAAACAAAAAAGGACTGGCATTATTTTAAGTCACTTCCTACCTAGAAGGTTTCTGTTTGAAAAAAAAATAATAATAAAAAAAAATAAAGTATTATGAAACTGTACTTATTTGACAAATTGTAGACAGAGCAGCAATGCTGCCTTTTTTGTTATGTTTTTTTTAAAGATAAGTTTTGGCTGCAGCTAGAGAAACAATAGCCAGTAGGAGTGCAGTTATGAAATGAACAGTTTTATTATGGAGCCATTTGTCTAGTCTGTGCCATACGTATCTGACAGGCACAGGAATGCAAGAAGAGAAGGCTTACACAAGCAACACCACATCATCATCGACACTGCCACTCTGAGGCTAGAATACATGAACAAACATTTTCTTTATTGAAAGGAAGGAGAGGTGGTGCCTGGTGGCCTAGCACAGCTGCAGTGCCGCGCAGAGCAGCTGGCTTCACAAGCCACAGCCCTGGCATGCCACACGCATTCGACTGAAATTAGAAACAACAGAGGTCAGGGGTTAAGAGAAAAGTTTACATGAGACAACTATCCAGAGCATGACTGTAATTTGCTAGCGAACTCTCAGTCAGGGGAAGAACTTGTCAGAGAGGGAGGGTTTCAGCATAGGAATAATACATGGGAATTTTCAAGCACTCCATTGGTAACGTCATCCTGGCAGTAAGCAGGCAGCACTTAATCAAGCATGAGCTTTATAGAAGGTATCTGTGATTTCTGTATTTAATTCTACCAACATGGCCCATGTTAACATACTCTTCCTAAATTGGAAACACAGCCCTGGGTGCACAACCACAGAGATCGCAGTGGGACAAACACTACTTCCCTCCTCCAATGCTTGTGTTCAGCTTTGCTCAACCTGCCCATCATTTATGGAAGACAAATTACTTCTTTTGGTGCTCTCCTCACCCCTAACACTGGCTGCAGTGACAGGGTTCATCCACAATTCATCCAGCCTATAGGCTTCACTGCTCCCTGCACTGCCAGGACCCTGTGGCACAGCCCTGCTACGAGCAGCAGGCATCTGTGCCAGCACCATGGAGCAGTCCTGCTCCTGCGGAACATCCTTACTGACACAGTTTTCTCATAAACCTTAAGGGAGCACATCATTTATAGATTCCACCCCCCCGCTCCCCCCAACAGATACACTACCTGACCTTCCAACACTTGTATTTGAAAGACAGAATGAAGAGGGAAATAATTATATCATTTAAAATCTGCCTTATAATATGGACGTTACTGAAAGCTGTTTGAACATCACTCATGCAGACGTATCATCATCATAAGAATCCTGCATTCCAGCCTTCCCCATTCATTATCATAAAGTGGGTAATTGGCATCATTAACATTCTTCCTAGCTGGAAAGAAGTGCACTGCTGCATCGCAGCGAAAACAGTATGCTGTTCAGAGAGGCCTGTTCTGTTGTTCCACAGACATTCAAGGGAAATTTAAATTTTCTATTTATTTCTCATCTTTAATAAATACTACTACATAAGCCATTCCTTTAACTTGTAAGGAAATTAAAACATCATTCAAAAGGAAAAATCCTGTAACTATAAACCAGCAAGGACTATTTTAGCCTTTGAGCATGACAGTTTCATATCCGTTCCTAGGAATTAGAAAAATCAGAATTTTGACTACTAAATGAAAATATCTTTATGAAATCAAACCCATGAACCCCTTTATACAGAAGGCATATGATGGAAATTAATAGCAAGTGAAAAAAGCTTCTTTTCTTCCTATGAAAGTTTATGCATGCTGTGATTTGTATGTCTATTTTTATGAAAAGCCAAGTTCCCTTTATATAATTAGAACAGCTCTCGAGGCAGGAAGAATATAATTGGCAATAATGAATTGGAGCTGAGAAAGTCTCACTGGAGTTATCACTACGTCACAGCCTAAGTGTGTTGCATAAGAATAGTTTTGTAAAACAAGAGACAAAAGCAATCCGGGGGAGGAGCAGCTTTCAGCTGCAGACGTTTTTCCTGCTCCTCGGCTGTAAAGATGAATGGTTGGAAAGCTGACAAGTTTTCGCAGGCATGACTGAGCTCAGTCCTTGACTCAGAATTAAATAGGACATAAGGCTTTGGCTGGCCAAGATCACTAAGCATGAACAAAAATTAAAACTAAAATTACCTTTGTTGTTTATATTAGTGTGAGAAGTAACTGAGAACAATACTGTTTATTGTTTGGCATAGATCTGTCATTACTGTGGGCTAATAAAGACTGGAAAGAAAGGAAATTCACCTCAGTCTTGTTCCAGCCTGGACCATACAAAAAGTAGAAAAGTCTGTGCTGCCCAAATGAAAAATGAGCTTTGGCTGTATCTATATATATGACTGATCATGCCTTAGTTTATGTAAGAAAACATTGTCATACTTTGTGTAGTGCATCTGCATTCACGTTTCTAATTCCTGTTAGTGCCACACTAGGGTTCACAGTCTGTATACTCTACCAGGATGCTGAATGAATGAGCAGGACAGGTGATAGCTACACTGAGCTGTTCCATATTCATCATGCTGCCCTACAGTAATACTAAGACCAGACAGCGATAGCAGAGCACCAACAGAGTCCCCGCCATGGTGACAGCAGCTCCCAGCTGGTAAATGCCCAAGGCAAGGCACTGAAGGCGCCTTTTCTCCACCTCAATGCCCCATCTAGAGCAGGGCAGCTCAGACCCGTTGTCATCCTTCTCAGTGACTGAAGCTACAAACTAAGCTGGACTTGTGCATTCACTCATGGCAGACTGGAAAAAAAAAAAGCTTTATAGCACTTTGGACTTTCAGCAAATTAGACTGACCTGAAATATTGTCTGACACATGAAACCATGCTGACTGGACAGAAAACCAGGTGAGCAAGGGCTCTGGCAGAGCCTGGCAGGAAGCTCCCTAATGTGGTTGTCTCCTTACAGTCAAGGACAGGAGATTCTACTGCAGTTGCATTTAAAAAAAAAAAAAAAAAGTAATTAAAAAAAAAAAAAAAAGTTCTCGGTTCTCAGTTCATCCCCTGCCTCTAAAGAACTCTAAAAATCTGTATCCACCTACATTATCAGGGTTACAAGATTCTCCCTTCCCACCTCCATTCCATCCATTAGAAGGCAACTGCTTAGTCATCTTAAAAACAACAAAAGAGAAAAACAAACAAACAAACAAACAAACAAAAAAAAAAAAAAAACACTTCAGCCTGCTCAACATCAGAGAGATCAAAAAAGACACAAAAAGATCAAAATAATTATTGTAGTCTTAGGTTTCAGTCTTGCAAAAAAAATTGTATTGATAATGATTGAAGAGTAATTCTGCATTTAACTTCAATACACAGAATCAACATACCACGTTTCACTTGTATATAAATATATATAAATATATATATTCATATATAAATATATGAAGAAATTCTACAAATACACAATCACTAGCATTGGCTTAGAGGCATATGAACTGCTCAAAAAGAAGTCACTGGAAAAAAAACTACACAGTTCTAAATTATAGCTACAGAGGTATAATCATAGAGTCCGTAAAAAGAAATTATGCTAAGGTAAAATGTCAAATCATAATCCATTAAAAGGGAGATATTGGTAAAACGGCAGAATTATGAGCAACTTCTTGGCTAAATTTGGACCAATGATGAACAATGGGAATGGTTATGGAAATCCAAGTTTAAACTCAAGTTGAAGAAAATGATGCAGAAAAAAGTGGAAAAAATGGTGAAAAACAGACAGATGTGTAAGCCACATTAATAGATTAACTTTCATCACATATTAGTATCCTACTTCAGAAGAAGATTGCTCATAATTGAGCATATGGTCCTTTACCCCCTTTTACTTGGCTCCATTTGCCAACATCTCACTTCTAAAAGACTCTCCACTTGCTATTTTCTCCACTGCTCACGTGCTTCTCTGGATCATAACAACTCACACAGTAGCATGCAAAGAGAAGGTTCATGGGGATTTTAGAGTCTTTGACAACACAAGATTTTTTGTAAAGTGGTTTATAGAAATGAAGGAGTTACAAGAGCTGTTGTTCTATGGGATCAAAGCAGTCATGGATACTAGAAGTTTTTGCTATTGTATACAACAAATGCAAATCATAATAAGCTGTAATTAGTCACTTGCTGAGTGACCAAAGTTTAGTAAATCATTGATAAAATGATTAGTAAATCTCTTCAGCACAAAAACCAGGATCTCTCCTCTTGATATGGGGAGATATCATCTTCTGTGGCATGAATACCATGCTGCCACCACTTCAGTCTTCATCAGCCTCCACATGCACATTGCAAGTGCATGAAAGGCCTTAGGAGAGTGTATTTCTGGTAAAACAGTGCAGTTGTTCTAGCCTATCACCTCATCCTGCTTTCATATTAAAGCTTTCATATCCACAGCAGTTTCATTTTACTAAGCTAGCCTATACATCCTGTATATCAACAGGATTCCCAGAGCTGCAACTAACAGCAAAAAAACAAGAGTGAAAAAGCAGATGCTACACAAGAGAGATGAGAGTCTGTGCTCAAGTGTATGCTTGTGTTCCCCTAAATAGGCACATGGCACAGTTCAGGCAGTGCTAGTTATTACAGTGTTTCTAGCTAAGGCAGCCGTAAGAGAAATGAGAGGTGGATTATACCAGTGAACTGGTAGCACATAGTTCGTTTCTGTTCCCACTGTCAAGGTAGGACTTTTTTTTTTTTTTGATGTAGGTGACAGTATCCCTTCCCAGCTCGTTTACAGTCTTTCAAGTGCTCCTATTTCCCTCAGGAATCTCTTGTGAAATAGTCTAATCTCACTGAGCTGAACTGAAAGGTAGACTACACTCCCTTGCTAGAGAATAAGAACAAGGTACAATTTTCTCTTTCATTTGGTGCTCTACTCAGAGCTAAAGTTGTAACACACAATTCAGCAGGATACCTACATAAGTACTGAAGGAGCCAGGTGAGCACTGGTGAGAGGCTTGGCTCCATTCTCCTTTCTCAACAAGGCAGCTGAATTAGCACTGAAGTCAAAGTGAGGCGTCATTGGCTTGTGAATTCCTATAGCCCTCAAACAAGTGTATGGAAGACAACAGTTGTGACTGTTTCTGAACCAATGCTTTCTGAACTCCTCTGCAGTACTTACAACCTGCTCAGGGTTTTGCTCAGACAAAAGCTACATTAAAAAAAAAAAAAAAAATGCTTTCACATTCTTACTCAAGAGTCTTCTGACTTACATTTTTTCCCCTCTTATATTTTCACCCTTCAAGTAATTCTTTTCCAACGTTTCCTTAGCCAACATATCAGAACAGTTTCACTTGTATGACTTCCTCCCACCTTACTCCTAGCCACATCCTAGAACCACAGTCTGTTTTTCAGCCTTCTTCTAAACCTGAGCTGAAATCAATTTTCCAGTCACATACCTGAGCACTGTTTCCCTACCCCTTTTCTCACACTGCCTGTACTTACTCAGCTTTCGTTATTTTGGTTTCTCAGTCTTAGTTAATTGACATTTACTTTTCTGATTCCTGTCAGTTCACTTCTCTGCTCTTCTCTGCTGGTATTATTTGCCAGATTTCTCCCCTTCCATAAATGTCTGAGTTTCAGATTAGTTTTCTCCTTCCATAATGCATTTCTCAAATCACCAAGTTATTTTCTGTCTAAAAACACCACGTTATGAAGTCTACTCATCAGTGCAGTGTGTTTTAAACATGGTAGGAGGAGTCAGGAATAATGAAACCCTAATTAGTCAACGTTTGAACATTCAGTGAATCCAGCTGCAAAAGTGATAGCTGTAGGACTGTTGTTATTATATGCTGAGGCTGTCTTGGACATTACAATTATTATCATGTAGTGGATGGCAGGTTCACATGGTGATGAGAGGACTTGGGGCTATCCGCACCTGCAAGAGCACCAAGGTCCTTCCTGCTGATGCTGGTGCTGGGTTATGGCAGATTATGGTCACACCACAAGGGCAGGGATTGCAAAAGTGCTGAGAGCCAGCTGAAATGTCTCGTTGCTTCCAGAGGGAGGAACTGCTGTATGCTATGAACCTCAACGTATTTGTTTTCAGTAAAGCAATTTTTGAAGGTCCTTCAAGGATGCCTCTCACATCTTTCTAAAACCCATTTCAAATCCTGAGACTAAGAATTCATACTCTTACACCATATCATCAGCTTATTGTCTTATAATATTAAATATTGGGTGTTCTATTCCTATTTTTGCAATGGTAACATTGGACTAAATAGAGAAAATAAAGCACACGAGCATGTACGTTTGCCTACCACTATGAGAAATAGTTTACAGCTTAAAAACAGCATTTTGCTGGGTTAGCCCTTCCTGTGTTGCAAGAAGGCCAATCCGTACTGCACACATACATGTTCGTATACACAAAATAAATCAAGCACAAATGATCAAGGAAGACAGTAGAGGTGGGGAGCAGTCAGTCTTCTGGGAATCAGGAGACTGGATTGCATTTTTTAATTCTCCTGTTGACTGAGGAGATATTGCTTCAGTTCCCTCATTTATAATTGTGTTTCTTTGGATGAAACAAGATATTGAAAAAAAAATCAGTTTTTAGAAATGCAAGGTTAAATTAGCAGTATTATATAAATACTACACTCAAGCATTTTATTTCCTTGTACAACAAGGCTATTAGTCTTAAAAGTTTAAGCTGACTTCATAAGCTTCAGGTCAAAGATTTCCATCCATTTCCAGAGACCGATCCTAAGTCTGTAAGATCCTGTTAGTTTTTCAGCTTCCACTAGTCCTTTTTCTTTACCCTAACCACAACAAGAATAAAAGCATGAAAGAGACGCACCATTTATACCTTGGCCTTGAAGACAGTGTATTTTCTAATTTTATAGATGTTGCTGAATGTTACGCAATGCCAGTCACACCACATTATGTCATTTTATACAGCAGGTCAGAAGGAACTGCCATGCTCAGAGATACCTGAAATGTTGCCAAGTCATTTGGCACATCTCTCATTCTCATCAGTTTGAATTACTTGCAGATCATTTCAAAAGAGACATAACTATTGGCGAACATTCAGAAAGAGGCAGGTAGTCTGAGTGCTTTGCTGGCCTTCTCAATTGCAAGATAGACAGATTCCCACAAAACAGTAGAAGTGTCAGCTTAACACATGCAATCCTAGCTTGCATTTACTATCTTTGGACAACGCTTTGCAGTTCCGCCTTACAGTGAGTAGTACTTCATTCTGCAGTTCCCCTAGAGGCAGCTCAAAATCAATGCTATTAGGAATACCAGATTCTAAACAGGATGGGTGGGAATGGGCTAAAGTTGTACCAGGGGAGGCTTAGGTTGGATATTAGGAAGAACTTCTTTACTGAAAGGGTTGTTAGGCATTGGAATGGGCTGCCCAGGGAAGTGGTTAAGTCACCATCCCTGGAGGTCTTTAAAAGATGTTTAGATGTAGAGCTTAGTGATATGGTTTGGTGGAGGACTTCTTAGTGATAGGTCAGAGGTTGGACTAGGTGATCTTGGAGGTCTCTTCCAACCTAGATGATTCTGTGACTCTGTAAACCTGAGGCTAATACAATACTTGTTAATTGATTCAAGTATTCATTCAGTGCTATACACTTTCTAGAGTAAACATCTTTCATTCTTTCAAATATTGAATTCTTACAGTAATTCTACACCAGCTACAGGAATTAAATAAAACATTCCTTACATTGAACTCCAGATGAACTACCCCTTTATGATTACATACATTTATTTTTGCATTGTACAATAGCTAAAATTTGCCAAATTAGAATTAGAGTTAAGTTCTGGTTATACAAACCAGAACATTCTTGAAAAGGCCACAGGTAGCAAGAGACAAGTAGAGTCACAATACATGTATCATAACATTGGCCAACACTGAGTTAGTTTTCAAGGATGACATCTCTGTGGAAAACACTACTGCAAAACAAAGCAGAGAGCTTCTATGTAGAACAAGCTTGTGATGGGTAACCGTACAGGGAATTGTCAACTGACTGCAGTTCAGCAACACAAAAGCATATAAAATTTGATTGGAAGAACATAATTTTACAGTAAAAAAAATCAAGGTCTTCATCTAGCTGAAGAACAGGCTCTTTCTCATACACAGGGAAAATACTGTGAAGGGGCATTGGTTCAAAAGTAAATACATCAGAGGATAAAGATCTGTAGTGAGTTCACACTGATAAAAACCACGTGGGTCTAGCAGTTAGACTGACAACTGAAAGCTGGTGCATCTGATACACTCTCTGTTTGGGGGACTGGCTGAAAGCTTGCAGATGCCTGCAGACTCACCCCAGGGTACTTGGCAAGATGCTGGCCTGAAACGTCACCACACAAGAGCCTGTTTGTGGAACACAAGCCTCTAAGCAGAGGAAACCTGGGGTTTCCTTTCATGGGGTCTTCTGCGTAACTGCTTTCATCAAGTAAGGCTTCTTAATCTAAAAGCCTTGATTTCAGTAAATTACAGTAATAAAAAGGTTCAAATAAATGTCCATGAAATTTTTACTTTTAAGTTACAGATAATAAATTATAACTGCTGCTGCAAACTAAATATATAATAATAAATCAGTTTTCAATTCAAATTTGGAATAGTTTTTCATAAAGAAAGCTTCTATCTTTCATTAGTGGCACACAAGATCACAATCCAAATTTTGTCTAGAAAAAAAAAAAAAAAGAGGAAAAAAAAAAAAAAAACAGGTTCCTTTGGCTCTAGGAGCTAAAACTTTTGGACTAATGCTATAAGCCATTCTGCAGATGCTGATCTACCTGCAGGATAAAGGCTCGACATCAGTTGACAGTGATGTTATTCTGTCCAAACACAAACATCAAGCTTCACAGACTGAACTGCAAGATCTGAATTGATAATTGTGGAAAAAGAAAAGGTGAAACTGAAAAATAAGACCAGGGTATTATATAAGCACAGTATAGGCTGATGGCTCCTGAAGGTATTAATTATCATCTCTATATTAAGCAACACCTGCTGTGAGGATATAAGACACCATTTGTTCATAGCCTGCTTGTTTCAGGTATCTTCGTGGAACTGGGGCTCTAGGAAAGATTTTTCTTTAACAATAAAGTAAAAGTAAAATTTCATTTAGCAATTATCTTTGTTCCATCCTGGTGCTTATTTCAGTAGGAAGATTTTTGTGTTTAAAGTTAAGCACGTATTTGAGTATTCCCCCAAATTAAGCAAGAATATTAATTCAGAGGCAGTCTTACGACACACAGTCAGACAGACACAGGGAGCACCCCCACAGCTCACACACAGAGGTTCAGTAACAATCATTATGGAATATTTGCTAACAATAAACCCACTTCTTTCAAAATGCCCCTACACACACTGAAGTCTTTGTAGGACAATGGCAAAATGAAATCCAGATAAAAACAGTTTGCTGAAGTCCTGCTTGAATGCCCACTCCCTCCGTTGAGCTTGGTTGCACAGAACTGATAACATGGTTCTGATGCTGTGCTGTGGAGTTAATAAGACAACACTGCAATGCTCCTGGTATGGGGAGAGGCAGATGGCCTCAGCATGTTTTCATGCTTGGTCAGGTGTTATTAATTTATGACCAAGAGAGCAGGTGGCTGTCATAAATTGCAAGAATTTATCACAAATCATTCAGCTCTCCAAAGAAGCCAAGTACCTGAATATGCTCTTATTATGTCTTTGGAGAAGGGAAAAAAAAAAAAAAAAGGCGAGCAAAAGATTGCAGCCAAGTACTATTTGAGTAATTGCTAAATTCAGACAATAGTACATAGAGAAAAGATAAACTAGAAAAGCTGTGTCCAACAGCCTCCTCTGTCTCAGTCATTTTCCCATTAAAAATTATGTGAAGTATGTATTTTTGATGTAGTAAAGCTCTACTTCCGAGACAAATGAAATTCAGAAATATCTAAAAATGAGATGTGTACTTCAGTGATGCTGGACTAGAAGTAGTTTGAGCCCATTGTTCTGCTGCCAGCAAGTGTTACCATTTATTATTTGCACAGGAGATTGGCTAGAGGACCCCTACCTGTGATCAAAGAGACCCTCATACACACTGGTACAAGTGTAAGAAGATACGGGCCTGCCTCAAGGAGGTCACCATCAATGTAGAGAAGAGACCCAGAGAGAAACGCTGAAAGTGTTGCCCATCTGTAGGAAGGGAAGGCAGCAAACCCCACCAGTCTAAGGGTCAAATTCTGAAGAGGTCAGCTCCCACTTAAGAGAAGGTACGCTGTAGAAGAAGGTACCATACTGCTGAACTTCTGTCTTCAGTATGCTTGAACACAATCAATGTGTGTCAAAATATATTAAAATCAGGCTTTGAGTTGTTGGGATTGTCTGTGTGGTTAAAAGCAGCTGTTTACACAAATAATCTGGTTTTTAGTATTCCTTGCTTAATACCACTTTTTTTTAAAAAATACATTTTACAACCTTAATTCAGTTTGCCCTAATTGTTAAATAATTTCTGCCACATTTTTATTAACAAACCACCCCAAGGCAAATAAAAATTGACTCCATGTGTTCAGTGTGTAACAAATTGAATCTAAACTATTAATGCAGAGAAGGTGGTGTGTAATAAGGAGGAAGAAAGACAAGGGCTCTCTGGGTAATGGGGTTATCTCATCTGTGCATCTGCTGCCACATTCAAGGAGCTCTCCAACTCTGGAGTTACAAGGCACAACTACTGGCATCAGTGTACGCTTATGTGCAATCCATTGTGCAGAACCACAGCAATAAGATAATTAGTTAAAATGGTGGAATTTTAAGAACTATAAGAAACTAAAGTGTAAACCGAAGGTATTTTTTAAGAATAGGGGAAAAGAATCTTTGAATTTGACTTTAAACTCTTTGTGGGCATGTAGCTGAAGGGGAACAACCAAGCAAACCCAGATACACATAACACTAAATCTTTTCTTTAACATTCTTTTCCAGATTTACTCTTTTATTAAAAAAAAAAAAAAAAAAAAAAAAAAAAAGCCATCTCTCAGCAAGAGTTTTCCTGGGGTAACTTCCATTAATCAACACTAATATGGTTCCCTTCAAAAGTCACAATATAATACTGTTAATAGCAATATAAAGAGATAGTTCCAGGGAAAAAATATTTTGCTACACAATGTAGCAAATACATTGAATAACCTTTGTATTTGGCTAAGTATCCAAGATAAATGTTTACATAGCAGTTTTTATAGAAAGCTAAAACTGCCTTATGCACTTCTTTTCCCTTTTGGTGTACTTTTTTTTTTTTTTCTTTTTTAAGCCTAAGAAGGCTCCAGTACACTGCATAAATTATTCCAGTACACTGCATAAATTATTCCTTGCCTCTTACTCTTCAGATAGAGTGAATGTGCTTGGATTTTTTCGTTTGTTTTTGCCTTTTTTTTTTTTTTTTAATGTTCACCTTGGATAAGGGAAGGAAAAAAAGAAAATGGTTTTTGTTTGTTTTCTTCAAAAGTGAAGGAATATGGAAAGAATTTTCCCATCTAAAATAAGCCCAGAATAGTGCTTGTTCAGCATACCAGTGATGGACAAACATTTCAAAATCTTCGGTTAAAAGAAAGAAAGAAAGAAAGAAAGGAAGGAAGGAAGGAAGGAAGGAAGGAAGGAAGGAAGGAAGGAAGGAAGGAAGGAAAGAGAAAGCCCAAGCAAACCACATATCCTTTTGACAGTAGGTTCCTCCAAAGGATTACCATGGTAAAGTGTAACCCAATCTCTAATTGCAGTGTTCTCTGAAATAACATAGTACACAAAACCTCACGTACAGGCAACACACAGATGGTAGGTTTTTGTCTGATAAGAGAGCCTGTCAAATAATAAGCAGACAAGCAAAAAATAAAGACAACATTTTACTGGAACAGTATAAGAAAGCACTTACCCAAATGTGACTTTTATATTAAAGGACTCCTGTGTTTAAAAAAAAAAAAAAAAAAAAAAAAAGTCACCAGCTTTCGTTTTAATAATAGAAGTACATTTTTTTTAAATAGTGTTCTTTTCATTAATTAATGCATCTGTTTACACTTTTACTTTGCTCAGCAATAACAACAACAAAAAAAGCTTTACTAGAGCTAGACAAGAAAAAGTATATACACACTTTTTTTTGAATGAGGACAAAGTCAGTGCTTCATGGACAAAAACTGTCTCAAAAACCTCATCTGTCAACTACAGTGTCTTATTTCAATTCAAACTTGTAATTTTATAAATGTACACTCCTAAATAAACTCATTTTGAACTTTTTAATGAAAACTATGAGTATATCATGAAAGCTTACAAAAAGCATTTTCATATAAGCACAATGAAAACAATGTTTTCTTCAAAAACTTCCCAGTAATGCTAGTCTATTTAACTTGGATCCAGTGAACTAAAATCACTGCAATACTGGCATTTCAAGAAATTTAGTTGTTCTTCTGTACTCCACACTATTTATATCTCTTTGTAATTGCACTTCTGACTTGCACAATATTTTGGGGACAGGGTGGTTTAAATAAGTGAATGAATAAAAGAGTCAAACCTACCCCACATTTCAATCCAGGCAGTGTCACTGAGCTTACTCTTTCCCCATCCATAGGGAGACAAGGCAAAGCTGACTGCTGCACTACACACGTGTTTCAGAAGTATTCCTTCAGAACAAAGTCTTTTCAACTCACACAGCCTTCCTTCAAGCAAGGAAATAAAGTGGTTGTTTTAAGCTCAAGTGAGTTCCTCAATGCTGCTCACAAGGCTGCTCTACAAACAGTTGTGTGGACATAACTCAGGGGGCAGGACAGCGATGAGAACCATCTAAGCCTATAACACCATTAAGGAAATTCCTGGATGTACATCAGTGGCTGTGCCCCAGGAAAGATCATATTAGTAAATAAATTCCAGATTTGCTAGCTGAGCATTTGCTAAATACACTACTTAAAGAAGTTGTGCTATTTCATTTACACTCCAGCTGCAATCAAATGACCATCTATTTCCTTAACCTAAAGGCCATTTTAGGGGTGTGGGGACACATAAGAAAAAGCACACACAAAGCAGAACATCCTTACTATCTGTTTCTGTCAACAAGGTCACTCATTAGCTGCAGCCCCACAACAACTGGCTATATTGTTTGTCGCATGGGCTGCTCGAGACATGATATTTATTACAGCATCATCAAATAGTAGAGAGATGGACAAAGGTCAAATGACAATGACATCAACTGTGTGAACCACTGTATGACTTGCTATTTCTTATTGTCTTGCAGTAATAGACTTATCACAGTAGGAATTTGCTAAAGTGAGTCTAGTGGCTTTAATTTTATGCAAAATCGTTAAAATCTAGTTGGTGTGAGCTTTCCCTAGAGCTTACAAGACACCTAAGATGCTAGTAGTTACTGCTTAAAACTTGCATTATCCCAGGCTCTTTTAAAGATAAAGGAAGAAGTAGTGTCACAGCAGTAACACTCTTAATATATATAGAAAATTAACAAGATGAGGCCATCAGAGGATCAAAGAAAAGTTCCATGCAAGTCCATTGGAACCACTGCAAGAAAACACCTGGAGTGGGTTTTTCAGCTTGCTGCAAGAACAAAGAGGGATAATGACATCACAGATGATATCAAAGCACAAGGAAACAGCTCAGAAAAATAAGGAGAGTTCAGAAATGCACTTGAGAAACAGACCAAGATCTTTCCTCTTTCTACTCTATCTTCTCTCTGCATTGTTAAAAAAAAAAAAAAAAAAAAAAAAAAAAAAAAGGTTGAAAAGTTCAATTCTTAGCAGTTTAAGTTAGGGCTGATGTCTCAAGACAGGTTGCATTTAACACCAATCCATTTTTTAATATATTTCCCATCTTCATCTATAACTTTGATCTCTGTGATGAAGCATAGCTCCTGTGCAGGCCTTGATGTGTACAGAAACTGCATTTCATATTGTCAAGGAAATAGATTACAAAGTAGAACTTAATCTACCTTCTAGTTTTTCCAACCACCAAATCAGCTGCATGTTCTATAGAAATCAACAAAGATGCGTGCATTTTCAGGAAGTAGTAGTGGACATGTACGTTCCTATGTTTTTAACATACGTTCCTATGTTTTTAACATAGATGCCATCCAAAGACATAAGAAAAATGAGACAATAGGGTATAATGTAGCAAAAGACATGACTCCTTTTATTTTGTACTATATGGAAGATGCAAACCTGTCCCATCTTACTGAACATGACACTTGCACAACTAACACTTGCTTGTAGGTAAGCCTCCATCTTCTGTTCCTCTATCATAAGTTCAGTGTGGACAGCACAGTTGAAACCCATAAGCCTGAGCCCAGGATAAACTTGTGCTAAATCTTGAAGAGCTACCAAGACATCTGTCCTACGCTTACAACAACTTCCTGGCTTACCACTGTAGGAACAAGCTTGGCCATGATCTGACTTGGAGGTCAGAAAGCCTGCAGCCCACTTAAACCTAGAGAGGAAACAGATCACTGGTAACAAGGCGCAGAAACTTCAGGTATCTCTAAAACAGAGCTTGGATCTTAACTTCATTCTGGTGCTCACCAGTTAACACTCCTGGCTGGCCCCTTGCTTTCTCCATACAAAGCCACCTAGGCGCTTCTGACACCCCAGGTGGGGTTCCTTGCCTCCCACTGTTCCTCATTCTGAACAGGTAGCGCTGAGGAACTGGAGACTTCCTACAGTTCGCAGGTTTGCAAGGCTTAATAATGTTAGATTCATCATTTGAAGCAGTCCTGTCACATTGATCTAGTGCTGCCCTTGAGCAAATAACCCTGACAGACCCTATCTGGTAGAGTCCGTGACACAGACAATCTGTAAATAAATTCAAGTTGACTACCTTCATTCCTCAAAAAAGCCAGTTCAGAATATCACATGCCAAAGTATCTGAGAAGTCATGTTGATATATTGAGGCAGACGTTTCACAACTATGAGTTACTCAGACTATTGTGCAAAAGGGATTAGCTCAAACATTTCCAAAACTAAGTGTTTACCTTCCCAATTTTTTTTTTTAACTTGCAGAATTCAACACACAAAAGCTCACTTTCTAGTTAATCAGAAATTTAAAGGATTTAAGTATTATCAGTAATATCTATTGCTAGACTAAATGATGAAGAGCTCATAGCAATGAGAGCTAGGAGACAACCAGCAGTATCAGCGTACCAAGAGTCTTAGAGTACATGCACAGATTTCCAAATGAATCCCCTTTACTAAAGGTTACAACTTCTCAGGCAGGCACTTTTCCTGTGAAGAGCTCTGCTAGCTTACATGAGGCTTCAGATGGACACAAGTACATGTATCCAAAACCAAGATGCTGTATGTTTCCTGTTATTCAAGCATTTCATATTTTCTTAAAGAAAACTTAAAATTCTTAGAAATTTATTTTTTGTCCAGCTCATATCTCATTGCTGCTGTATCCCTACATTCACATATGCAACAATCAAAATCTGCATGCAAAAATATCACACAATTTCACTTGGAAAATTATTTTTGCTACCCCTTTCTCTGAACACCATCATTTTTACCATTCCTTTAAGACATAATTTTCATCTAAAAACTGTTAAAAGGCCTCAGTCCTGTTAATACAGGCGTCCCTTTATCTGACACCAATGATTTTTACCAGGTCACTGGCTTAATGCCTTTAAGCCAGTGATAAATTAATCAACAGTGCGGTCAAATGATTTTGTCAACTTCATAACAGTATCTGCAGTTTTGAATAACAGGCTCCCAATGGAAGATCTGGAATGAAAACCCTTTAGCAATTAAAAAAAAAAAATCTCTTCCTGTCCACAAGAGTTAGAGATTTGCAAGGAGCATGCTACTATCACCACTGCACTGTTCTCCCCACTTACAGATGACAGGGCATGGGGAAGTCAGGGAGGTAATTGCACTAGGGCAAGTGAGGCATTTTTGCCTCTTAGGAATAGATCAGGAGCTACAAAAGCCTCCTGCAGTCAGTCCCTCTGGATCAAATCCAGAAAAGCATTTCCACTTGAGTTAACATCAGGAAGGACTACCAAACTAAATACATTTTTTAACGTTACACATTGTTTAAATGCATGATGGATCAAGCTACACTAGTTTCTGGATGAAAATGCAAAAGCATACTGTGTAAGTTCTTTCACACAGAGAAACACACAAACATTAGTATAACATTGTACATCTTTGTCTGCTTAACACCCATTCAAAAGAAATAGATTAATGTTGAGTAACAGAACTTCAGTCTCCCTTCCAGAAATCAAAATCCTTCCTAAAAGAATTAGAGCTCTTAATTCTGTTACAAAAGCAGATCGTGTAGGCCCAAAATTGATGATAAAACAGTGCTTGAAGCAACTTCATATTATTAATGGTTCTTGTGACCTGTGAAAAACTTCTGGAGTAAAGAATAATTCCAATTACTAAACCCTTCAGCACTCTGATTGTATTTGCCTTCCTCTAAAGAGCACTACAGGATGGGGGGAGCCAGCCCTATATGATGCCTGTAAAATATATCAGTGTAGGTGATGTATAGAACCCACTTCTGTTTGGGTCAGAAATCACGGTCAGAACAAGAGGCAGATTTCCAGCCCTTGACAATGCAGCATCTCCCTGAGGAGGAAAGGGTGTGGCTGAGCGACCTTCATACACGGAGCTACTCACAAATCCGCACAGCAAGGCTGCACTCCAGGGAAGCTGTGATGTTATTAAAGCAAGACAACAGGAAAAATATTGCCAGAGGCACTGCTACTACAATAAGGATTTGCGAGGAAGGAAAAACTGAAAGAAACAGAAGCAGCAGTTGGGAAAGAGAATCATGACAGGGAAAGGGGAACTAGCATAGCAGTGGGGAAAAACAACATAGATATAAACAAGTCCAGATTATAAAGCTGACGACTGACTGCATGATCTGTATTTTCCAAAATTATTGAAAGTCAAAGTACAATGCAGTTCAGTTATCAAGGAACTGTACACAAAGTTGTATCCTGTGTGTCATGGTTGCACTGGACAAAGGATTAAGTACTTTCTCCTTTTAACAGCTACAAATCCAGTAACAGCATTGCCTTTAAATCTACAGAATTCAAGAACAATCAAGACTGAAGTAGGAACACAGTAAAGACAAGAGCCACTAACAGCTGTTAACATAGTGTCTTGAGAGTTGTGTAAGAGAAAAATTCCATGTTGTATGTGTAGGTAAAGAATAAGAACCATTAAAAAAAATAAAAATAAAAAAATACAGCATTCTGCTATAACTGCTTTAAGATTCTGACCAGAGGCTATTGGTTTCAAGATCAAATGTAATGTCTGAAGCTACATATAAGTTGCTAAGGCAGTTTGTCGGATGCATATAGCAAATCCCATCCCCGATCCCCATGATCATTCCTAGTTTTCCATTAGTTTGAAAAAGGCAGTCAACCTAACCATTCCTACACTATGATCTCTTTCAATTAAAATACCTGAGCATACTTAAACTTGCCATTGATCATTCCTGTACCAACAAGCTTCCAAAACAAATGGGAAACAATAGGCACTCTCAAATAACATGGGCATTTAATTAGCTTTCTAATCAGAACTGTTCTGTTGAAGTCTAAAAATTTGAGAGGGCAAAGAGAGGGAAGGAAATCTCTACATCCTTTGTCCAGTGTAGTACTTCTCAGGAAGCTAAACAAAACACACTTGGTTCACAGAATTGTAGATTTAGCTGTATAATTGCTTGCTGGCAATTTCTAGCAATTTGTAACTGTTGTTGCCAGCAAGTGCTAACAAGCACCAGGATTCAGATTCCAACTAAGCCTGACAGCACTTCAGTTTTTGGCAAACACTCCACAGATAATATTTCATTTTTATTTATCCACGGATAAATAATCCCAGACTCTACTGCATCTGGCTGGGATGGAGTTAACTTTCCCTGCAGCAGCCCATACAGAGTTGTGCTGTGCACTGGTAGCCAGAGCAGCACTGCTGTCCCTGAAGTGCTTTGGCCATTGCTCAATAGCTCTGGCACAGCACCAAGGCCAGCTCTCCAAACCCCCACGGCACGTAGGCTGGCACTAGGCAAGTGGTGGGGAGGGAACCTCACCAGGAAAGCTGACCTAAACCTACCAGAGGGAGATTCCACACCATATGTCATTGCACAGAGCAGTAGAAGCTGGGGAAGGGGGTCTCTCATTATCAAAACGTCTGTCCTGCCAAACAACCGTTATGCATGTTGAGGCCCTGCTTCTCAAGGTGTGGCTGAACATCACTTTTAAACCAGTTTCAACCAATGAGTTTCCCCAATGAGTTTCAACCAGTACAGTTGATAAGCACATGACTTCAAGGACATTCAAAACTAGGGAAACACCTTTATTTTCAACTTCTGCATTTGGAAGAAAAGTGTTGTTTTACTTGTATTCTGAACAGCTAGAGAAAGTCAGGTTTCTGGGTTTAATTTATGTTCAAATATTTGGAAACAAAAAAAAATCAAATCATGCAAGACCCCTGGAAACTAAAAGCCAGTTTCTTCATGAGTAATTCACAGTAGCTCTACTATATTTTCAACTGCAGCATTGTTTATACCAATAAATGTCTGTCCTAGTGTTTGTCAAGCTATGCAAAATATCTATGATGGGTGGGAAAAATAGGTTTTCCATTTGAATATGGAAAATGAGTATATGTCCCTAAGATTCAGAAACAAACATATCATAAAATGTAATGGCACACATCTACACAGTTGTACCAGCTCCAAAATCCTATCTACCTCAGCATCCACCTAGTAAGGCTAGATAATTTTATTTTCTAGAAATCCAAACCAGATATTCACAAGAGAATGAGTAATATTTAAACAGACACAGAATCAAAGGATTATCTCTAGACTGTAAATTTCATTTCTGAAAGTTTAAGTCCTCTGTGTACAACCACAGCACTATGAAAAAATAAGCTTTCAAACCCTGTGTAAGTTCAAAATGCGCACAATTTTTTCATATGCTTTGATATCTTAGAACCTATTGAACTATAGAAGGCCCGACGTATAAATACATGTAAATCCAACTCCTGTTAGAGTCAACAAGAGTTGCAACTGCACATGAACTGAATAAGAGCTATTATACAGTAAAATACCAGAAGGCATTTTACTTTCTATTTTAAAGTTTGCCTCAAATTTTCCAAGTCTTGGCAGTTTGTGTTTTCACAGGATTTAGGGATTTCTTTCTAAAGTAGCAAATAATTGTAGACTTTGAAATTCACTGTCAGAAATTGTTTCCAAATTTGGATGCATAGAGAATTAACAACCATTGCACTACCACTTCAGAAGGATAGCTGTCTTACATTAACACAAGCACAGAAGATATCCGTCCACAGGGTGTAAGACAATAGCAAGATGGTGCTTGTTCTGACTAACAGTGTTGCATCCTTAAATGCAAATATTTTCCAAAAGACAGACTGACTTTTTCTAGCTATTGAGTAAATAACTTCTGGGTACCCATAAAACATAATGAACACTTCAGCAAGCTTGCAGTCCCCGGGGTCAGCTTCACACATTATTAGTTATCTTTGAAACTGTATAGCATATAACACCCACTGAAATTTTTCCAAATTTTTTTTTTTTTTTATTTTTTTTTTCTCAGCATCCATGTCTCAGTGTTGACAACAATAAAAACAGTCTTTGTGCAGAAATCAAAAGATACTTAAAAGCTATTTTGAATGAATCTGAGCACGGGCTTTGTACCTACTTCCCTTTACAAGTGCAAGGTTTAGACTTGATCTACATTTGAAAGTTTGCAACTCAACAATGATATTAGTTTACAATTTTCTTACCAAAATAGTCATATCACTGTCACCTCATTGTCAGTGCTATACTGGTATAGCACTATGCTCACTACCTCAGCAATGAAGACCAAGAATGTCTGTAAAGGAAATAAAGTAGTACTTAAACATACTGCAGCAGCATTCACATGGGGTGTGGAGCACAAGGGAGGGAACCTCTTTCATACCAGCCATGTGGGTAAAAGTGGCAATGTTCAGAAAGCCCCACCAGCACACAGCAGCTGCAGGCTGCTCAGCACAGGACAGGCTCCGGTGAGTATGCTGAGGACTGTCCCCACATGAGCTGATAGAATGCTACACAACAAGCAGCAAAGGCACTGTGTTCTGGGCAGAGCAGGCCCTGCAGGAAGGAGGGACACTACATGCTTCACCTGTTGAGGTGATGCTTCCCTTCAGCTGTCCCTAAGGTATTCAGCCATGACTGACTTGCACAAGCAAACCACTCAGGTAATATTACTCAGTTACTGTAATTCTTTGACCCTCTCATAGGAAAGTTGCTGCTTCAGAGTAATTTTCATGTTATGAGACTGGATACAATTGGTTCGCTTTTTTTTAGCTATAGACTCTTATTTCTGTTCACTAGGAACTCCTTTTTGAGCCTATTTGTGATCAGCATAATATGTCATTTGGCAGAGGGGGTTACGTACTATGACACTGCAGAAAGTTGCTGAAAGATTATCATCACAACTGTCAATTCATACCACATCCAAGCTGTTCAGATCTGCACTGCTAGTCTGAACTGCAGAGCTCACAAAGCTCCAGCCTTAGATTGTGCATTAGATTTGATCTCAGGTTTTTTACTGCAGAAGCCCACAGTACCCCCTTCAAATAAAATTAAAATGGAGAAATATCCTACAAAAAGCTTGTTCTGAATCTCGCAGTCCTGGCCCCTTATTCTCACCCTCCTGCTCTTCCAGTCTGCATCTCTCAACTTCTCAGGGCCTTTTCTCATCAGGTTTACACTGCCCTCTGAAAGCCTCTTACAGGGCTGCTACCTGATTCACTCCACTGGAAGCAGATTCTTACAGTGAAGTTTACTCCAGAAAAGTTCCTACTGGACCATATTCTGTACAAGAGTCTGTCCCCTTGTTACAGCAGTCCAAAATTTCAGACCAGAAAGAGAAACAGATTTTCGAGAAAGTAAAATGTGTAATTAACCTTTATAACAGCTTATCATCCAGCTATGTGGCAGGCTTTCAACACTCACCATGCCTTTGAATCAAAAATTGAAAATTAGAGATCAGAAATTGTTTTAGCTACTGGGCATGACATTGTAGCTATCTGTGCAATCTTCCCGTGTCATATCAGGTCAGGTAATAACATTCCTGCTTAAGTCTATAGACAAGACTACAAGCCTGTAATAATAAAGAAAGCTTCAATTATGCCACTGTGGTTTTACAGATTTCCAAGGGAGATGGCTGCCATGTGTGCTGTGGCTGCTTATAGCTCTATGACATATTTCAACAGAAGGAGAAAGAGTTTTGTTGCAGTCATCAATATTCTCTGGACAAATTCTGTCCAAGATTGCCTTAAGGAAAAAGCAACAAAAATCCAAGACCAGAGTCTAGATAGATTACTATTGGACATGCACAGGATATGAAATATAAAAAGTGTCTTGCTTGCAAACCAGCACCCACAAGCAAAACAGAACGGCCATCAGGTGGCTGGAGTTACAAAGTAATAAAAAATTATTATCATCTCTCTGGTGATCCTAGCAGTATCATCCAGGCAGAAAATAATCAAGTATCTTTCATTCTACTTTATTTTACCTAGAGGAGTCATATGCCTTTACTCAATAGTAGTTCTAACTTTTCAGGTCATGCAGTTACAGCCAAACTACGTTTTCCTGGGACAGAAAGTAATTTACTGTAACCTAATTTGACATGCTATATATTTTTATATGAAAAGATTTAGAGAGAAGTTTGGAAACAAAATCTTGAATAGAGACACCACATGTATACATAACAAGGAAACAAAGTAGTTAGATATACTAACATTCTGACACAATAGCAAAAAAAAAATAAAATAAAAAATAAATAAATAAAAAAAAAAAACATAAAAAAAAAACCTACTACTCTCAGTTAAAACTGAAAATAAAATGTATGTATTTTTTCCTCACCGAGAAAGTTACATTCATAAAGTGACGATATGTTAAAAAAAGGTGAAACCCTAGGCACACCTGCAGGCCTTCAGGAGTCAGTCACTAGGTAAAAACTTTGACATAGCTTTCACCTACAAAATGCTCTGTACATCACCTTTATAAAGAAAATAAATAAATAAATAAAAATAAAAAAAATTCTCCAGGACATCTCCAGAAGGATAGCCACAATAAACTTACACACAACATTAACCTCCTCCTGTCATGGGCTTCATCCTCACACCTACTTGCAGCACTTGTCCCCAGAGAGCCAGGCTGCCAGATCACGTGTGCAAGGAATGTCACAGACAGACTGTTTCAGCAGCCATGCAGATGGTGGGCTGGCAGACAGTTTCCACAGCAATGGCCACGCTGAACAACAGCAGAGGGAAGGCAGTATGTGACCCCAATTCTGGGGCCACACAGCCCTCTGGCTGAGACAAACTAGCATGAAAGGGCTGCCAAATGCCAACAGGGTCTCCTCCTCAGGCTATTCCTTCCTGCCTTCCCTCAGTCCATCCTGCCCTCTGAGCCTCTGAGCCTTTGCTCAACACCCACCACAGGGACATCTCCCAGGCACAAGGCAGGACCGTGCCTGTTCTTGCCCCCATCCTAGCTTCCAGGGCCAGCAGCCACAAGGCGAAGGGTCATGTGCCCCTGCCCTGCTTTTATTACCCCCAGGCACAACCCTAATCCTCTGCCGCCTAGGCATGCAGCCAGGCAGCAGGAGTCAGACACAGCCATGAACTGGACCACAGAGGTCAAACAACCCTCTGACCTTGGTCAGTGATTGTCTTAGATGATTCAATGATTCATTTTAACTACTTTTTTCATTTTCATGAACTGCTCTTCACCACTGTATCAGGCACTGCTCTTCACCACATGGAGCCTCACTCAGCAGGAACCCAAGGAGGAACATGCAGGATCCAGACCAGAAATAAAGGTAAGTGAATGAAAAGTGTGTGAAAAGCAATGTTTTAACAAACAGATGGAGAAAGTGTGTCTATGCTGCATTCTTTAGAAACAGTCAATTAGTAAACATTAACCCCAGTATCATACAAACAAATAGTGGTTTACAGAAAATAAGTGATTTCCTTTAGGGGTCTGGAGTAGGCCAAGGAGTTAAGACAGATAAACTGAACTGTATGAATAGTTAGACAGCCTGGGTTAATGGTTTCTGAAGGTGCCATATCCAAATGGATTCATGAACCACGCAGTTTTACACAAACATATACTAATTGAGGATTTATTGTATGTTTCTTTTTCTTACTGAGCCAGTTAGTTATCAAATTCTGAAATTGGTACTGGAAAAGTCACCATTAATCTCCAGAACCTGATAGTTTATCTAACTTCCAGCATTTATTATTATTATTATTATTATTGAAATGATGGTAAAGAGCATCCCTCACTGACAGTAGTCCCTGGTGTTAAGGGCAGCACAAACAGAGCTGACCCACAATTGCTGAGAGGTATGGTAGAGGAAAAAACAAGGCCAAAGAGGCTGTTTTGGACAAATAGAGAAGATCACGATGTTTCTTCAGCCACTTTGTTGGTATCAATAAAAATAGGCTCAACTCTTCACTCTGATTTTCAAGCTATGCAGCTGTTGACTTAGCTTTTACTGCAAATTTTTAAAGTGAAATGCCTTCAGGGTAAATTTGCCAATCCAGAAAACAGTGCAGTCGTTGCACAATTAGCTTGCAAGATTAAACTGTCACAGATTATAAGGGGGTTAATCACCAGATAATTTAAATACATATTTACTTTGTTTAGTTGTTAAGTCAGTTTGACATGCAGCAGGGCTATTTTCTCCTTTCCTGCTCCAATTTTGTGCTTGCCTGAAATAAGCCAGAAACCTGGTATCTGGCACAAAAATAAACCTGAAGCCTGAAACAAAACGTGAGTCTTGTATTCTCCAGTAAGCCTTCCTGTAGGATTTCTTCAAGCTTCATTAAGCATATCCTTGAAGAGGAGGTGGATTAATAGGGAAATATGCAGTTCATTTCAGTAAGATCAACAGCTAAAGAAGGGCAGAATATAGGTTTGTTTTGTTTATAACAATAATAAATATTCCAGTAAAATTGTCACAATTTTCTTTCCTCCTTTCAAACTAAAAAATCTCTTTCCATATAACATTGTGATTTGACCTCCCTCAGTCTTATACAATAGTGCAGTGAGTTGACAATCCTTGCAATACCAACAAAGAAACACCCTTTATGCAGACTGTTTTTTCCATTATATTTCACAGTCCAGCTTCTCAGTAGTTCCAGATAGAATATCTGCATTCACTTGAACAACCAACATACAAGAAAGGTTCCAGCATCACACACAGAACAGCAAATAGGCCAGATCAAATCTTGCAAAGGCAAATTCAGGATAGGAACTTGCTATCAGAAAATTCTTTTGACTCACACAGACTCCAGTTCTGCAACTCAGCCTACCATTTCACACCTGTAAATCACATATCAACAAGTCAAAATTGGAAACATCTCATCCCCACCCACACAGGAAGTCAAATCCCTAACCTCAAAGCTATTCCATACCTGGAGGAGACTCTGACTTTAGCAGTGCCATTAATAATAGAGCGATAAGCTTCAGACACTAAAATTTCACCTGTCTTGCAATTTAAACAAATTTGGATTAAAAAAAAAAAAAAAAGAATGCTCTTTATCCTGATAATAGGAATGTTCACAATTTCCTAGTCATATGCAAGCTTCAGAAATTTTCCTGTATCTAATTTAATCCTCTTTGCCAGTTTAATGTTGATCTGATCTACAGATTTCTCAATATTGCTGAGCTGTATTAAATAGTTGTTGCAGTCTATCTCTTGAAGTGGCCTCATTTGTGTTGGAAGGGAAATTACCTTTTTTTTGCACTGTGTAATATAACTTTCACAGCGTTTTAATCAAGGTAAAACTGCATACAGATCCTTACGCAAAGAACCAGAAGTCTAATGAATGATTTTAGAAGAGTCTTATCACCATTATGAGTGGAAATGTTTGCAGTGCAGATAGGTTTTCAGATTGATTTTGAAGAAGAAAAACAAGACTTGGAATAGGTTAATAAGGCTATTATTCCAGAGGGGCAGCTCACTGTGAGAAAGTAGCTGAAGGGAGAACTAGAGAGGAAAGGCAAAAGGAACATATGATTTTTGGATTTACTAATCTTTGTTTCCTCTATACGGTCCATAAAATATTCCACTGAGCGGTCCACCAGAGAACATAAAATCAATCTTCTTTAACATAAAGCAGAACTGCATTTAGTATGTAATTTTAGCAGTAATTGACTTTGAGATAATTTGGGCAAATAAACTAAGTTTCATTAAAGAAGATAATATCTTTAACCAGGTTACCACAGAAATGATGGAGTGACATGTGGCAGTAAGTATGCACACCCCAGATAACCACTGCCACCCTTGAAGGAGGCAAACACATTGATTTTTTGCTTCTGTGAAGCCTAACAAATGGTTTTTGTTAACTACCATGCTAATCAGATTTATTTGTTTCCTTAAAAAAAAAAAATCAAACAAACATAAGAAAAAAAGAAAAACAGAACAACAAACCATGCATACACCAAAAAGAAAGTGAAAGAAGAAACAAACAAAAACAAACAAAATAATAATAATAATAATAATAATAATAATAATAATAATAATAATAATAATAATAATAAAACAAGCAAGATGTTTATCTTTCAAACCTTGTGTCATATTATGCTCATCAGACTTCTAAAAGCTCAGCAGTTGATAGACACTGTGCTAGGAAGTTTTTCTTCACTCTCATCGTAGGAGAAGCTGTTTCTAAAGATATTGTCAAGCATAATGTGATGATTAGGAATGATTGACTGGCTTTCTGCAATCATCCAATTTACTTGCTCCTGATTTATTTCTTACACAACCTTACACGTATAATAAAGGTAGACAGAACCAGTACAGGATTGACAAAATATTATTTCTTTGTTATTTGCTGAGCTAGCTTTTTTTTCCTCCCCTATTACAACTATCCCACTAATATAGAACAGAAGCATGCTAGCAGAAGTTTCTGCTGGTCTCTTCATGTGCTGTGTAGGTGTTTGCTATATTTAAAGCAGATTACTGTCCATAGGAAAAATAATTGATTTGGATCCAGTAGAAATGCACTGAGGTATACAGCATACTTGTCAGAGAGATTAATGTAGACCTAGTAATAAGATTCACCTCAGCTCTAAGGTTAAGCTCTAGCTCACCCATGCTATAAGCAGACCAAGACAGCTGCAGCACAAGAAAGCACCCACACCACTTTCCTCCTGTCAAGAGTAGCAAAAGATAAAAGAGGACACAGATCAGACAAAACCAGTTAGTCCCCTGGGTAACCCCATTAGTTATCTCTGCTAAGATTTAGACACTATCTCTAAGCTGCTGTCAGAACTGCTCAGCTAGGTAAAACAAAGGGGAGGGGACAGTGACAAATGGACTTGCCCACCCCACAGGTGAACCTCTAGTGAGGAAGAGAGAGGTCCAGGCAAACAAAAACAGGGAGCCCCAGGCCAACATGCTGCCAGTGCTGTTTGTCAACTAATTGCAGTCAATGAATTTCACCCCAAAACTTATCCACATGTATATATAGTATAGCTGACTGTAGCAAAAGGCAAAATCATTCTCAACCTCAGTTTCACCTGCAACTCCACCATATCTGATTTATTACTGCTATCCAACTAAACAGAAGCAGCCTCCCTCCAGACTGCTACTTTCAGAAGAGCTTCTCTCCCAGGCAGGCAGAATTTGAACCTCCTCCCCACCAAAACCTCTCACAGAAATCATCTATGCAGTTGCCACAGTCACAAAGGTGTTAAGACCTTCTCCAACAGAGTTGATTCTGCAAGCATACATTACCACCTTCATCTCCTTCTCCCATCACAATCTGCAGGGAATAAACCAGCCCCTGAACAGTAACTGTGTTTGAAATACTCATTATTTCTCAGGTATGAGTTCAGGTACACATAGCATTATTTCATCACTTCAGTTTAACTCAAAAGATGTCTCAAGCTGCCTGAGTATTCAGTCTCAAAAGCTGCTAGGCTAGTTTGGGATCAAAAATAATTTTCTCAGCAAGATGCATTTTTAAGTGAATACACTAAATAGTTTGTAGATGTTGCATACATTTTAAAGGAGGTTGATTCCTGCAACCACCCAGGGACACCAAACTACTATGCTTTAACTGTGATTTGAGCTGAGAAAGATGATCCCGCAAAATTCAAAGAAAAGCAACAAGGTAAATAGGGTTTATTTTCTTCACGGAGAAGCATTACAAACACTACTTGTAAACTGTAGCCATGACACAAACGACCAAAAAGCCCAACAAGATAATGAAGATTAGTATGTTATTTGTAATCAAGGAAGCCCTAGGATTTCTGACGAGTTACTGTCACTAAGGAGAAACATTGTAGATTAAGGTCAATAGATATAGGGCTAATCAGAAAACCATTGGCTCATACTGATTTGATGTTGGAGATCTGAGGTTAAGAACACTATAGTAGCTAATCTACCAGCACTTGAAGATGAACTGAGTAACTTACCATTTCCTTGACAAGAAATTCAGTAAGACAAAGTAGTAGCAAATTGACCTTTACACCAAAGTGTAGTAACTGTGTTAGGGTTGTTCCATTAAAAATAAATAAAACATTTATCCAGTTCTCTGGGATGTTTTCGGTTCGATTTTGTTTTTTTGCCTTCACATCTGTTGTATCAGTGAGCCAATTGATCCAACCCACCACTTGTATCTGCCATTGGCAAACTGACAGAGATGATGACCCCTGAAAGAGGTGGTAATGAACAACAGGAGACAGTAATCTCTGGGATCTGTACAGAGACTATAAGCCACAGTCTCACCCTACCATTTTTGCTCATTGCTCTGAGAGCACAGGGGCTACAGAGCAAGTTTTTAAATCCTGTTCTGGCTTGTGAAGTAGCATTTACTCCACTTTCTGTTTGGAAATGTGCCCAGAAACAGTGTGCATGTGAACTGCCTCAGCAGATGAACAGGTCTCTGCCAAGGCACCTCCACAGAAAGCCAGGTTCTCTGTTCTGTCTCATACACAGGGAGCTGACAGTACCCCTTACAGTAAGCATATTCAAAGCCTTCCATGATAAGATCTATTTTTACTTGGTTATAACTTTGCCAATATTGACCTTTCCTATAAATTTCCTTCTGCTGTGTGCCTACCTCAGGCTGAAAGATTTTGAAAAGTATGAACTTAAGCAGATGAACTAATTAAGAAAGATGTAAGTGATTTTTTATTTTTTTTTTAAAAAGGACATTTCCATTTAAAATGTTTAACACCTTCAGGTTAGAGAGTAGAGAGGGTAGGAAATTGAAATTCAGCAGACGGAAAGTATCACTGCAGTGTCATGGTGTGCAAATCCTCCCAAGTTTGGTGGTTAAGCTATAAGCCTCCAAAATTTCAGTTCTCACCTAAACAGTTGAGGCTTTTGGTACAGCCTGACAGCAAAATGTTTTCAATGCAATTTCTAGACTGAACTAGAGAAACTTTTTTTGTAATTGCTTTGAGTAATTTAACACCATGCATGAGAAACAAGAGAAGAGAAACTCCTCCTCTGTTTTCGGTAGATTTGTTAACCAAGAAAAGAAAGAGCTGTGTAACTCAGAAGAAAAGAGATGGGAAGAACTGGGAAAAACAGCAAGTTAGAAAGGCCTGACAGTAGAAACACAATAACATGCTAAGGCAGGGAAAGTCCTGTGGGAACAATCCAGGCAATTCTCATCAGGACAGATGACATCCAAGACAGACACATCTGCTAGTACATACATATAAATTATTAAGCTTCGGCAGAATTTGAGCCCAATCCAATTTCTCTAAAGCTTTTCTTTTGGCTGTCTCACCTGCAGTTGTCAGTAGTTTGGCTCTGTGTTATACAGCTTCTCATTTAGCCTAATCCACAATCACAAAAGGTGGAGTATTTTCTGTTTTTTGTAAGGATTATAAAAGCATGCAGACCTTGGCAGATATTTAGTCCCAGTATGGGGTATTAAATTGCATAATAGCAGTCTTTTGTTCTCCTTTCAGACTGTAGGCTTCAGTTTGTCTTCTCCTGTGGATATAATGAATTTTCTGTTTACAAGTATTTCCATTACCTGCTAGACTTGCATCTAGTTACTAGTTTTTAAATGAAACAGAAATATGATCTATAATTTGCGAGTTTCAGAAAGCTGCAGTGATTGACCCAGGAAGGGCTATTTTTTCCTTCCTCTGCTTTCTGCCAAAATGTTTGGGAATAAAGGGCTTTCCACCACTATGCTGGAAACCTTAGTCTCCTGGTCAGAAATCAGAGGCAAGACCATGCAGTGTCAGAGATCGTTTATCATAGCTCATGAGCTATACATGTATATGAAAAACAATTATTTTTTATAGTGTGATAGAGGAGTGCAAGGGTAAAATTTGCCAATTGGAGTTATCAAGACAATGCAGACTTTGCTAGAATCGTAATATAATTAGGGTGAAGTCTCTGATCAAAGCAAGTTGTGTTTTTGCTTTTGAACTGAGGAAAAGCTCAGTCAGCATTTTGATACTGTAAAAATGAATTCCTCAACCTTTGAGGTTATTAAAGACTTTAGAGCATTTTTACAATGAAAATCATAGTTAGCTAAGCCTCTAAGTACATTATATTTGAGGTAAGAATTTCTCTAAAATTTTAACTAGATATTTCACTTGCCATTGTAAAGCATTTTGTGGAGTTAATTCACACAGCTAAGCAATAACTGCATCACTTTGTAGCTTCCAGTGGTTCCAGTCAACATAATTCAGTCTACATAGAGGACAGCATATTGGGAGGTACAAATTTACTCCTTTCTGCTACCTGCAGAATTAGATGATACACATGATTTTTATTTATTTTTTTTTTCTGAGACATCCAGGTCTACCCAACCTTTAAGGAAGGGTTGTCTGGGTAATTAGGTAGGTCATTTCTGCTACAATTTCTAACAACTGCAGTGCAGCCACACACATCAATTCTGTCAGCCAATGCTAAACATAACTATTATATTTGTTCTCATGCCCTAGTTAAGAAAGAGACACATTAGAGGAGCTACATCCTCTGCCCTGGGCTGAAGAAGAGACTGTGGAGGTTACTGTGCTTTAATCACAAGCCCATAATTTGCAAGGTTACTTGCTGTAGCATGGCATTTCTCACTTTCCTCATGGTTAAGTAATAAAGGCAGAAGACACTTGTATTTCTGTTGCTTGATTATTGATGAAAATCAGACATCTTCAGATGAAATTTTAAACTTAAATTGTACATTTGATGATTATATTCTGTGGAAGTAAAAGCTCACAGATTTTCCCAGCCAAAATTCTCTCAAACCATGGCTAACTTTCACCACTTTGCCATCCTTCCAGTGGAAAGGTACACAGAGTGTACTGGGAGCTATACGGGACTCTGGCAGCTTTCACAGCTGTCTTCTGGCATGCTGAACTCTCTGTTGGTGTTAGTAAAACCTTATGTGTTTATTTTTCCTCACATCGAAACTGTGATATTTTTATCCAGTTCTAAATCCCAGCTATTTAGCGTTCATCAGAGAGCTCCCACCAGCCAGCAGTCAACATCCATTCAGTTGCTAAGAAATAAATTATCGGGATTTCAGCAAGTTAATTTAGGACTCTTTTAAGATTCTGCATTTGAGACACAGAAGGTTTATGTTGGGCTTTAAACCTGTTTTAATGAACTTGACCAGGTAGTTGTTTTATACTGTCTACAGTAAAATATGCAATAGACTTCTGACAGCATGGGACTGGAGACAGTTGCTTGTTTGCAGCTAATAGCCAGTGCACTTTGAGTTCCACAGTTACTGAGTGTGGTCTTCTCTCATTTTCCCTTCCTCAAAGGAAAGAAAAAATGATAAAAGAGAAGTCAGATTAAAAGTAATTCTATTCCTTTCCTCTGAGGTCTAATGACTAGTCTTCTGTAGCAAAAGTAATTTGTATTCACTTTTCCAGTAATTGTGCTACATTTACCCACAGTTATTGCTGATAAACAGGTAACAACAAGCCTCTGGACAGAATTCAACCCTTTTAACTAGCCTTTGGAGTTTGAAAGCTGCCATTTGTGAGTAGCTGGGGTTGCAGTGCTGTTCCCAGCACTTGCTTATTTTTAAGATTATAAAGACCTTAAAAGATTTAAGATTTAAAAGGTCTTTTGAAGATTATAAAATTCTTTTGAGGCAAGAGAAGGTAGCAAGAGAGCTTGTATTGGTTTTATTGATCAAGTTTTTTCAGTGAGCTACTGTGCTTTCAGAGATGCCTGAATGCAATAAAATGTGTATATAATTTCATACCTTCACTATATGCCTGGCATTGTATATGCACGTCCATCTCTGTAAACTGCATTGCATTAATTATGGTAGGTTTCCTAGGTACACAGAGGCCTGCCTGGTTTTTGAAAATAAATAAATAAATAAATAAAAATTTAAATAAAATAAAATAAAAAGATTAAGTAAAGCTGTTCCTCCTGAGAATAAAGTTATTTCAGAAAGCTTAAATCCAAACTGTGCTGACTAAGAACAGGGCTTTCTCGATGTACAAGGCAGTTTAATGCTAGTCTTTAATGTTGCCTGACTCATTCATTTGACCGTAGTAAATTCCACACACTGTCTGGAAGCAAAGATCTTTTAGTTGCATAGGTTCACAATGAAATACGAAGACAATTAAACTGCATGTCATAAATTATGGGTTTTGAGACAACCTACAAAATCCTAGAGTATGCCTAAAAATTACTACCAAAAAGAGAACTGCATTTATCTTGGCCATTGGACAGCTTTTCTTCCTCATTCCACAATTTTAAAGATTAAATTGCTTTTACATTGACTCATTATTTAACTTTATACCCAGGAGCCTTTTGGGAATATCTGATAACACATAAAAACAGCGTCCATAAATGGTAGCATTGCATTACAAGCTCCAGCTTCACAGTATCCAAATTTTCAGCTCTCAGAAAATGAAGCACTTACACAAACCTTCCAATGCCACCCTAGATGTGCAACCAATACTGTGGTTTTTGTTTGACTCCTGAAGTTGATACAGGGACATTGCTTCCCAGGACATTTTCCAAGACAAGTTAAAATTTGGATTTAAATAACTTTGCAGTTGCACTGACTTTGTTTCCATTAACACCAATATTCTGAGTCAAAGTTACTGGGAAGAAAAAACAATTTATTCTGCTTCATGTATCAGCTATCAAGTTTTCTATTATGTCACTAACATCTTTATTGTTAATATGTTTTTGCAGTCTTTTTCCAAGGCCTTTTAAAATATTTTATCTTTTTCTTATAACTCATTCAGCATAATAATTATATTTAACAAAATAGAAGGAACTATTTCTGTTTTGGATGATTTGTAAGTCTTACTACTTTATAGCCACATATCCCAGAATCATTGCTGACCATGCACATCTGAGACACTAGACTGTGGTTGTAGATTGACTGAAGTCTGCAAATAGCAGTTACTAAAAAGTTATTTTAGAAGTTTTTTCCAGGTGACATTTTCAAAGGCACCACAGTGGCTTAATGACTAAATGCATTTTTTAAAACCAAATGGGTGTTTTTCTAAGAGCTAGATTTTGAGTGTACAACCAAATTCCAATGTGCAGATCTGCAGTCCTTTTTGTCAGACAGGAAAACACTTGCATGATTTTGAAAAGCCCAGTAGTATCTTACCTGGTCTTTAGCCACCTAAATGCATCCAAAATTTGAATTTATGTCACAATTGATATCAAGACTTGGTTTTTAAGTTATGTTTTTTACTCAAACTTTGAATAATTTACCCACCATATGGTATAGTAGAAAAAAATAAATGCAACAGCCTCCTTGCAGAATATCCTTGATTATATGGAGAGATATGAAAGCTGAAATCAGTGTAAGGCATTTCATTGATTTCAACAGGTTTGGGATCTGACCACAACCAACATAACTCCATTGACTATTTTTAATAATGGCACTTCTCATCTATTTAATTATTCCTCACAGTAGCCTTTATAAGGATTTATTTTCTATATAATGCATAGATAAATCATAATGATAAAGTATAACGTGACACCATTATTCCCTAAGAAGATGGTCATAGCTTTTGTTTTATTTTCTTGATGGTTAATGCAAGCAATTCCTTATACACATAGAAAGCTGTGTGTGTGATCTTTTCCAGCAAAGATCAAAGGAGAGTTTAATTTCATGGCTTATCAATAAGAAAATCCTTCATTTTCCCAATTAATGTGTATATTCATAGGTTGGAAACTGAGATAAACTCCCACAGAAGACTAAAAAGGTATTAACTCTCCCAAGAAACTGCAGTCTGCTTGCAGCTTGAAGGAAGCAGCCGCTGCCAGGCTGCTTGTTCCCCAACTAGAAGGTGAGCAAAAAATTAAGAAAGTTTTAGTACTCCAGTAGAGTACTAAATAGTCCAATAGCAACAACAGACCAACTAGCACAGTGAATTACTCCACCAAATACAGTGGGAACAAGACTGACGTGTGTGACCTCCTGGCTTGAGACAGCCAGAAAAGTGCTACTGCAGTCCCTGTGCTCTGTTGCAAATGAAATCACCACTATTCTTCAGTTTGTTTTTATGAAAAACTGGAGAAAAATATTTCTTTTATGCAATATGTAGAGATCTGCACAGAAAACACTGATGTTATAAGCTGCTGAACAGTGTCTATCAGAACAATTAGCCATGAAGTCCAGGAGCTGACAGGGATCCTAATTTTACAGGATCATAGCTTCTGAGAATTCAGCCATCTTCTTTCCAAGCCTGCCATGAATATCAGCCCACTAAAGATAATCATTTGTTTTACTAGGTTATAGGTACAGTATATGGTATTAGAGAGGAATGCATATTAAGATGTCCTGAAGAAGCATTCTTTAACAAAATCAGAACCCAATTAATTACTAGACAGGGTTACATCCCCAAAAATGACTAAGTAGTGCTCTGATGTAAATGAATGTCCATCCTAAGACTGAAGGAGCTGTGAGAAACAAGGAATGTGCAGAATCCCAGCAAGAATGACGCACATTCGTCTTGCCTATACTTGCATAATCATCAGCCTTTAGTAAGGAAAGACAAGTGATTACATTTTCCTAATAAAAGCCTGCGTTATATGAGAAGAGATTTATTAAGTTGATAAGGACTTTAGAACATTCATTTTGGCTAACTGGTAGAAGCCTGTCATAGAAGTAGAACTATTTCACAGATATTTTTAGCATGAAGTATTGGGATGAGATGATCCTTGATCAGCAACATTGTAAAGCAGGTAAACACACGTTCAATTGTAAGCATGTGATTAATCCCCAACTTCTTTAGCAAAACACAGTGTTTAAGACTGGTGTAACTCATAGCTCATTACTCAGACAGTCAGAGATAGCCTCAAATGCCTGGTTCAGGGAAAGAAATCTCCAAAATGTCATTTTGATTTGAAATCCACTTCCATCCTAAAGAAAAGTCTTGTGTGAAAGTACACTTCTTTTGCCTACATGAGACTTCCTAGCCTGCAGGCCTATGCCATATCTCCACTAATATCTTTAAAAAGTCTTCTGGCGAATTTCACATGCTCAAATTCACCAAGATCTTATTAAATATATATATACACATACATACACACACACATATATATATATTTTTGTAACTCACTGCAGGATTTTTATTGGAAGAGGAGACTTGGCTATAGTAAAATCCTGTGCCTAACGTGGAAAAGAAATGTGGGTGTTCTTCCCTCTGGGGTTTAGTCTTGTTTATTTTACAGGGCTAATATCTCAAAAAGCTGACATGCTCCAAAGCCATGTGTGAGTAATTTATACAATTTAGTATAATTTAAAAAAACAGATCACTAAAACTCTGACTCAGTAAAGCACTGAAATATGTGCTTGAATACCAATGTGAACATGAGTACGCAGTGGCACGAGGAAATAACTTTTAATAAATCCACTTATTCATTCAGCAGCCCCATATTTTATCCACTGTTGCACCAACATTTTGTTTTCTTTCTCCCATAAGTTTCACCCAGACCTTAAGTACTTTATTTAGAACTAGACTGCTGAAACAATAGGGACTGGCACAACCAAAAGACAAAAACAACACCAAGACAGACATGCACAGGACAACCCAGAAGTAAGACAGAACAACAATGAGTAAGACAGTATGGGCAGAAGAGCCCTGCTGATTTTTCTTTCATGAAAGTGCCTAAGTGTGAAAAAGAAGTCATAGGAAATGAGAAAAGGAACAGGTCCAGAATATTTATGCTATGGCACAGAGGGGAAAAGTAAGATTACGATATGAGAGCTAGAAAGGGAGGTTTTTGGTACCTAAATTTTGCTAAAGATTTAGAAGAACATCACAAAAGCTGTTCTGACCATTTTCACATAATACTTTTCTAAATTTCTTATTCTATCCTAAGGTATCACCTAACAATATTGCTTATCTGTCAGGCGCAGGAGGAAAAAAAAAAAAAAACACTGAAGAGACAACAGTGAAAGATTCAACTTGACATGCAAGTTTCAGGCTAATTTTTTTCCCCTCCTAAATATACATGTGATTTCCTGGGGTATTGTAGTGTTCAGATTTTGACCTACTACTGTTTATCATATAGGCACCAATGTCATTCAGCCTTCACTCTGATTTCATTAGTCATTATAACTACTCCATGTTACAGTCTTCTCACCCTTCACTTCAGGTTTCTGGTTATTTCCATCAAAACCAGTGACCTCTCACCACTAGTAAATTCTGATGAACACAAGGGCATTTAGCAATTAGTAGAACCCAAAGGCAGTAATATCTGAAATTCCTCTGCTTTGGAGAGTTCTCTTACACTACTCTAGCCATATATGAGGTCTAACAATTTGCTGTCTTGTTTCCCAACATCTTAGTGTATGAAGACTTACTTTATTTGCCAATATCACTTATTCTCCAAACAATGTGGTTGTAACCAGGCCTCCATTTTTTCTGCATGGAGTCCCACTCATATCTTGGAGGATGCTCACACTTGTCTTTGAAACAGAAGAAAAATAAAGCTGGGCTCCATAGCTAAATTATAGCAGGCGAAGACAATGTGACAAGGGTGACTAGAACAGGATCAGTTTTTCAAGGTGTAAGTTTTATAACATATTAGTCCGGAAGCAAAATACAGTGCCTTTTGAAATTACCATGTGCCATAAGCATCAGTATTTCACAGTGGCCTAGAACTGAAGTCTTTTTTTTTTTCACCCCTATCTATCATTTAAAGATGCATAAGCACTCAAAGTGATCATTTCATCAGCCCATTCCCAGCCAGCTGCACAATTTTCAAAGCTAAACTGAGATTTTACTCAAACACCAGTCACACATCCATATTTGAGCTTCCATCACCTGAAAGCATTCTTGGAGGATCTCACAAGAGTTAGAGAGCTGGCAAAATCAACCCATTGGCCACTGCCTTACCCACTTCAGTGCAGCAGCTAGTGACAGGGATTACACAAAACTTCACAAGTGCCAGCCCAGGTCTCTGCTGCTACACACTGCAATTTGCCACAGGCACAAGTTGCACTGATGCTGTCGTATGTAACCATGTCACAAGTCAAACCAGTGACATAACGTGCCCCCATACTGCCTTCCTTCCTCCTTGTGCTCAAAAAGGGGATGTTACTTTTAAACCAAGACATATCAGTGATCTTTGCAAGCTGCTTTTCCATCCTTTCCTGAACACCTTCTTTTCTCTATTACTATACTTGAATTTCTGCTTCAAAATGCTTTAAATTTAATTCTGTCATGTCCCATGCAATTTGAAGGACAAGTGGTAGTTGTTTAAAATTTGTCATATGTTTTATGTCAAGATCATCACTGAAAAATTATTATATACATTGAAGCTGAAATTGCTATCTATTGTGTACAGTCCTGGACACAACACAGTGCTTAGCGTTCTCCGGTGATTGTTGCCAGTAAGTGTGTGGATCTGAGCTTGGCATCATACACTTATATTTCTCAAGTTACCCAGTGCAGAAATTCTGAAATTCAGGCTGCCTTTACACTTTCACATGAACTTTATTTCTGGCTACATAGGACAGATAATACCTGCTGTATTACTGTTATGTATTACATAAACTGGTTGGTGCAAAGTTAGCTTGTCAATAATTTATCAGATGAAAATTTATCGGAAACTGCAAAGGGTTTTAAACAAGTTCAGCACTTTTGCCACATGCCCAAAGCATTTTTCCAATACTAGGGGTTGGAATTTATTATGTAAATTAAAACACAAGCTACAGAGTACCGGGACAGAAGCGCAGTCTCCTGAATGACCTTGGCCTAGCCATTCATGTCTATTTCTCCTTCCAAAACTTTGTCATGAAATCTTCAGTGAACAATGGTGTTTACTAATTCTTTAGCATAGTGCAATAACGCCTCAAATCTGTTGACAAATCTAGGATTTATCATATATATATATATATATGTATATACACACACACACACGTATAATGTAGTAGTGGAGACAGTGGAATAGAATGAAGCAGAGTTTAACCAGGTGTCTGTAAAGTTTTAATAGTACAAGAATCATAAAAGGCTCAAATATTCCTCATTTATCAACTTTTCCAATGTCTGTGCTAGGTACTTCAGGGCACAGTTACAGCAGAGCACTGACTCTGAGTAGCAACAGAGGCTCATCTCATCCATCCTCTGATGCACACACATTCAAATCTCTCTATGTGACTGAGGGTCGTGTGTACCTTGTTCACTTGCTCCGATGTTCATACTCACATGAATCATAAAACACAGTCTCAGAATCACTCTACCTTCCTTCTACACTTCACAAGAAAAAAATCTTAATCCATCAAGATCCACTGAAGTTACTCACACTCCCTTCACCTTCCTAAAACCTGCTGCTGCCTTTTAGGATTTGACAAGACTCGGCAGCATTGCCTGGAGGAATCAACCTATAGGAGTTTGCAGCTTCAAATGAAGAGCATCTAAACTTCATTATACATAGTACCCTGGAAGGATAAACTGAATGAAAAGTTTACAATAATAGCTCAGCACAATAATTACAACAGTCCCAGATCTGCTGTTTTGAATTTCATCCATAACATTCAATTTGGGTTTCACACACACCTTTATAGAATTATCATTTCAGTTCTGCTTTGCACATAATTTGTTTAGCATTCCCAAATGTCCTTCCACTTGTACTACATCAGTTTTTTTTGACAGCTTTCTCTCAAACAAATGGTTCTTGGCAATGCACACTAGATTGAAATCATTCTTATTCATATTTTACCATAGTAGCTCTGTTCTAATAGAGCTCTGCATCTGCCTCTCAGCATTTAGTTGCTCTTTTGGTTTCTTTTTGCGGTCTCTTTTTTTTTCTGAGATCAAAAATCAAACTAAAACGACTAAACTATTAGAAAAACTGATTTTTTTTTTAAAAAAAAGAAACTTAAATTATGCAGTATTTCAGCAAAAGATATAATGGTCAGAGTAAAGTAATTCAGTTCCTAGAACATACTCTTTTCAGATAGTTTTTTTTCCTCTCCTTTCAATCAAAATATTACATTCTCTTCCTTTGAAGAATACCCATTTCAGATACAAAATATATACTTAGCATTTTAAGCAATGCAGCAACATCTTTGTTTCTTGAAATGTGTATGTAGTCTAAAATTTAGTATACTCTGCTATGTTCTATACTCTAAATAATTAAGCCACTTGTTTAAAATGAAAGGAAGGAAGGAAGGAAGGAAGGAAGGAAGGAAGGAAGGAAGGAAGGAAGGAAGGAAGGAAGGAAGGAAGGAAGGAAGGAAGGAAGGAAGGGAGGCAGGAAGGAACCACCTGTCAGTTGTACTGCTACACATCTTGGACAGCGTACAGGATGTTCTTTCCTCTGATCCCATATGCTTAGTCTGTCCATGGATGTTTTTGGTAAGCACACCGATCTCTTCTTCATATCACATGTTAACTGCATTCATTATCTTCTGTCAGTGTTTGGTCAGTTGCTGCAAACCTCAAGAGAGGCATGTATTCATCTTAAAAAACAGAACAGGACAAGACAGCAACTTAGAGAGAATTATGCAGAATGTGAAGTAGAGCAAGTTGACCATGAACACGTTTAAGAAAGAATTTCATAGCATGTAGAAGCTACATGCAGGTTGAAATGTGTAATTCTTGACCCAAACTCTATCAGATCTGCTACCTGCCTAACTGAGAGACTGTCTCTGGCCTCCAGTGTGGCAGCTGAAATTCACTAATGCCCTAAAGACAACCCTACTCTGAACAAATAAAAGATACTTCTGTACTTTTACTATGCTTTTTGCTTCATTGACTCAAAATAGCCAGTCATCTGACCCCTAAGACACTGAATCATAGAATCATAGAATATCCTGAGTTGGAAGGGACCCTTAAGGATCATCAAGTCCAACTCTTGCCACCGCACAGGTCTACCCAAAAGTTCAGACCATGTGACTAAGTGCACAGTCCAGTCTCTTCTTAAATTCAGAGAGGCTCAGTGCAGTGACCACTCCCCTGGGGAGCCTGTTTCCAGAGTGGCAAACCACCCTCTCTGTGAAGAACCCCCTCCTGATGTCAAGCCTAAATTTCCCCTGCCTCAGCTTAACCCCCGTTTCCCACGGGTCCAGTCCACTGGTGTTAATGAGAAAAGATCTCCTGCCTCTCGACACCCCCTTACGAGGAAGTTGTAGACTGTGATGAGGTCTCCCCTCAGCCTCCTCTTCTCCAGGCTGAACAGGCCCAGTGACCTCAGCCGTTCTTCGTACGTCTTCCCCTCCAGGCCTTTCACCATCTTCGTAAGCCCTCCTCTGGACACTCTCCAACAGTTTTCATGTCCTTTTATATTGTGGTGCCCAGAACTGCACACAGTACTCGAGGTGAGGCCGCACCAGCGCAGAGTAGAGCGGGACAATCACCTCCCTTGACCTACTAGCGATGCCGTGCTTGATGCACCCCAGGACACGGTTGGCCCTCCTGGCTGCCAGGGCACACTGCTGGCTCATATTCAACTTGCTGTCTAACATGACCCCCAGATCCCTCTCTTCTAGGCTGCTCTCCAGCGTCTCATCGCCCAGTCTGTACGTGCAGCCAGGGTTTCCCCGTCCCAGGTGCAGGACCCGGCACTTGCTCTTACTGAACTTCATGCGGTTGGTGATCGCCCAGCTCTCCAACCTATCCAGATCCCTCTGCAAGGCCTTTACGCCCTCATTCGAGTCCACAACTCCTCCAAGTTTGGTGTCATCAGCAAACTTGCTCAAAATACCTTCTATTCCTACATCCAGATCTTTTATAAAAATATTGAAAAGTACCGGCCCTAAAATGGAGCCTTGAGGGACCCCACTGGTGACCGCCCGCCAGCCTGAAGCAGCCCCATTTACCATAACCCTTTGACCCCTAAGACACTGAAGCTTGAAGCTTTTTGTTTTGTGTTTTAAAAGTGCTGAAGGGCAACCATGCCACAGGCGTGGTGGTATTGTTATTAATCATTGGCTCAGCATCACTACTGAATTAGGTGTTTGATGATTGTTACTTGTTTTCTTTCTACACTGACTAGAGCATTTATTTACCAGTCTTCCTGTTCTTTACATTGGTTGATTGAAATGCCTAGAGAACAGATATCTCTGATCCTTTTATAAATTCAGAAGAAAAATAGCAGTAATACAAAATAAAGTCTGCTCTAACATTGACCTACATTTAAGAAAAGTGGAATTAGCTGATTTGCAGTTTTATTTGTGCTCTTCCTGATACATGGTAAATGGTTTCTTCCACTGAGGATAGCATTCTGTGAAAGGGCAGTGTGCCAACCACATCTTGTTTCAAGACCCACCCTGCCATCCCAGGACAGCCATTCTGGGTACAGAGGCACACACTGCTACATATTTTAGGAATGATTAGCATCTCCTCAGTCACAGATAGCATTAAGCCAACTGGCCAGAAGAGACCTAATTATAACTCAACCAACCATCTGTGGTCACTCAGGCTGGCTCCAGGAGGGCAGGACCTATATCTTACCCCAGTCCCACCCATGTCCTTCTATCTTTTTCTCCCACAGTGATGAAGAGTGAACTGGAACTCAGCTGCAAAGTGATCTGGTTCATAGAGCTTATTCAGAAATGCAGGAGCTGAAAAGCATTTCCCCACCCCCCCCCCCACCCCACCCCCCCCACAGTTTTCAGTTCAGCTGCATGGGTCGGCTGACCAAACAGCTGCAGGTTTGTCAGTTCCTATCTGAGAACAATAGCAGGAATAGCAGGAGAGAATAGCAGGATAGCTCAGGGTGCAGGGAACAGTTTGAATCTGCAGGTTCGGCCACTTGAAAATGTCATGAGTGTTAGGTTGGCTTCTCAAAATTACAAGGACAGGGAAAGTACACAAGGTATTTCCCCCACTAACATCTGTGGAAATCAAAGGGGATTTTTCCCTTGGACTTATTTCCTGAACCTGCATTTTAAAGCTTTTTCTAAATCATAAACCTGAATTTAATAGAAATACTTGGATTATAAACTCCTTCTTTTAAGTCTCACATCCACCCTACTCATCAGTATTGTAGCTAGGTTCTCTTTTTCTATCCATCTAATTCTGGGCTAACTGCATATGAATGCAATTTAATTATTCCTGATTCACATTGGAATAAATAATAGCACAATTCTCTCAAATGCTCTCTCTTAATTTAAGTAGACAAGCAGAAAATAAATAAATGCTCTCTCAGATTAAAAAAAAAAAAAAAAAAAAAAAATTGTATAACTTCAACCTAACATCACTTATTCACTTATAAAGAGCAAGACAAGAAGATAAATGATACCACTGCAAAACCTAAAATCCCACTTCACATACTGTTGGGAAAGCTTGCCCTGTTTTGTTCCATCATCTTACTGTTATAAATTTTTTTGCAACTTTTTACAAAATTATTTTCCACATTGCTTGTGCTTTGTATTAATGCAAATGAAAGTAGCACACATTTTAAACCACCTAATACATTTTGGCTATGAAACCCAAATTTCTCAGTAAACCGTCCTACACAGTAAAGACTGACAGCTTCGTAGCAATGGAAAGCCCTAAGATCCTGAATTATTAAAGAGGAAAAAATGTGAAAAAGTTATTATTTTAGGTAATTTGGAGAGGTTTCTAAAGGCTAGGAATAGGGTTCCCTTCTGCCTGAAGCCACTGCACTTAACTGTCACTGTCTCAAGTGCTCTGGATGTGAAGATTTAAAACAAACAAAGAAAACAACAACAAAACAGAGCTAGTAAATATTTTTAAGAGTCTCTATTTCTTCAAAAGTAGTTGGTGTACACATGATGTTCCATCCCATAAAGAAGTATTAGTTCAGCTTTGCTACGACCTACACAATTAAGCCACAGCTTCACTATTTCAAGCTTGAACTCAAGAAACCTTTGAACTCATTACATTATCACTCTGTTTCTAAACATACAGAACTGAAACTTAAAATCAATATATAATCCAATTACTAATGTTGTGAACAAGAGAAAGATCTTTCCCACTATTCTTTTCCTGTTTTGAATGCATACATGGGTTAATTCAAAGATATTTGGATGTCTAGTTGTTTATAACTCATTTCATGTTTGCAGAAGGAATGTGATTTTCATTATCCAACATAGGAAATCTGATTCTAGAAATCACTCACCACACAAATACTGAAAAACGTCTGAAAAAAAACATCCTCAGTACATTTGTAACAGGGCATCCACATGGCCACCACTTGAAAACAGAGCTCCCTGTGCATGCTGAAAGAAAACATCCTATAAGTTAAAGCACAGATGGTGTATATAGAAAAATGAGTTATCTGGGGGAGAAGTCTTTTGACTTGGCCTTTACTGATGTACTACAGATCTTGCTTGGGAATTCAGAATGATAATTTTTACTCCACTTCCCTTGAACAATTAAACTGTAATCTGCAATGCAGCAATAATTTACAATGTGGCCTCTAGGCAAAACGCCTACTGCAGATTCTCTGCTAGAAATGCTATTAACACTGCTAATATCAAGGTCATTCTCAAAGCCCTTTCAAGAGCATCTATAGAATCTCCTGTTTGTTTGCCTATGGTTAAGCTTTAAGGTTGATTACATTAACAGACACACATAAGATCTGATTTACTGAATGAGGTTTAACATTTATTGCCAAATTATTTTAATGGATTGGGAAGCAGAAGCTCCAAAGGTAAATACATCTCCAACAGAAACATTAATATACAGCCTCATTTAAAAGTTTGCAAATAATATCTGTCTTGATACCACAGTGTATAAACATATAGTGGTTTTGTTGCTTTCAGAAAGTTGAAGTTTTGGCCTCTCTCTATATATTTTTACATACCCATAAAATGAAATTAAAAACTTAAAATAACCTGTTACTTCAATTGCTTGTAAGTTTTAGGCAGTTGGCAGTAAATTTACTTTTATATAAATAAATGTTATCTCATTACCGACAATCTCTATTAGGATCTAGCAGACCATGAAACAGACTTTGCAAGATCAAGCAATGTGCTAAGGCCCAGAGAAATGTTATTTTACCTCCCAGCTTCAGAAATTATGAGGGAAATAAAGCACTATATTACAGTTTGCAGCACAACACTAAATAAGCCTTTTTATTCAGAGGCATTAGGAAAGAGAAGTGGAGATCACCCATAACTGTGAGGCGTACAGTTAGGTTATTTGGCACTGTTCCTTAGCTTAATTTCCTACTGTTTTTTAAATTCTTACAGAATGTGATTTTTTTTGCAAAGAGGTTGTATTACTTCCAATACAGGATAAACTCATTTTAGACACCAGAGGAAACAACTATATCCTAGAACATTACTGAAAAGAAAAAAAAAAATAATAATAATAATAATTAAAAAAAAGCCTATTCAGAGAAGAAAAATAAACAAAATTTACAGAATTAATGTTAAGAAAAAAATCAAAGCAAAACAAGAAAAAAATAATTCTGAATGCTAATTAAAACATTAGAGCATTCACAATACACTCATCCTGTTTGTATAGAAATAATGTCCAGTTTATGAGATACACTGAGCTTCATATGTCTTCATCAAGCTAAACAGGTAATTTGTTAAGATAAATTATGGTCACATTTCATTCCCTACATGATATAAGAGATCAAAAATTGATACAGAATGTAAGCTATCCACCAAATAAATCCTGAGCCATTGTACCTTCACTCAGCATTTACAGACTGTGAGAGAGTACTGAGCTTGTAAGAGAATAAGCTTACCTAGCTTCAGACCTGGCAAAGACTTAAAGACCTTTGTACAGGGAACAAGTAAATAAATAAATAAATAAATAAATAAATAAATAAATATTCACACAGGGAGCTAGATTTTGATGGTGGTGGATGGTTCAAAGAAAATGTGAAGTTCATAGAAAGTGAACTTTCTATGAGGGGTTAGGGTGATTTCAGCCAATTCTGAAAAAAAAGGAGCTATAGCTTACAGCTTGATTGTACGCCTAAAGGTTTTCTGTAATCTTGTACTTGTAGGAAAGAGAGACACAAATTAGTAAATCCAGAGTAAATCCAAAGTGGGAAGTAAATCTAGTAAATCCAAAATGGGAAGATTAGGAGAATCTTCAACCATTCAAGATTCTTTTTGTCAGCAGCCTTTTGACTGGTTGACACTTCCCACCTAGCCTTAGCCCTGTTCTTGTGTGTGATGGAAATCAAGGGAAACATCTATGGCCTTATAGTACATCAAATCCATAAGATAATAATAATTTAAGAAACAACATATTCTTCATGGCTACAGAAAGAAAATATATTTTCCAGTCTGTGAAGGCTGCATCAAAAAAAAAAAAAAAAGTGAGTCAAAACAAGAATGCTTTTAAAATTCATTATTTAGCACTTCTTCCCACCTTACTTTTTTCTTTATCCATATTTAAAGTTATCAGAACCAATTTTAAAATATAGAGACATAGATGTGGCCATTGATCACTTCTCTCAGTGTTGCTGAGAAACAGCAAGGCAGAGCTCTGAAACTTGAAGGGAAAATGCTGAGAAAACCTGGAGCAGGCTGCCTGGAGATGGTGTTTCTGATTGCAGCTTGGCACTTCCCAGTCACTGCAGTTAAGTTGGTTTTCTGTAACCTGGAGTGGTGTAAAAATGATTAGAACATTGAAATGATTTTGAAGCTTATAAAATTAATTATACGTTAATTAGTTTGTTTTATTTTCTGAGAGAAGTGCAATGTCCTTTCTTCCTAAATATCCTTCTGTCTCCAATTGTACTCAGAAGGCAGGATGTGTTGAGGACATGAAGACGTGGTCCCCAGAGGCCTTTAGAAGATGGGGGAAGGACAGACAATGCCTTCCTCAGCTAAATCAAATTCAAAAGTGAGAGACTGTGCATGTGAGTGCTTTAGAAGTCCTTCCCGTGCAGCCTGTGTAGGCCTCATGTTCAAAAATAAATAAGAAATAGCACAGGCCTTTGAGGCTGCTAAGGCAATAGTTAATCAGAAACTTCTATGGGGAGAGTTTTAAACTACTAAAAAATTCAAATTTATTTAACACAAGCACCATGGGCACTAATTTATCTGTCTTTCTGTAAGAGACACAAACTCACTCACTGCAGGGCTCTCCAAAGAAGCTGCACCTAAGTCAGGCTGCTGCTCAGAGGTGGTTTAGTCCTTCTAATGTCTTCTAACATGCCTCAAATTCTTCCACCTGGATTTCAGTACAGCTCCTACCATTCAATTATCTAAGTGCCCGGAGCAGTCTCTCAAGAGTTAACTCATACCCTCCTGTCATGGTTAGGGCAACCTCACATAGCTCTTTTCCCACAGAGCTTTTCTCAACCAGTCAGAAAATAATTACCACTCACCTCATTAGAACTAGGTCACATTCAATAAACTACTCATCATTTGAGATCAGTTATTATCTCTCCTAAAAAGACAGCATTACCTACAAAATGTAACAGACTCAAAGAAATGTAAATTGTTTATTTGAACAGTTGAAGTAAAGCACAGTCCTTGTGTATTTTCCTTCTAAAAGCAGCCTTTGTGAATGTCTCTTTCTCAGTTTCACCTGGATCATTTTTATGATGGCCAGGGCTGAATAACTTCTTCAAAGCAGCCCATAGCAGACTGTGTTTCAGATTTGTGGCCTAAAACAGTGTTTTCAGCTACTACCCGAACAGCTTCTGCACTATGTCCAGACCTTCTTGGCCTCACACAGCAAGCACGCCAGGGGTGGGTGAGAGGTTGAGAAGGAGCATAGCTAGGACAACTCTGGCCAGGGGACATCCCACACCACCTACCATTGTGCTCAGCAGTAAAGACTGGCAGTAGAGAAAAAAGCAGAGGTTGTGTTTCCAAGGTGGACGATGCTGAGGACTGGCTGGACACTGGTCTGCTAGTGGGAGGCCTTGGCAGCACTTCGGTTGTTTTTTTGCTCTTTCCTTGCTTATTAAATTTTCTTCAACTTGACACTGGAGTTTTTCTTACTTTGCTCTTCCTATTCTCTCCCCCATCCCACAGGGAAGTGAGTGAGCAGCTGTGTAGGTGCTTGACTGCTGGCCAGGTCAACCTAAACAATTTTGAAAATCCAACCAGCGGAACCCCGAGTACAGAAGCAATGGGGTAATTTACAAACTGTGAGAGCAGTCTCCCTGGTGGAGAGTGTTTCCTAGCTCCTCACCGCTTCTGCAGAAAATTCCACTTATGGAAAAAATTCATTGGTGTGAGGAGCTGGTCAGGAAACATAACAAAGTAAATTTCTTTCTTTAGCTGCTCAACTCTGTCAGTGCTTCTGAATCCTCTGGAAGTCAAGACCTATAAATGTTACTTAACTGCACATGTCTTTGCCAGTAGTCTGGGCTTATCTGAAGTTAGGAGAATTGACTGCTCAGGGTCAAAAGCCTACCAAAGCTACTAAACAATTAGCACAGATATTTCTGCTTTTGACTTCCTTCCTCCCCTCAAAAAAATTACTCTCGTAATTTATAGAATAAAGTTCATAGGAGCAAAGGGATCCAACTAACATTGACTTTCCACCAGTTTCCAAAACTTTTCCTTTGTTCTTTTTACAAATATTTCTGTAAATGCTTCTATCCCTAAAAAAAAAAAAAAAAAAAAAAAAAGTGGCCATTTTTAAGACCCATTGCATGTATAATGTTTAGCAAGTAAGCAATCAGTAAGCCATTCCTGCAAAATACTGAATACAGCTGGGGGTAAGCAGGCTAACAGGTTACGAATGAATTTGCAAATAAAGATAAAAGTACAGGAATCATGTATATACCCAGTATTAATGGTTTGATCATCTAATTTTTTAAATAATCAATCAGGTTTAAAGACTATTGTTTGAGATGGCACTTGGATGATAATTTGCAGCTTCTTTGACAACATTTTCTAGAGATATTTAAAATGAAAAAAAAAAAAAAAAAAAAAAGGGCAAATAAAAACACAATGTTATGGCAGAATTGTGAAAACAGGTTCCTCAGTTTCTTGAAGGCTTTGTAGAAATAAGAGTTCAGCACAACAGATTGTACAGAGCTGCTTTTCTTTGAAGACAGATTTTACTTCGGTTTTGCTGAGAAAAAAAAAAAAATATGTTTTTCTACTAAAAGGCAAAATGTATCTGTGGAATAGTCCCATGGAAAGTCCAGGTGACTATGTATGAGTACTTGATGAAAATGACAGCTCTGCACATCTCACATCTAGGATTAATGTATTGAAACTGATATACTTTTGTTTAACTGTAACTACATTAAAGGTTATGAGCCATATATAATGGAAGTGTGAAGTTTCAGGAATTGCTCATCTTCAAGTTCAAAATACTAAAGAAGAATTTTAATCAGTTCTATTATACAAACAATACTAGAATATTTTCATTTTTTTTTTCAATTCTGGAAAAATGAAATGAGAGACCCACATTGATACATGACTTGTGTCAGTAACTTTTTTTAAGTTAATTTTTTAAATCTGTATCTCTAGAAGCGGGTTTAAAATCACTCTCTGAAAGAACCTCTCCATTAATCATAGAAGGACAGAGTAAATGAACTTAGGCACTTAAGAGGTGACATTCAGACTCCCTCTCAATGAAGAAGAAGAAAAAAAATCCTGTTATTGTGCGAAGTTAAAACAACTTTAGTGTCACTGAGGCTATCAATTTAAAATAATGCTCAAGAAACAGTTTTCAAACACTCAAAGCAGCAAAACTGACTTTGTGTCCCTTCTGCAAACCGAGAAAAAACAGCACTACACCTCTAAAGAGCTACTCTCCTTTTCTGTGAGTATAGATAATAGTAATAGAGTAATAAATAAGCTCTTAACTGAAAAAGGACTAGAGATATGTGACAATGATAATGTATTTTATTAAATCAGCCTACTCAATTTAAAGCCTCCCCCAGTCAAATACTACTCCAGCTGTAAGAGAAGGCTGGAGACAACCTTTTTAAAAATGTTTGTATGTCTAATTTTACACTCAAGTTAGCAGAAAACATGAAAATAGAACCATGAGATTCCACGCTTATTTTTCAACATCTGAAAGTAAAACTTGTATACAGATATATCTCTACAAATTTATGGACTATAGTTCTCTTTACTATTATTAGGGCCTTTTACTTGCATAATCAGCTTGATTATGCGGCAATAGAATAATAGTTTACTAAATATTTCATTTGTAATTAATTTTCTATTTAAGTCATTAAAACAAACAAACAACAAAAAAGTAACGGGCAGCAATCCTAGTGCATGCAAAGGTTAGATCAAATCTATCATAATTTCCTCTGGTGTCTAATAAGGTTTCCTGAAAGGATACACACGCATAATGGTCCTCAAGCATATTTTCACAGAATTTCTAGGTTGGAAGAGACCTTCAAGATCATAGAGTCCAACCTCTGACCTAACACTAACAGTCCCCACTAAACCATATCCCTAAGCTCTACATCTAAATGTCTTTTAAAGACTTCCAGGGATGGTGACTCCCCCACTTCCCTGGGCAGCCTGTTCCAATGCCTAACAACCCTTTCAGTAAAGAAGTTCTTCCTAATATCCAACTTAAAACTCCCCTGGTGCAACTTAAGCCCTTTCCCCCTCGTCCTGTCACCAGGCACGTGGGAGAATAGACCAACCCCCACCTTGCTACAGCCTCCTTTAAGGTATCTGTAAAGAGCAATAAGGTCACCCCTGAGCCTCGTTTTCTCCAGGCTGAAGAAGCCCAGCTCCCTCAGCCTCTCCTCGTAGGACTTGTTCTCCAGGCCCCTCACCAGCTTCGTCGCCCTTCTCTGCACCCGCTCAAGCACCTCCATGTCCTTCTTGTAGCGAGGGGCCCAAAACTGAACACAGTACTCGAGGTGCGGCCTCACCAGAGCCGAGTACAGGGGGACGATCACCTCCCTAGCCCTGCTGGTCACACTGTTTCTGATACAAGCCACGATGCTGTTGGCCTTCTTGGCCACCTGAGCACACTACTGGCTCATATTCAACCAACTATCCACCATCACTCCCAGGTCCTTCTCTGCCAGTCAGCTCTCCAACCACTCATCTCCCAGCCTGTAGCTCTGCTTGGGGTTATTGCACCCCAGGTGGAGGACCCGGCACTTGGCCTTGTTAAACTTCATGCAGTTGACCTCAGCCCATTGGTGCAGCCTATCCAGATCCTTCTGCAGAGCCTTCCTACCCTCAAACAGATCGACACACGTGCATAGCTTGGTGTCATCTGCAAACTTACTGAGGGTGAACTCAATGCCCTCATCCAGATCATTGATGAAGATATTAAAGAGGACCGGCCCCAGCACCGAGCCCTGGGGAACGCCACTAGTGACTGGCCTCCAACTGGACTTGGCTCCATTCACCACGACTCTTTGGGCCCGACTATCCAGCCAGTTTCTAACCCAACGAAGCGTGCGCCACTCCAAGTCAAGAGCAGCCAGTTTCTTGAGGAGAATGCTATGGGAGATGGTGTCAAAGGATCTGGGGGTGGCCCATCCATCCTCACATAGATTTATGCCTAAATGGTTGCTCTCAAGGCCAGGATCATCTCCTTGGTTACTATTTTACAGAAGCCTTTCATGGACAGGCTTCATCCTTGCAGTGCCGAAACGTTACCCTAATGTAAATTACTTCTACTAATAATTACATCATACAGAGAAAGATATGTAACAGCATCACAAGCCCAGACTTTGCTTTGATGGATGTGAGCTTGTTCTTGAAAAACATTAATGAAATTCAACTTTAGCACTTAAACATTATACACAGCTCTTGTTTATGATCTGAGCGCAGTAGCAACCACTGGTTGCAAGAACTGGTAAAGTCCCTAGTAACACAACAGTAAGGGAAATTCAACCCTTTGTTTTTAAAACTTCACACACCTTAACACCCTGTCTACCTTCACAGTCTTGTTTTACCATTCAAACACTACTCCGTGGAAAAAAAAACAGATGTAGATATCATGTTAGTAGGGATAGACAGTAAGTACTGCATCTGTCTTTGCCTAAGCCACAGTGACCTGCACTGCACTTCAGCTTGGTACATGTTTGCAGCAGAAGTGCTGCCTGGGGAAAGGAGACTGGAGCAAGGTATCATTTACTATACTTTTGGTAGAGGAGTTTACAGGCCTCCTCCCATATTTTTCTGGACCCCATCTTCAGAACACAACATTGTCTTCCAAGGACTTCTGGAGGAAGGACTTCTCTGGTACAGGGAGTTTCATGACCATACCAGTGCTCAGTTTTCTTCAGAGAAAGAACATCTCCAAGGTTCCTACAGCTAGGAAAAAAACTTAAACACTCTCGAGTGTTTCACTCTTCATCAGCTGTCCTTGACAGTGGGTGGGTGACAGCCTCATATTCTTTTTTCCTTTTTAATTTCTCCACTAATTGTTCTGTTCTAATGAAAACCAAGGCAGTATCATTTTTTTTCTTCATGAAAATATTCTTGTTGTACATTGGTTTATAATTAAATTATTAATTAAATATCTATAATTAAAAGATCTTCTACCATAAGGTATTATTAAAATAGAAATTTATGCACAGAAAATAGGAGTACACAATAGGTTCACCATAGCCTGCCACTGGCAGTTAACACACCTATTATTGTATCTTTTTTAAGTAGAAAAAGAAGTTGGCAGTTACAAGAATATAGTCTAGAATTAAAATAGTTAAATATTACAGCATGACTTAAACAAACTTCAAAAATTAGTTAAATATTAGTGGGTCTCAGTATATTCAGTAAGATAAATGCTACTTCTTTTGTATACTCTTCGCTTAAAAAAAAATGGCCTGGAAATATAAGAACATTGAACATTCTCAATCACATTGGAAGAAAAAAAGAAAAAAGACTTCACAGAAGTACAAAATAGGATGAATAAGAAGGGTACCTATGATACTTTTGACCCCCAAATTATACTCAATATATATAGTATATAAATTTTAGAAACATAGCCATTTTGATGCCCCTGAATGCATGTAACATTGTTCATAGGAGGCCACATTACTTCAAAGCATTTCTGAGACCTACTCAAAATTACAAAAGCCAAAAGGCATTTGAAGCCTGTTGTCTCATTTCCCTCTATGCTTTATCAAAATGTTACCAATGAAATAGCTACTTACAGGTATGCTGTGATTCATCAATTATCCATCTAATACACATTAACAAGACAACTATCAAGAACCTAGAAGCCTTTTAAAAAGGGCTGGAGAAAGATGGGCCTCAGTTTAATAAATCATTAATGGTGTAATCTTTGAATTGCAAACATGTGGCCTGAATATGCTGTTAAATAGTTTTCTTGTATGGGAATCATATGAACACACTGTTCAGCTGTGATTTGTTGTGAATGTCCTTCTCAGCCTCATGTTCCATTACACCCAGATCATCAGATCCTGGTGGAGGAAAAGTTGCCCAGTGACCAGACCCATGGCCCACTCAGAGTAGCCGGAGGGCACCTGCAGGACCTGCAGCTAGCTCCCAGTGGAACGCTGCTTTCTCTTCGCTTCAACCTGTCAAAAAACACACTGGCTAATTCCTGCCACTGTAGCTTCCTTTTGCAAGCCACTTATTTTGTGTCAAACAGAACTCGGAAAACCCAGAGACCTCAAAAGCATCTTGGAAATTGAAGCAGTCTGGCCTCTACCTTGCTGCTGCAACTGCTGCAATTACTTATGTTCTTCCCTGAAGGGCAACTGGCCTATAGGCTCCTTAAGAATAAGGAAAAAGCATAAGTTCATTCTGGCTCTTGATTGCAAAGCAGAAAATAGTTACCAAAAGGAAATCAGCTGAACCAAAAGGATCAACATCTACCTGGACTCAGGCATTATGGGCTGCTGAACAGATTTCCTTCTGCGGCCATCTCTCAACTGCCTGTGCTGATGAATTATTTCAGCAGACATCTTCCCCCTCATTGTTTCTTCTTGGAAAAAACAACTCTTACCATGGTTCACGGTCTTCTAATTATATTTTCTTTTATTTTGCTGAATATTGAGCACAAACAAATCTTAAAAACAGATCCTAACCCACCCAATATCTCTCTTCTGCAAGTCAGCATGCTGCTACCATTGTAGCCAGATGCATATGAATGTTTTATAGCATATTGGTAACAAAAGTTTTCTAGACATAATCTCTTATGTCTGGATGACTTTCCCGTGTTTTGTTATTGGTTGTTTCTTTTTTTTTTTTTTAACATGTCTTGCTCCACTGCAATACATGTGAAGTAAGGGAGTATGACTTACAACCTTGCGTCTATTAGGTGTTTTCAATTAGCTCACTTTTCTAACCTATACAACTACTTTTAGCTATTGCAATGCTTCTTAAATCATCGTATCACTTGGAAACATCTATCACTCAGACACCATACTACTAATACCATATGCATTTACTCCCACATGTTAGAGAGACAGAGCACATCACAGAGAGTAGGGGGATTTAGGAAGGTACCATGTCTGGACTGTGCTGCACCTCCTTCCCCATGCACACTCTGCAGGGAATCCACCACAGAAGCTCTAAAAGAAGGAATGACTTGAGAAATGTTTCTGATATTAATTGACAGCTATAGCAGGATCAGTTTTTAACAGATATTTAACTTTAACATACTCCTGTGTTACTCAAGAGTGCTTAATCTCACCATAATATTGGGATTGTAAATTATTAAAAAGGTATTTTTAGATATGCAAGATCTCCTCGATGTCTTTAACAGACAGTCAACTCCTGTTTTTTCACATATCTTCCAGTTACTCACCTGTTCGCCCACGCATATGTTTCCCATATGCCTGGCCATTTCATCCTACAAGTTAGAACTGTCCCAAAGAATTTCATTTTCAAAGAACACTGACTGAAAAAAACTATGACTTGACCCACAATATGATATGATCAGTTGTATCAGTCTCCTGTGTAGTATCCCATAGCAGAACAGCCAGAACAGAGTCCTGTGTCTCACAACACTGCACACAGAACATAGGATCCCCATGGGACTGCTGTGTTTTACCTTGGTTCATGTTGGTGCTCAGGCTCAGCTAAGCGGGGATCCAACATAAGGGCCTTCTTTTTTAACCCAGTATAGAAAATGACTCAAGCCATACACTTCGTGCACTGTACACCAAACCAAAGACAATATACACTTATTCAAACAGTACTACAAAAGCATATCTGGATCAGTGGTTAAGCTACAAACACTTTGTTAACTGCAAGGGCACTAGCAACTGCTCTGCATCAAGCCTGCCTAATTAGCAACAGAGAAAGCAAGTTTTAACAACTTGCAATTAATTTTTATGTATTCTCTAAGAAATCTTCTAAGATGAAACCATGTCCCTCTAACAAAGTTATCACTTTCTGTTTCCTGATTTCATCCCACATCTATAAAATATCTGCTCTGTGTCTTCTTAATTACAAACCAAATGACAACAAAACTATTTTTGATTTGTAATATGCATATATTTCTTTTCTTTCCTTTCCACGACCGCTCGATCGCTCTGCTTGTCTTGGTCATAAGTGTCACACAGGTGTGGCATGGTATGGTACCACTGTACCTTGTATGTGGGAGCTGTGTGAATGCTGACAGAACCCCATGTCACACGTGAAACATACCCCAGTGATTTGCCATACAGCAGCAGTTAATTAATCAATAGTATTGCCCGTGGCTTTGATACAAGCTTTTCCATGGCTGGGGCTTTGACAACTCACAGGAACAGCAGTAAATGCAGGTGAGCAAGGAATCCAGAGAGCCGGTGATGAAGGCTTCCCTGCTGCTGAGCCAAGGCCACGTTACAGCACTGCCAAGTGCTGCCCTGCCTACAGGAATGCCCCCGTGCAGCTGACACAAATCCCCGTGCAGCTGACACAAATCCCAGTCACACCGTTTCTATTTTTCAACAAGAAAAAAATGTGTACCAGCTAAATTCCCACATGATTTATGATGTTCCACCCACCTAAGTTGTGCTTGCCTCCCCTATACAGCAATACCACCCTTTGTTTCACTCCTCAAACCACTGTTTTGCATTTCTTGGCCTTTGCTTGGTTGTACTCAAAGTCTGGTGAAGTGATACCTCACCACATCACCTAGCACATGAGCCTCTTTGGGATCCTCTAAGATTTGCTAAAAATGAGGTTGCTGACAATGTGTCCATGGAAGCTGTTAATGTAGCTGTAGCTTGCAGTCACAGTTACTTTTAATTCACACAGATACACTTCATTTTGAGGCTAGTGTAATTTTACCTAAGCACTCTAATACATTTTTGTTTGCTTGTATAATGGAGTAGTTCTGATAATCTACTAATAAAGAGGACTGCTAGAGACAGGTATTAGTCCAGCTAGGAGAGAACAAGGGGAACTTTGATAGTATCCATACCACACATCAGTTCTAGGGATAACAGAAGAGAAAATATCTCCTGTGTAAATCCAAGTCTGAAGCAGTGACGTTTTTGGGTGGCAGTGGTAAGAGATGTGCAAAATAAAAATGCTAGATCAAATCTGGTAGAAGTGTCCTACAAACACCCTAATATACAAATGTGGTTACACTTTGCAAAAGTGTTTTGCAATTATTATTCATTAATAGAAATACATCACATTAAAAACTTTTTTTTTTAATCTAATTTAGAAAGTACTAATTAAAAAATTATGTGTCTTTTTAAAGATTTTATCAATATAATGTAGTTTAATTAGACAAGTCTCATGAAAACTAATCAGATAAACTACAGACAAGTCTGAAATAATGAACGAAATAGATAAATAAAAATCATCTCTATGAATTATTTTCTTCATTTCACTAGGATATAAGGGGGGGTTACAGTTTCACTGTCATGAAGGAATATTCTCATGCCTCTCAGAACTCAGGCATTAAAAGAAATTTCATCTGCCTTAATTCCCCACATGGTGAATGAAAAAGAGATGGGGTATTTGTAGGTTGCATTTCAGAATCCATAGGATCGTCTCCGTTGAGGATCATGGAACACCTACAAGGCATAGTTGCGAGTTCTTCTCTTCTGGTATGGACAAAACACAGCATCTAAAAGACTGTTATTCCAAACTGGGGCAACAAATACCAACCTAAATGCCAAAATAATCAATAGTCTGTTTCTTATCAGTGAGGAGAAGAGAGAGAAGAGAGAGAGAAGAGAGAGAAGAGAAGAGAGAAGAGAGAAGAGAGAAGAGAGAAGAGAGAAGAGAGAAGAGAGAAGAGAGAAGAGAGAGAGAAGAGAGAAGATGAGAAGAGAGAAGAGAGAAGAGAGAAGAGACGAAGAGAGAGAGAGAAGAGAGAAGAAGAGAAGAGAGAGAGAGAAGAGAGAGAGAGAAGAGAGAAGAGAAGGATAGAGAAGAGAGAAGAGAGAAGGAGAAGAGAGAAGAGAGAAGAAGAGAAGAGAGAAGAGAGAAAGAGAAGAAGAGAAGAGAAGAGAGAAGAGAGAGAGAGAGAAGCAGAGAAGAGAGAAAGAGAAGAGAGAGATGAGAAGAGAGAAGAGAGAAGAGAGAAGAAGAGAGAGCGAAGAAAATCAGTGGGTATATAATCTGAGTTAGACATCAGAAATCAAAAACCTTGTCACAGTTTTACTTAAAATAAAAACACGAAGGGCCATTAGTCTGTTCCAAATAGCTGGCTATAGATTAAAGAGCAGTACAAGATCAGGTTTGAGGTACTTGCATCAGATTCTGCTGATCAAGTGACTTAGGACAAGGACGTACAAAAGCAGGGAAGTGGATTTTTCAAGACTTTTCACAAGTCAATAAATTCATTAAGTAAAACATCAGTCTTTGCTGAGAAGCTTGGGAGCTCAGTCAGAATTTTGCAATAGTAGCTTAAGCTAAATATATGTACGTATATGCATGTGTAGGTAGATATCAAATTTCACTTTTACATATTTAAGTAAAATTTGTATATATATATGTATACACTTCTGTATAAAGATACATAATTTGCATAATGATACATGTAAAAAAATAATAGCTAGATTATGCTTAAACTTCAGATCTCAGGCAATACAGTCAGTGCAGCGTCCTCATTCTGCCTAGTGAGAACTCATCTGTTAGGCTTTGAGTTTACATAAACATTTTGGTTTGGACAAAAAGTGGGTTCAAAGTGAGTCTCTCAGTCGGCTTCCCACTTCCAGGTGTTGGTTTGCTTTGCAGAGCAGTGTTGGTGCGTGTAAACCAGCTTCCTTGTAGAGCAAACTAAGGCAGAAGCCCCTAGCCATTTGCACACCAAATGCCTTCCAAGCCCTGAGAGAGATGTACAAGTTCAAAATGGTAACAGAGCAAACACATCAAAAGATGTTCAGTCCACAGAACAAGGCCAAATTTAGGCTGCAGCATGACCTTAGAGATGCATACAGTGACGATGCAGAGTCCTTGGCAGCAGTGCAGCCTGCCACTCAGCTCCCCCCACTGCTGCCCGGTACTAGGGAGCACACGAACTTCCTGTCCCAGTCACAAAGGCCTCGCAAGATGGCTGGTTTCTTCCACTGTACTTCATTGTCCAGGTGTCTGGATAATACAGTCACACACACATGATAAGCATTATAAATGCAGACAGCTGTTTCCAGAAGCAAAGAGTTTCTACATAACCAGAAAGTGTTTTCTAATAATGTATGCATTTGGTGATGGGGCAGGTGTACACCCTAGCAAGTATATAAAGCCCTATATAACTAGGTATTGGGTCCATACTTATATAGCATAGCCCAGATTGTCATGTTTTAAAACCCCAAATACTAGCATGCTTCCACTAGGCAGTTTCCTTTTTACCTAATTACCCACCTACCTGAAAGGAGCGGGAATGAGATGACGCGAATCCAGTGTTTCGATTGCCAATTCATTATACAGGGGGAAAAAAATACAATGGTAATACAATGCAAATGCAATCTATTTATACTATGATTGTGTTTAATAATGATGCTAATAGGATTTAAAAAAATAATATCATTTGTATAATTTTACTACTTGCAGAGAAATAATACCAGCTCTTCTAACAAAGGTGTTAACAGAAACTCTATAAAGTTTTGTATAATATTTGGGGAAAGAAAAGGAAAAAAAAAAAAAACAGTATGGGAAGTAATTAGAAAAATATTGTAATGGAATCTGCAAAATAGGCTATGGAGCACTCTAACAATATGTACAGCTGAGAGGGATTGAAAGGTGAATAGCTGAAGGGATACACAGCTGTTAAACTGTAACTTGTCTCCCAAATTCTGCTTTGTAAACCAGGAAGTTTTTAAACAAAGTGCCACCACCAAACAAAAACCAAGCAAACAAAAAACCCCAAACTACACACAGCCAACAGCAAGTCAGAGAACATAAGGCTGCAGTCTGAGAAAGACTCACATTTTTCCATCTTCCCTCTAAAACTGATGAGGGGACAGTAGCCATATGGTCACATGTACAACTTTTAAATAACAGAAAAATATTAAAAGAGAAAAACACTTTTTTAAAAATAAGCTTATTGATTAATGCACCATGTTAGAACTTGGCAACCATGCAAGATGAGTTTCTAAACTAAAAGCTGAAGCGTGCTTTGCCATATTCACGTCACTTTCTGCATTCACTGTCCAAATATTCCCCTTGTTCACTGAGAGTGTTGCATGTTGACTGAAAGAGATCCCTAAAAGACAACAGCTCTTAGAAGTCATTAACAACTATACCTGCTTTCCACCAGAGCTACAAATTTAGCCTTGGTAAAACAAGCATGAGCACATTAAGCTCAACTATCTCTACAATCAGTGCACCTAAATAAATTACTACAATTGCTCTTGATATTCTACAGGAAGTGGAATAATTCAGCTCGTTATTGGTAACTAAATTCCTACAGTGTGGCCCAGAAGTCAGCAAGTTCAAAGTATTATTGTGATTTTATCATTTCCTCACTCCTCATTTACTTGTGTTCTCTCCTGATGCAGTTGGGCCCCTCTTCCCACATTGAAACTGTGAGTTAATTTGCAATAGTAATAGAAGTTTTTAATATAGTAAAATGTCAAATCCCCACAAAATAATAATAAAAATAATTAAAAAATATATTCTAAGAAAAGACTATTTTCTATTAAGATCCAGGTGACCCAGTGATATATGTATGCACATGTTGCATAGCTAGGTTTTACAAGCATTCTCACTCCAGCCTGAGCAACCACAGAAGGTGAGAACTTCCAGATCAAAATTAAGTTGCAGTAACAGCTAGCAGCAATGAAATCAGGTGCTTAATTTTGAGAATTTTCAGACATATGTTTAGAAAAAAAAAAAAAAAAGAAAAAAAAAGGGAAAAAAAAAGATACTTCACTAAACATTGAAAACCTAATTTCTTTAAAAAAGATAGATGGCTTCTGTTTGGCTTAGCTATGATTATACCAAGGATACATTAAATGGATACACCAAGTGTCCATTAGTAACGTTAAAAGCTAGAATCTGTGGTAAACGTTAAGCATGAACAAAAGCACTATGTTAAAAACAGAAAGACACTATGAAAATTTGACTAAAAGATGGGCTCTTTGAAATCCTGACCTAGAAAAAAAAAAAAAAAAAAAAGCCTTTTTTTAATCTTATCTGAACATAAGCTGTATATTAAACTGGATATTTTCCTTTGAAGTACATTCTGCTTCCACACTTCTGTTGTCAGGAGACTGTTGTCAGAAGACAGGAGTTAATGCACCAACTGTAGAAAACAACCACATACTTTTAAAGTCAGAACTTTCCTGCTCTGGCCTGAACATGCAAGTCAGTATTTGTGGCAACTGTGCCTTACTCAAGGTTCTTATACCTGTCTAGCTCTTAAGCACACGAAACAGGTATGTTTCCATACTTCAAGAGCGGCAACAACAGCCTAATCTGCTGCCAAAAGAACGGCTTCTTCGTTGTCCTCCCAACCCCTGCAGGCTTTATCAAGGCATCCAGCAGCCACAGGGCTCTTCTGCATCCAGCAAAAGCTCTTTACCACGGTGTGCAGTACAGCTCAGCCTACCACTGATTTTCGCCTGGTAGAACGATGAAACATTCATAAAAGTCAGTAGAAACATAAAAAGGATGTGATGTTTAGAAATACCCAGCCAAATCTGGAGAGATATGTTTGAAAAGAAAGAAGACATCAGCACAGAAAAAGTAGGTATCTTGAAAACACCACAAAATTAAGCTAGAACTATATAAAGGTCTATTTAAGCTGCTTGTGTAGCTTTGAATGTGATCAGGAAGTAAGGAAATGGCAAACAAAAAGCTTGCTGACATTTAAAGTAAAATTAACAGCAACACTACTACTGAGTAAACTGGTCATATCAACTGCGTTCAAGACAGTCTTTGTGATAAATCAAAGTAGCACATGAAGTTTAACATATCTGAATGGTCTCATAAGAGAGTATCAGATGATGCAGAAGTATCTGCTAAGAAAGGAGCATGTCTTGAAGTTCAAGGTAAGCAGGATCAAACTGTACCACAGAAACTGTTGAAAAGATGCAGCTGTTGCTCATGTCAGTTTCCTCTTAAGGCTTAATCTTGATTTCTGAGGTAGCTGAAACGTTTACAAGTTTTCATTTGCATATTTGCAGTTCCTGAAGATGTAAGTTGAGGCAACAGAAACACAACCAAAATCAAAACTTGAAGTGATTATGACACTTCCTATTATTTATAGGCTCAAAAAGTCATGCTCTGGTATCACTGCAGGTGTTAATTTCAAATGCAAATGCTTTCTGAAAAATCCAGAGAAAATAAGAAACATCAGGAATTATGCATACATACATATATATACACATACAAACCACTAAAATATTTTACTTGGAAGACCATGGTACTAGCAATATGAACCACTCCAAATACATGGAAAAATAAACTCCTCAAAGAGGGAAGACACCAATTTGTTCAATTTAAAAATATTTAATCTTTCAGTTCATAAAACTGGAAGGTATGGTTTAATCATATTTTTTTTTCAAGAAAATGAGTCCTACGTCTGATAAGCTCAAATAGGAAAAGATTCCTGAGAGATCACTTATGATTTTGATATTATATTTTAAAGAAGGAGGGGAAGAATAATGTTCCTTGCTGCTGTCACTGTTGACTACGGAGCACTTACAATAACAGTTCAATGTATCTTTTAACACAGCCTGGACTAAGTCAATCTTAAACAAATGACATCAGAAAATAAATAAATTAGATGAGATTCTTAAAGTATTATTTATTAATATCATTAGAAGTTGCAGAAACAACTTTCTTGTAATATAAAGGCACAGGGAGACAGTTTTGATAAAATATTCCAATCAAACAGTAACGTACAGTACAAAAGGACAATTGTAATGCACATACAAACCCCAAACATCTCATTCAAAAATAGTTCACCATGTTCATTAATAATAATGGGCAATGACTAAAAATATAAATTGTTATCATACAATAAATATCTGATAGGTGCAAACTGACCAAGATTTATTGCTCTCCGTGTTTTCCCTGTAGTATTTTTTAAAATTCCAAATTCCTTTTACAATTGGCTTTAGTAACTTGTTTCTGAGGGAACTGAACCCCAAAGCAGATGTGATAGGACATTCTGGCAGCTACAGAAACACCTCAAGTAGTAATGAGAACTGGCAGTGTTTGTTTTTTCTAAAACTTTAACAATCATACTCCACTCACTCATTGGGAAATGTGCTGGATGGTAAAAAAAAAAAATATATCAATTTTAGTAATAAGTCAAGGCTTTTATGGTAGGGTAGCATTACCTAGCTTTATTCTAGTTTCTTAAATAAGTAGATTTTATGACTAAAAAATCACACAAACACTCTCTGACAGCATATGCCAGAGCAAGTATGTAGGACAGTTCTCAAACAAGGGGAGCGTAGAACTGAAAATTTAAACTTGCCTTGCCTTAATCCTCCAAATTCAGAAAACAATAGCTGGTGCACATTAAACTATATATGCAAAGATGATGAAATGAGAATTTAGAAGTCTAAAATATCCTTAATATAGTCATCTAAGAAATCAAAGTCACACCACATCTTTATATGGCTGCACTTTTTGAGAAGGAGCCACGAGCTTGCTATTTTCCTCACCTTGCACTTGTAACAATTTGGTAAAGCAACAGTTTCCATCAGTCTTCTGATGCAGTATGAACTGCATAGACTTGGCTCTTGAAATTAGCATACACACTATCTTACTCAGAATCTTTAGTTTGAGTGAAATATTGTTTTATGCACACATTTAAGAAATGTTAGCTTTCTTCATTATTGTTACCAGAAATAATATGCATACATTTCCTTAGAGCATTGTTTTACGAGTAAGACTTTACTAAAATGCTTCATTTTCCTTGTTAAATAATTGAGAAGTAAGCTTTGAAGTGAGATCTTGTAACAGTAACTGAGGTTTTTAAAAAAATGTTATTTATCAGAAGACATTCAGATTTACACAGACCTCAGTAAGTCAGTTTTAACTGTATTGGGAATAGTCAAACTTTGTTCAAGAAGAAGGTGTCTGGAGTGTATAGTGTTTAATCATTTTAGCTGGTAAACTAAAATATGAATATTCAGTAAACTTGACTAGACTTTAATTCAGCAGAGTTGGTAATGATGCAAAAACAAGTTGCCAGTCTTCAACACTTTTATTCAAATTAGGGTTTTCTCCTAGTATAAGAGCATATCTTTATAAGTTCTGCAAACAGTAAGCAACCACCAATGAAATTTGAATTCTGAGAATTATTAGCTTCACTACAGCACAGTATTTTTTTCTTCACACTTAATTTAGGAACTAGTAAACAAAACCATTTTTTTTGGTTAATGCTCAACTACACTGGAGTAGTGAATTTTTTTTAATCAAGCTCCTATCCCCAATTTAAATTCATACAGAACTTTTTATCTTAGTCTCTCCGTAATTCTCAAATAATCTCTATTAAATGAGAGTTTGCTCATACTGCAATTTCCTGCTGAACAGTCGTGTGTGTACTGGCATGACGGATAATGTAATTATTGTACAAAATTTTTTAAGTCTTATCTCCAATAGTAGAACTACAAAAGACATCAAATGAATTCAATATGAATGAATTCAAATAACATTTGAGTTTATGATGACCTTAAAAAAAAAAAAAAACACACAATATCTAAGCATAGTTAAATACAGTGTAAAACCCCCTAAAATTAAGACAGTAAACGTGGGAATCCTGCACTCACTGTAGGAATGTACTGCACAGCATTAACATGAAAGCCTGTTAAATTTGAAACAATGCAGACAGCTATATTTACCTGTAAGTAAATGCCACTTCAAGGTGTTTAAACAAACACAAAAGTGAGACAATGATGTCATGAAAAAGGCCTTTAAAACAGACCATCACTCTAACTTGACTCTCCAAGTAAGAACATTAGCTTCACAAAACTGTGATACCAATGCAGTTTTATGTAAAGTACCCTTTGACACACAAGCTGTCAATTAAGCTATCACAGTCATTTTTGACCAACTCCCTTGTAAATAGCTAAGGAGAAGAGTCAATAGTAGCTCAAGTTTTGATTCAGTAAGTACCTTGTTTGTTTCCAAAGGAACATTATAATACCATAAAATCTTATTTTTATGGTACTTAGAAAACTGATAAACTAGTTTCACTTCTTTATTTTCTCTTTTGAACACGTAAGTTCAAGACTTCATTTTCTATGAGTCTTTGCAATAGTGTTTTAGCCAGTGTTGCAAGAAGTTTTCCCTGTGGACTACCTCACATTGTTACTGAGTTGTGCAAGGTATTCACGCAGTTCTTTTGCGGCTTGGAATCTGCCGTATCGCTTCTTTGGGTTGGCACACTCATCCAGCAAGGCTTCAAGGCGGCCATCTTTGGCAATCTCAGCAGGGGGGTCATGAAGTAGTCCTCCAGAAGTGCCACGCCACGTGGCATGTCTTGATAAAAGGTTCTGACAAATAGCATAATAATTGTGGTCCACAGTGACACGAGCACAAAGAATCTCTTTTGAGAAGGACAGACAAGCTTCTTTGTCACAGTCATCAAATTTGCTTTCATACCATACATCCCAGTTTTCAGGTTTATCTGTGAAATATAAGATGACAGTTAAAAAAAAAAAAAAAGCAAGAGGAGAAAAGAGCATATCTGCATCTGAATATAATCAGCAGCTTGATACACAGAAAACTAGTGCTATTTAAGCTATAAACCAGCTCTGTTTAAAGGCACTCTTAAATGTTCCAGTTCCCAAGATTTCACCTGACAGTTTGATATGCCCATCTGCTGAAATGGTTCTATCACTACAAAAATAAAGGCCAGAAAGAAAATAAAATAAATAACTAAAGAGAAAAGAACAAAAAAATAGCAAATAAAACAGAAGAAATCCAAATTCATGTACATACCCAGAAGGAAAAATGTAGCACAAACAACTACAAGAGAATGATTTGCAGCTGGAGTTGAGAGAAAAAACAAGCAAGCAACATGATTTATTTTAGCAACAGTTAGATTTGGTTTCTCCAGATGCCTAGGAACTATAACATTGGCAAGTGGTCTACCAAACCACAAAAGAAAAAAAAAAAACAAACACTGCAAATTAATTGACATAAAGGTCCAGTCTCTTACTTTAGACACAGTAGTAACTAAAAACTGTGTATACAAAAGCTTACTTATTATATATAAACTATTCATTTTTACTTTTTTCTTCAAAAATCAAAACAGCATTTATGAACATGCAGAGACATTTCTTTACATATATTTTTTAAAAGTATAAAAATTTGAAGGTACAACTAGCGGTCTTATCATAAAGCTTGCTTTAACTGAAAATGAGATTCACTGGAATTATCTCGGTAACTACAGATGTGCCTTTTAAGTGCTAACTACTAACATCCCCTAGTTTTGTAGATCTCTTTGAGCACTGTGATATACAAAGAAAAACTTCCCCGGTGCTTGGTAGGCTCTGAGCTATTACTATACTCACTCATGTGCACTGAAAGTCAGTGTTGAAAAAAAAGAAACCGAGGAATAATTGCTAAGCTATGAAAATACCATGTAAAACTCGTGCAATGAACAGCATGCCTAAAATGAAGAAAAGGTCAGCATTGCAGGAGAAATTGGAAAAAGGCTTAAGCAGACTCAGATATAATCTACCACATGAAGTGAAATTAGTTATTACTGTACAGTGCAACTGGACAGTGTGCGCGTATTCAAGTATCTAAATAGGCACATTAATCATTCCAAACAGATTGTTTAATCAAACTTCTCAGGAGATTAACGAAATCAGCATTAAATGTCAAGCTTATATGACAACTGAGAAATTCCTTGTCATTTGTTTTGTTTTCTGATTGCTAGATTACAACTGATGCAGCAAAACCCTAGTTAGAGCCAAATTGGTCTGAGAACTAGACAACAGATGTAAGACACTTCCAGCATTCAGCTTATACAAGATGCTAATTGCTACTATTCCATGCATGCATCAGCTTTTTAATAGTTCATTTGGTCATCTGTGACTGAGCAATTCAGACATGCTAGAAAGATTAAGTCCTACTTAATATTATTTTAAGAAGTTGGAAAAAAGTGAAAGTTCAATATTCATAGACACGCAAATGAAGTAAACATAATAAATATCCAGTACATAAAAAGTTTTTCTTGGTATATTCATATAATTCAGTATATTTTCTATCTACACACTTCTCTATAACTATGTATCCTTTTTTTTGTTGGTGGTGGTGTTATACTTGCACATCTTCAGGGAGCTTAGATTAAAATTAATTTAGTAGCACAGCATATGACGTATATTTGCAAGGCTTGAAAAAAAAAAAAAAATCCATCCACCCAAAGCAAATTTGAATCGCTTGGCTTACTGCCATAAAATCCTGCAGAATCTCGGATTTCACATTTAATGTCTCCAGCCCTTAGGTTTGTAAAGTTTTCCTTATAAGCTCAAAAGGAGTAAAAACTCATGTAATGCCACTTCATCAAAAGATCTCTACTACTGCATTTATAGTCAGCAGAAAGATGAACAAGTTCTCGCTATTCCTACATGGAAGCAGCACTAAAAACTAAAGTTATCCAACCCTTCAATTCCGTTATTACAGAGCACCTATGTGAATAGTTGAAATAGAGGCAGGCTAGGCAACTACTGGAAAAAAGGCAGCAAGACTGTCTTGCTATCAGCAAACAGAATGCCAAGACTTCCTTCTTACAGGCATCGGAAAAGCCAAAAGGACCCTATTTCAGCTGAGGCAGGCAAGTCGGCCAGCCAGCCCATCTGTCTATCTATCCATCCATCTGATTGCCTAAGTCTGTCCTGAACTTCTCCTCCCACCCCCACCCACAGAGACATTTAAACAAGATTACAGAGATTAACAGGACATGTAAATCAAATTCAGGTAAAATCAGAGCTTCATAAATTTGACAAATTGGTCAAGCTAATTAGTAGTGTAATTTTAGAAGAAAACTAATTAGTTTGTTAACTAATATTTTACTTGTGAAGCCAACAAAATGTTTTGTTTGGTTTTTGTTTGTTTGTTTTTTTAGCACCTACACATACTTTTTATACAGTGCTCACAGAGAAAGAAGCAAGAGACACAGAGGCAAAGTAAGAGAAGACTTACTCTGTCTGATTAACCTTTTGTCTGCTACCAGAACATTTTCTGCATCCACAATAATCACTTTCCCGTCTCTTGGTCCAACTGCAAAGTTGTCAAAGCTGACATCAAGGAGGTAGAGTGCAAATTCAAAGTCATTATTTGTCAGCTGCTCAGCTATTTCAATTAATTGCCAGGCCAGATCCACTCGTTCTCCCAGGGTGCATGGAAGTAACTCCACAGCTCTTCTCCAACGTAATTGACAGCCACCATTCTTCCACATGCTCCTAAGTACTTTGCAAACGGCCACCCCTCATCAGACGGAAAACTCTAGAAAAAAAATAAACATTTAAAGTTTTCATTAATACAGAACAGCTTGTACTTGAACAGGTTGTTCAATAGAATTTAGAGAGAAACACCTGTAAACATACATCAATACTAGCAAAAAATAATTTCCACATAGCTCTAAGTTTGGAAAGAAAAACAACACAAAATATATTTATGTGTGCAAAATGCATTGATGGACTACTGAAGACGAGGGCGTGAGGACCTGAGGTAAAATACATGTGTTGAGCTTGTCACATACGTTACGTACATACACAGATGCACACACTCTTCCATCAACTATGTTTATTTACTGGTGCTTTATACATATCTACTGCACTAAAACAAGTACACTGCCTGAAAAGTTGTTTTTGCTCCATTTTAGCACACCTTAGTGCAATAAATCAAAGTGCTACAGCAACAATACCCACTCTTTGTATTTAGGTATGATTTTGGACCACCCTACTCCTTTTGTCTTCCACCCCTCTCATTTCCTGTATTCCAGTCCCACTCTGTTTGCCTCTCCTCCCAAACACAAGCAGGTGAACACAACCAAGGCCATGCTCCCACGGTAAGGGAAGGGGTATATGTTCCTCCCAGTCCATCAGACACATCTATTTCCATCTTCTCCTGTGTGCCACCAGGAGGGCAGCACAGCTGGTGCTTGCCGGGCTGATGCTCAGCTGGACCAGCAGCCAGAGGTAGCACCCATCACATCGTGTTGCTGCTGGAAAGCGGACAGAGGGAGGCCTCCACAGCCAGGTGCAGGGGACAGGAAGAGCTAACAGGACCGCTCCTTTTCATCATCAGCAGGGATTTATGTAATGGCTTAAACTGAATTTAAACACACAGTGTCAGTCACCAAGGCACACTTACCTCCGAACACATCTATTACACTTCCTGCATTGAGTATACCAAATTTCATTTCGAACAAGAAATTCTTGGATCAGTTTTGTTTGTTTAGAAGCAAACCTCCCAAACAGTACCAGCAAAGTATCCCCATACCATTCTGTTACACAGATATATTTATAACACCGTGGCAATAAAAAGATCTTTTGACAAGAGGAGTACAGGGAATCCTGCCAACATCTGCACATGTATAAACAACATCTTTGTGCTGGCTCCCTTCCAACTGGCATGTAACAGCCACATCTACACTTCATTACCCAAGCCAGCAGCCGAATAAGGGGATAAAAATATGTTCAAGTGCCCTATTCAGCAGTTTTACACTCACTCGGTGAATTTGACAATAATATCAACTGAAGCGCGGGTCTCGTCTTTTTAACGTTTTTCACTATTTTGAAAGTATTTTTCTGATTAAAATTACAACTAACTTAACAGGATGTTTTTTTTTTAAATATATTTCAATTTTGAAAGCCACTAAGACATGAACGCAAAATTGTATGGTTGTTAAACATGGTTTCCACAAACAAACTGCTTTTAGAAACAAAAAAGCTTAAGAGATACCAGCCTAAAATCCCACGCTTCTGTACAGTAATGGACAACATAGTTCTTATTTTAATTCTCAAAATATTAGTAGCATAAATATTTGATCAGATCATTTTGTACTTCAATATGCTATTTGAAGAGTTACAACTTTGCATTTGACACTTAAGATCAAAATTATCTTCTTGCTCACAGTCAGAAAAATCCATCTGATAAATGAATCTGCAATTCTGATACACCCACTAGGATTTTCTCTGTGAATATACACACAAATGTCATGAAAACCATGGACAATTACGCTTTTAAGTGTTTAAAATAAAGTAATGTACAAGAAAAGCTACAACTATGTAAGTTTTCCCTCATTAAAATTATCATCTTTATTCAATAAGCAATATGGATAATCGTCTAACAGAAAGATGGAAAACAATTAATACAACAGAACTCCTGTGACTGTGTTCCCAGAGTCACGTACACCAAAAAGTACTTTTGGTGCCCTAAATAGAGTAGCTACAAGATGTCTCAGCAAGCAAGCCTTAAAACCCTAAACAAACCCTGTCAGAGGGACAAAGGACACTTTGTTCCTAAGGAATAATACCACACTTAGGTCTTTTTTTTAAAAAAAAAAAAAAAAAAGATATGCTGTAGTCTCAGTCTCGGAAGAAATATTGAGAATTAATAGGATGAATTTATCATTTCACCCAAGCATAAAACACACTATTAATGCATTTGTCTTCCTGACTTCCATCTGTCTAAACATGAGAAGACAGACAAGTCTGCCACTGGTTTTGAACACTCAGAGCTGTGAACTAGATCGTGCAGGAAAAACTGAGCAGCTTGAAGCTGGTAAGGCCTATTGTAGCTTGCAGTAACACAGAAACGCTTGCAATTAGACACGTGAAAGAATAATAGTTTATCATAATCAAGCATATAATTCACCTTAATAGTCAAATCCAAAGGAAAAAAAACAGCACAGCTCATGACAATTGGCATCTTTGAGCTATTGTTCCACTGTATCATCTCAAAAAACTTTTCATTTTCAAAACTACTCTAGAAGATGTCACTACCAATATTTATATAAAGTTGAGTTCCATGTTAAAACCACAAAGAACTACACCTTAAATATGATGAAAGGTAAAAAAATATATGCAAATATGCAACACACAAAGGAGACTGCTTGCAACTTGTCATGCCTCTAAAGGCTTGATGGCAGAACTACCTCTCCACAACACATTTGCTAAATTCATCTTACTAATCTCTGTCTGCCCAGGCACAAGCTGGCACAGCAAGTACAATTTAAATAAGATGCTCTTCCTCAAAAGGAAAAGAGTTAGTTCTCACAGAGCACTGTTGATTCTGCAGTGCAAACAGAAGAAAGGCTGCATTGGTCACCAAGGCAAATAAGTCCAGCTCCAGAGCCACGCAGGCTAGGAGAGCAGATTTTACTGGGAAACTTTTCAGATGTAGAGGAAGTTAAAAAGCATACTCTAGAAACAGATGTTTTCTTTTGTCAGATCTGAACTGATCCTTTCTAGAAGATCTAATGTATCATATTATACATTAGGCATAATATATAATACATAATGTATTATATATTTAGAAGATTTAATGTATTTGTGAATGCAAGTGTGATGAAAACCATTTCATTCTCAACTATACCAAATTATTTAATATTTCTGAAATTCCCACAGAAGTTGAGCATTCGTGCACCTGCTGTGTTTGCATAGGCTATATAGACAGATAGCCTATACATGTAGGCACACAGTGAAGAGCACATTTTGTTTCACTGAAATATTAGTAATCCCATTGAAACCAGGTTCCTTTCATTTACCCAACTTCAATTTTCGCACATTTCTACCAGTTACTGGCTTAATTTACATACCATGGAACAAAACCACACAGACAATCCTACATCTAAACCCTCTCAGAAGATGCTCAATGATCAAGCTGAACACACTTGAACTGTAAACGGTATATTTCATAGTTTCAGTAGAAAATGTCCTTTCTTCAAGGAAAGGGATGAATGCAAGAAGATTTAATGCAAGAATCTTAGTGAAGAAAATTGAATGTTGTGAGTGGCTGTTAACCATTCACACTATTTTGTAGCCCATACAAGTTTGTTCAGAGTAAGTTTGCAACAGACAATGATCACTATCTATTTCTCATCAGTGATGAGTCTGGAATGCATCACTGCAAAGAACTGGTAGCAGAGATGGCCTGCCCTTTTTTCTGAAGGAAATTTGCAAAATGTGGGAGACTAAAACAAAGCCTCCTTCCATACTGCAGGGAAAAAACCACAGCTTCCCCCCTACATAGATATACTAGAAACAAATGGACAATACTGGCATTTCAGTGTTTGGTATGCAGGTGTGATGTGTGCGAGCGCACATGTGCATGCTTCAATGGATTTTTAAATTTGAATAATATAGGAAATGGCAAGTGATAAAAAAAAAAATAATCAAATCAACTATAACAAGTAACAACTAAGTAACTAAGTAGCAACTGGTCTCAGGCAACCAGGTTTTAAACTTTTTCATACAAATCAGATTTCAGTATATCCAAATGTTGAAGACTTTCCTCTAAGTACTACCTGGTATCTCTATGAGCTGGGAACCAAATCAAGTCCTACAAGTCCATATAGGACACACAAGGTAGTGTGGGTAAGTGCCCTGAAACCTCTGTTTGGTATTTAACATAACAATTATCGGTCAGAAACACCAAAATTGAATCATGGAGAAAGCTTAAAAGACACCAAGCACTAAAACTGAATGGCATTCTACCACTGTATTTAGACTAGAGCTACAGAAAGCCTACTGCTAGAATTGCTGCATGATAAAATAAATAAATAAACGAGAAACCCAAGGCAAGAAGAATTCATTTCTTACTAAGTTATGTATGGCTTGAGGAAATAACTCATACTGAGTTAGGTACAGATCAGAAAAGTAATTCTCTAAAACACTTGGTTAAACTAATACTTCACACAGTTCATCTTTTACTGTTTGTCAGATGCCAATTATTGATCTTACTGGAACAAAAAGTAGTAAAAAAATAAAATAATGATGACAGAGAAATCAGAAGAATGTTATGTGGCAACAGACTATTCATGGAGAGCTACAATACCCGGAACAGAGATACAGCTGGTCTGTACACAAGGAATAAGTGATGATCAGAAGCTGAAAGAATTAAGCTATTAAGCTTAAGTATTTAGACACCTTAATGTACATCTGAGAGCAGAGCAATGAATTACACAATGTATGCAATGCAGAAATACAGTTATTTTCCATATAGATCTTGGAATTGTTATTAGAGCTGGAAAAATAATTGTCTTTGAGACTTGTAGATTACATATGCAATAAATACATTCACTATTATTCCTTTACAGATTCTCATAATAGAGATTCTGCAGAGAAAACACAACCTTGATAAAAGCTACAGTTGGAGAAAAGGCTGCATTAATGCACTCTGGCTATAATTCACAACCACCTTCTATAGCTGGAAACAAAGACAACAATATTACTTATTTTACTTTATACATTACTTATTTTACTTTTTACAATATTACTTTTAACAGCAAAGTTTGTGTAGACTTTCCTTTGAAAGCAACACAAATATACTAAGAAGTAGTTGCCTTTACTGTACGAGAGGATTATTTGAAACAGGAAGGAAAACCCCAAACTTGCCCGAAGTTAAATCTTAAGCACCTACACGTTGAACTTAAATACAGATAGATAGATAGATAAAGAATAAAACCCTCGCATGTAGGTTGTTTGATTCCAAAGTGAATTCAGATTAAAAATGTGGAAGGACGTAAGTACTAACTAGTTTGGTGAGATTTTACAAAGTAAAAATGATATTTTAACACACAGAAAAGATATAAACTGTACCAAATAAAAATGCAGCTGTCCTTCCATTTACTTCATGAAGTAAAATGCCAAAACAGGTTGAATTCTTCACTGCATACACTTATGGAACTGTTTAACAAGTGTGGATAACGAATGTTAACAGGAAAGCTATTAAAATACCACCACTGAATTAGGATTGCAGTAATTTATACCAAACTGTTTTTTGATTTGCCTTCTTTTTTTTGTTACTACTGTTCATAGCCTTGTAACAGAAAAATACCATGCTATCATACCAGGTGAGGTTAAAGCCCCACCTGAAAACTTACTAGAGGAAAAGCTTTTGTGACCATATGAATTTTGTAAGCACCACCACTTTAGGACTATCCATATTCCAAACAGGCTTCAAGGTAAAATCCTAATCTTCAATAAAAATCCATGTTACTAGTTCTGGTAGATGATTAAAGTGACTTTTTCAGCCAAATACCAGGCTTTAAATTCACTGTCTACTTATATTTGGTTGCGCCTATGCATTGATTGACACAGAACTTGAATGCACTGAGCACCAAGAGTTTAGAAGTTATGTCCACGTCTAAATCAAAACTTCCATTCACAACCGTTTAAAAGTCACAGCAGTGCTTCACAAAAAGCTCACAGCAAAAAAATGGCAATATTTTTCCTTGTACTTACTGGTACCAAAGAGAAGCACCAATTAAATACACCAATTTTATTATTTTTTTTTTTTCCTTGTAATTAAAGTCTGATTCTTCATGTGACATCATGCAGGCTTCCATTCTTAGAAACAGCTAATTTTTTAGAAGAAGCCTCCAGGTCTCATTTGCACAACAATATATTTCCTGCAGTATGGCGAGGGCACATACCTTAAGATGCTTCACGTATCTTGTGTACAAGCACAAGCAAGCATCAGTAGCCAGTTATCACTTCTGAACAGTAACTTCTCCTCTCAGACAGTATCTCGCATCTTATAAAGCTGCATAACAGAGAATTATCCATCCCTTACATATCCGTCTGGTAGAGGCTGAGAAAGGAGTTGCTGTGTTACATAAGTGCGGAAATTAATTCAGGTCACATAGGTAAGGTATGTCATTCCCAATCAAGGGAAGACATTCAAGCCTTCATTACCCATTAGCGAAGTTTCCAAACACTCTTCTGGAGAACACATTAACTTTACAAGTTCTGCAATGCACAAAGCTGGTCTGAAGTTCCCTCAAAATGCTTTCCAAGCTATGTTTATTCATCCCAATTTCCAATACTCTGCAAAACACTTTTGATTCGATTAGAGGTGCCAGAATTTGACTACACTGCAGATCAGTAAAAGCTGCCTTCCTTCCCACCAATCTGACCTGCTCTGATGGGCAAAGCCCTTGTTAAGTTCTGCGTCCAAGACTTTCATCACTTCAACAAAATTTGCCTGAAAGCCTCAGGGCTCATCCACAACTTATCAAGGAGCTGACAGGAATCAGCCAGTGCTGCCTGCTTCCTTTCAGGCACCCCACAACAATAAGCAATGTCACTCTGCCACAAGCTTTGTCCTAAAGGCTGCAATATCCCAACAAATTTGGGAGAAACATACAGAGCAATTTGAAGCCACCTAGACATACACTCAGTATTCTGGAACACGTGTTCAAAACCTAAACCGTAAGCTGTATGAACCACAGCCAAAACAAACCGATTCTCAAGAAGTTTCCAAATATACTCAGCAAAGCAAAGAAATTCTAGTATTCTCATTTATGTGGAGTTTCCTTATTCACAGTGCTCTGGAGCAACATTAGAGCAGAACAGAAGCGACACTCTGTACCCCCAGGTCTGCTGAGAAGTCAGCTGGGAACTTTGCAAACAAGCCCCAAGAGCAGTGCGTAGAAGGCTGAAGGCACGCTAGCCAAAAATGTTTTTAAATTAGTATAGTTCATAAATACACTGTCTAGAAATAAATCGATAGGGTGGATCTGCTGGAGGTCAAAGCCCACAGCAGTAGAAATTTGGGCACTGGAATTTCTTGGCCTTCTCCCTAGAGAAACAGCAGATGTTCATGACTGCAATCATGCAGTGATGCTCTCACATGCATTTGCAAATACTCTTTTGAACAAAAGAATTGGATAGAAGCGAGGACGGCTCTGTAGCTAGACAGAACAATGCTGAACCCAACTTACACTCAACACGCTTGTAGTTACCCCAGCGGCATTGGGCACTGAGATGTACAGCCTGGCGAAGCACTGCCCGGTGTGAAGAGATGTGTGAGGGGTGCAGCAAGCGGTGCCACAGAAGACAGCGGTCTACTGTAAGCTTTTAAATTAAAAACCTGAATAAACCCCGAAATTTAGAACGTACTGTAAATCTGCCTACCAATTTGCCATCAGCCCCCTTAAAGGATATAAAACGTGTCACTGCAGACAAGGCACGCTGATTTGGGGCTCCTTTTAGGCACCAACCTTTTAGGCTGCGACCCCCCCCCGGCCGGGGAAGGGCCCGGGGTCGCAGAGGCACGGGGGGCACGGCCGCGGGGGGCGCCCCCGAGGGGACCCACCTGCAGCACCAGCGGCTCGGGGTTGAAGGCGAGGCGTGATGAGCAGCTGCATGCGCTCCGAGTCCTTCAGGTTGCGCAGCAGGAAGCTGCCCGAGTCCTTGGTCTCGGCGTAGCGGCGCACCAGGCGGTCGAGCAGGCGCTGCGAGGGGCAGTGCACCAGGTCGGACCAGCCCTCCACGGCGTCGGGGGTGAGCAGCCGCACGTCGCCGTTGAGGCTGGCGAACTCGGTGGCGTGCAGGGCCTGCGGGAGGTCGCAGCGGCCCCTGCCGGTGGCGCGGCGGCAGATCTTGGCGTCGATGTCGGCGAGCTCCTGCGCCGAGCCCAGGCGCTTGAGCACGACGCGGCGGCTGCCCTCGCGGGGCTCCCCGTAGCGGGCGAAGTACACGTTCTTGACGTTGAAGAAGTCGAGGAGCCGCAGGCGGCCCCAGCTCTCCAGCCGCAGCTGCCCGTTGAGGAACTTGCGGCACCAGCTGGTGCCCCAGCAGGCCGGGCACTTATTGAGCTGCAGGAAGCGCCGCTCCGCCAGCTCGTTGCGCTGCAGCGAGGCCAGCAGCGAGTGCGTGTTCAGCACCAGCGCCGCCGCCAGGCTGCCCAGCACCGCCAGCTTCACGTAGCGGTACAGCCGCCCCAACTTCAGCGACACCAGCCGCAGCATCGTCCCGGCCCGAGCCGAGCCGAGCCGGGCCGGACCCCGGCCCTCCCGCCTACCCCCCCGCCTTCCCTCAGCCCCGCCGCACCCGCACTGGCCGCCTCAGCGCCCGCCCGCCCGACGAGCGGCGGCCAAGTTACTGAGGGGACGGCGGGCGGGGGAGGGCAGCGGGGGGAAGGCGCGGGGGGCGCGCCAGCAGCCCGCCGCCACGGCAGGGCACGCCCACGGGGAGGGGCCGCGGCGCCGCCGCCGTTGAGGGACCCCCTCCTGCCGCCGCCGCCTCCGCCGCCGCCTCGCCCCGCCCAGCCGCGGAGGGGGCGGGGCCCTCGGAGGGAGAGCGGCGGCGGCCGCGGCAGTTGGCTGCACGTGACGCGTGCGGGGTGTACGCGCTTCTTCCCGGGGGCGGGGCTCGGGGGGGCGGGGCGGTACCCACCTCCCATCAGGAGATGGGGCGGAGGGGCGGGCGGTGTAGCCGCCATGTCGTTGGCAGCCTCCGTCCACCCGCTCTCCGGTCATGGTGAGGGGAGGTCAGAGATCGTCAGCAGCCCTTAACGCGACCCCCCCTCAGCTCCCGCAATCGTTGTTTCCATCGCTGCCTGTCACGACACAGTCCCGCCTGTCACGACGCTGTCCCCAGCCCGTCACGGCGGCACCACGGCTCGGCGCTGCCCCTCAGCGGCGGCTCGGCCACGGCTCTCCCTGAAGGGACGGCAGCGCGGGGTGGTGCCCGCCGTTGCCCCCCGCCACTTTTCCTCACAGAACGACGCGGGGCCCCGAAACTCCTCACGGCAGTCCGGGACTGGCCGGGTCCTCCGATCTGTGGCTGAAAAGGGGGCGCCAGCCCGTCTTCTGCGCTCCCCAGTCACTAGTACACGTACATACATACATACAGTTTACCCTAACTCAGGTCTTTACCATGGACACACTGATCCTGAAAGCTGAGCTGATTTTTTCTGGATATAAACTCCAATTTCAGTAGACAAACATGGTCAGCCTTCTTTACACTCTGGTAGTGTTTTTTTTCATCTACCATACTTACTGGAACTTGTCTATTAAGTCACTAAGAAATCCAGATATAAACAAATATATTGAATTTACATTTAGTTATACATTGCTTACTTGATTCTTATTTCTCAAGCTTTCTTAATTGGATATAGAGAAACAGCTTGATTCTTCTGAATGTTAACAGAACAGTTTAGTCTTTACTAGATGGAAACATCATTTTACATACAAAGAAGCTATTAAATACTTTAACCAATACTTTTTTTTCCAGCAACAATGTAGTGCTCTTAAGGCCTTTTGCATTGTAAATCCATAAATAAAGATGATGCTTAAAAAATAAAAATAAAATAATTGCTCTGAGCTACATAAAAGTTGCTAATATTTCTGGTTTTGTTGGTATTTGTAGGAGACTTTGGGGATACTTGGGATACTTTCTGAGGGATTAAGGAAGTAGAGGCTGCCTTTTTATACAGTGTGGCTGTATTCAGATTTACATATTTTGCTTAAGGCTGAAAAGTAAAGTAGAGACAGAGTTACTAAGGAAAAGCAAAGGAGGAAGAGCGCTTGATAACAAAAATAATTCTTTGGGAATGATATATGGAGCTTGTAATTTAAAAAGCATGATTTGTGAATGAGCCATTTCAAGAGGGGAGGGGAATCCATTTCAAGGTGCAGGGGAGTGCAAAACAAACTAGATCATGCACTTAATACATGCACTTCAAATTCTGTTTTTCTAGAGTTGCTTTCTTCTGACTAAGTCCAAAAACTACAGTGTTTTTCCTGTGAAGACTTCATTATATATGACAATGTAATTCATCAAAGATTCCAGTGACTAGAATGAAAATGCAGACCATCAGTGCAGAGCAAGTGCATGAAGATCTCTGATGCACAGCAGGTTAGTTTAGTCACACAGGTCTTTGCAGTAGATCAGCAGTGAGGTCTCGTTTTGCTGTGTGTTGTGAAGCATCATTCTAACAGTTTCCTGTTATTGTTAGTTCCATATATGTTTTTTTTTATGCCTTCCATCACAATCTCATGTTGGAGTTATGCATAGACCTTGAATGTAAGTGGACTTTTTTTTTTTTTAAACTAGACTCATTCCCACATTCAGTCACATAATCATTTTGCCACTTTCTAAATAGGGATAGCTGCAGCTTTAACCAGGCAAGTCTGAAAGACGTGCTCAAAAGAACAACTAGTGCAAGTTCTGCACATTTATAATCAGAGTTCACTTATTTCCATGCTGTGCATCAGACTGACCACATATACAGAGTTCAGAAGCATATGTCGCAGGAATGGCCTGCAATGGGCATGCCTCAAATTTCTGAGTATTTTGCAGTATTACATTGGATGATATCTACAGAATCTACATTCAATATCTTCAGACATCTTTCAGATTTGGTCTCTAGGGAGAAAAGAGAACATAACATACTTGCAGAAATCTGGATATACAGTTAAGCTGTGTAATCTGTTTGTGCATCCAACCACCTATCTCAGTTCTCTCAGCAACCAAGAGGGTTGTTCACAGCTGCCTGAGGATACGTAGCATAACCTGTGTTCTGTGTTCTACCTTCAGTGGATTCAAAACTCTTTTACTATGTTGTATCATTTACTGTACAGCAAAATGAAATTAGTATGTAGTTCTGGAAAAAAATATCACGTAAAAGGTGTTGTAGGTTAATCTGTTACATGAGAACTGGGAGGTAGTATCCTTCATTTACTGGTAAACAATTCCGGTAAAACAGTGTTTTAATTGTCTATATACAATATTAATTCCTGCTTAGATTACGAGCAAAAATGATAAATAAGTGATAACGTTACTTTTTTCTATAAATAATCAGCAAGTCTTTAATTAACTTGAATTTCATGCCCATAACATACTGTATGTGCAGCAACATAACACAGATATACTGGCTTTGTAGAATTTTTGCCTTGAGCAGTTTGGCATTTTTCCTCAATTTCTTTTTCCTTTTAATTGCTAAGTATTATATGCTTTGAGCAGCTGAATAACATTATGTTATTTTGCTGAATCAACTTCAAGCAAATGTGCTTTATCATCATGATTTGCACATTTGCTGATTACAGCACCAAACTTGAATATCAAAATATGCAAAAGCATTTTTAATTCTCCCTTCCTCACCTTTTCAAGTATAAATCAAAGGTGATCATTATTTTTATCCTTGAAGGTCAACGTCTGTTTTTATTCTAATTTCATGCAGTATGAAATTCTTTTTGTAACAATAAGGTGGCAGTGTTTATGTTATTGTGTGAAGTCTGTTTTAATTAGTTTCTCATTGGAATTTTGAAGCCTCTCAAAGAATTATTTTGTGTTTTCATCTTCAGACTTACAGCACAGTTTTCCATAAAAGATTTCCAAATCACATACATTCTTTTATTTCAGTGCAGAAATTTTGCTACACTTACCTGTAGCTTGATTTTGTTTAGGCAGTTCTATGTGCATTATCTAGCACTTGATAAATGCCATTTGTTTAAATGTATATCATTGCTTAACATGGATTTTCGGGTTTGCCTGTGGAGAGGGTTTTTTTTATTATTATTACTTTTTTCTTCCTGTATAACACTGAACGATCAATTTGCAAAGTTTTGCTTTTTAGAAATCAGAATTGTCATGTCATGAAAATGTTGCACTCCTGAAATGTACTCAGATTGTATTGTCTTATATGTCAGGTCACATATGTTCATATGAACCCGATAAGACAAAATTAATGGATTACTGATTGGACATGGGCTTGGACTCTTAGTGTGTTGTCCTGGGCCTGATATCACTGATTTCAAAGGATTCTTTTACAAGTAATTATTCAGATTGCAAGAAAAGAACTAAAAACAACTCTCTAATTTATCAATCGCATTCTTTCATTGGTGACTGTGCATCTGTTAATGAAGTTACCTTATTATAAATGGTGAAAATCTGTAATACAAGAAACTACATGAATGCTGTTGGCAACTTTTGCACATTTCTTTACGAAAGCCACTATTATTACAAATGAATCTCAGAGTGACTATGGGAAGGCATTGCTATGGTAACTGTGATCCACAACAGCAGCTGCTTGCTTTTCATTGCTGTTGCATATATACATTAAAATACATTTAAAATGACAACGTCTCTCCTTTCAATTTTAATGTTTAACACAAACATTTCCAAAGCTACACATCTAATTCAAGAGAAGCCAATCCATGGGTTAGATTTATCTAGTCTTTCAGTTTTACTCTTACAGTTGTTGAAGATTAGCTAAAGACATAGCTTGAAATATGACTTTGAGAATGAGAAATTGAGAAATTACTGCACAAATGGTAACACAATGAAGTTCTGTCTATACTGTTTCATTGTATACAAAAAATTAGAAGACTATCTTTTAATTGAGTTTCAGAAAATGTATTTATTAACAGTACTTGCTATTTTTATAGAAATTATAGTCAATAATTATGAGGAAGCTTTCCTTCCCTGCCACCCATTCCAGGAGAAATATGTTTTGGGGGTTTCTGTTATGCTGGGGCCTTTTCCCTAAAAAATCAAAACAAAACAAGAGTCCCTTACTCTAATAGCAAAATTTTCAGTCTATACTGCACTTGAAATCTTATGTTTTCAGAGATGTCTCTAAATATGAGCTATGCCATTCTGCTGTGCTATTTAGACACTTCCTAGAAACAGTTTGTCTCTTGTCCAGCAGGTAGTGGAAGTACAAAGAGTGTTCCTTACATCAATAAGAGTAAAAAAAAATCCATTAATCTCCCTAACAATCTTGTGAGAGAAGTATTTTATGTTAGCCCTGCTTTAAAGATGAGTAAAATGAAATACAGAGATTACAAATCAGACTGAAATCTCTGTTATTATTATAGAATTAGAGTACTGGCGTAGAAAAGGGTTAAAAAAGAATCCAAATCCTGGTTCTTCATTCTTTCCTTAATCTAATATATCAAAAAATATATATAGTACTCAAAAGATTCAGAGAAGAGCTCAGGGGTGATCAAAATACAACTTTCTTACTAGGATTGATTAAGTAAACTAGGACCATTCAATTTGAGCAAAATATAGGGAGGAATATGATAAAATTCCAAAATAGTGATATAACGGAAAGGCTGGACATATATCAGCTATTCATCATCTTTTACAATGCAAGAACTATGAGAAACAATAATAACAAAACAAAACAAAACAAAAAAGAAGAAGAAGCTAACAGGATCCATTTCAGAGCAGTAAAATAAATAATGCAGTAGGTAATAGAGCTGTGCAACTCCTTGCCAAAAGATATTGTGGATGCTCCAAGTTTATATTGGTTCTGAGGAAGACTGGACAGGTTCATAGAAGAAAAGCACACTGAGGCTGAGTACAAAGAAAATATAGCTGACTTTGGAAATCCCCAAGCTGAAAAGGATTTTTCAGGTGCAGAGTCTGTGAAAATATTAGGGAAAAGTATACGTCCACCTTATTCCTGCTTCCTAGGCAGCCACTTCATGGATACTGTTAGTGACAGGATACTGGTCTGGAATGGCTATTTTGGTTTGACCCAGCAGACTTGTCCTTAAATGTCCATACCCTGTAAACGGCATTGCCTTTCTAATGTGGAAAAAATAAGGTACTTAGTCATACTATATTTGGTTTCCAGACATGAAATAAACAAAAATATTGAAAGTTGTTGGCAGGTCAGCTGTTTGACAATAGGTCCATTATTAATCTGTTTACAAAATGTAATTTTAAAAGCTTGATCTTTAGTTTAAGCTGAGGGGCTCCAACGCTTGCTTTCATAGGGATGCTTACGGAGCAGAGCAGTAAAAGTCATAAGTAAAAAATGGACAGCAAAATAATAAAAATAATAAAAAATAAAAAGACAAATGGGTTTAAACACTCAGTAATTGTAAGAAAAGTCCACTGAATCATGTGTTCAGTGACAACTAAGTACAATTTCTAGTCACTGAAAGTTAACAGGCAAAGATACTAAAAAAGGGGGAAAGTGTTGAATTTGTATCTTGAAAGAATAGGGGATCAGAACCACATCCATTGTTAGAGCAGGGATGGTCAGGGAAAACTTGGGAGACTAACAGCATGAAAGGACGTGTAGAATCCTTTCAATAGAAAGGATGTGTAGAATCCAACACAAGATTTCAGTCAAACCTGAAAATTAACTATAGAAATATTTTCCTTTTTAAGTGTATGGTGATCCACAGTACATTTATGACTTTCAGCATGCAGTTGTCTCAGTTTATTTTGTATATTTGGAAATATATTTACAATGGATCTCAGAAGTGATACATGGGCATAGTTTATTCTTGCATAGGACAGATACAGTAGCATATTTAAAATATGCAAATATTAAGATGTACTCCTATAGAAATAGAAAACAGGAGTCTAAAAATGGGGGAAAAAATGGCATATGGATCAAATTACAGATTTATCTTAGTGGGAAGAACAAGAGAGATGAGTAAGCTTGGTATCATTAATCACAACATAGATCTAAAGAAAAAAAAAAAAAGAGAAAGAAATACCATTGATGGGATGAAAAAGAAAAAAAAAAAAAAAAACTGAATTTGTTTTAATTCATTTATAGTGAATGGAAACCAAAGGATTAGGAGTGTAAGAGACAGAAAGGCTTATGACTTTTAAAAATGGGTTCAGGAACATAAATTAGACAATAGTAAAAAATAATAAATAATTAAACAAAAAAAAAAAAAGCAAAATGCTTCACAGTATTTTGGTATCATATATAATAATCACCTAGCACTATGACAGCAAGCAAAATATAATCACCTGTATTTAAATAAAGTTTTGACATGCAACTGTGCCATGTTCAGAGCTCCCATTAAAAATCATTTTATTTACTATAGTTTAAATATTGCAACTATAAAACTTGACCCAAAGCTAGTTGAAATGAATGTCCTTCAGTCTGGCTTGCCTGCAGGTAACAATGCACAGTGATGGAGGTTGGTTTCATTATTTTCACATCATTAATTCACCGCATGATATAGACTTTCATTAACTGAAAAAGGACAAGAGGCCTAAGGGAAACACATATATAAAAAAGGCTTTATTCACTCAATGTTTAACTGCTTACTAAACAAAAAAATGAAATGAAAATTGCTTGGTAAGGTGAAACATTCGGACATGAATTAAGACAACATTGCCAGTAATGTAGATTTGAAGTTTCTGTCTATCCTAATAAATACTTTTTCTTGTAAAGCATTTGGAAAGATATAATTTAAGACTAGATTTTCTGTGTTTACCCGCTTCGTGTTCAGGGGACAGCTATACCTGTAGGTTGGTTTCATAAGTTGGATTAACCTTGAACATTTACCAGGCTGAGGGGAAGCTTAAAAATATTTGCAGTGTCATAAAGAGTGAGATATAAAAAAATAAAAATAAAAGATGCCCCATATTTCTGGAAAACAGTCCAGATACTCTTAAAAAATTAAAGAACTGAAAGAAATGAGGGGATACAATAAAGGTTATTGTACATGTAATTATTTCTTGCTTTGTATAGATTGCATTATTTATTTAATTGCCATTATTTCATGAAATTTGGTTTCACTGGTTTGGGTTGAAAAAATTAGTAATTCACAGGAACAAACATAAGTGACTGGCTTGACAGATGACCCCATTATTATTATTTATTTTTTTAGCTGGGTTCTGTAAAATAATAATAATATAAATTATTATTATTATTAATTATTATTATTATATAATAATTATATAATATATAATATAATAATAATAATATGTTGCTGTTCAAATAGTTAGAAAACATCTGTTCATTGATTCTCAAGTATTTAATTTGAAATATGTTGGGTTCAACAAACCTTTGCTGAATCCAAGGTAGGGCTCTCTTAGAACTCCACCAAGGTGCAGCTGTGACAGTAATGGACAGTCTGAGCATCTCTCCATGATACGTGGTGAAGTTAAAGAGCATGCACCTAAGCAAGATGTGCTGGTCGGGAAGCAGAATGAGCTGTTTTTTTCCTCCCTACATATCCAGTCCTGAAGGTTCTCAGCCAGTTTCCTCCTAAGAGCGCTACCTGATGTTCTGTAATTGACTGAAAGGTAATGAAATAAACTGAAGGCAACTGAAAGTTTTGCACCCTCTAGCCACGGTTAGGGCACAATGTGCTTTGGGTCTCCACAGTGAAGTGGCTTCTCCAGAACGTTTCAGGTCAACTACAGAGCACCTGATTTTGTATCTGAAGTTTAACTTCAAGATCACAATCTGAAAAGATGTTTCCTAGCATACAATGATTAAAATAAATAAAGCTGTATTTATTGTATAAAGAAACTTACTTCTAGATACCTGAGGTGATAGGATAGAGAAGCAGTTGCTATGAGTGCTATTTTATTAAAATGACATGTTTCTCACGTTCACAAATCATTCACATTTCAGAGCAAGTTTTGCAGAAGTCCTTATGAATGATACATCTCGTATGGGAGAGAAAAGAAAAAAAAGGAAATGGCCTCCCAAATCAAAACATCAATAGTTTCATCCTCTGATCTGAACAATTTCTACAGGGACAAGGTCAGTTAAATTACATACTTTCTGTACTTTTCCTCCAGCTGACAATCTGCTGGTTATAATGCAAGAACACAAGGGCTCAAACAGATTTTTCTGACATGGTGTGCCATCTGGCACAAAACAGTCTTACAAACGCTGCTTCCCTGCTCTGCTTTTGCAGATCTAGTGATGGCATAATTGCAAGCCCTGTCAATGTGGAGTAGCATAGTTAGCTTTATGCAATCTATCCATAGGTATCAGAATCACTGTTGCCACATGCAATGTTTCATGATCCCAAACTAAAGATCTAATTATATTTCCATGCAAGAAAAATTTCCAACATTAGAAGTATGGCACGGTTTCCATACTTCGTGGTATATTTGAAAGTGCAGCAGGGTTCAAACAAGAACTACAGAATGATATCCTTGACTGGTTGGTATATTGGTATTTAATGGAGTAATAAGCTAGGTACAAATGAGTTATTTCAGTGTTACAAACCATATTGTGATATCACTTCCTCACATTCATCGATGAGACTCGGCTTTTAACAAGTGAAGCACTAACAGAAATGAAGCATCATACAGTTGTGCCACTTAAGTTTTTTCCAAGCAGCACTATCAGTACATCTCTCTACTGGAGCAAGGATGAATGTCTTTGCAGCTTTGACTTCATAGAATTCTGAATGATGCTAGAGTGTGGTAGTAATGTTGTGACGCTGCACAGATGGTAACTGGCATAAAATTACTCTTTCATTTGTAACACAACTCAGATTCAGCCTTAGCAGTAGGGAAAGGACAGTAAACCCAGTAAACCAACTCGGTGACACTTTTTTCTTCCAATCAATTTTTTAAAGTTTCCATCTAAATGCTTCTGTTACTGATGAAAATCTTGTCCCCTATACATTAATGTTACAAGAAAAAAAAAAAAAAAAAAAAAAGACTGCAGTGTTTATAGTAAAAGCAGCACAATGTATTCAGATGGCCAGGTCTGGAGTTATGAAAAATACCTATTAACAGAAAGTTTCCATCATATTTTTTTTCATACTTCTTTTCATATGACACTAAATGGTATTGATTTTATCTTCCTCAGTGGTAAAGTTAACAGAGGGCTCTGCTTCACCTGTTTTTGATAACAATATTATCCAGTGAAGTTAATATGCATTTCACACTGTAGAGGTACAAAAACAAATCATGTAAACTCACACTTGACAACCATAATTCTGTACTACTACAGTTCAGCTGTAGGAGCACAAAACACTTCTGAAAAATTAGAGAAAGCTGTTTGGTGTGATTCTGTTTTACCTCCTGTCTTAAACTGAAACAAAGACAATTGTTACTGCAGATTTCAAGGCAAAAGAAAATGTCACCCAAAGCATTGATTATAGCATAGGATTTTCTAATTTCCTAGAAGATTCCAAACATATGCCATAGTTTTGCAGAAGTGACAAGCACCATATCTTAACAGTTATTTTTCAGTATGCCACTGGTAATCCTTTACTATTTAGGCTGCATTACTGGCAAGACCCCAGCTTTCTGTGATTCTGCAGTTTTAGAAATGCCATTTTCCTACGGAGACCACTATGCACTGTGGAAGTGACTGTAAAAATGTAGGCTAACAAGGTCTACTGCATGCTTTAGCACATCACGGACAAAGACATTAGTTTTCTGTAAGTGGACTTGAAATGGACGGCAGTGTAGAAAGAAATATGCATCATCTGTGCAGCTACTGGCATCTTTTCAATTCATAATAAACAGTGCTGAACACTTGTATAGGATTCAAGGATCCCAAAGTCTTTCAGAAGCATGAATAAATTAAACCTCACAACAAGAGGTAAATGATGTCATCCCTGCAGGAAGTGTGTGGCAAGTGAGGCAAGGAATTCAGAGGTCTCATCTCAGAATTGTGCTTTAGAAGAAGCAGACACATTGATTCTATAACTGCATTTTTTAATTAGCAATTTTCACTCTGTGAGTTTGATCAAAAGGATCAATTTCTGAAAAAGAAAGCATCACAGGCCCTGAACTAGTCCATGATAGGTTTAAAGAAGAAAGAAAAAACCTCGGAAGGGATTTTGAGAAGAGGCTTCTAGCACTTGTGAGCTTTGGGAAAATATTTTCTCTCATCTACAGGATCCATGCATTTGAATGATGCTATCTCCCGTTCCACCTCAACACTAGTCTCAGTATTGAGAGCTCAGAGTTTTTCCTTGATGCTGCATATTAGCTGAATTTGCTTGTTCTTTCTGTATGAGTTTTCCTGCCAGACAGAATGACTGTCCAACAGGAAACTTTGTGCCTCTTCGTGAAGAGGGATGTAATGAATTACCAATATGTTGTCCAATGACTCAAGAAATGCAAGATGGACAGATACAGGTGAGGTGTTCAAAGGTTGCTTCTTTCAGAACCCTTTTACATTTTTAAGGTTTCTTAATCATTGACTGTTGTTTTTTTTTATTTTAAGAAAATCCACTTTTTGCTTTTCAAAGCAGATCATGTGAAAAACAAAAAAAAAAAAAAAAAGTGAGTAAAAGAGAATTGCTGTTTACAAAACCAACATTTTTACTATTGTTTAAGAAATAAAGCTCTCTTTCCACATTAAAATACCATTGTATTGACTTCTATTTGTGTAGTAAAAGAAGCTTGAAAAATGCTATTTCTAGCAATATTTGCTTGGTTATGAATGCTGGAAACAAAATCCATTATTTACAATACTTTTGAAAATATTATCTCACTTACATGAAGCTGTTTGGACAATTGAAAGTAATTTCAATGCTTCTTTAGGACAAAGTGTATACTCTAATCATTTTAGCAAGTATTTTCTGAAATGGAGGCCTCAAGTGTCTAAATACAGATGTAAAAAAACTGAAATAGGATTCATTTTTGTAATGAATCCATGGTAGAATGGCAGAACAAAAGGCACAAGTTGTGAATTGCTTTTTTTGTAGCAATATCACCTTTATGAACTGCAAATCAAATGTGACTGTTGGATTTAGATTGCACGGACAGAGAGAAAAAGCCAAGGTGATGCAGAATAACAGTAATTTTTGGATGAGTAGATGACTAATCAGGTCTGTTTTGTGTATCCACTGTTTTGTTGTCTGCCACAATTCATAAGTAGTATCTTCTCTGGGGGCTTTTGATGTGGATTAGTTCCTTGAAAAAAAAAAAAAAAACAGAAAAAAAAGTCATAAGTGTTCTTGCTAAATTACCTCTCCGGTTATTCCTTCAATTTTAGAAAGCACTGGCTAGTATTTTTGAGTCACTCGGGAAAGGAGGTTACATTTGAAAACACTGACAGAGTTCTTTCAGCTGTTGTATATCCCTTAGCCTTTCACCTTTAAGATGTTCTGTTTTTCTTTTTTCCTTTCAATTGTCAGTAACCTTTGAAAGTCCTCAAGAAAAAGCATCAATGAAACACATGCAACCTTGTCTATTTGTAGGCAGAAAACTGCAGAGGAAACTTCTGAATGCTTTTGTTGTGGGGCTTCCTAGAATCAGATGTTTGCTAAATTTAATAACAGAGGGAATTGAACAAAGATCTCCATCATACATAGCAAACGTAGCTTTATGATCAAGTTGGCAAGAAGCAGCTGGTTGCAGACTTAGCAGTCATGACACCTTTAAACCATTCAAGGATTCAATTCCTCTTATTCTGTAGGGCTAGTGAACCCTAGATTTGGTTCCAGTCCACAAGTTCCATTCATAATACTTTTTGTTTATCTGGCTGGCCTTATGGTCCTTTACATGTATTTCAAATGATTCTAAAATTTGAGAAAAGTATTGACTCAAAGAGGTAGTTGCCATGTCAAAAATCATAGTTTTCTTTTACAAAGAAGTGATATTTCTGTGATATATCAAAAAATATTTCTGTGTGCAATATTCCATTTTGGAGCCATACTGAATGATATATATTTGTATCTGACTTTAAATGATATGTTAAAACAGCTGTGCTTACTTATTTGCTAAAAAAATAGTTCTCATGTGAGACATGAATTATGAAATTCCAGCGAACTGATTTCTATGGGGGATTTAGGAGGAGACTGAATTTTCATCAGGAAAATGCAAACCTTCATATTACTAGAATACTAAACAACTCTCACTATTTTCTGCTGCCATCTATACTATATAAGGGAAGTTATTTGATGTTATTTTCAGTTTTACTTCTTTTAAATACCCTAAAAATTACTTAGTATGCAAGACACAAATGTAACCCAAGAAATTAGTTTGTTCAGTTCCATATCTGACTTTCTGCCCACCCATAATATGTCTTTCAACAAAAGGCCATACGCAAAAAACAGACTTCCAAATACTCAAAACAAAATATTCTGTGCTTTGTGCCAGAGTTTCTTCCCGCGTTACAAAGAGAACCTTTAAAGCCTGCACATTAACTCAACCTGGCAAACGTTTCATGATGTTTGTAATATAACCCATTTAGCACCCCAAAAAGAACCTCTTCTGGTTTTTGTTTTTGTTTTTGTTTTTTTTTTCTTTTAATGTGGAATATATAAAGCATCGCATTCAAAGGCTATTTCTCTATACTCTTAGAAGGTAGAAAGAGGATTGAAGCAAGAGGAATGCTGAATCTTTATTACTGTTTGTCCTCCAAATTCAGTAAAATCCAGATGGTCAGGAAGCTGCAGTTTTTCCTCTCTTCCAAAACCAGTTCAATTAATTCCAATTGGAATTTTGAGTGGCAGAATATGTAGATGCAGAAAAGAACTGCTGAGGACTTGTCCTACTATCTTCTGTGTACCTAGAAAAGGCAGTAATCAGGTAGTGTTTGGTATTGCCAGGTTTAGACAGTCTGACTTGGTGAGAGAACATTCCTTATGGAAGAACTCAAGCAGAACTCAAGCTGTGATCTCTGGAGATGAGTCGAGTAACAACAATATGTAAATCTAAGTTCAACACCCTTTTTTTTTTTCTTCCCTTTTTTTTTTTTCTAAAGCTGTCTCATAGGAAAAACTCTTCCTTCTGGCCTGAAACCAATTGGAGATGGAAAGGGACTGGGGCCAAGAAAGTGGATAAAGAAAGCCTGAGAACAAAGCAGAAATGATACAAGTGCCAGCTAGGCTTGAATAACTACATATCAATTTTATCTGGATACTTACCTGTTTTTTTTACTATGATTTCCTTTACTTTTAAGGATGTTTTCCTTTACTTTTAAGGATGTTGAAAAGACATCCTTTTTTTCCTAAAGGACACTTATAAAGTTATAAGTGTCCACTTATATAAAGGGACACTTATACATGCAGAAGTCTCAGTCCCCTGCAAGCCACACTGGTTACGCAGTTAAGCAGTAAAGCACATTTATTCTAAACAGAATAGCACATCTAACTTGAAGACACATAAACCTACCTTTGTTCCAAGTCTCCCACAGCCTGGCATGGTGAGCCCCTGTAGTTGCTCTCCCTAGCAGTGACAGGAAACTGCAATAAATTTTAATATGGAGCATGGATGGAAATAAACATCTTCAAGCAGTGAGTTAGTATCACTGTCCCTCAGCTAGCAATAGACACAGCTTTAGGTTTGATTGTTGCTCATTTCAGGGAGTATGTTCTTAATAGAAGGACATGGAAAATAACATCTCTTTCTAATTCTAGAATATAATATCTCCATAAATCATATAAGAATGCATTAGGCATCCAAGCAGAACATGCAAATAATCCAAAATAAATTGTGTGTATGTGTTAGAAGAGAGGACAGAATCCCTCACATGCTGCAGAAATGGAGCAGATTAGTCAGTACAGATTTCATAAGGCTTTTGCTGCAAAGCAAAGCAGGGTGAAATCTCAGCAATATTAGTTGTCCACAAGAATTTTCATTATCTCAGTCTCCTGTGTCTCCCATAAACAAACTGATTCGTGGAAAATGTGTGTGTAAGGTCTAAGAAAATGAGATCTCAGCAACAAAAAATGCTGGTTCTGACGCTATTCTATTACCAGACTGACAGAGGAATGAAAATGCAGAGTCACCATATGACAACAGTGACCACAGACAACCTAGCATGTGTAAATAGCAAGAACAACCAGTGTGCCAACAGGCTAGTACCAAACCAAAGAAATGGTCTCTTAAGGACTTTGATCATCAGCTAAAACTGATCACCAAAGGAAGAGCAGAATTCTTAAGAAGGATTTTATTCATTATTTATTTTAAGAGTCTTCAGAGAGCAGGAGAAGAAACAGAAACAGAAATAATTGCTGTAGTAGGAATAAATTCCCAATTTTGAGGAAGTTATATGAAAGGAAAGGAAAATGAAAGGAAAGGAAAGTGAGCACAGATTCCCCGAGTCTTGGCCTGAGCCCAAGAAAAATGCAGTAGAGGCAGTAAGCTCATGAAAAGCACGGGAGTGCTTACAGACTTCTAGTGTTCTCCTGGTGCTTGGGGATTGACCCTAGTAGAATTGATACTAAATATGTGCTGATACAAGGTGTGATTTACCAAAGAATTCTCTTTTTTTTTTCTTTTTTTTTTTCTTTTGTCTGTAGTAATTGCAATGTTTCTCCATTCTATACTTAGGAAAATAAATATTCCACTGTGATCATTTGGCCTATATCTTTAAAAAGGGCTTCATGATAGTTATTTCAGGTACTTTCATGATTTGTTTATGTATTCCTGACTGCTTAAAATGAGAATATTTTCACACAAGGATGAAATGACTAACATTTCCTGTAGTATTAACTATCTTATATTTTTCTGTCACTGACCTGAACTAAAACACAAGATTTGTAGTAGAAATCTGTTAAAGGACATCCTTAATAATACAGCGGGGCTTGTTTGTTTGTTTTTAATTGTGAATAAGCTATTAAAGTTAGAGCTTTTATTCTGAGCATGCTGAAAATCAGACATTTCATAATCTTGCCTGTAACTTAGAAATGACTGCAACAATCATAATATATGATAATTTGGGTACAAACTACAAAACAAATGTAAGTGGAAGGACACATCAAATATAACATTTTCCAGTCTTAACTTGTACTTGCATTTGATTTCCACAACTTTAAGATATTCCCAAGATAATTTTAAACAAAACAGAAACAGCTCAAAGGCAATGCTGGCTTTAAGACATTCTTCAGAGGTCATTCCCATAACATCAAGAAAATTCAGTGAGACTACCAAGAAATAATGGTCTTCAGAAGAAATGCATTTTATCTGCCTTTTAAATAGGGATATCCCTTCTGTGATGTGAAGATGTTTCCTTGAAAATGTTTACTCTCTTGTCACTGGTTCGCAAAGCAACAATAGGGAAAGATTTCTACTTGAAGAAAAACAGATGATCTAAGAATTATAAAGAAGTCATTTTAGTTTCATGATTTCTCTCATCAAAAGAATAACCCCCTGAGTACTATGATATTTTTGACCTGAGAACTGGCCATTCTGTAATACTACAAAATAAATTATCATGTATTCAGTCTTTACTAAAATACAGTCACTGATACCCAAGTTTTGTGTTGGCATTCAGATGTTCCTAGTAGAGTGAAACCAAATCACGTTTGTGGCTGTGCTGAAAGTAGATTCCTTTTGTTATTTATGCACACGGGAGTTTAGAACCAAGCTGTGGTCTCACTGAAATTAATGGCAAAACTCCCACTGACTTCAATTAGAACAGAATTTGGTTTATACTCTCATCACTGAGGATAACAATTAAAAGAAGATTTTACAAGCTGTATTGCTGTGTAAAAGGGCATGAACCATGTAGCAAATTTCATTGAACCCATAGCCAACAGTCATTGCTATAGCAACTGAGGCTCTAACAAAGGTAGTCACTGTCTCTGTAATCATCAGGTGTCACTATAGCAACTAGAGTTTCCAGAGAACAAGAGAAAACTGTTTGAAAACTGTCATTTGGAGGAAAAAAGAAAAAAAAAGGGGGGGGGGGGGGGGGGAGGGCTGGGGCCTGTGAACAAGAAGGTTGGAACCAAAAGCAACATAAGGCTAAAATGTGGCTTGGAGTGAAGAGGAATGATTGTCCAGAACCAACGCAGACAGAGGCAGAAGAAGAGAGAGCACAGGACAAAGGCTACGCTGGAGATTAGAGAGGGAGTGGTTCAGGCTTTCCCTTGGATAAGGAAAATAATAATGCATTCCTGGCAGATATTCCCAGATGTAAATTAAATTAATTAAATTTTGTGCATATTTATCTTAAACACAAATTGGTTACTATAGGAGAGAAACAGAGCTAACCCTTGTCTGCAAAAGCAGTTTAAGCCCACTGAGATTTTCACAAGCACCTGCCTGCACTTCTTGTGTCTACATCTTTCCACAAACTGTTTCATTCAATATAGAAGAATACAACCTGTGTTCTTGAAATGCTGCTGTTAATAGCATGGTGCAATTCTGTAGAAATGATGGTTAAATATTCATAATGTTTCTTACTTAACAGGTTTTTAAACAGTTTTCTAGTGAAAAAAGGAACAGCAGCTGTTTGGATACAGATAGAGATGTAAATAACTTTGCTCATCATAGGTCTGTTTTAGTAAAATATGTTTTTAGGCTATCAGGTAGGAAGATGGCAGGATTATCATTGCATAAGAAAGGCCATTTTTTGTGAACATAATCCCTCACCAAAGAATGCTTTAATGATATTGGCAGAATGTATAAAATAACCATTTTGGCCTGATTGATTCTCACTGACCTCAGAGAGATAGGAATTTGGATGGGATTTTTATTTAGTTAAGAGTTACATGTATCCAAAATGTTCATGTTCAGGCACCAAAAATAATTCCAGTGGGTGCTATGGTTTAACCCAGCACGTAGCTAAGCACCACACAGCTTTTCACTCACTCCCCCACCAGCTGAATGGTGGAGAGAACTGGAAAAAGGTAGAACTCAGGGGTTGAGATAAAGACAGTTTGATAGGAAAGAAAAGGAAGGGAAAATAATAATTATACAAACACACACAAAACAAGAGATGCAGAATGCAATTGCTCACCGCCTGCCCACCAATGCCCAGCCAGCTCCCAAGCAGCTCCTCCACCTTGCCCAAGCCAACTGCCCTCACTTTATTGTTCCATGTGATGCCACAAGGTATGGGACATCCCTCTGGCCAGCCTCGGTCCCCTGCCCTGGCTACTGTTCCCTCCGAGCTCCTGGTGCATGCCCAGGCAGGGCTGCACACCAACAGGAAAGTCCTTGGCTTTGTGTGAGCACTGCCATGTGACAGCTGAACCATCAGTGCGTTATTAGCACTACTCTCATTCAAAATCCAAAACACAGCACCGTACCAGCTACCTGGAAGAAGCTTAATTCCATCCCAGCCAAAACCAGAACAGTGACCTGAACACTTCTTGTGGAAATGTATCACACAGAATCACACAGAATTTCTAGGTTGGAAGAGACCTCAAGATCATCGAGTCCAACCTCTGACCTAACACTAACAGTCCCCACTAAACCATATCCCTAAGCTCTACATCTAAACGTCTTTTAAAGACTTCCAGGGATGGTGACTCCATCACTTCCCTGGGCAGCCTGTTCCAGTGTCCAACAACCCTTTCAGTAAAGAATTTCTTCCTAACATCTAACCTAAAACTCCCCTGGCACAACTTAAGCCCATTCCCCCTCGTCCTGTCACCAGGCACGTGGGAGAACAGACCAACCCCCACCTCGCTACAGCCTCCTTTGAGGTACCTAATGTAGTCACAAGATTAATTACATATTCCAAACAGAGTCTTATCCAGTATGCTGATGCACCACAATACATTTCTTACTTATACCAAAACCCTTTGATAACCTAATGAATTGATAGAAGATCCAGTACTGCTGAATTCTGGTTTTCATTTCATGTGTGAAGAGAGCCCTCTAGTGGAATACACTTTCAGATTCAACTCGTGAAAAAGAATAGGCCTTGTAATGTATCAACCATTTAAAGAGTGTAATTTTCCCTCTTTCCTTAGTAAGCATTTTGCTACAATACACTATGCTGCAATATAGATAGCATATGAAACAAGTCACCAAATGGCATACTTTTGAATAATCTACCTGGGAAAAGTGAAAAGCACTATAGGAATATACTTCGTCACGCAGAGGGGTTTTTTTGTTGTTATTTTTAATTTAAATGTTAACCCTAGTCAGGAAGCTTGCTTGCTGATGTGTGGCAGTCATGAATTAATCCTGTTGCATTTCTGTAGTTGCCGTATTCCCAACACAATTTAATCAGCCATGTGCTGTTACTCCATGTTCATATGGAAGGACGGGTATTACTAATGCCAACAGTGCAAGATTGTACTGGGTCTGGCTGGAATGTTAACTTTCCCGGCAGCAGCCCATACAGTGCCATACTCTGTACTTGTAGCTGGAACAGCAGTGTTATCACACCAGTGTTGTGTCTACTGCTGAGCAGCAGTGGAACAGCATTGGGCCTTTCTCTAACCCTCCTAGGGGGTGGGCAAAAAAGTGAGGAGAGAAACATCACTAGGGCAGCTGACCTAAACCAATCAAAGGGATATTCCATACCATGTGGTGTCACACTCAGCAATAAAAGGTGGAAACAGGAAGAAGAGGGGAGGGGTGGGCTCTCGTTGAGAAGACGTCGGTCCTCCTCTCGAACACCGGCTGCGTGCGTTGAGGCCTTGCTTCAAGGACGTGGTCAATCATCGCTCATTTGTGGGAAGTAGAGAGTAATTTCTTTCCTCTGCACTTCCATATAGCTTTCATTTATTTTGTTTGTTTGTTTTCCTCCCTTTTTCCCCTTTCCCTTTTATTTCCCCTTAGTTAAATTGTTTAGTTCATGGTAGTCTTTATTTAATTATTATAATTATTTCCCTTTAATTAAATTATCCTTATCTCAACCCGTGAGTTGTTCTTTGCTTTACTTCTCCCCCTCCTTATCTAAAGGAGGGGGAGTGAGAGAGCGGTTGTGGGGTTTAGCTGCCCAGCACAGTGTCCTGGTTTCAGTTAGAACAGAATTAATTTTCTTCCTAGTAGCTGGTGGAATGCTGTGTTTTGGCTTAGGATGAGAAGAGTGCTGATAACACCCCGATGTTTTAATTGTTGCAGAGCAGTGCTTATACCAAGCCAAGGACACCTCAGACTTTTGCTCTGTCCTGCCAACAGGCAGGCTGGGGGTGCAGTAAGAGCTGGGAGGGGACAGACCCAGGACAGGTGACCCAAACTAGCCAAAGGGGTATTCCATACCATCTGACGTCATGCTAAACAATATATAGGGGTGGCTAGCCGGGGGGAGGGGGCCGGACTGCTCAGGGTTAAGCTGGGCATCAGTCAGCGGGTGGTGAGCAATTGCATTGTGCATCACTTGTTTGTACATATTATTAGTAGTAGTACTATTATCATCATTGTATTATTATTATTATTATTATTATTATTATTATTATTATTATTATTATTATTATTATTATTATTATTATTATTATTATTATTATTAATTTTCCTGTCTTATTAAACTGTCTTTATCTCAACTCACGGGCTTCACTTTCCATTTCTCTCCCCCGTCCCAGAGAGGGAGGGGGGAGGGTGAGCGAACGGCTGCGTGGTGTTTAGCTGCCAGCCGGGTTAAACCACGACACACAGTAAAACCACCACAAAGATAGAGGGGGTTGATCTTCAAACACCATTTCCTCAAAGTACAAGAACCTTCCAACACGAAGAAACTCAGGCAAGTATGGAGGGGGGCAGTGTGGAGGAGGCCAGTGTGGATGAAGACTGAACACCTGGCTAAGTTGAAATGGGAAAAGGAAGCACACAGAAGGTGGCAGCAAGAACAGACAATCCAGGAGGAATACATTGCCTGAGCACATGAAGAAATGCCCAGGAAAGCCAAAACAGCTGGAGTTGAAACTTGCTATCGATATAAGAAAAAGGGTTTCCATGAGTACACTGGCAGCAAAAAGAGGCTATTGAAAATGTAGTCCAACTGCTCAGTAGGTCAGAGAAGCTAGTGAGAAAGAACATGGAAAAGGTAAAGTACTCAGTGGCCTCCATTTTAACTGGTCAGGTTTGCCTTCACACCTCCCAGTGTAGCAGCAGGGCCTGTGGGTCCGAATATTACCTTCTGTACAGGAAAATAGACTTGAACAAATTGGATATGCACAAGTCCCTGGTTCAACATGGGATTCAACCAATAGTACTGAGAGTGCTCCCTGATATACATCACTTTTCAAAGATTATGGGGGCTATGGGAGACTCTTGATGTCTGGAAAAAGGCAAATGTCATGGCCATCTTCAACAGAGGAATTCAGATACCTAGAACAGTCAGCCTTATGTTAGTCTCTGCAAAAATTACAGATTAAATGCTCCTTGGAAATATTTCCAAACACATGAAGGAGAAGATGATTGGGGAACAGTCAGCATAGCTTTATCAAGGCCACACTATGCCTGCACAACCTGATTGCATTCTACGATGAGATGTTTGTTCCTCTGGATAGGGGGAGAGCAATGGATTTTGCAAGGGAAGAGCTTTGGTTTTAGCAAGGCTTGGATTATGGTCTCCCATAACATTATATGCAAATTGGTGAGATATAGACTGGAGAAGTGGATGATAAGGTAGGTAGGAAATGCTCTGGAGCATCAGGCTTAGAGCTGTGATCTGTAGCACAAAGTCCAGTTGTTGGCTGATTGCTACTGATATCCCACTGGGACTGATGCTGCCTTGGATGATTGGCTGCAGTTCGCTGCCACCAAGTCTGTGGACAAACTGAATTGTGGGGAGCAGTCTGTATGGTTGAAGTTCAGGGCTGCCACTCAGAGGAATCTAAAGTTGGTGAAATGGGCTGTCAGGAACCCCATAACAGCAGCAGTCCATTCCAGCCTAAATTATTCTAATGCTATAACACTAACTACTAAACAGAATTTATTTCCAATCCATTCTTTGGTGAAGGTATATTTCACTCTGTCAGGTTACAGGGATCCTAACATCCTTTCAGTACAGGACTTTCTAAGATAAGCAAATCAGCTTTTGCATGTGCTGAGATTTCAGTGACTGAACATTACATTTCACAGTGCACCTCTCCCCCTTTTTAGCTTTCCCTAAGAGTCTCCCATCAGGAAATTAGCATTACATATATATATATAATACATATAATATATATATTATATATATATATATATTATATAAAATATGATATATATATATATAATAAATATTATCTATCAAATTAGCATTTTTAAGTTAAATCTTGCTATCTAGACTTTTTCAGTTTATCACAATATGAAAAAAAAATAATAATAATAACAACCTCAGGGCAGCAGTTCAAGCTGAAAATGAACATTAAAATTAAGCCTACAGGAGTGAACTCATGATTCTAACATTTCACAACAGGGATTAATTTAAACCATATAAATCAGTAGTATAAGTTTCTCAAAATTCCTTAAGAATTCATATCTTATTTCTGAACCAATTGGCTAAAACTGGTTAAAACACAGCAGATCAACTGTATTTTGAAATCTTACAGGGCAAACTATTCTTTCTTTAAGAGGTTTAATTTATCTAGAAGTACTGTTCTCTTCTCAGAGAAAAAAAAAAAAAAAAAAAAAGGCATTTCAGCTCTCTTTTACTTGAAATTAATCTGTAAAGGTTGGTTTGAATATGATGATTATAGTGTGCTGAACTGTTCCTTATTATGTTACGTCATAGGGTGTACTGAACTAATTGGCCCTCAAAAGGGAAAAAAGATTTTTTGTGTGTTGATTCAATGACTGGAGACAGTGACATATAATCAGAAATATCACAACCCTCTTGGGAGACTAAAAGTCAAATTCTACTTAAGTCAATGTATATTCATCATGATTAGTATTGTGTTTTGATCAGGCAGTAAAACAGGCTACAAACCAAGGAGGAAAAAAAGAAAAAAGAAGGAAAAAACAAAACAAAACAAAACAAAACAAAAACTGCCTCCTGAACAGGAAGGTATATTCCAGCAAGCAAAAATTGTTTTTGAGGCTATTTTTTGTCTAAGAGTAATCGCTATAATGTTTTAGATATATATATTATGGAGACTGTTATTTCTGGCACTAGAGACTCTGCGACACGTATAGATGGATTATCATCAAGACCAAATAAGCGACAGTAAAACCAGAGGCTGACCTCAGAAAAAGTGTGGACTGGATCAATAGAAACCACCAAATAAATGCTGTCATAGTGAGGCTCTTCTAAGCAGCAGAACAGATTTCAAAATACACTGAGACTAGTTGTTACAAACTGACACTTAGCCCACTGCTATGGGCTTAGTGGCCTTAAGTGGCCTTAGCCCACAAGATTTCACAGACAGTTGTGTATCAGAAAAGGAGCTAGGAAGGCAGATCTTCCTGGCTGGAATGGATTAGAGAAGGATAATCAGTTGTGATCCCACTAATCCAGTTCCAGTCTATCTGGGGATTTTAGGCAAGAAGGCTGTGACAGAACATTTGTTACTTGGGCACTGGCAATGTGGTTGATTCCTCAGTTTCAGAGTTGATTTCACTTAGGTCTTTTCTTCACATATGTGTAGAGATGTACCTGTTTTCAATGTTTGTTTTTACTTTTAGCTGTACTTTTTGTATGCTTTTGTAATCACCAGGGCTGCTCAAGCATTGTCTCTTTGCTGAGAATTCCTATTAATTATAATCATTATAATTATAAGGTGTAAATTTTTCTGCTTTTCTGACTTTATATTTTCAAAGATGGGGATCTCTCTGCTGGTTTACAAGACTCCTCTCACTTTCTATTCAATCTCTATAGTTTGATAGTTTCTGTAAGGCCAGACTTGTACAACTGTCTGACTAAAGTAGAAAAGAGTTATTGTTCTGTCAAATTCAGACAGGATATTTTATAGGGTGGAATAGAAAATAAGCAAAAGTACTACCTGTTGCTCATAAAAATGACACATCAAGAGAGATGAAGACAATATTACTTGTATTAAGAGTATGACATTAGGAGAATTGCCTGGCATACTAACTTCCAACAGAAACTTTAACTTACCTTGGCTCTGTCTTTGGCCTGTGAATTAATATTCAAAATATCTTTTCTCTGAAAGCTTTCTTCCTTCACCTGGTAGCTTGTTCTGAAAATCAAAATGTAACTTTTTAGTTTATCCAGTTCCCTTCCTTCTTGATTTACGTTATCAGTATTGTAAATATGATGTAGCTGCTGCAAAACCTTATTGTGCTATCTGACCTGCAAATCAACCACAACTTGGAGAGAAGTTACTCCAGTTAAGAGGGAGATTTGTGAGGGAGCTGGATACTGCTGAAAATGTAGTTACACATCAGAACATAGAAATGCCTGAGCACAGAAATAATCAAGTCAATCATCTGCTCACACTGCCAGCAATTTTTCAAAGGAGACTTACTGCAAACACAGTTTCAGAATGCAAAGAAAACCAACAGTGTTGGATGTCATATCTGGATTCCCTGTAAACAGCAACTATGTTGGGTGGCTGTGTCTGAACAGCTGATTTAAAATTATGTCTAACATCTCTGAGAGGAAAGCAATATCTAAAAGCCCAGTCCCGTAACATGACAAATGCCAGTTCAAACCAGAACTGCTCAAAATTACATAAAAAGCTGTGCTAAGTCTTTCGCAGAGTAAAACATCCAAGTAAGCCTAACCAATCTTGAGCCTAAAGCTCCCATTCAGGTAATAGCAAACACTGTTCACATTTCCCCAGTATCTGGTGTTGTGCTTCTGTGCATGAAGGAAAAACATTAAAAATCACTTGCCAAACTGCACATGTACATAGGAACAAAACTGTTTAACCTGGTGTTTAAAGACATTACCTGAAAGAGATAGCAATCCAATTCACATCATTTCCCCCAGTCTTTATGCGGATATAAAAGATAAGGCAATATTTTAAAGAAAAAAGGGGAGGTTTGGTCTCAAATCCAACAACAATTATTACAAATCCTCAAAGGCTGCTTTGAAATAATTTAGCTATTCTCTGTAGTGGTGTGATTTTTTTCTAAAATAATTCACCTCTATGCAACCCACAATGTGGAAGCAGTTAAAGTGATAAAATACATAATTTATCCCTCACCCAATAAGCTCTTGATGTATAAGCACATCTTTATCAGTACAGTTGTGTCAAAGTTAAGGAAACTACTTTAACTATCAGTAAAGAGAAAAAATGTTTTGTGTCTAAATTAACTTGTTAAGCCCAAGGTTTGAATTGGTGACCTAACTGGGAGCATTGCCATTCAGAAAGTTAAGCACATGCTTAAAAGTTTTTGTAGCCTTCATTTTGCTTCATAAACTCACAGCCTGACAAAAAAAGTAAATCTTGGAACAAGCCTGTGATTTGTGGTTCAGTAGAAACAAAAGAAGAAAACAAAAACAAATAAAAATTAAAAAAAAATCCCAATCAGGCAAGATTTTTTGACTCTCAAGCACAGTTACTAGTATCTAAACCCTCATTCCTGAGGACAGAGTTGCTTTTTGAGTTCAGGCTTTCCTGACACAGATGTCTTTTCTTACAAAAAGAGGTCCAACAATGCCTTCATCACTTCTGTCAAAAAAACAAACAAACAAAAATAATTCCCTCTGATGACCCTATAGTTTCACACAGAAACATGACTGATCAACCACTATATGATTCAATTATTTTTCACAGTGTATCCACTTTTAGAAAATTCTTACTGAACAAAGCCTAGTCTTTTGCTATCTAATCATCATGTGCTAGTTTTGTTTGTTTGTTTGTTTGTTTTTGTTTTTTTTTTTTTTTTTTTACCATTGAATAGTATTTTTCCATAAAAACAGACAAACAAAACCTTAGAAACTCTAGGTCAAGTACTTTACTGGGGGGTTGAAAAAGGGGAAACTGTACTAATTTTGGCCCACTATTATATTGCTTGGCAATGTGCACTGTACTTGTGGTAGTCAGCAAAACCCTTCCTCTTAATATTTTTCTCAGGATGTTCAGTACACTCTAAAATACTTCATATTAAAAGAGACAGTGGGAAAGTGGGACGGCTGGGAAATAAATAATTCCAGTTGTTTACACAAGGTACATTACTCCCCTTTGTTCCTATGCAACAAATCTTTTATCATATGACTTACATACTGGTTTTCTCACATAACTGATATGACCAGTAGGCAAGCAGATAGGACACAGAGAACAAATAACAATACAGTTAAAATATGTTTATTATCCACATCCGATACTAAATCTAAAATTATGTTTCAATCCAAGCTCTGGCAGGGTGCAAATGCTATAGCATATGACACAAACATGCATGGATGGGATAAGGAAGAATTATAACCCTACTTTGCATAAGGGGCAATGCAGTTTCAGGAATTTACATTTAAGTGCTTCAAGTATTTTATACCACAATTGGTCTAACAGTTGAGATGGATGAATTCCTTATTGTCTGGTGCGAAATACAGGCTCCGGTACATTCAGATAGAAAAGGGAATTGAAACTTAGTTAATGAAGAGTTAATGAAATTGCTACATCAAATCCTTGTATACGTGTATGTTACTGTTTTAGCTACAACACATTAGTGAATATTCTCAGAAAAGAAAGAATAACATATAAATTCAGATTGAGTTGGATGGTTCATTAATTTGGGAAGCATCATCTGGTTTTTGACTACTTTTTATCTCAAAGAGACTCCATAGATAATCAGTTCAGAATGCTGTTCTGACTTGATCCTGACTAAGACTGCAAATTATCTGGTAAAATTACAGAAGGAAAAATAAAAATAAGGGAAACACAAAAGAGAGAACACAGTGAAACCGTGAAGAGGACAGAGTAAAACGTGTGACAGAGACTGAAAAAAAAAAAAAAAAAAACAAAAAAAAAAAAAAAAAAAAAAAAAAGATTAATCTGCTAAGTGAAGAAAAAGCATGAATTAAAAAGAAGCCAGGCTCTTTTCAGTGGTGTCCAGTGGCAGGACAAGGGGTAATGGGCACAAACTGGGGCATGAGAGGTTCTGTCTAACCATCAGGAAGCACTTCTGTACTGGTGGGTGGCACAGCACTGAAACAAGCTGCCCAAACATTGCAGATTGAAACAGCACCTCCTTAGTAATACTCATACTCTTATGAGCTACAGCCTTGAAATTACCAAGAGTTTGGGTATCTAGGTATTTATTTCTATTTTATTCACCTTGGGAATACAGTATCTGTTCACTTGGAATGTATACTATACAGCTTAGTTTGGCCCAAAATGTTTGTAAGAAATAAATTTCATGAAATTGTGACAAAGGAAAATAGTGAGGAAAATACTATCCTGTTCTATTGAGAAGCAGATTATTTTATTTTTTTTCCCCATGACGAATTGAAGATGAGAGTTTCTTTGGAATCCCTCTCTCCAGCACTGGACATGTATTGCAGCTTTAGGGCAGGACAGAAAAAATTCCAACGAGGATTAGGGATTAGCTACAAATAGTAAGACGGTTTCTATTGTTTTCCTGGCTCGAGTAATGTAAATGAAAATATGCAAACAGCAGAAAACAATGGAAAGTAAATTCTACTGTTTTTATTTGTTTGATTTTTTTAAGGTACTTTCAATTCTACATTATTGGACCTTTGCTTTCATAGAGACCTCTGCTACATACAGGATTGATGCCTGCTCAGGGCCTAAACCTTGAAATCCTTATTCATTACTTCATTTTCTTGTCTTTGCACTGTACTTAACTCCTACCTTCAACTTGCTTGCATTTGTAAGTGAGAGAGTGGAAAGATTCTTTTAGCAAAGGTTGCTATGTCATTCTCGTAACTTCAGTTTTTCCCTCTAGAATATCAAAACCAAATAAGATTTTTAGGCTTCAGATTGCGTTACAGGAACAAGCTTTATGAACACAGCCTAAATTTCACAAGATTTGAGAAACTGGCAGAGTCTAAGCCTTGGAGACCATTTGTGCATCTAGAGCCAGAGCAAGCACAGTCCAGCGATGCACCGTAATGTTAGAAATGAGACCGGGCGGCTTTAAGACAGAAACAGGAAGCTGTAACTAGAATCCAGCTGAATTCGGAGCTGGGGGCACTTCACAGTCAGGCTGCAAATCAAGCAGATGTGCTTGCAGTGAATTTCTGTAGTGTCTGAACCTTTCTTTGTACTGAAGGTGATTACACCTTCCTTCCTCTGTGATTTTTTTCTTTTATTTTGCATTCTTCATAAAGGGCATGAAATGGAGAAGTTGAAAAAATATGCATCAGTGAAAGATGAAGATCAGTTTTATCACCAGGGAGCTGTGGAGTTGCTCGTCTTTAACTTTCTGCTCATTCTTACCATATTAACGATTTGGTTATTTAAAAAACATCGATTCCGCTTTCTGCATGAAACTGGAGGAGCTATGGTTTATGGTGAGTATAAATTCAAGTGCCAGTTTAACATGGAACTAGCTGCATATTTATCATCAGGCACTTCAAATGTGGGCTCAGAAGGCTCAGAAAACACACTCAATGAAGTGTCATCAGCCCCCTAACTGGGCAGTAAAATGTACTGTAACACCACCTCTTTAAAGTTGCTACAGGTTGCTTGGTAAGAGAGTGACTAACACTAGCTGTTTATCCTCACCCTGTTTGCATTATGTTCCTGTATGGGCAGACAGCCACTGAATGACACTTTGTGAAGTAGGAAATTTACAATTAAAACACCCACAGTGAAAGAAGTTTAGTGTGCCTAAGGTTATTCAAAGGTTATAGACTAGGGAGCTTTGTGAATCCACCCATGTTATCTAATAAGGCTTAAACTATTTTGAGACTTCTGTATTTTTTTTTTCTGCTGTGCAGGCTATGAAGCAGGCTATGAAGAATGCCTCAAGTCATCTCTGACTGTTATCATTGTACTGTAATTTCAGTTTGCCTGTCCACTTCTAATCTTCTTTTGTGCTGTTTGGCAATATTGTGTATCACTTTCAAGTAGAACCTTCCGCATTGCCTACTGGAAGTACTCGCTGGTTTAATGGTATACACTTAAGTGTATAATGACTATCTGGTCATTCTCTCTTGCTATCACTTCACTTTTCCTCAAGTGTGCGATTACTATTTCTGTAATTATTAGACACATACATGTATGGTGGTATGTATAATATAGTCAAAATATTAGTCATTATACACCTTAATCCAGGCTATTTTGACTGTTCTGTTCTGTGCAACTCATATACTCTAGCAGTGTCATATCCAAACTAGTTTTTCTAAGGGTGCATATTCTGAAGAATATTTATCATGTCACAGGACAGCACAAAACTTCCGAAGTTCATCTGCAAGCCTGCAACAGAGAAGGACAACTGTCCCCTATAGGGGCAAACTTTATTTGCTCCTCCTATATGAAGCATTTAGATAATCTCAGTTCCATAAGATTATTACAGCTAAAGATCACAGTCTTCCTTTTATTCTTTTCAAACTATTAAATAAATGAACAATATTTAAATGTTTCGAGAACACAGGCTATTTCATATCGTTTCACTTAGTATCTTCACAAGTGACTTGATACTTTGAGGGAAAAGCAAGTAAACAAGAGACTTGTATTAAGCCAGTCACTGAGCCCCGAAAATCTGGGTGGGAAAGGCAGTGGGTTCTCTAATTCTCACCTGCCCTGCATTTATTTTAAAGTCATGGGGGGCTTTTTCTATCCTGAAGTCTGCCATGCATAGAAAACCACTTCCATTGGAACAGTTGAGAGTGAAATTCATTACATGATAGTTAGATGCAATAGTTTTCATTGTCAGGCATCACACAGATTGTTGTTTAACAGTTTCTATGTGTTACAGGCTGCCTAGCACCACCGAACTACATTTACTTGTTGTATTTTTCTTAAAATCTGTCAGAAGGAAAAAACATAAGATACCATGCAATATTTTTATTGTGGTCAATTTATAAGTTATGACAGTATTCTAATTGCATGCATGGGTGACTTCTAAAATAGCTTCCCCTAATATTATATGTCTCCTACATGCAACTGATGACAATTGCTGAAAATTTAGACAAAGGCATACCATAAAAGACATGAAGTATGGGGGAATACAACATTAGACAAATAAATCAGTATTTATTTAGAGATTTAGTTATCTTTTTCCACTTTACTGTTTGCTCTGGTTCCATTTTGCTGCCTGCCCAGAACATAATCTGCCCATCATGAAGATAACCAGCTCATGATATTCTTTTGATCAGTTAAGAGACCAGTGCTCCATCAGGACAGAGATTTTGAATTATTAAAACATTCATGAATAAAGGAAATATTCCTCATGGTTGCAAATAAACAATCTATTTAGACTTGCATTATTTATGGCAGCCTTCAAACAGGGAAAAATGTTTTTTCATAGGATCTGAAGACCTGGTGATGTCCTTTCTATCCTTTAGAATTTTGAATATAGGTTTGGGCATCTTTATCATCAGGAAAAAAGTGATAACAAAAAGAAAGCAGAATTTCAGAGGTCATGACAGAGGTGTAGGATCAATTTGCAGCAACTCCAGGAGAAAAATCAGTTCAGGGGAAAATCTACAGGGGACCAAGTACTCACAGTCAGGTAAATCCTGCCTTCACTCACAGCACAGTTAAGCCTGAATGACTTTGGTACAACTGTTTTTCTCCTGCTTCACATAGGTGTTTTTGTTTGTTTGTTTGTTTTTGGTTTGGGGGGGGGGGGGGGGGGGGGGGGGGGGGGGGGGGGGGGGGGGGGGGGGGGGGGGGGGGGGGGGGGGGGGGGGGGGGGGGGGGGGGGGGGGGGGGGGGGGGGGGGGGGGGGGGGGGGGGGGGGGGGGGGGGGGGGGGGGGGGGGGGGGGGGGGGGGGGGGGGGGGGGGGGGGGGGGGGGGGGGGGGGGGGGGGGGGGGGGGGGGGGGGTGGGGGGGGGGGGGGGGGGGGGGGGGGGGGGGGGGGGTCTTCATTATGAGAAGAATTCTCTTTTATACTTGTTTCATAATAAATATATTGCCCCTGAAATTTGCTTTACTCCGCCCATGGAGCTATTTTCCAGATACATGAATGGCAGTACAAGCAGCTTATAAATTTTTCTTCAAGTGACAGAATAATGTAGCCACCTTTTGAAGACTGCGTCCCACAGTATGATAGATGGGTCAGTGGTACTTATAGAGGGCAGTATACTGTCAGGGTATAGCAGTGGAAGGCATGGGGAGAGTGAAAAAAGAAAATCAGGAAGAAAGCACAGGAATACAAAAACAGGAAGATGTTTTAAATGTATTGCAAAAATGCTGAACAGACAAATTGGACACTAAGAACATCCTGATAGAAAGTTCTATTTAAAGTATAGTGTTGTGTTTTTTTTTCTTTGCATAAGCTTCTATGGAAAATGCAGCTTTTGGCCAAACAGTTTCAACTAAAAAAAAAAATCCATACTTGAAAATAATCCATTTAGAATCTTTAAAAATGGATATGTATTGATTTTTTTTAAATCAAGGCAATGTTTCTACACTAAATATAGCCATATTTACATTAATAATCTTTCTTAGTTTCCCCTCACCTTAAAAAAAAGTCTACATTTAGTTTAAACTGAAACACTATTTCAAACAAAAATGTCATGGATGTAAATATATGAGTATATATATATTTCAAGGGTGTTTACCTTGAAATTATTTACACACTCCAGTTGTTTTGTTTCAGTACCAAATTGAAAAGTCAGTTACTCACACAAAGAAGAAAACAAAACAAACAAAAACAAAACAAAACAAAACAAAACAAAACACAGACCGCCCTGTTTATTCATTCATTCCTTTGTTTTTCAGTATCTTGGAGAACAAGTTTCCTCTGCTTGCTTTGACAAACAGACCCCAAACAGCTGGCTCAGCTTACTTTCTGGTTTCTGTATATCAGGGAGGCAGGTGAAAGTTTTGTGCTATCCTGAAGGGAAAGAGCAAAATTTACATATTTAGATGTTTCCTGTAATCCTGAAGAGTAAGCACTTTCTCAGACAAATTGGGAATGTAATCACAGAACAATGCAAGGTTTCTAAATAAACTGGATGGGCATCTCTAAAGCCTACAATTCAGTTCCAGTAGGGCTAGATTTCTTTAGATACTTCATGAGCCACATCAGGTGCCCAAATTCCCCATATAACACTTAAGTCACAGCACTGTGCAGTAGAGGGGACTAGCCCAGAGCTAGTTCAATGAAAATAAAATAAAATAAAATAAAATAAAATAAAATAAAATAAAATAAAATAAAATAAAATAAAATAAAATAAAATAAAATAAAATAAAATAAAATATCTAACTTTCTGATCCACCTCAGAACTTAGGCATCAGGGTGGAGATGCAGGTGTTACCAGATACATGTGATTAAGTTAAAAAAAAACTCCTGCAAATAGGCAGCCAGAATTGAACTAAAAATCTAAAAACCAAAAACCACCACACCAACAGGATCTGTGATGTTTATCTGCTAGGCTCCTCAGCAACATCATTTAAGAGCTTTCTCAGCTTGGTTTGTTTTCAGCTCCAGGAAACACAGGGTGAAGGTGAGGCTGACTGGAGTTGTACCTGCCTTCAAAGTTGTGCTCCATAGCTGATGAGACCAAAAGAAAAACAAAACAAGGGTAATGGCAGAACATGGTCATACAATGCCCAAGAGAGAGAAATAACTTCATGTAAGAGGACTTAGAGCTACCTCCTGAAGTTTTAAGGGGATTGGAAGGCAAAGAGTAAGTCCATTCCATAAATGATGTACCTACTAAAATATGAAATACACTCTTCCCAGATTTTTAATTCATCAGGGTTTGTATAGAGAGTCCTTGGCACATTTCCTATTACCGAAGGAAGAATGCTATCCCTGTATTGACTCCTGCAGCATAACGTAGTGATATAGCAATTGCCTTTGTTTGAACTTTCCACAGAGCACTTGAGAGTATTCTGAATTGACCCATCATTACAGGTCCCAGCCACATTTTGTTCAAATCTAAGACATGATAGAATACACTTGAGAGCTAAGAGGGACCTCAGAGACCCCCAGATACCCTAAGAATATTGATCATTAGAATCTGCTCTAATGTTATTTCTCCAATAAATGTATGTTGTTAAAGACTCTTGCAATTTCTGTGTCTTCATTATCACTTCATTATTTTGGTGGTTCAGTAAATTATCTAAATCTGAACTCCATCTGAGGGTAAGAAGTAAAGCTGTAGAAGAAAATCCAAAGGCAGATTTGAATTCCGGTTGTAATTCTTAGTCCATGTTGATCATTATTTCTCTACAGCTACAGTTATCATATTTTCAAAATATCCCTTTTCTGCAAATAGATTTATGTATACTCAAGGGCTATTTTGCAGGATTAGATCAACAATATTTGCATTTGTTTCGATTCCAGAAAATTCCTGCAGAGGTAGCTTGAGACTGCTGCTGAAGATAACACATCTCAGAATACAAATAAGAACAGTCCTTCACTCCTAGTCTAAAACTTGACACCCTTGATCAATTTAGTGTTACTAATTATGTTTCCTATAGTGTTACAAAATTATGTTACTCTAACTGATAACATTTATTTTCATTTTTTAAATTATCAAACAGAATTTGGTTCATACTATGTGCTATGAACATACTAGGAATCTCAAAATGTTGTAGGAAACAGTAGTTTATAATACCTGGTAACAGGATTGGAACCAAGGCTATAGTTTAAGACAGAGTGACAGGTGCAGAAGTGATAAAGGGAAAAAGTTTTCCATGCCAGAGAATGAGGTGGAAACATCAAATCTTGTCCAAGCATCAAATGAAGAGGAGTTTTTAATGTGTTTGAAAATGAATTTGAAAATAAAATGTGGTTTGTTTGTTTGTTTGTTTCAAGAGGAAAACTAATAAAAATAAGATGAAAACCCTGACTGTTTTAACTAATTAATGGTTTCCTCAATTCTTAGTCATGATGTTGGACATCTGGAACTGACCACTGTAGAAATCATATTTCACAGAAGTACATGCAGTGCTTCCTTTCCTTTTCCCATGAGTGCTTTCCCAAAAAGTTTTGAGGAATTCTGAGACAGAATTCTGTCTTTTACTACAGCTAGATTTGTTATCTGAGCTACTGCACAAATGCTGTGTAACTTCAGAAAGTAGTCTTGGCATTTTCTTCTGCTTATCTAAATCCTATACCATTTAAAGCAACCAGTCATACTAAAGAAGAAGATTCATGAGCCTACTAAACAGGCAGTGCAGCTGTTACTCTGTTGTAGCATCAATCCAGGAAGCTACAAGCTTGTGTTACATCATTGCTAGAAATTGGCAGTTCTGAGGTCTCTCTCAGTGCAGAATGTGAAAAATAACAAAGACATTTACCTGTCCAGGTGTCCACGGTCACTTTCATCACCCATGGCATCTGATTACTTGAAAAAATTTGTCTTTCCATTCCTATGAGCTATTTTCTGTACTTTGTTTCTTATTTTTCAATAGCAAGTATATCCATCTAGATGCCTTCCATAAATATTTAATCTGAGCATTCTTAGCATTTTACGAATGTGTTCATAATTGATAACTGCAAAAGTTGTTCCTGTACATGGGACTTAAAGCACCTAGGACATGCAGGAGTGGTGGAAATTAAATTTGAAACCACATCCAAGTCTCTGAGGGTGGAAATCATCTCCAGTAACGTTATCTAACTAAATATTAGTTACATCTCCTAAAGTAATCACTCAAACTCCCACTAGAGCTGAGAGGTGAAGAATCACACCTTCCAGAGGGCAATTGCAGGAGCCAATTATTAGGAGCCAAAATGTCTATCTTAGACGAGTCCCTACATTTTAGATAAACCAATTAATCCTAAACTTGATTTTCCTTCCTTCTGTTTGTATTCTCCATGTTTATATAGTCTCATAAACACACGGTCTTCTACAGAAAGCAGACTGACCCTGAGGATAGGTTTCAGAGCTCACCCACCCCTCCACCCCCAAAATGAAGTGTGTAAAATCAGCACCAGTTGATCCCCTTTAAATATCTATTGAAAACAGTTTAACAACTCAGTTAATAACTGTACCAGAATGATTCCAGCAACTGGATCACAAAAATAGGTGTATAACTGAGCACGTGGCAAAACAACATCACTATTCTAATGAACTGACTGCTTTGGAAGAAATTTCCTGGTCCTCCATGAAGTACTGAGAAAAATGTACCTTTGTGAAGGTAGAAACACTGAGAAAGTGGTGTCCCAGCTTTAGCAGAGCAAGAGCAGAGAATTTCATTTTTTTCCAAGTCAGTAACTGTGCAACATCAGATACACAGAGGTACCTGAATCTGTTTTGTTTGTTTGTTTGTTTGTTTTTCTCTCCAGGCCTTGTAATGGGATTACTAATACGATATGCAACAAAAGCATCAAATGTTGAAAAATGGAACTGTTTATGAATGTGAAAAGCTGGAATCTGGGCCATCCACCCTACTTCTCAATATAACTAATCAGGTCTATGAATACCAATACAAAAGAGAGATCAGCCATCACAATATTAATGGTCACCAGGGCAATGCAATGCTTCAAAAGGTAAATATATATATATATATTTATTTTTTCTAAACTGTGTAAGATATTTCTTTTATTTACACCCCCAAGAGAGAAAAACAAGTTTCAAGATAAAACATGACAGACACGGGCTACTTTGAATCTAAGGTGAGAAGTGAAAGTGAAGGAGAACAAAAAAAGGAAATAAGTTACAGTAGAAATCTCACAGTTGCTCAGCATCCAACTGGCTGCATGTTTGCAGAATAATTGCCTGAACGGTCCACCTCCTGCAGACACTGAGTTCAAGGGGATCAGACACAGCCATTACCTTGGGTTCATTGCCATCACAGCTTCATAAACCCCAATGAAATCTTGGTCTGCTGTCTTAAGAATGGCTTGCTCTGGCAATATAAGCAGAGGAGGTTTACTTTCTACAAATTTGAATTTGTAAACATTATATGTCCATAGGTAGGTGTTCATTTTTTGGTTGGTTGTTTGGTTGTTGTTTTTTTGCTAATGCTTAAATGCATTACAATGTTCTGACTCATTCATGCAGCACCACAGAGGTCCTCAGCAGGGATTTCACTGGCTATCCCCAAGCTTCTGGAGAAAGTGTTGCATCAAGTCAGGCTGGGTGCAAAAATGGAAGTGTGGGAGAAGATTTAGAGTCCCTTACAATGTTGTGGCCTTTTTCTGTTCTTCCCAATATGTGATAATTAAAATACTTTATTTATTTATTATATTATTTCCCACCCTTGCAATATTTGCTTCCTGTGATTGTCACTCTGTTAAAAATGACAGCAACTTAAAGAACTCAGGAGAGCAGAGGGGCTTTTTAAAAATCCAGATTTTAAGCTCAAAGATATCATATATTCACATGTAGGTTCTAAGCTTTTAGTAATGCTTTTACAATATTACAAAACATTATATATTATTTTGCTTTTTAACAATTATCATGGTTTATCTACTATAGTAATATATATTCTATTATCAGAATGTTATAATACCGTTATCATGATACAATTATTTTTTTAATTATGCTTATAATATGCACTGGGCATCTCGGCAGAATTTGGATTTAACCATCTGCTGAAATTCCTTGCTAATGAAGGACCATTGTGGGCCTGCCTGTAGTTACTACTGGACTCTTGCTCTTCTCTGAGAGAGCTAGACATTCAAGGCTAGGAGAGCCGTGGTGGGTGAGACAGGAAGGCACAGTGGTAGTCACACTAGACAGATCTTGCTGAGTCTTCATCCTTTTTCCTGCTCATAGGTTGCAATTGGTTTTGTCTTAGTCTAAGCGTGTGTTTAGTTCCCAGAGCATATGTACTAATCATTACATTTGAACATCTTCATCAGACATGGTATACTGAATCTAGCTTGTGTTATTAGAAAGGAGGAGGACTAGCTCACCACAAAAGTCCCTGTTGCAGTTACAGGGATTGCCCAATCCCGTTTCCATTGTCCCAGTTCTTAAAAGTCTCCACTGTGAATTGTGAAATTCTTTATATGACAGGAAAGGTCTCAGACAGCTAAGATTTTCACTCCTTTTCCCTTAAAATTAACTGGCAAGTGCCCCTGTAAAAAGAAAATACATAAGAAAGGAAAGAGGGAGGGATTCAACAGTATTTAGGAGACAAAAACAATGCCTGGCAGCCTTCGTGGCCATGGCAAAAGCACTGATATACAAAAAGAAAACATGATCACACCATGCTCTGTTTTTTGTACAACTGCTATCCCCTTTTGACTGCAGTGTAAAGGATTATTAAGTGCATTTATCAGAAATAATGGACTGTCCCGTAATGTACAAATACAAATCCTTTAGATGCACAGTTTTGAGTAGTAAAACATGCATTCGTAATTTCTGATACCTATGGAAAAATATTTTAAAATATTTGATGAATTAGTTCCAAAATTAACATTTGAGACTGTTAGTTCAGAGTGAAGAAAATTCATTTTCTGTTGTTTTCCATGAAGTTACCATCAAGAGCTGAAATTGCCAGCACATTATTGGCCAGCTAGGTTTGTTTGTTTTTTTGTTTGTTTGTTTTAATTTATAATTCAAAGTTAGCAGAAGGGGGGAGGGGGAGGGAAGGCTGAGCTCTCACTTCCTGTTTATCAAATCAACCTATCTGTTAGTAAGAAGACAAAAGTAATTCTGTACTCAGCTCTTACTCTTCTGAAGCTAAATAATTCATCTGGTATACTGTAGCCTTAATATATCATTTCATCTGAATAAAAGGAGCTGCAAGCCATTGCACTAATTATGTTCTGTCTCTTTTAAAGGTATTGATATGATATAGCTGCTGACAGAACAGTGAACAGTATGGAGGCTTATTAAACATTTTTTTCTTCTCCAGCAATGCCACAGTTTTAAAACAGCATTCTGTTTTATTGAAAGTTACTTGAAATGAAGCACAGTGACTGAACATTGTCCTTTGTCACTCTCCATGCCTGAAGTTGAAGGCAAATATGAACAACATATTGACAGCTGAAATAGAACTTTTTGCCTTGCCTAAACTCATCCTCATTCTAGCATTACTTTAAAATTTTAATAGGTATTTATATATTGGTTTTGTAGAAACAAAAAGAAAAAGGTGTTTCACAACTAATAAAATACTGTTAGGTGAAGAATGCACTTTATGTGTACTCTAGATGCTTTTCCAGTTTCATGACACTTAAATATTTACAATTACAGTCAAAAAAACAAAGAATGAGATATGGTGACTGAAATGCTTCCTATTTTCTGTCGTGTTTCGGTCTTTTTCTACTACTCTAAGGTCTGTCTCTATCTAATTAGGGGATGGTTCTGTCAGTGTAAAGCTGGTCTTATGGTCCCAGGTTTATGCCACTCATTGATCCCCTTTTTGTGCCAGGAACACACTAGAGGAGGAAAGGAGGACAGTTGGCAGATTTCTAAAGGTGGAGCTTGTTCTCTTAGTTTCTTGCTGAAGGGTAATCCCAGAGCTCACTACTGACTAACATAAATCGATACTCTCTGTATGCACGTACAAATGCATCAGGAGAATGTGAAAATTAAGTATCTCTTCCAAGGAGGATAAAATGATGCTGAACATACTCTAGGTTAAATGCTTAGAAAGATGATTTCTTACCAAAAAAACTCTTCATCGTGTTTACATACTCTGTGAAATTCAGGTTAAATACTTCATCCCGTAGCTTTTGGTAGATAGTTTGAAGATCCCACACCTAACTGAAAGAGGAAATAATGAACTAGCTCTGTGGTTGGTATGCACTGATAGTTTCTCTGAGGTTAAAAAATTTGTGGTATTTTATACCAGCTGATGATCTGACACTATAAAAACTTATGCCTTGACAATTCTCCAAAAAAAAATAATTATAATGGAATGGGAGAAAAATGTTTCTTTGGTTACTGTCTGCAAACAAATTAAGTTTTTACTTTTATAAAAAGAATACAATAAATCAGTTCCTTAGGCAATGTTTACAGACTGTACAAACATCATTTTTTTCTGCAGTTCAGATTGCTGCTTAGCTTATAAAGCAGTTTTTATTCCTTAAGTATTAAAACCAAGCTGTATAATGTCCTTGTTTTCAATTTAAAATTTTGTTAATGACAAGATAAAATAAGAGTCAACTTAGAAAACAATCACTGACTGACTGTCAAATCTGTTGTTGAGGCAGTGCAAATAAATTGGACCTCAGTCTATTTGCAACACAAAGGCAAACAATGTTAAAAAGGTAGAAGACAAATACACCCTGATGTGAACCTCACTTAAAGCAGATATTTTATACATATTTTCTTTGTGTTCACTCAAAGTTAGCCATTAATCTTTATACAACATATAGCTGACAGATTCTATCAGTGTTAATATGGGGAGGGGAGGTTGCTTGCTTGTTTGGTTTTTGTTAGGTTTTGTTTGTTTTCAAACAGATGCACAGTTGTGCTTTAAATACCTAAGGAGCTTTTTGTAAATGGTCACAGAAAAGATAAATTGACTCAGTGTCCTTTTGACAATCTTTATTGTAGCTCTGCAAATAAATATTACTGTATAAACTGTAGTTTATTACAATATTCATGAAACTCCAGCTGTCTACCACATGCCTGTAGCATTTCCAATGATCTGTATAGAACTCTGTGTGAGATGAGGAGGCCTCAGAGTCTGCATAAATTACTTAGCAACTTTCAAGAGTGGATAAAAACATAAAATTTCAAAACTAAAAACTTGGAATACAATTATTTAGAAACCTCTTGGGGACTTCTTTTGTAGATAAATTGTGTATGTTTTAAGTGATACTGCCTTTTACGATTTTTAGTAGGAAACTATATTAAAAGTCCACAAGAGATGTGATCACTGAGAGAGCTCAGGAGAGCTCGATGAGGACCAGTGAGTGCTGCAGGCTGTGCTTTCCATGTATGCCTGCAGTGAAGCTCCCATGCAGCACCTTCAGCTTTACACTGAAGGAGGCAGTAAAATAAATTCTCATTCCTTAAAAAACAAAAGGGAGACACAGGCTGTCTGTCCTACACACATAAGAAGGTTCCTTATGTAGGAAGATCTCCTTATGAAGATGGTCAGGGTGTGCACAATTTTCATGTGTCATGGTTTGATAAAGTACATATTAGCTGACAGCCAGTAGCTCATTAAGCAACATTAGCTAGCTCCGTCTATAACTATATAGACGTGCTTTGAAGGAAAAACTACTTTGGTTTTGGTATCGTAGGTCTTTTTCTGTTACTGTCATTCGTTAAGTGGGGAATTGAGACACAACATTCATGTCTATATCAGAACCAGGAATTAAGCATGGGACTGTCAAATTGGATGGTCTCACAGTGCAAGTACTTAATATCACAGGTAACACTGCTAGTATGTAGTCCCCATAAAATAATGCATGACTGATTTCCTTCTTTAAACATTCAACTAGTGTTCTAACGTATATAAGCGGTAAGGAACTACACATTTAACATATAAGAAAACTCATAATACCATTCTTCTAAAAGTTACAATTAAAACCTATCCTAGCAAATGAAAATTTTATATGTCTTTACTATGTCTTTCATCTTTTCTGGCAGATGACATTTGATCCTTCCATATTCTTCAACATTTTGCTGCCACCCCATTATATTTCATGCTGGTTATAGTTTAAAGAAGGTATGTGCCTCTTTCTTATATTACAAAAATGGCTGAATGTGATTGCTGCTTTGTAGATCCAACAGGCCAGAAACATAGAAAAGATTCACTTCATATTGCATGGCAAGAACTTGGCAAAAACGGAGGAAAATGCAAGATGCGTGGTCCTCAGTCTGCTCTGTGTCTGTGTCTGTGTCTGTGTCTGTGTCTGTGTCTGTGTCTGTGTCTGTGCAAAGATTTGATTTTGCAGTTTGTAACTCTTGGGCATTGCTGTTTTCAGAAGAGGCCACTTTGAATCTAGTAACACTGCAAATAGGCAGGCAGCCCACCTGTGTTTTATATACTGCATGATCAGGACTTTAGTTTTGCTTCAGGGAGGAGGTTATGATACAGTTTTCAACAGATACTTTCAGTGTGAACTTCTGTTAATGACCCTGAGGCATTTGGCTAGATATATAAAAAGAGGGAATTTTAGTGGCACTCCAAGAGGCAAAAAGTGAATGAAATCTTATCTTCCAAAATGACTTCTGTAGCCTATATTGTTTCATTAATATCTGAGTTATGGGTTGTAACAAGAAAAAGAATGGATGGACTGGCAGTTCTGGATGCAGTGTTTCTACTTGGTTTGCATGTTCTTTTACTGACTGTATTACAAAGGACTTTTTTTTTTTTTTTTTAATTTTCCTCCTCAGAGACATTTCTTTCGTAACTTAGGATCAATTTTAACCTATGCCTTTTTGGGAACTGCCATCTCCTGCATTGTCATAGGGTAAGTGAATGTCTTCTGCTATTATTGCTGAAATCATTATTAGTGCTCTGTATTTTTTCAATTTAAAACTAAACTGTAGAAGAATTGCTGGCTTTTGCATGGTCATATAAATCACAACCTGTGTAATAGATCAAGTAATTACTTTATCAGGAAATGCAGAGATTGAAAAAGACGAAACTCTCAGGCAATAAGAATTGTCTAGGACACTCAGGAAATTATGTCCTGCATTCCTGGTCTGTGACTGATACAAAGTATGACCCTACTTTCTACAACTGTAGCCTTAACCATCTCTCCTAAGAAAAGGAACCATTCTATCCTTTGAAATTCCATGCTTCTAACCAGAATTCCTTTTATTGGACACCAAATCTATAACCAAAGAGGAAGAACTTTAAATCTCACAAGGGAAGGGGAAAAGAGGGGGGTCAAATACATAGTGGCATAAATGTAAAATCCTGGAGTCATTTCTAAGGCCAAGTAAAACCTTTTAGTTGAAGGTCATGCTAAACACCTCACTATGAAATTATAAGCAAATTTAGCTATATGATATATATACATATGGTATGACTATACTGCTGATGTGACTGAACACATTTATGCATGACTAAACAATTTCTGCAGAAAAAGATGAAGGGAGAATAGAAGAGGGGGTGGAAAATGTTGTTCCATTTCCATTCTTCCTAAGTGAAAATTTTCTAATTTTGTTAAAATTTGCCTGATTGGCAAGTCAGAAATGGATTAGTTATTTCCAGGCTGGCACAATGTGGAATTTTTTGTTTGTTGCATTAGCTCAATCAAAGTAACGTAAACCATTTAAAAATCCTTTCCCCATCTTTATTTGCACTAATACCTACCTCAATAAGACCCCAGCTATTAAAGTTGCTTCTTTCTTGCCCAAGAAAGGTGTAACCCGCCTAAGTTTCAATAATAAGTTCAGCAAAAATCTTCATTCTGCTAACAATTTGAGCCAAATGCTGACTTATTACTGAGTGAACAGTGGTTCTGGATCTCATTAGGACTCTTCCTGTGCTTCCTCTGACTTGTTGTAGCTATTGAAAACTCATGTAAAAACAATTTCTAATAGCTCTGTTGGACTGCAGAAAAGTAGTAGGGCTGTCCAGCCCAATGATGCCGTTTAAACATGTATTTGCTTTCTGAGCTCTGACGTGTTTATTGGCATTGGTAAATGGAAAATGCACAGCAGCTTCAATAAGCTTGTTAAAAGAAATATAATACATTGAGTTTATCCTAAATTCCAAATGTCAGCATTCCTGTACCCATGTTATTTTATGTAAAACAGAGTAAATGCAGATGGAATCTAATTACACCAAGTTCCTACTAGTTTTAGCAATTCAGAGTTCAAGCCCATAGTCAGGAAACCCTAAGGTAAAGAAGTAAACACTGAGTAGCACTGAGCCTTGTACTGTGCTCCTTACAAAGCCACAGCTCCACTGAATCATTGCAGCAAAGGCACATAATATATTCAGAATAAGGCATATTAGAATGTGAAACATGTTTGCCTACCATAACAGATCAGGATAAGAATGAGGCAATGAGCTCATGAAGAAGAAAGAAAGATAATACAAAAGCTTTACTGAAGGAACTATAAATAAGTCCCTAAAAGAAAAACTTTTCCCCAGAGAGAAGGGATGAAGAACTATAGTTCTTGTACAAAAGAAAGGACAGAATCCTGAGGTACTTCTAGACTGCATTGTTGTAGATAAATATTTTGTGCATAGCTGTGAGTAAACATGTATTTACTTTTTATTACATATGCACAACAATATATATGTGCATCAATCCATATATAGGCTCTGACCTATAGGCTGCGTATCTGCAGCCTCTCATTGGGACTGGGCTCTTCCTGTCACAGCGAACTACAAAACACCCCATTGTGACCTCTTTCTGTGGTTTCTGCTGTAGTGACTGTACGGCTGATAAAGAAGGACCAGACCTCTCTTTGTAAACCAGGAATATCTTCAGCTTGGGAAATATCTTTAATAAAGAACAGGAACAGAAGTTGTAGGGTGGCAGACTCTATGAGTGCTAAAAAGTTGCCATGGAACACTCTGGCAAAGCGCTACAATGGTGCACATCTCCTCGTGGTAAATCTTTGCTTTTCTGTGAAAGTCTTCCAGCATCAAGAAAGAGGAACAGTGTAGAATTTGAGTGAAAAGGCAACCAAATAAACACTTTCTCCCACATTTATTTCAAAACTGTTTATGAAGAAGCAGGGAAAAGGCTTAACTGCTGCTTCAGCAAGAAATGGTGTTCTCTTTCCTTAATTTTATTTTTGATAAACTCTGTTATTTGATTGGATGTATCTTCCTGAATTGATGATATTTTCACATGGTAGATAATGGTAGATATTTTCTATTTGATGCTGGAAGAGTGACCAAGAAATTGGAAAAAAAATGATTCTATGATAACAACCCATCAGAGCGACATATGTCAAGTGTCAGGGGAGTACAAAGATTTGCATTTTTACCTCTTGAAATCACCTTGACTTCTTAGATCAGCATTCCTAGTTGCAGCCAGGGCCAAGCTGTCTGTGCATAGGAGCATGGACTTCATAAAGCTGGCCTTATCGGTGATTTTTGGTTCTGCTTCACTTGGTTCTCTCATATTGCAAAGCCAAAACCACCATTTTAGATACTCAGAATCCAGTATGTTTGCAGTCATTTACTCATTTTCCCAGCCTGTGTAGTAGGCTTGGCAAAGGACACATTTTTCTGGAATTTTAAAGCCCTGTGAGTGTGCAACTCAAATAGCAAAACCATTTTCAGACAACTTAGGCCAAGTTTGAAATGCCTTCATGGCTGCAGTGAAAATTTTGCTTGAATAAAGCTCAATAAAATAAATAAATAAATAAATAAATAAATCGTGGTTAAATCAGAGAAAAAGAAAAAAAAAAAAAAAAAAAAGAGTAGTTGTGCTTTCAAGACAATGAAACCATGAAATACAAAGAACAGATAATATCAATGCTTGGACAAGGCAGTCCAAAGATCATCACTGTTGCTTAGTCAAAGCAAAGTTTGTAAAAGCATAGCAGTTCACACCAGAAAAAGTCTGATGCCTTTTTGATTTCTCCTTCCTATTTAATTTCACTTAGTCATTTTTAAAAAGTGTGCAGTTCAGTTAGAAAATTTATGGCTAGCTTTAACTTGGTAGCAGAAAATCACAAGCCCTGTAAGATGACACAAGCTAAATGTGGACAATTACTTTTTTTCCATGAACTCCATTCCTCTTTATGATTCAACTTTTTCATTCTGGCATTCTTGCAAAAAGCACCCTTTTGTATGCTAGTCCATTATAGCCGTCTCCTGTTCAAAGCTCATTTCAGTTTTATATCATTCTGTCTTAGCAGTTTGATATTATCTTGTATAAAATTTATTTATTCCAAAGATGAAATCATTAGACAATAATTTAGAAATTATCTATTTTAAAAAAAAAAAGAATCCATCCCTCTTCGTGCAGCACTATTTGAAAAATGTAGGTACCCTGAAAAATCTGACAGATGCATGCAACTTCCTCTAAATTTCATGGCAAAGAGGAAGGACACACCACACTTTAACCTATAATGCAATAATAGCTCAAGGTAAGTATTTTCTCTACTGTATTTTAATTGGGTATAAAACTTGAAGTATCCACGTCCACATTAATGAGGTAAAAACTGGAGATACCATAGCTGATGAAACACTTGGATTGGAAGATAGCAGTTACCCTTTGTAGTTTTCTTCCCTATGTAGTCTGTAGCCTTCTCTTCCTCTGTTTCTTTCCCCTTTGCTTCATGCTCTTCCTATCCTTTCTCGTTCTGCTCTCTATGATACTCACAGTCTTCTGTCAAAATACTCTGCCTTTTGCACCTTTGTTCTACTTTTGCTGTCTCAATACTTCTTTACTGTCTTTTTATCTCGATACTTCCCTGGCAATCATTCATATTTTGCTAATGGGCACTGGGTGCAATTGGCAATATAATACCTTGCAGATGATGGGAACATCTGGCACAAAATCTAGCAGCTTAACCACAAAACAGTGTAAGCATACAAAGCTGAGGTCTCTGACAAGGGGAGAGAGCTAGACAGAAAATAATACTATGCCTTTACAGCCTTTATTGCTCACAGTGCTTTAAAATAGAAGGAAAAAAAAAAAAAAAGGCATGTGTTTTCATTTCCTCCTCTAAAGTAAACTTACTTTATAACCTTCTCTCAACAATAAGTAGCTTGCTCTTCATAGTAATAGGAGACAGGACTATCTCTGTTGAAGTATTGATAAATTGACAGGTTAGCATATTTTCAGTAGGTACAGGTTCCATTTTTCATTAACAATTTTGGCAATGTATGCCCGAGGAGATCAGCATGCAACACTTATGTTTATTTAGCACTCACTGCATGACTCTAGAGATATGATTTTACTTTGCACTTACCATTTCCATAGATTGTTTGGGTAGTTTGGCAAATGAATAGTTGTTTAGCTAGGTTATGGGAATGTTGTATATTACTTTCTAACTGAAGCTTACTCTAATATACTAATGGGGTGTACTGATGAGAGACAGAGCTTAGAAACAACAAGCTTTACAACTTGGAAGCTGCGCTGTGCTTCAGCAGAGCAAAATGAAATGTTTCTTGGCTTGAATCTACTGTGGCTATTGTGAGTCTTCTGAATTTAGGAAATTGTTTCTGCAAGAAAAAATGGACCCACATTAAGTGTAATGGAAAATATCCCTCTGTTATGGAGCTCTCCATAACCTACAGCAACTACCTTTACAATGATTATCAGCCGTTATACCACATAAGCTCTTGCTTTCCCAGAGGATAATTTCTGTTTTAGTTCAGAACTACTTCATGTACAATGTTTTTTTCCTAATTTTATGATTATTTTTCTACCGCACATTTCTCCCAAATGATGTAATGAAAACAGGTCTAACTTTATTCCATACACTGCCTGTAAATAGCAAACACTTAACCTACTCACAGGCAAGAATAAAATCTTTATTTTTGGTAGAAACAGGAACTGGTGAGGGGGGAGTGTTCGAGTAGCATGGTTGCTGTAAAGATTAACTGAGAGAAAATGAGGGAAAACTATACCGATACCATTTGCCCTCCCCTGATAAAACCCTCTGAAACATGCTTCAGATGTCTGGCTTTTAATAATTTCCATTAACATTTTGAAACCAGATATTCAGCCTATGACTGGAAATAAAGACAAAACTATTAGTAGAAGACATTGATTTGAATGTAATACCTGTGTTGGTACCCTTTTGGGCCTCTAGGCATTCTCCAAAGAAAACCGAACCCTGAGCCCCAGCAGGAAAAGAATTGATGTGGTTTAGTTGTGAATGCATAACTCACTGCCCCATTGTGGGTAGCTCTGATTTTTCAGTCAGTATGAATCGAAAATAATTCTTCTGCTGCCTGTGTTTGCTGCAAACTGCAACTCACAGCTGCAGTTCGCAAGGGTAGTTCCTGCTTGTCACTTTGTTTAAAAATATTTTGTAAAATTCTGTTCTAGATTGTCCAAGGCAGTAAAAGGGAGAGACATTCTCTTAGACATACTTCTCAGAGCTCTAGCAGTTCTAAAAGTTATAAGTATTAACAATATATATTATATGTCAAAACAAACAACAACACAAAACAACACAACAATCTAATTTGTATGACTTGTCAACTTACGGATAAGAGCTCAGTTAAATTAAGATACTGATATAAATAGTGTTTCCCAGGCCACTAACACCCACAGAGCATGCTTAGAACATGCTTCTAAGAGTAGTTTGATGCATTCAAGTATGTGTTGCTACAAGTTCAGGTCGTAGTATTTGTAGCCATTTCACAACAAACATCTGACATTGTTTACTTGCAGCAGAGTTGATCATGCAGAAAACACGGTTCTTCTTCCATAAACAGATGTGGTGAACAGCAGGGTATAATTATTTGTGTCTTCTATGAGAACCCTCAGCATATCTAAGGATATCAAAAGATTTGCATTATCGGGAAACATTAAAGGTGTGTGCTGGGGAGACAAACAGAACCTGTAATACCAGAGGACTAAAACAAAATGATGTTTAATACCCAGTAGGCTCTCTAGGAAGCAAGCAAAAAATGTAAATAATGCACTCTTGAAAAATATGCAAATGGTATTTGTTGCAAAATAGGAAAAAAAAAAAAAAACACAACACTCAAGTCCAGATTTTTTCCCAAAGGAAAGCCCTACCGAGGGGCAGGAGCATGTTTGTTTGGTTTGTTTATTTTGGTGTTGTTTTAAAAAGCTTCTTTCCAACTGCCATGAAAGTAGACGCTTTTTACTGCAGGAATAGGTACTTCTGGTTAGATCTCCTAGTGTCCTTCCCTGGTCTAATGAATCCTTTAAGAATTGACACACAATGTGGTCCTCCAAATACCACCACCCCCTATTTCTCTAGCTTCAGACCACCCATGTGCCTCTGCAACCACCAGCTTCTTGGCTGCATCACACATTTGGAATAGCGTATGACTGAGGGAGAGATCTCTACTTCAGCCCACGCTATGCAATGCTTCAGGCCATACAAAACTGTATGGCTTTACTAAATAGTGAGACATGCTAATGCACCAAATACATTGCTTCCCTCTGAATCAAGATGGGCAATGACATGATCTCTATCACATACAAAGGAATTTTTGAACTGTTTACAAAGTACTTCGAGCTGCTTCAGGTGTGAACAGTGCAACAGAAAATTTAAAACAGAGGAAAATCCTATTCTCTAGTAGCACGGAGCATGAAATCTATAGTTTCTTCAAATTGGCCAGCTTACTGTCACAGAATCACAGAAGGGTTGATGTTGGAAGGGACCTCCAGGGATCATCTAGTCCAACCCCACTGCCAAGGAGGGTCACCTAGAGCATGTTACACGGGATCACATCTGTCAAACAGATAAAATTGCTGACCAACATTTGAAAACATATACGCAGTAACTCATTGATGTGCATGGACTGGAGCAGAAAAGATCTATTTCCTTAAAAGTTTTGTTATAAGCAAACTCAGAGGATTGCTTGTTCACCCACCAGATAGTCAGATTCTCCACATGAGACATCTGAGACACAGATAACGTTAAAATAATATAGAAGCCTTTCTTCAGCTTTTCAACAAACCATCTAAAGTGTTTCCCTAATCATTACTATTGCGTTAACACCTTCTGTCTGAGAACAAGCTCCACTATCTTTCATTCCATACTCCATACATTGACTACATTGATAAACTGCAGCAAGTTCAGTGGATAGCCACTGAGTTGGATGCGGGGTAGCGCATTTGTCCTGTAAGGAGAAACTTAATTGGGCCTTGTTCAGCCTCTGGAAGAGATGCTTTGGGGACAAGGGTGGGTGCTATCAAGAAGACCAAGCCAGGTTCTTCACAGCAGTGCATGACAGGAGGACAAAATGACTGAGGCACACTAAATAAAAGAGGCTCTGACTTGACACAAGCAAAAACATTTTTGCCATGAGAACAGTCAAGCATTTGACCAGGTCATCCAGAGAAGCTGTGTAATCTTCACCCTTGGAGATTTTCAAGAATGAACTGGCTAAAGCCCCGAGCACCTGATTTGATCTCACTGCTGATGCTGCTTGAGTAGAGCTAGAGATGTCCTGCAGTCCCTTCCAACCTGAGTTAGTCTGCAGTTCTATGATGCTATAAATAACATGTTACAGCAGAACATACTCTGTCTCCAGACTATTCCTTTCCACCTATTTTGTACTTCCATCTTTTCTACCATGTTTTCTTTTGATTCAGTCATCTTATTACCCATCGTCCATATTCAACAATTAGCTTCCCAGGCAGTTTTTCCTTCTTCTCACCTTCTTTAGAAATAGAGAGACTGCAATAAAAATATTTTACTGAAGAAAAACAGCTACGATTATATCACTTCCTGCTGCAGCAAGGACCTTTATGCATCATGGTGGCTCTTGAAATGCTAATTAGCCTCTGCCCATCACCAGCTAAACAGCTTATACAGAAAAATCATTCACTTTTTTATATAATGATTTGGACTCTTGCTTGCTTTTTTGTGCCTTCACCTCTTCTCAGCTAACTAACCTCTCTGTGAAGCTTAGCAGCAACAAAAACAGACATGTTAAACACCAGTCTTCACTCCTTTTCGGCATCTCCATTATTGGAAGCATTGGTTGCCTTTATCTGTTCTGTGGTATTTATGAGCATACTGCAAATTTAGAGTAGGATGATGTCCCTGATCAGGAAAAAAAAAAAAAAAAAAAAAAAAAAAAAAAGTGAAAGAGAGAAAGAAAAAGAAAAACACTTCATCTGTAAAGACTAATATTGAAACTCTACAATAAGAATGTGAGGTCATATACAGACTAGATACACTGACTAACCTACATACTGCACCACTGATACCTTCTTGTAGCCTATGCTGTACAAGAAGATTGCTGTTTCTCAGATTAAAAACACAAAACAGAATATTTTATAAAATTGCTCACCTTATTTTTTTCCTTCCAGCTGTCCTTACAACCCACTTCATTTATTTGAGTTGAGGAGAAGAAGGAGCATGTGTTCATGACATCTCTATGGACCATGAAATGAAATTTTTCATTTGTCATTAAATGAAATTTAGGAAAGCAGAAGAACCTATCTGATGTTGTTCAGTTTCTCTTGCAAACCGGGTCTGGATTATGCAGCTGCCCTCCGTTGATCATCAGAAATATGGGTACAGCTCATTGCCATTTCTTTCCCTTCAAACAACTTTCTGAGTGAGGTTGTCTTTGCCACTCTTTTGTTGCAGAATCATAGAACAGTTTAGTGTGGAATTGACCTCTGAAGGTCTCTGACCCAGTCCCCTGATGAAAACAATGCAAACTACAAAGCCAGAACAAGTTATTTTGAGCCTTGTCTGATCACACTGAATGCCTCCAATATCCACCTCTGAGGAATGCCATTAGTAACAGAGTGTGAGCTGGATTTCAAACCAGTGTTCATTACTATTTGCGACCAGCAGGTGAGTGGGTTTTCCCACCCACCATGTCCTTCCATGATGAAGGACTTGATTCAAACAGCTTTCAGTAATCTTCCTATTAATGCTATCTATCTGGTACATACATAAATCCACAATTTTGCCTTATATTTTATAATTATATAGAATCCAGAAAGCATAACATTACCTCTTACATGTCTGCTAAATAGCCTTTCTCATTCCAAAGATCATAAATACCTTTTAAGTATGGATTGATTTTTAGAAAGCAGAATACTGCCCTCACTTAGATGTGGAAAAATGCACTTGCTGACAGGTTACTCTGCCTTGTAAGGCCCTACCTGAAGTACTGCATTCAGGTTTGGAGCCTCCAGCACAAGAAAGATGTAGGCCTGGAGCATGTCCAGAGGCAAACTGCAAAGATGGTCAGAGGGCTGAAACACCTCTCCTATGAAGAAAGGCTGAGAGAGCTGGAGATGTTCAGCCTGGAGGAGAAGGCTCTGGGAAGACCTCATAGAGGCCTTCCAATACTTAGAGAGGTCTTATAAAAAGGATAGAGAAGGACTCTTTACTCAGGTAGATAATGATAGGACAGGGATAATGGTCTTAATCTAGAAGAGGATAGATTTATTTGACATTAGGAAAGAAATCCTTCACTGTAAGGATAGGGAAGCACTGGAACAGGTTCCTCAGAGAAGTTGTAGATGTGTCGAGGTCACAGGTTCGAGGTGTTTGAGGCCAGGCTGGATGGGGTCTTGGTCAACCTGATCCCTGGTTGGCATCCCTGCCTATGGCAGGGGAGTTGGAGTTAGATGATCTTTAAGGTCTCTTCCAACCCATGCCACCCTATGATTCTATGATTAAGGGATGGGACTGTTTCACCCTGTGCCAGTGGCCAGAGCTGAGAGACAACTCTGAAGGCCAGCACCCTGTTCTACTCTATGGTATGCCATTTTGGTCTACCACTGTGGGTATCTGAGAAACCCTTTTTGCCATCACCATTCAGATGACTCAAAAACAGAATCACAGAATGACAGAATTTCTAGGTTGGAAGAGACCTCAAGATCATAGAGTCCAACCTCTACCTAACACTAACAATCCCCACTAAAACCATATCCCTAAGCTCTACATCTCAACGTCTTTTAAAGACTCCCAGGGATGATGACTCCACCACTTCCCTGGGCAGCCTGTTCCAATGCCTAACAACCCTTTTGGTACAGAAGTTCTTCCTAACATCTAACCTAAAACTCCCCTGGCGCAAACTTTAGCCCCATTCCCCCTCGTCCTGTCACCAGGCAGGTGGGAGAACAGACCAACCCCCACCTCACTACAGACTCCTTTAAGGTATCTGTAGAGAGCAATAATGGTCACCCCTGAGCCTCCTCTTCTCCAGGCTGAACAAGCCCAGCTCCCTCAGCCGCTCCTCGTAGGACTTGTTCTCCAGGCCCCTCACCAGCTTTGTCACCCTTACTCTGGACCCGCTCAAGCACCTCGATGTCCTTCTTGTAGCAAGGGGCCCAAAACTGAACACAGTACTCGAGGTGGCGGCCTCACCAGAGCCGAGTACAGGGGGACGATCACCTCCCTAGCCCTGCTGGTCACACTGTTTCTGATACAAGCCACGATGCCGTTGGCCTTCTTGGCCACCTGAGCACACTGCTGGCTCATATTCAGCCGACTATCCACCATCACTCCCAGGTCCTTCTCTGCCTGGCAGCTCTCCAAACACTCATCTCCCAGCCTGTAGCTCTGCTTGGGGTTATTGCGCCCCAGGTGGAGGACCCGGCACTTGGCCTTGTTAAACTTCATGCAGTTGACCTCAGCCCATCGGTGCAGCCTATCCAGATCCTCCTGCAGAGCTTTCCTACCCTCAAGCAGATTGACACACGCTCATAGCTTGGTGTCATCTGCAAACTTACTGAGGGTGCACTCAATGCCCTCGTCCAGATCATCGATGAAGATATTAAAGAGGACCGGCCCCAGCACCGAGCCCTGGGGGACGCCACTAGTGACTGGCCTCCAACTGGACTTGGCTCCATTCACCATGACTCTTTGGGCCCGGCTATCCAGCCAGTTTTTAACCCAACGAAGCGTGCGCCACTCCAAGCCAAGAGCAGCCAGTTTCTTGAGGAGAATGCTGTGGGAGACAGTGTCAAAAGCCTTGCTGAAGTCAAGGTAGACCACATCCACAGCCTTTCCCTCATCCACCCAGCGCGTCACTCTGTCATAGAAGGAGATCAGGTTCGTCAGGCATGACCGGCCTTTCATAAAGCCATGCTGACTGGGCCTGATCGCCTGCTTCCCCTGCAAGTGCTGCATGATGACTCTCAGGAGGATCTGCTCCATGAGCTTTCCTGGCACTGAGGTCAAGCTGACAGGCCTGTAGTTTCCCGGGTCTGCCCTCCGGCCCTTCTTGTAGATGGGCGTCACGTTTGCTAGCCGCCAGTCGATTGGGACCTCCCCCGATAGCCAGGACTGCTGATAAATGATGGATAGTGGCTTGGCCAGCTCCTCTGCCAGTTCCCTCAGTACCCTTGGGTGGATCCCATCCGGCCCCATCGACTTGTGCACATCTAAGTGCCGTAGCAGGTCACCAACCAGTTCTTCATGGATAATGAGGGCCACATCCTGCTCCCCATCCCCTTCCACCAGCTCAGGGTTCTGGATATCCAGAGAACATCCGGTATTGCCGCTAAAGACTGAGGCAAAGAAGGCATTGAGCACCTCCGCCTTTTCCTCATCTCTTGTAACTAAGTTTCCCCCGCATCCAGTAAAGGGTGGAGATTCTCCTTAGTCCTACTTTCTGTGTTGATGTATTTATAGAAACGTTTTTTGTTATCTTTAGTGGCAGTAGCCGATTGAGCTCCAGATGAGCTTTGGCCTTCCTAATTTTGTCCCTGCACAGCCTCGCTACTTCTTTAAAGTCCTCCTTAGTGGCCTGCCCACTTTTCCAAAGCTTATAAAACCTCTTTTTCCTCCTAAGATCAAGCCACAATTCTCTGTTGAGCCAGGCCGGTCTTCTTCCCCGCCAGCTCGTCTTTGGGCACGTGGGGACAGACCGTTCCTGCGCCATTAAGACTTCCCTCTTGAAGAGCGCCCAGCCTTCCTGGATCCCTCTGCCCTTCAGACCACCTCCCAAGGGACTCCACCAACTAGTGTCCTGAGCAGCTCAAAGTCAGCCCTCCGAAAGTCCAATACAGCGGTTTTACTGGTCCCCTTCCTGGCCTCGCAAGAATAGAGAATTCCACCATTTCGTGGTCACTCTGCCCGAGACAGCTCCCGACGATCACGTCCTCCACCAGTCCTTCTCTGTTTGTGAAGAGAAGGTCTAGCGGGGCACCTCCCCTGGTAGGCTCACTAACCAGCTGCGTCAGGAAGCTATCTTCCACGCTCTCCAGAAACCTCCTAGACTGCTTTCTCAGGGCTGTGTTGTGCTTCCAGGATATGTCAGGGAAGTTGAAGTCCCCCACGAGTACAAGAGCTGATGATTTTGCAACCTCTGTCAGCTGCCTGTAGAATTCCTCATCCGTCTCCTCATCCTGGTTCGGCGGTCTATAGCAGACCCCGACCAGGATACTAGCCTTGTTGTCCCTGCCGATCCTAACCCAAAGGGACTCGACCTTGTCATTCCCAACCTCGAGTTCTACAACCTCGAAAGACACTCTAATATAGAGAGCCACACCACCACCCCTTCTATGCTGCCTGTCCTTCTATAGAGCTTATAGCCAGGCATTGCAGCACTCCAGTCATGAGAGTGGTCCCACCACGTCTCCGTGATGGCAACCAAGTCGTAGCCTGCCTGCCGCACGATGGCTTTCCAGCTCCTCCTGTTTGTTACCCATGCTGCGTGCATTGGTGTAGATGCACTTCAGCTGGGCCATTGCCTTATCCTCCGGCCTGCCATTGTTCCCCCTGGCACAGCTCCAACAATCCTAGCCTCAGCCCCATCACCCTTCCTACCTAGTTAAAGCCCTCTCAATGAGCCCTGCCAGCTCCTGGCCCAGGATCCTTTTTCCCCTAAAAGATAGGGACCCGTCTGCGGCCATCAGGCCAGGTGCTGAGTAAAGTGCCCCATGATCAAAAAACCCAAGATTTCTGCCGTTGGCACCAGTCCCGGAGCCACGTGTTTAACAGGTGGGCTTTCCGTGTCCTCTCTGAACCCCTCCCTGCCACCATAGGGATGGACGAAAATACAACCTGCACTCCCGCTCCAACCACTAACCGACCCAGTCCCTCTAAAGTCCCTTTTGATAGCCTTGAGGCTTCTCTCTTCGATGTTATCACTGCCCGCCTGGACTATCAAAAGGGTGTATAGTCAGAGGGGCGTACCAGGTAGGAAGCTTCCTGCAACGTCCCTGACCCTGGCCCAGGGAGACAGCAGACTTCCCTACGGGTAGGGTCAGGCCGACAAATAGGGCCCCTGTTCCCCTAAGAATCGAGTCACCAACAACAATAACCCTCCTGTCTTTCTTGGTGGAGGCAGTCCTGAGGCGCGGAGTTGACCTCCTCGCCCCAGGCATCCCTCCTGGGAACATTTGCTACCTCTTCCTCCACACACGGCCTCTCAATCTCTAGGGCCTCAAAACCTGTTGTGTAAGGGCACCTGGGAAGGTGGGGCCGGAAGGGGAGGGCATCGCCTGCGATGTCAAGCAGGGACCTGTTTCCATTCCTCCTCAGCTCCCAGATCCCCTCCCTCTGCCCGACAGGGACAGGGCGGGGGGTCCGCCCCCATTTGAGGAGTCTCACCTCGGCACCTCCCCTTGAGGCCCTGCAGGGAGTTACTCCAGAAGTCTATCTCCCGCTCACACTCCCTGATGGCCCTCAACCTCTCCACCTCTCCTTGAGCTCCGCCACCATGCGGACCAGGGTCATCCACCTGCTCGCACCTCACGCACGCAGTTCTCTGCCTCCCGCCGATGGCAGCAGCAGGCTCAGACACTCCTTGCATCCGGTGACCTGAACTGCGGCATTTTTTAACGGGTAGTCGGTCTGCGTGTGTACCGACTTTCTGGAGAGCGCGCCGTGCCTGGTGGCGACCATTATCACCTAGTTACGGCTGTTGTTAACGAGGTGTTGTTTGTGTGTAGGGGGAGCGCTCTGCCCTTCCTGCGCGCCCTGTCTGCGCGCCCTGCCTGCGCGAACTGCCGCGCCACTCCCTTCTGACGCGCCACGCCCTGTTTGCCGCACCTCCTGGTCGCTCGCCGCTCCCTAGGGGGTTTTTCATAAACCCATGCTGACTGGGCCTGATCGCCTGCTTGCCCTGCAAGTGCTGCGTGATGACTCTCAAGATAATCTGCTCCATGAGCTTCCCTGGCACGGAGGTCAAACTGACAGGCCTGTAGTTTCCCGGGTCTGCCCTCCAGCCCTTCCTTGTAGATGGGCGTCACGTTTGCTAGCCGCCAGTCAAAAAAAACTTCAGTACAATGGAAGAGAGAAGAGCCATGGTGAGGCCAGCATCAAAGAGCACTGCCAGAGCCCTGAGGGCTGACAATGTAAGTGGGTTACTACACAATCTAGTTTCCTGTCCAAATCATAATCCCATTTTGACATTGGTTCGAAACAGACTTCTAACATAGCCAGAAAGCTTTTTGCGTTTGATCCTAAATTAGTCATTCAGTGCTAGTGCCTTACTTATGGTTGTAATAATATCCTGAATAATCCTGTTTTGCTGTTGAGCTGAGTCAATACATGTAACACACAGCACGTTTGCTTGAACAGTTTGTAAGCTCCTTTCCCTGTAAAGAAACAGCCCATCAGCATTTCTTTCCACCACAACGAGAGGCAATGAGAGAAGCAGCGAATACAAGTATTTCGTTTAGCACCCGGTACTGCAGCGAGAAAAATTTAACACAATGCATTCGCGTATGGGCCTGGTCCATGGAGAACCCTTGCTCAGCAGCACCGAGGCCTAACGCCTCTCTCACGGCCGGCCAGGTTGACGTTGCCGGAGGCAGCCAGCAGGTGGCGGCCGCGCTCTGCCTGAGCCCCCAGCCCCAGGGGTCCGGGAGGCCGCGGTGAGGAGGTTATTTGGAGGCTGCTTAAATCCACAGCTCCGGCAGCCTTCCTCGTCGCGGTTGTTCGGTTTTGCGCGAGTGTGAGGGCGGTGGGAAGGCTCAGAAAGTCATAAGGCCTGGGCTGCACTGCTCTGTGCACGGCATCCTTGCCCAGGCTGTGAAGTAAAGCAAGGTTTTGCTGAATTTCAGAGGCTAGAGAAATGCCAGGCCAATCCAAAGGCAAATTTTGAGTTGATTTTGGATGATTAATGAAAAGGGAAAAGAAAAAGCATTTCATTTCATTCTACCTCAAATAAAACTTCACTACCACCACCCCCCACCCCACCACCACTGTTCTTTATTTAGATCTCTTTGATAGGCTAGTAGTGGGGAAACCTATCCACATTGTGGGGCCTGATATGTTGGCATCCAGATTCAGGATAACCAGAGCAAGGCAACGCTCCAATTCCGAGTCAGCAAGAGTGACTGCCAGAGCCTTCGTTTGTGGTATGGTGGGAACAGTTTGCAAAGCTTGTGAGGGCTGGGTCACACTGCTCTTCTCTCCAACTTGTAGTATTGGTTGTAAGGGAGATTAAGAATTGTCAAGGAAGCATCAGTCTTCACAGATTACTTCAAACACTGATCTATCCAAGAACTCTGAATAACACATTAAATTAAACAATTCTGGTGAATGGTTCTTAGTATAATAGGGATGTAATAGGCAAGAGGCAGCCTATTAGCTAAATTTGTTATCCAAGGTAGCTAATGTCAGAATATTAATAATCAGATTTTCAGATGGCTTTACTTAGTTTTTGAAGTACGAACTAGTTATCAGAATTGCAAAACAACTATATGAAGATGGCACCAGCAAATTACATTAGTTACGGGAATACTTACAGGTTTGGAAGTGACTCAGAAGCCTGAACTACTTGCTACATTGCATTTCTAGTAAAAGGAATTGTTCTGCAAAACTGCTATAACCTCTCACTGGCAAACTGCAGCCTTATTAATATGCTTGGCAAGAGATGGGGGCTTTCCATTACCGATCCTCTTGTTAGCCCCTCAAGTGTGTGACTGAAGCACTCTTTGGGAGCAGTGTTGTGGAAGTGAATGTTGTAAATATATTTCCTTTATAGGCAAACAGATGCTCTCTGTCTTTGCGGCTATCAAACTGGCCCATCATGACCACACAACTCAAAAATAAATGGGAAGAGAAAGTAGTAGTTAAACCTGCCAAAAATTAAGATCTAATGATAATTGCAAGCACATAATTTTGTCATTTTTTTTATCAGTGAGTCAAGACAAAAAGTAACTTCTCCCTCTCCTCCCAAAAAATTTATCAACTTGTCTCTTCAAATGTCAATGGTCACCTAGGTTTATTTAAGTCCGACTTCATTCCTTCGGAGTATTCATGTTATTCTCATGCTGAATCATCATTTCATAGGCTTTCAGTGCTGGGTAGCCACAGGGTTGTAAAGGCAAAAATATTCAATATAATGGAAGAACAAATTCCATTTTTCCCCATCGATTCTTTAAGTTATCTAAATTTGAATTGGATATAAATCTTTAAACCCTCAGGTTTACCTGGAAAGCCTTTGCTACAGAGCATCCAGGCAGGCTGCTTCTGCTTCCACTTCAGTAAGGCACACTGGTAGCAGCTTAACACATTTTCCAGTGATTGCCCACAAACAGTTTGCGAAGGACAAGCATCCCCACAACCTTCTCAAATAATGTTTCCCCCTGATTAAAGAGCCTTAGGAAGAGCTTCTCTGCTGAGGAAAAACTTATGCTACACCATGAGGTCAACTTGTCATGGACCATAACAAGGAGCCTGTAGCAATGTCATTCAAAACTTTGTTTCAATGTTGTTTCAATGTTTTCATCTCTTCATTAGGTCCTGGCCTCTGTATGGCTTCTGCTTTGAAAGAATTAATTATTCAAACTCTGCATGCATATCTTTTTTCCACTACTAGATACTAACCTCATTGTGCTACAAGGACAAAAACCTTTGGTAACAGCCAGGACAGATGCTGCAGCAAAGCAACACCTTTCAGAGGCCGTGCCACACCTTGGGCTATTGGAGCCTGGTTTTATATCTTTGATATTTAATTTAGGTGCCACACTATGGGGTTATTCTCATTGTTCAAAGAACTTATTATTCTATTTTTTTTAATGCCCATTGTAAAGAAACTGGAAAATATGAACCAACCGCAAACCTTAAAGCTGCACCAATCCCAAAGAATACAACTATGTAATTAATAAAGATCTTTTTGAATAGAACTTATTTTTATCTTTTGGTGCTTTTAACATGGAAACACTGCTGTGTTATTCATCCAATATCCCTGTGGGAATGCTGGTCTTCTTTCTATAGTGATACTATATAAGCCTCTATCTCAAGGGAATATTAACAGTTCAGTACCAAGATGCTATGCTGAGATATCTGTACCTTCATACTTCCTATTCTGCAGGGGCTTCTGCCTTTAAAGCATGTCAGAGTTACTTTCCCCTCTTTCTCTCCCTTCTTTGATCTTTTTGATCTTTATAGTTTTCTAACCTATTATTAATTCCTCTTGCTAACCCATATCAAAAGCCTCATGTATGATTTCCAGTTGATAAAATTGCCATTGGGATGCCCCTTCTCTTCCTTAGCATTGATCGTCATCAGTCATTGAAACAGATGCTGGGGAGGCAGATGATCTTTCAAATGTAGCAAGGAAGACTACAAGGAGGGTGCCTGGAAGCAAATCAGCCACTTAGAAGTATGTAGTCACACACCATGGTGTTAGCTAGCTTTGGAAAGGGAGGGAAGTGAAAGCTGAACATCAAAGTGTAATGGAAATGGCATCCTTAGTGCCACAATTCCTCCTTTCATCTGGGCTTTTTTCTCCTGGCAAGGTATTGCAGGCAGTTCTGGCTTTCTACAGCACCAAATAGACTCAAGCTTCAGTGATGTTAAATGGAGTTTCTAGGTATGTTTTTGTATCCTTTAGAAGTTTTAACACTCACTAAATTAATTTGAGATCAAAATATTTTCAACCAGCAGAAGCAGGTACAAACAAGGCTCTGGTATTCTTCAGGCTGGAGCTGCAAGAAGACAAGGAAGAGCAGAAAAAGTTCATCCCCAGTGACTCCTTAGGCCAGTCAAAGTGTTAAGCTGTATGGTACCAACAGAATGCCTTGTGGGCCAGAGGCTTTGGTGCAGAATCCTGCCTGTCCTTTTGAAGCAGCATCACATCCCAACTGCAATCAGCTGAGGTGGTTAGCTAGAGAAGTGGGCAAACAGAATGTACCAATGTTATACTTATGGCTCCCTTTCTGGGTTTGTTCTGGGAGCCGAGAACATCCCAGAACCAAGCTCCTGTAAGATTTCAGGAATTAAAAGGATACTGCAAGACAATGCTACTCATTCTGTTAGTTCTGTGCTACAGAAAACATCGTTTGCTTAAAACAAGTTTTAACTGGATTAAAATGACTGTTGCTTGGACAGGATATGGACAGAAGGGGGTGGCAAAGTGCAGTTCATACACGGACTCGGGAAACTGGTCAGAACTGGTTAATACCCCCTTCTCAACCCACGCAGCTTCAGGAGACTGCGTGAATATTTAACATTCATTTCCAGTCTTGAGTCTTCTTCATCTATCATATGGGATCAAGATTTATTCCCTATTCTCTTGTAGCTAGTGCTATTTCTGCAGGCAGCTCTGCTGTGCTCTTCTGTCTTGTCTCTCATATTCTGTCTTTTACCCTATATTCAGTTACTAGAAAAAAATATTATCAGCATTATTTCCTTCTGCAGCCCAAACTTCTGTTTACTTCAGTAGGTGTTTTGAGGTGTTTGACAAGAAAAAGTAATTCTGTAAGGTCTCTAACCCCTTCTCTAACCCTTTCAGTGCTCCATAACATAGACTAATGATTATACTACAGGAGAAATTGTTATTGTGGAAAAAAAAAAAAAAAAAAAAAAAAAAAAAAAAAAAAAAACATAATCAGCATAGCAAGAACTCCAAACTGAAGGAAGTAGAGATGTTAGGGCCACTTAAAGTTTTTGTTAATAAATTCAAAAATACTTGGTAACTTATTACTTGGAGCTATACCAACAGGAAACCTAAACAGCTAATGTTTCCTATTTCTGAAGCACTTCTTATTTTTGTGAATAGTCTTTCAAAAAAAAATCTGCACATCTGTGGATATCCTGCCTGATTTAGGAAAGATGCCTGTACTGTGATGTGGGCAGTATGTTGTGAGCTGTGGTTCAGCCTATGGTACACACTGCTACTGGCAAGCATTTTGAGTAATTGATTGTCCATATGAGATTTATGGGAAAAAGCTGTATAATAATATCAAGAACAAAGTTACCACAGTTCACAGTAGTCAATGCTCAGTGATGTAGCTCAGCATCCTCCAAGAAGGGAATGTTCTTCAGTCTGGCTTATTTTAGGAATATAATCTTCTTTCTCTGATCTTTGAAGTCATGAAATGACACAGAGGCAGAGAAATTAGAGCAAGAAAAGAGCTATTAGACCATATAGCTCATTATTCCATCACTAAAAGGCTACTCTGCAGTACATTCATGGGTGCTTTGTCCAGTACACGTAAAAACCTGGAGCATGAGAATAATGATGGAACAATTATAGTATGCAGAAATATCAGTCCTTTTCTCTCTACTTGATCCAGCTATAGGATGAAGCAAAGCAGTAATTGCTGCCATTACAGAGAACAAATCTATTTGCATTTCTACAGCTCTGCAGCTCTAGCTGTGAATGTCTAATCAGTCCTATTGCTGGAAAAATATTTCCCAGTCTCTTGTCAAATCTCTTGTCTGATTGCAGTGCATTACCCACATAGCTGCTTTATTCCACCCATGTCCTGGCCCACATACAGTGGAGGGCTGTGGTGTGAATTTCTGAAGCCAATGCTGACGTGTATGAAACGATATTTCATACAGCAGTGTCAGTGGTTCAGTAAATACTCCTTTCACCTTTAATGGAATACTACCCAGCATATCCTGCAAGGGTAACTGTGCTTCTAGGAGAACTGTAAAACTTCTCGATGTCCTGAATAATGCATGTATACAATCCCATCACACACTCTTGCACAAACAGTGACATTTACTCCAATGTCCTTACCAGCTTAAGCTATAATTATTACACTGCACATTTCTCACCCAGGCTTCCCCTGCAGTTTTGATTGCAGTCTGTATTTCTCATTCCCTGTTCTACATGCTGTGTTCTGATGCAATGTACCTGCACAGTGTGAGTGACAACATATTTATAAATTTAAACCTGAATCTGAGTAAGTTGTACCTGTTCTTCTCCCAATCAGTAGTGTTTTTTCTGCCTTCAGCCTGGGAACTTATAGTCAGCTTAAGCTTAGTACACAGTTCTCAGATCTGATACATCATTTTCGTCTCCCTCAACCCAGCACATAAGTGCTGTAATCTGGCCAGGTTAAAATCCCCATGGGACGAGGAGGTGGCTGAGCAGCACAGAACTGGCATGCTGTCAGACTGCTCATGTGAGCAATGGGCATGGTAGAGGTGAGGACAGATCATTTGTTACACCGAAGTCACAGCTCTACTTGCTCCTTTATAGCGTTGGTTCAACTGCAGAAGCTGTGATATGCCAGGTAATGGGAAATGTCATTCAGTCAGTCATCACAGACATGTTGGGGAGGGGAGGTATTTGCAATGAAATAAACAGAATAACAGTTTGTTATTACAGGGGAAGTTGAGTTTACTTTCCTCTATTTTATTTATAAATTGCATTACTAAACACCGGAAATGCAAATGTTTATATGATCATCTGACAGAATTCTTCTTGCCTACAAAAGACAAGGGAAATCTTTCTCTGATCTATCTCAATATTCAAAGATCATAAATATACCAAACTCTGTGAGGGAGGTGTCTGGGACTGGGCAGTCATGCCCAGTGAATAGCAGTGAATAGTATGTCCCAAGTTGCTCATGAGTTTACTCTGCAATTGCACCCTATGGACAGGAATCATCTTCTAGCAATACTCAATCTGAACACGTGAAGAAAAGGAGACACAGTGGTTTTAGTGTTATTTTCAGCTAGATTAAAGAAAATCCCCTATGCCTGCCTAATTCATGTCTGTATATCATTTAACTGATAAGTTATTTCACATGAGTTATGCAAAAAATTATTGTCCCCTGGTTGATGTCTTTACATACACACTTAGATGATTACCTCCAATGTGATCCACTATAACTGTAGAGCTGTTCCAAAGTCAAAGTATTTTATACAAATATCTCAATCTTTCTCATAAAACCCATTTATTCTTCATATGTTTACAAAGTACGTTTTCCATGTGAAAGCATCCAATACTCACAACTGCATTCCATTTAATCAATTTAATATCATTCATTTGCCTCACCCAGGATATATTTAAGGCAATTTTCCACTTAATCATTCCTACTAAAAGCTACAGGAATAGCCTTAGGTTTTAAAGATTGTCAAACCCTATCCTGTAGAATGGTATGTTTTATTTCGTAGTTAAACAAGACACACAACCATTATGAAGACCCTACGGTGGAAATAGTGTGTCCTGTAACTGGGCAAGCCTTGGAGTTTAGAAAACTGCCCTTTGTGAAATGCATCCAGTCAAATTTTCCTCAAGGTGTTACTTACACAAACCAGTCATTAATTCTGTGGGAAAACTGTCTTTTATACAGCTGACTCTTGTGCCTGTGTAAGTCTTCTTAAACGGATCCTAGTGCCCATAAAATACAGAATGATTCTTTAGGAGGTTGTTCTGCCTTCAGGGGAAAGGAAATAAAAACTAGAGTGCAGTAGATCCTGACACATCTGTAGATTTATGCTACTGGTTCAATCATATATCCTACAGGATCATCTAGGTTTATATGCTAAAAAACAAAAGGAATAGGCAATAACTTCCACTTGCTGCCATCTACTAGCAATAACCAAATTTCCCAGCAATTCCTAACCTGTAACTGGACAAGACTAGTGTCTGCAAAACACTGAGTTTCACTAGAAATATTAATCAAGTACTCAAGAATACGTGCTCTTCCATGGGAAGCTTGGACAGGACTTCACTTATTCTTGGTTGTTAATTGGTGAAGAGCTTGAGTACAGGATAGCACCACAGAACATACTTCCCTCTGCTGTGTGATTGCAGTTGGAGTAGTATGAATTCATAATAATAATAATAATAATTCCTGCATAGCTCTCTTTGCAAGACTAAAACTGGCAAGGCAGAAGTTTGCAGATCACTCTTGTATGGTCTAGATCTGACAAAAAGCAGTGTGCACTCTGAATATCTAGTAAATTCTTGGCAGTGTGGATGAAGTTTTCATTTCCATTGACAGTACCTTGTACTTGTCAATTCCTTTGAAACATATTTAAAAGCAGAGGATTACAGAATGACTTCTCTAATCCCAACCCTCAAACTCTTCACTAAGTACAGTTGCCTAATATGCAATATGTTTGATCATTATTAGCCTTTGCCCCAGCAGATTTTCTGTCAAAGTGCTGGAGCAACATAGTATTATGTACTCTTGAGGAGGAAGGTGGGTATTTTTGGCAAAAAATCTGGTGGAAGTTCTTCTTCCTTCTGGCTAGTCACTGGCATAAACCATTCCTTGTGGCTACCTGAGGAGCAGGGACCAGAATGGACTGAAAGGAAGCAGAAGTCTTTATTTCCTTCCTGTTACCTGGTATCCACTCTTTCCCCATTCCTGTGCTCCTCAGATATGGTAGCTAACTGAGGTATCTTTGCCACAGGGGTTTTCTGGCATCAGAGAGGAAAAAGTCAAAACTGCAGGACAACATTATGATTATCATAATAAGCCATAATTAAAGAACTATTTTAACAGATCTTTATTTGATGGATTTTTGGTATAAAACCCACAAAACTAAAATTAAGAAAGAGCTATGTTTCATGAGGCAGAACTGACAATGCTGAAAGATCTGATTAAACTATTGGTGAACCCACTAAACATTGTAATCTTTATGATACAGTAATATAATCAGGTTGGGGAAGATGCAACTCTCATAAAGGCACAGATTTGTAACTGCAGATTCAGTACCCTTCTAGGGCACTGATAGCAGTCACATTTATTTTTATTACAACTTAGAAGCCGTAAACCTATTAAATATGAGTGTTTTTAAAATAAAAAGACAGTAGCATAATAGTAAGCTTCTTTGGAACTCTGCTGCTATGTTTAGTGTATTAAAATATTTCTATCCACTGTAGTAATTAAGGATGGCAGTGTAAGCAGGAGATAACCTGTTTGCCACAAGTTACAGCGTTCTGAAGCTCATTGCTTGCTGACTCATTCTGAATCATATCAGGCCAAATACTTTCACCCTCAGAAGTTATTTACTGGCCTAAAATGTTCCTATTTTTGACTATTTTCCACTCTAGTTTCTTGCCACTTTAAACATGTCTGTCTCTCCATTGTTCAGTTAACATATTTTCTCCCAAATAAATAAATAAATAAATAAATAAATCAGTTTGCAGTTGACCAGTATACATCATTGCAGATTAATACTCTCATGTCCCTGGAAATAGGACCTAGCCTGTACACATGAAATCTTGCCATTCTCCTCCTTCCTTGTATGCTATAGAAAGGATGCTGGTTTAGCCATCAGGGATAAGTAATCTTCTATTGAAATTTTGTCTGTCAAGATCTTGTATCATCTATTCCAGACAAAAAGGGGATGATTCATATGTGGAAAGCTATAGGTACAGAAAAGGCCAAGAGCATGACATGGGCACAGAGAGAAGCCAGCATAACACTAAAAGCAATTTAAATCTGGGAGCAAGGACAGTACTAGTCTAAATTAAGTATTAATGTAAGAATATGGCCACTACCCAAGTAAGGTTTTTTTTTTTTTTATCCTCTCTTGTTGAGGGATTTCTTGAAACAGCAAAATCCCATGCTATTCGGGCAATAAAATGGAGCATGACTCTGACTCTACTGGTGTCTGTCGTGCTTTCGGCCGTGCTCCTGCAACACTCTCTAAGGTTTCAGTTTTCATTCTATTTAAAAATAAAACAAGATTAATATGTTTTTTAAAGGACAGGCTTTTTTTCCTGCCTACACATTTACAGAGATTCTCAGACTTTCAGGCATCTAATATTTGGATTTCAATTATTAGGAAATAAAATCTGAACCATATACCAAGAGGTAACCACATCCAACTTGGAAATGTGAAATTCAGAGTGATGTTGTGTCCCTTCTTTCTGTGGGATATTGAACCAAGCACATTGTAGATAGATACCTGGAAAACTCTCATAGCCTCAGCAAGGTCCCTGTCTGTGCTTAAAATATTAAACAGTTCTATCAAAAATATTTTATGTTTGAAAATTGCACTGTAAATTAAATGTCCATCTACGGTACCTGACAATCTCCACCTTAAGTATGGGTATGAGTTCTTCTTTCTTTGTTCTTGAGCACTTTTATCATTATTTCACTGAGCTTAAACCAATAAAAAATGCTAAAATGATTTCCAACATTTTTTTATAGTTCATTTCATGCCCTATTTTACAGCAGGTTATTCTCTAATCTAATTTACATTATTTTGAAATCACAAACTGATCATAATTATCTTTGATGATAATACAAACTCATTTAAAGGGAACATCAGGTGCCTCATTGAAAACCTGTTGTAACAGGTCCTCGCAAACATAAGATCATACATTTTCTGTGTGTTGTTGGAAATATTATATGAAATGATTCTTATGTTTTAAATGTAGTGTTTAATATTTACCCAATGTTGGGTTTGTTTGTTTGTTAAATGTGGGGCCAAAAAAGTTCTGCTTCAGAATCTTTTTTTAATTTATTTATTCTGATATTTAGAGAATACCGAGATAATCATAATTAATTTAGAGTGATTAATAGCCCAGAAACATGCTGTCTTCCACATAGCTTGATAGCAGGTTACTATCTAGCAATATTTCAACAGAAGAGAGATAGAGAAATTAGAAGAGGAGAGCAAGTTCAATACATTGTTGATTCTCGCTTTCTTAACTCAAAATACTGCTTCATCTGAATTCTGCTGAATCAGGCTTTTTAATTCCTTTTAATCATTGAGGTCCATGAGGTTTGAAGATTTCCCTTCAGTCTTTCATACTAACTTTCTTAACTGTCTTGAACCTGTTTTTGAAAGTAGGATTTTGCTGTTACGTGGAGTTCTGAAGAAATTTCAAATAAAATGTTTTTGACACAGGGAATGTTCTTGAGGTAAAAAGAAAGACAAAATGATCCTTATTTCATCCCTCTTGTCAATATAATAATGAGTTGATACTCAGTGATAGTAAAGGTTAGCATTTTTGAAGCTGATCAAAGGTGAAGGAAACATATAGACTTTTGTTCTTGGTCTTAGCTGATAGGTGATGCTTACCGTTATCAGATTAATTTTTATGTTGTCTTGCAACAGGTTTTCCTGAACTTAGGAAAACTTTTCAATTTTTGACCAAGCTAAATTCTTCAGGATATCGATCTCTTCTAGGTATAGAAAGAATCTTGCATTTTTATGCGGGCAATAGTAATGATTGATAATCATTTGAAATAACTGTTTGGTGAACTGAATCAAGTGCTGACCAAATGAATTACCCCAATTCATTAGTGAATCTCATTTACCCCAACATCCTGACTTTCTGTTTTAGTTCATTATGTGAAAACATTTGAGTAGTCTGAGAACTCAGAATTATTGAGTTGAAATGTTTTCAGCTCCTGTTGATAATACAGGAGTATCAAAAAAAAAATCAAAACAAAATTTTATTATCCCTTCTGCAAACTAGGTATTTTCGGGACTTCTCTCTTTTCATATGGAAGTCTCTTAATCATTACTAATATTTTTCCAGAATTCTGCTAGCACTTGTATAACATCTGTTAATAGGATTTCTAAAATAATTTACAGTATCATGTCTGGAAAAATTCATATATCTCATTTTTATTTTTTTAACTGTCATTATTATATCTGTCTCAAAATATGTGTGTAATATTTTCATTATCCATTATTTATTGGAGGTTCTCTCAAAAATAATATGGAGCTAAGTAAATCTTGATGTAATGTTTAACTCTTGTAGGCAATAAAATATTCAGAGGCAGTATGTTTTGGACACAGTACAGTTGACAATGTTTTCATGGCTCATTTGCCCAAGTAATTATGAGATTTGTAGTCATCACTCAAAGATCAAGTGCAGCTTTTTCATTGCAAAGACATTCAGGTTTTTTATCTATATAATGCATAATGGCTGTGATTTAAATGGAGCTCAGGAACACAGAATCCTGGAGCTGTGATACACTCATTACAGGAATATTTAAAAGCATTAAATAATATTGTGCAGTTGTAAACTGAGGTGGATTAGTTGGTATGTCTTTAATGCAAAATGTTGTGAAACTTAGTACAGAAAGGACTATTTGAAATCCAATCTGAAAAGAGTGTTTGTTTGGTTTTGGTATAACAACCTGGAATCCCATTATTGACAGTTTGCAGCTATGTTTAGTGACCTCAGCTGACTTTTCCACCTCACATAGCTACACCCTCACATGGAATCAATGCAAAGAATGAGTTAATAGGTCATAAAGTCAAAACATTGGCAACATATGGTACTATTGCATCATTCTTATATAAGGGAAGAAAAAAAAAAAAAAAAAAAAACTTGTGGTTTTCTAGTTATTTCTGTTATAATGAAGTCTCACTCAATCTGAATTTGTAATGTTTATAAAACAAATATTTCTAAAAGGTATAAAAGGCAAGTAAACAGCGCTGGGTGTGTGGGGAGTCTACGCTCACCAACATGCCACCACACGAACATCAAACATTCTAAATATACAGAACATTGCGTTACATACTAAACACAAGTAGCCTATATATACGTACAATCAGGAAAAGTAACAAACAATCCTTTAAGTTCCATAACTTACTAAAATTGAGTACGCCTATACATATGTATGATCAGAAAAGGTAGCAAACAATACTATACAATCAGGAAAGGTAACAAACAATCCTTTAAGTTACTAAACTTATTAAAATAGAGTACGCCTATACATAAAAGGTAACGAACAATCCTCCAAGTTCCACGACTCAACAGTCTCCATCTTCCACTCCTTTTCTTGATTACATACAAGTCTCCATTTTCCATTCCCTTTGAACAATATGTCTTGCTTTAAGTTGTCAAGCAACTCAGTCTTCAGGCCTTATGTATCCCGTCCTTCCCACATTGAAGAAAAGCATATCCATCTCCTTTTCAAGGCCAATGAGGCCTGGGTCAAAAGGCACATTCAGGTCAACAGGGGGCGGAACAGCAAAAGCCTTCGATGGCTGCAGCAGCAGAGGGGCCCATGGCATAGCAGTCAGATCAGTAAAGGAGCCCGCTGCTCCCTCACTATCTGGCAAGCCACACGTTTGTGATTGTGGCTCCACATGGCTCTTTAAGGCCTCAGATTGCTCACCAGGTGCCGAGCAATCCCACTGCAACCTTGTCGTTTTTAGTTGCAGGGTCCCACACCTTGACCTCAGTTTGGTCCCATATTTCAGGATTGTAAACTGTCCGATTGTTAAGAAGGAGAATGAGCTGTAAGGTTACCAGGACAGTCTTTGCTCCTAAGGACAGATTCCCCATAATGCGCAACTGCTTACCAGCGAGAGGCAGTTGTGTGCACAGGTCCGCTTCTCTCAGATCGAGCTTCTCTCCAGCTCCAGTGCGCCTATTCCCAGCAACTTTCTGTACGAGCTTCTCTGAGCAGTTTGCTGAGTCTGGCCGAACCTATCTCCATGAGGCAATCAAAATGCCTGTTCCCATCCTGGTCTCCATTCTGCCAGCCTGCTCCTCTTCACTTCTTTTTCCTGCTTCTTTATTGATGTAACTTCATCGTGCTGCCCTTTTTCTTTTTTTATCTTGAGGGCAGTTTCCCTCTTATACTCTTCTCCCCACAGCACTTCTTTTCAAAACAACTTTTCTTTGGTCAAACAACTTTGAATGTAACAACAACAGCAAACACCCAGAAACATCCATGCCTTAACTGCTGGAGAACAAGAGAACCATCTGGAGAACAAGAAACCGGAGACTGCATGGAGTCTCCTGAATCACCCTTCTTTGTTCCCTCTAAACTCTTTTATATTCCTGATGGCCTTGTCATTAAGAGTCTAATGTTATCTCAACCATGGGGCTTTCCAACCCCCATGGCCATATTCCCAAATCTCCCCCTTCTTTATTAATATCAACCATTTTCTCGACACGAATTACCACTCCATATATAACATTTCTTAGACAAATTAATAGACAGACCATGACATTACCAAACAATAATATATCAACTGATTTACATGTGGTTAAATATGCTTGAGGACGGTATTCAATTGGGGCATAATGAGATGAATGTCTTGACTTGCTTTTGCCACATTGTTAGCATTACTTAGGAAAATCTACAATTGCATCTTTAAATTTTGAGCCTGAGCAAAATCTTAGTATCACAACAGATATTTTCCATGGTCAAAAGCATTACAGGAGACTAACCAAAATACTGAAATGTAGCAATTCTTTACTTTTTTGAGCAAGACTCCATAGGAGGGTTCTTTTAAACAAAGGCTCAGACATTCAGGTTTTCTGACCACTCATGTCGTACCTAAAGCATCAAACACAAGAATGGTTGGGTTTTTCCTAAAGGCAAAGGAAGCTTTGACTACTTTAGCCTACTCAGGCATAACAGCCTTGTGATTGGGTACAGACACAGTAATGGGTGCATCCGCACCCACGGTAACCTCTGAGTTGCCCTCTTGCATGTAGACACCTTGCTGAAGCCCATGCTTGGCTGTGATTGCATGTGTTTCAGGTGATCTCTCCTAGTTTTAGCATAAGTAAGGACAGTCCCTCTTTGGTCCTGTACCAATAAAGGGTGGTATAAGACGTAAGATAAATATTTTTAATAATATGAATAATTTAAGTTTGAACTTTCTGTTACCAGTCATCCCCAAATTTATTCATATAGAAACTCGAGCTGCATTTTTTCATCCACATTCATTATGTGTTTGCCTGCCTGGTTGAATAACTCTGAACAGGCATTACTTTCACAGAAGCCCTAGTCCATAGGCATATCTGACGAGCTAAGATACCATGGTTACTGAATGCTGCCTTTCTTACTCCCATCCACATACATCATCCTACCTCTGAGGTGTGTGTTTCTCTCCATTAGACCTCCCCATCAAAACTGAGTTAAGAGGGGAAACACGAGACAATCTCTAAATAGTAAAAAAAAAAAAAAAAAAAAAAAAATCATGCACATTGGAAAATGTTAAGCAAAAACTCTTCTTACATCAGCTAATGTCCTGCTGGGGCAAACGTGTGTTCATTTGAACATTTGCTGTCAGGTCCATAGATACAAAATTATTTATATAACACTACTGATACTCAGCTGTTGAACAGTCATTGTACCTCAGGTAAACACACGTGACATGTAAAGCCCATTTCTCTTCTGTTTTTTCCAGTTATTTGTATAACCAAAGGGGTTTTCTATGTGTGAAATTTATACAGAATAGTGTAAGATAAATTTATTATTGGTGCACTGTTACCTGAAACATTTCCCATCCTGTTCCCATCCTGGTCTCCATTCTGCCAGCCTGCTCCTCTTCACTTCTTTTTCCTGCTTCTTTATTGATGTAACTTCATCGTGCTGCCCTTTTTTTGGTCTTCTCTTGCTTTGATTAGTTACCAAGTGATTTACTGAAGAAAAACTCACAATAACCTTTCTAGTGACAAAACTGATTTAGAAGACAAAAAGAATATACTAGCACATATAGCACTTTGAAATAATGAATCATTGTAGCAAAAACAACGATGTGAAACATTCCACTGTACAGAAGTTATAGGAATATATTGGTGTGGTAGAAATAGAAAGATCAGAATAAAGGAATGAGTATTTCATTTTCATCACTACTATTTATGGTTTGCAGCATACGTTTTAAATTCTGACTAGTGGCTCTCTTTATTAGTGTTGTGATATCAATCAGTCAACCACTATATTACTTCATACATGAGCAAGAATAACATCTTTCTTCTCCTTTGCCTATTGTTGGCTTATTAATATTGCTATTCCTTGTGAAAAGAAAGTTCCGACTACACTGTTCAGGCACATTTTTACCATGAGAGATTTGCAGGACTTATTTCAACTTGTATTTCTCAACTTGTATTTCTCTCACCTCATATTTGCCTAAGCTACCTAACACAAACACAGAATAATCTATACATTTGTGTAGCAGGCCAGGTCAGAGTCCAGAGACAGCACTGCTTCTTGGAGTCAGTCTCTGGAAATACGAGTGAGCATAATACCAATTTTGTTTTGTATTAGTTATGTTCTATAAATCATCTGCCACATTGATGGGACAGTGTTGGGTAGTTTCTGTTACTATTTTCCTTTTTTCCTTCATTTCAACCCTTGTGATTCTGCTGTTTCACCCTCTTGTTCTATATGCATTTGAGACTAGAAAAGGTGAACCATTTTTAGCCACAATATCAACAGCTGTTTGACAGTGATTCTACAAAAAGTTTTCTTCTGAACCAGCAAGCATCACTTTTTTGCTTTTTAAGTGAAGATAGAAACTTTAGATGGAAGCAATTTATTTCCTTTTTGAAGGTCAAGAAGCACAAAACTAGGAGATGTGATAGGGTTCTTCCTTTGTCTGTGGCAATCTCTGCCTGTCATTGTCACCTTGTCCCCTACTTTGTTCACTGTTCATGCGTATGTAGCCCTCTCAACAGTTCTTTGGGACATCCTGTGGTATTGCGTTCCCAGAAACGCTACTAACTTGGGTTGCTGTTTGCCAGCTGTATTTAGGTATAGTATAGACTTTTGTTAGCTTTTTAGATATCAGGTATGCTGCTTATTGATATGTCACTTATGTAGCCTTTCTTGTCTAGCCGTGTAGCTAAAATTCTTGCCAGGCTCTCATTTCCTGTCTTGATGACTCCAATATCTTTTTCCTCATGCCTTGCCTCATGTAGCCTGACCCCATTTGTGGCTATTCACAATGTTTCTGTTAAAATTGTTCTCCCAGCCCCTTGACAGCTTCTCCTTGAATTTTCCTACAGCTTCCCTATTCAATTCCACATCAAACAGACCCTGCTTGTCTTCACTGTAAAACTACAAATTATTTCTCTTCTACTAGCTGTGATAGATGTTGGATAGATGTTAAACTGTTAGAATTTTCTGACAAGAGCTTCCCCCCCCTCCAAAAAAAAAAAAAAAAGGTATTTCTTCACAACACTTCTTTAAACCAGCTGTTGCTAAAGGAAACTCTTGTGAAAAACAGGCTTCTGTTCAGCTGCATCTACAGCTTTTCCTGAGCATTGAAATAGTTTTTTGTGTAGTCGTTACTCTAAAGTCTTTAGGAGAGGGCTCTTTTTCTTACTCTACATTTAAACAGCAGCTGGTTCAAAGATGTCCCAATCCCAGACTAGCCTTCCTAGAGAGCAGCTTTATAAATAAATCCTTTGGAAACTTTCAGCAGTACCAAGTTAGCAATGTGCTCTCTGAATCCTGTTCTTGAAGGCACAGCAATAAAATGTTAGTAGCAGCAGTAGTTACAGTGGTAGTTAAATACCTACACCTTTTAAATACAGATATTCTTCCTCCTTTATTCACATGAGTTTAAATGCGGTCCAACTTCTAAATAAGCAAGGGTGGTCAGATGCTCAGAACCACTGATGCCATGTGAAATTGTTCTGGTTCTTTGGTATTTGTTTACTTAGATTTTTTTTTTATATTTTTTGGTTAGTTTGAAGTTTATTTTGTGTTCTATTGAAATTCCATGTGATGTACTTGTCTATTCATACCAGAAATACTGATAGTAAAAGCTCGGTTTCCCAGAAAATGATTCAGGAGATGAGTAGAAAGTGACAATCGAAAATGAAAGAACTTAATTCTGTTTCAAAGTAATTTTAAGATATTTTAAAGTTATATGAAGTTAAGTAGGCTTTTTTGCATTTTGTGTGGCTGTGTCCATTAAGAAATTACTCTCATAAATGATGATTAATGATCACTTTGAATAATGTATTGCCTTCATTAAAAATCTACAGCTTTTGAAGATAAACCAATGTGTTTGAAAAATTAATTCACAATGTGAAATGATTTGTGTATGTGTTTTCATATGTGCTCAGTGGTGCAAATACAGGTTCTTGAGGTTTATTTAAACCAGCAGTTTCTCACATAATCCAAATCTTTGCCTGCACTTAATTGGGTTTATATTCAAAAAAACCAGACTTTTGCCACTGTAGCATTATCAAAATGGAATTAAATATCTCTCAATTAAAAACAGAATACTAAGACAAAGAGAAGCTTAACCTCTCACTGATTAGCACCATTGTTAGCCCACTTTTCAGTTTATTTCCCTTTTCTGTGCAGCAAGAACTGAATAGTATGTGAATAAAGGCCAGGTTCCCTAAGTCTTCTACCTCACTAAGCTTTATGGCAAACTAGACCTCCTATGTCAGTAAAGGGCTCCTGACACCTGAATCCAAGCTTGTCCAGTTCATCTACAACTTTGTACTGTGACAGACATACTGTAAATACTTACTATTGTATAAGAAACAATGCTAAAGTCCAGAATGATTACTCCAGAAGGTATTTAAGAATTATCAGGACTAAATATGCCAGACAGTCACGTCTTAATTTTAATTATTATTTTAAAGTATTTTAACTGAATCAGAAGAATATCCATGATCAAAACTGTGAGTAGGTTCAGGCAATTATTTCTAAAAGACACTTATATGTTAACCTCAATTACTGCTGACTTCTGAGAAAATTGCAAATCAGGATAGTAGCACTGAAGAATTCTTTCCTAAAATATACATGTTTGTGCTGGGGATAAAAAGACTATCTTCATACAGGGTCTTGAATTGTTGTTCTCTGGTAACAGACAAAATGTGAGCTTATCACTCAGGAACACCTACAGATGGATAAATTGTCTTAGTACAATTTGGGATTAACTAGGTAGCTGATGTAAATACATGCATATATATTTCCAACCATCAGGAAATTCTGTGGTGACCTATCTGTTTCCCTCTTAATTCAATAGGTTTAGTATACTACAGCTAAAATATACAGTTTGGTGAAGTACTGAAAACAATTTGCAATTAACCTTCAGGCTGTGTGTTGTTTTTTTGTTTTTTTTTTTTTTTTTTTTTTTTTGTTGTTGGTTGTTTAGTTTTTTTTTTAGCACTTATCTATCACTCAGATCTGTATTCATGTGACTTCAGAAACTTTGAAGGAATACAGCAGAGGACAAAACATAGCTGAATATGTGGATGCATGTTACTCTGTTTAAATAATTTTTTAAAATGTGTAGATACAAGTGTACAGCTGTTAACTTGTGTGTTGTTTGTGGAAAAGCTATTGAATGGAATTTTTTTTACTATTAATTGGATTGGAATTGCATGAATTTTTTTAAAAATCTACTACAGGTTGTAACAGCAAGCAAATTCATTTTTTCAAGATATTTCAAGAATCTTCTTAGAATACACATCCCTGATATTATTACCTAATTATTTAACCAGTAATTCTCTGAAATTACTGAAGATTTATCAGTGCATTTTAAAGTGTGACCTTGTTGCCTCACTATCATTCTGAGTTGTTCAGTGTCTGTCTCATTTAGAGACATCACCTGGAATGTTGAATGCAAATAAATTTAAAAGCTGATAGTTTCATTTAGAGATATTAGAACAAGCCACATAGCTGACTGTAGAACTGTCTTTATGTAAAGTTTCTACAATATTAGTCAATTTGGTCTGCTTAAGCTTATATTGTCTTTTCTTCCGAAAAATAAACAGTTTTAAAAAATAAACGGTATTGCCCTCTGCCAACAGCAGATGGCAATTATTCAGAAAAGTCTTTGCATTTGGATTGTCTGTAAAGTTTGACACAATAATTGAATAGTCGAATAGGAAATAGGATTTTTATGACAGCAGTTTATGTTCAGGATTCATACGGTATGTTTATTTAAAAGAAGCTGAAGAGAACAAGAAACTGCTTAGTATGGTGAAATATGCATGTGTTATATACTGTGTCTTAATGACTGTCTTTTCTTTCCTCTTACAGTTTGATAATGTATGGTTTTGTGAAGGCCATGGTACACATTGGCCAATTAAAAGCATGGGAATTCCACTTCACTGACTGTTTGTTTTTTGGATCACTGATGTCTGCCACAGATCCAGGTAACAATTTAAAATATATTTTTTTTTTTTTTCAAAAGTCAGAAGAGTAAATAAAAATATAATGTCTGTATGTGCCATAAAAATGTTGAGTGTCTGTTCTCAGTTTTGATTCTCATCCCTTTAAGTGTCTTATATTCTGATTATCGTAAATCAAATTGCCTCCAGAGATCCCCTGTGTAAGATTTACCTGTGTTAATCTTACAAACTTTACAAATGAAGTTGCTGAAGAGATTTGATTCAAAGATCGAAGCCGAAATTCCTTTAAGTGGTATATTCTTTATTGCAGCGCTGGATGCACGGGGGATCTCTCCACCTATCGTGCATACCTAAAGCGGAAAGCAGTCTTGAATTTATACAATCAATCTATCAATATTCTACAAGCACCTATACATATGCATTACCTATCCCCGCCTTCCCTCGCTTCTCATGCTAATTAGCCTTTTGGCACCTTGCGCCTGCGTAGAGCCTTCCAAGAATTGTGGGCAGGGGTCTTTGGGACGTGGGCAGGGGTCTTTGGGAGGAAGACCCCGAGTCTTCCTCACAGTGTATTTTTCACCTTTGGTCAGGAATCTGCTGAATTGGCATGTTTCTTAATTGCAAGAGCTGGTTGTTGCTAATTCTTCCGTTTGTTGTATCTTTATAATGAATTCCAATGTCCAGTTTTGAGATTTATAGTCCTTACGTTTGTTTCTCTGTCCGTCTGCCGCTTCCTTATCATGAGTTCCAGTGTCTTGTTTCGAGATATACAGTCCATGTCTGGGGATTGTCCTTGCCTCCCCAATGCCTCCTCAATACCTCCTTAATCAGATTGGAATAATGTTCTCCAGTCTCTGGGACACCTGACTGTTTATTGCTAATATGAGAACTTCTGTGAGCCTTAAACTTTATGGTTAATTAACATAGACATTCAAAGAAACATAGAAAATCCTGAGTTAGAAGGGACCCAAAAGGATCATCGAGCCTGCCACTCTGCTCCCCTCCTAAGGAGGCTGCAGGCTGCCATGAGGTCTCCCCTCAGTCTCCTCTGAGCTGAACAAACCAAGTGACTTCAGACACTCCTCATACGTCTTCCACTCTAGACCCTTCACCATCTTTGTTACCCTTATTTATATGCCCTCTAACATTTCTATATCCTTCTTAATACTGTGGTGCCCAAAACTGCACACAGGCCACACCTGTGCAGAGCAGATCAGGTCACTTCCCTCAACCATCCAGACATGCTGTGCCAAATGCATCTCAGGCTATGGTTGGCCCTTTCGGCTGCCAGGGCACACTGCTGGCTTATATTCAATTCGCAATCAACCAGGATCCGCAGATCCTTTCTCTTGTCCCCCAGCCTGCATGTGTATTCAGGATTGCCACACCCCAGGCACACTTTTTTTTTTTTCTTTTTAAATTTCATACAGATGGTGAGTGCCCAACCCTCTAGTTTGTCAAGATCTTTCTGCAAAGCCTCTCTACCCCTGAGGGTGTCAACAGCTCCTCCTAATTTAGTATCATCTACAAACTTACTTAGCATGTATTTGAGTCCTGCATCCAGATCACTTATAAAATGTGTGATCTAACCTAGTTTAAAGATATGGGGAACTAACTTTCAGATATGGCCATATAAATATAGTTTATAAGGTATCAATTTAGAATTTGAATGCAGTGTTACATGGTTAATACAATTATGAAAAGATCGGTACTAATATGTTGACCAGAACTTGCAGATGTGAGGTTTAAAGCCTACAGTTACAGTAAATACCCAAGTGTGGGAGAAACAGATTCAGTGGAATTCCAAGTTACAGAATTGTGTATATCAGAAGGGACCTCTGGAGTATTTCCTATCCAACCTAATAATTAAAACAGGGCTAACTTCAAAGTTATTCATAGACTTAGCAAATTTTTGTTACACTGACTATGTTCATAGTAAGACTACTCTGGTATCAAAATATTGGTTTTGCATCTATGGGAAAACTGTGAAGGAGGAAGTGAAAGAGAATTTATTGATATTCTAACTACAATATTCATGCAAAAACAAAGTGAAAAATATGGAAAGGTACACTGGATTTTTGCAAAATTTTCAGTTGAGCGGTACAGGAAAACAGAACAAAAAGCATTTCATGATGCACATGACATGCTGCATTAGTGCTAATACCCTTGAGAAGCTTCTCTGAGAAACATATGAAAAAGTCTTTCAAATTCTTGGCTATTAAAAGAAGTGTCAAAAAGCAACACTGTTCCACAAATTTGTTCCATTCTTTAAATGAAACCTCAATATTTAACAAAAGACTACGAGAGCTTGTGATTTATCATTCTGATGGCTTAAAAATATGGTGTAAAACAATTTATTTCAACAAAACCTGTTGTTGCAAGATTGCTGTAAAAGCTGCCTCAAATTGTTATTCTCAAATTAAGCTAAGCATCCAGTATTCTGCCACTTATAAAATCCCCCAACTACTTTAATAAGGTTCATCACATGATCAGAGCCTATCCTCAGAACAAGAGAACAACACAGAAACTAAAAGCAGAAATTACACATAAGAAAAATAATTGCTTATGGAATAAAAAGTTGCTTAAAGCTTCCAAGTACTTTTCTTGATTGTGCTATGAATAGTTTTGTAGTTGGCTTTGTTTCTTTTCCCATTTCCATTCCATTACTATTTGTTCCACAAATGAAAAATGTTGATTACAAGGGGATATACATACATGTATAAGACAAACACAGTGATTTTGATTACAATAGTGTTAAATCACCACTGAATAATCTGGCAAAGCTCAGGGGGAGGGGAGGGTGAACTTCCTCTTCCACTGGAAGGAATAAGAAGTGACAAGGATTACTTTACCCAGAATTTTTATAGGCTTAAACAGCTAATACTGCAGTTCTGAATACTTTTAGTGGGACAAACTGTCATCTATTAATGCTCTTGGTAATTACTCTTCTGCTTATATAGAGTACCTGTGTGTGTCCAAGATTTGTTTGAATGTTCAGTCTTGCTCCTTCTGTTATCTAAGCTATTAGACTGATCTAATCTAATTTCAGTCCCCCAAAAGATTAGAGAATTTTACATGAAATTTTTGCTTAATTTAATGGTAGACATTGCTGAAAATATTTCACTCTCCTGTAGGATTTGCTCGTAAATTATAACATCAAGCCATGCAAAGAGCTCATAGGAATTCCAAAATCAGTGAAAACACAATCCTCTAAAGGACTGATAGATCATATGAAGCATATAAAATAATCAGTTTTATATGTGATTTTACATTTGATATCTAGCTTTAAAAAAGAGAAATCTCTGGTGAAATGTTGTTGGTGTTGTAGAATAGAATAATAAATTACTGTCCTAGTATGAAATAAGAAATTCTTGTCAGATATGCTACTTGATTTTTCATTTATTTTTTCACTGTGTAGACACATTCACTGAATAGACACATTCCAAAACCAGTTTTAATTTCCCTTGGTTATGAAAAGCAATTAAGTCTCAAAAGATGTTAAAAACCGATCTGTTGACTTGACAGAAGTTGTTTTGACTGAGTTCCTTATTTGTAATAATAAAGATGACTTGTAGATGTTTACATGTTAAATGAATAAGTTTACTACCAGGGCAGTAAATAAATACGTGCCATTTAGAAGTTCCTTATATTGTTAGGAAAAAGGAAATAACAGCATAGCACTCTCTAGGTGAGCATTTAAAGATCTTCATATAGAGATTTTGGCATAAAATTAATTCAGAAAAATTTCAACAATATTCCATAGGTTCCCTTCTATAGAAAATTGCATTTGAACTAAAATTTAAAAGTTAAATTACGATTGGTTATACTTGGGACTGTGTTGAGATTCCTTTATCTACTTTCCAATAAGATGAATTATCACAAGCTGATAGAGAAACCATTATTACACCGAATGTTGAACTAAAAAGAAAAATTTAAAAAGAGAAAATCCTTTGAGTGTTACAGTTTACGAATCTTAGCTCCCTAAAATATTTAGTTATGTTTCTACATTTTGCATTATAGAAGCTCTTGGATCTCCAGTAAAAAAATAAAATAAAAAAATAAACATAAACATAAACATAAACATAAAGAAACTTTATGGGAAAGACAGGTTGTTTTCGAGTGAATCAATCACTTTACAGGAAATATCTCTTTCCAATAATTTATTCATTATTGACAGAAAAAGTTTCTCATTTCAAGACATCAGGTGAGAAGTTTAATTTTTAAGAAGTAATATTTTAAAACATCATCAAATTCTCCCTTAATTAGTGTTTGATTTTAAGCATCAGATCAGTATCTTTCAATCTGATCAACTGATACCATTTATCATGTTTTTTGGGAAATCATCTCTTCTCATTAGTTAATCTATGTAAAACAGCGCAGACTTGTTTCACTGTTCTCACTGTTGAAAGTGTTTCCCTTGTATTAGTACTGCATTTTGATTTCTAATGTAACCTAACTCTGGAGGCTGGAAGTTTTTTTTTGTGTGATGCAAAAAGAAAGGAGCAGTTGTTCATGCCTTTGTTCTGGTGCGCATGTCAAGAGCACCAAAGAGGCTGTGGAAAAGGGGCTGGAATGGAGAGTAGAGCCCTAACTCTAGGTCCCTAGAGACCTGCAAAATGAAACTGCCTCAAGTGTGAGCTTGGATAAGGATATCTGGCATCAACTGTCTTGTGTGGCTGAAAGGCAGACACAACAATAAATCCCAGGAACAGGCTGCTTCAGGGTACCAGAAGTTTTAATGGAATCATGTGAATGACAGAACAAAACTGACACATGAACTAAAAGATTTGACCTCTGCCTTAGCCACCAAAAATAACTGGAAAGTATAGCTTTGGCAGTTTGTTGTAGGTGTTGTTATTAACACATTTTGTGCAATGGCCTTCCAATCCAGAGAAATTTCATGTATCTTTAGCACTTCTTATTTTTTTAACTTTTGACATTTCAAGCATAGAAAACAGATTTACCTTCACAAGGTTTGCTGAAGCACAGCTATTTCTGAGCTACATGAACTCCCTTACCTTTGGTCATATTGATAATCACAAGGCTCTTTTCTATTTGAAGTTACTATAGTTACAGCTGAACCTAAGATGTGAGTTGTACTGCTGCTGTTATTGATAAAATTGGATATTATCAGAAAGAACAGTTCCTGTTTCTCATAAAATCAGAGGATTTTGCATTAAAAAGCACAGTTTATAAATACAGCAGAGTAATACATTTTTGCACTGGTTCTATAGGCCTGTTTATAAGCATGTTTTTTAATTAAAATATTTTGCTTTCTCCTTATACACCCCTGACCTACTCTGTGAGTAGTGTTTATCAGGGAAAGGAATCTATAATTAAAATTGGAATTGTTATTTTTAAAGAAAAATTGATGGAAAACATAAGTGAGACTTCTCTCATCTGATTTTCTTTCCATTTGATAATGAACTCCTAAGAGCCCACGAGTTACAAAAGATATTAATTGTTCTAGTCAGAAGATTAAGATAAGATAAAACCAGTACTTTATATAATGGTTGCATTTATTTTCTGAGTTTCCTTGTTCTTTTCAAACACAACAGCAAAGAAGTATTGGATACAGTTAGCTTACGGATTGTTGACGTTTGCTGATATTTCAGTTATACATTTTCAATTATCCTTTTTACAGCAATTAAGTCCTTTTTTTTTTTCTATATACGTCAAAAGATATCTTTCACAGACCAGCTCCACGGACACCAGTTCTGACTTGGATACAATCAAAATCATGCTAGGCTTAGAATCTAACAGATGTTCTCTCAGTCCATGAAGTCAAGGAAGAGAATCAGATTTCTCTTGGCACAAGTACTGAGAAAATCTTAGATGCTTTATTATTTCAGGCTTCCCACCACTGATTCGTTTAATGAATTTCACTACCCTTTGTGGTGGTTTTACTGTGCTGGGCAGCTAAACCCCACAACTGCTCTCTCACTCCCCCTCCTTTAGATGAGGAGGGGGGAGAAGTAAAGCAAAGAACAACTCACGGGTTGAGATAAGGATAATTTAATTAAAGGGAAATAATTATAATAATTAAATAAAGACTACCATGAACTAAACAATTTAACTAAGGGGAAATAAAAAGGGAAAGCGGAAAAGGGAGGGGAAAAGGAAAAATAAAAAGAAGGGAGGAAAACTAACAAACAAAATAAATGAAGGCTATATGGAAGTGCAGAGGAAAGAAATTACTCTCTGCTTCCCACAAATGAGCGATGATTGACCACGTCCTTGAAGCAAGGCCTCAACACACGCAGTCGGTGTTCGAGAGGAGGGCCTTTGTTTTCTCAACGACAGCCCACCCCTCCCCTCTTCTTCCTGTCTTCTTCCACCTTTTATTGCTGAGTGTGACATCACATGGTATGGAATATCCCTTTGATTGGTTTAGGTCAGCTGCCCTAGTGATGTTTCTCTCCTCACTTTTTGCCCACCCCCTAGGAGGGTTAGAGAAAGGCCCAATGCTGTTCCACTGCTGCTCAGCAGTAGACACAACACTGGTGTGGTAACACTGCTGTTCCAGGTACAAGTACAGAGTATGGCACTGTATGGGCTGCTGCCGGGAAAGTTAACATTCCAGCCAGACCCAGTACACCTTTCTGAGTCAGGAGTTCTATTACATGGTTTTTATTATTATTATTATTATTATTATTATTGTTATTGTTATTGTTATTGTTATTGTTATTATTATTTATTTCTATTTTGGGGAGTTTTCAACTGCCACAAAAATATGTTTGTTTGCTGTCCCCAAATTACCAACTGTTTAGTTCTTTACCTGTCTCTATCTCTGTCCTCATATGCTTAGATTGAAATAAGAGCTTAAGAGTCACTGTGTAGTTTAGGGAAATGTAGTTTAGTATTTTTTTAATCCATATTATCATACTGTATCTAATGAATTATACAAGACTTTAAGAAGTTTACCACACAAAAATCAAGTCCTACCTACTTTGCCTTAAGAAAGCTAGGGAGGCCATACTGCAATGTAGTATCTAAAGACTATACACTTTACTTAAATATAAATCTTCTCACAGATCAGATGTCACAGATTACTGTGATATATGACGGCAAATGCTGAATCTTTAAATTTGTTGTCTTTTAAAGTCGTCCATCAGACAAAACATAGTGTGACTATTTTGGACAACTACGATTATTCACAAAGTATTTTTCTATCTGGAGAGTAATTCAATTTTTTTTTTCCCTTAGTTTAGTGTTATGTCCTTTTTAATGTGCCCCTTTGTACATGTATCCATAGATTCTCATAAGCAATAAAAGCAAATGTGATCTTGAATAAATGGCTATATGGTTTTGGCAAAGCAATGCAAATGTTTTACTGAATTCTTAAATGGTATGGATGTGCTAGAGGTTCTGCTGCTCTCTGTTCTTGTGCAGATACCATTTAACATTTTCATTAATGAGTTGGCTAAGGCAATAGAGGATGCTTCTTTAACATATAATAATATGCTGAGAGGAGATAGCAAGCACTTTGAAAAACAGGATTAGAACTCAACTTAATCCTTGCAATAGTTTAAAATCAACAAGGATAAGTGCTACAGTTAGGAATAGTCATCTTAATAGATAGAAGCTAAGAAAATGGCATTTACTGCTGAAAAGGATTTCAAGTTTACAACCTGAAAATGAGTCATGAGGACTAATACAGGTGGGGAGGGGGAAAGGAAAACAGTTTCAGTTTCATAAACATATATTCTACCACATCATTTCACTCTATTTCTTGACAGCAAGCATCAGCTACAGTAACTGGATAGGGTTATGAGCACTGTATTTCAAGAAAGATACCACCTGATTAGAAAAAGTTTAGTGAAAATTAGCTAGTAATTAAAGGGATAGAAAATATTTTTGAAAAGAGAAGATTGGAAGAAGCAAGTCAGTTTAGAGAGGATATATCTGAAATGAATCTTTGAATAGGAAAAATGTTGCTGAAAGAAAGAAAAAAGTCAATAAATATGCCAAATTATTTCTGTCTCATTAGGTTAGGAATGGAAATTAACAGACTTGAAGAGTAGGAAGGGAAATATAGGTTAGACGTTCAGGAATAGTTGCATTTATAAACTGAAGAGTGGATTAGTTTCCTTGGGATTTGTGAAACCACAAACACTTCAGTTCTTTAAAAATAGATCAGATAAATATGTGTCATCAGTGATGACACGTATCACTGATAGCTTACAGTGTCTGGGGGGTGGGGGGGAGGAGGGGTGTGGAGGGAAGGGGGTAAGGACAGAGTGGATACTGGTAGTGGTCTTCCTCCAGAGACCAAGATTCTTCATCAAGCAACAGAAAATGCAGTAAACTCCAATGGGAGTGGGAGAGACATATGAAATGGAAGACACTTCCCGAGAAGTGGGTGAACCAGGGAGTCTTTCACAGAGGAGGCAAGTGGTGCATTATTGTGTTGCTGGCTTTATTATTTTACTTTCATTCGAAAAGATCTGGAACCAGATTTGGGGAATAGAGTTCAGAGTGTAAGAGAATATGTTTGTTACATAAAAGAAAAGGTGTTGTTTTTGTAGGAGGCAAGAGGATGGACAGGAATGTGTAGGTATCTGTCTAATTAGCTTTGTCTACTCAAATACCAACAGTATCTTGGACTTTGATTACTATACTGTTTCCCTTCTATCATTTGTGGAGTGAGTATTAGTGCAAGCCCAAAGTAATATGCTAATAAGCAAAAGCTGGAAGTGGCAAAGAGTTTTAGAAAACTGGTCTGTTGTTATGCCATCAAAGAATGGGAGACTAAAATGGGTGCACATTTAGCACATTTAGGCAGCACTGCCTAATCAAGAAAAAAAAAATAGAGAGATATTCATAGAATCATAGAATATCCCAAGTTGGAAGGGACCCACAAGGATAATCAAGTCCAACTCCTGGCTCCACACAGGACTACTTAAAAATTAAACCATATGTCTGAAGAGCATTGCCTAAATGTTTCTTGAACTCCACCAGGCTTGGTGCTGTGACCATTTCCCTGGGAGCCTGTCCCAGTGCCCGACCACGCTCTGGGTGAAGAACATTTCCCTAACCCTCAGCCTGACTCTCCCTTGTCCCAGCTCCATGCCATTACCTCGGGTCCTGTCGCTGTCCCCAGAGAGCAGAGCTCAGCGCCTGCCCCTCCACTCTCCTTGTGAGGGAGCTGCAGGCCGCCATGAGGCCTTCACTCAGCCTGCTCTGCTCGGGGCTGAACAAACCAAGGGACTTCAGACACTCATACATCTTCCCCTCTAGACCCTTTGCCATCTTTGTTGCCTTCCTTTATATGTCCTCTAATTTTTATTTCGTTCTTATATTGTGGTGCCCAGAACTGTACCTAGTACTGGAGATGAGGCCGCACCAGCAGAGTATTGGTGAACCAAGAAAACATCCTTACCGATAAAGATTATTCCTACACCTTTGAGCTGTTCTGAGGAAATAACTCTTTTCCTGGTTTAACTTATAATCATAGTGGGTCTAGATGGGTGAGTTTATCAGGATGGTAAAATAAACTAGTTAATTTAAATATAGCTATATCATCAAATGTTTATTCACACACTTTTCCTAAATTGCCTTGAGTAGAATAACACTTCCAGAATTCTTCAAAGATAACACATCAACAGAGATCACTGTGACATAAAATCCCACAGGGGAACTGACAATCTGTTTTAGGTTTGTACATTTATATATATATATATATTTAGATATATATATATATTTAGATTACATAGATATTTAAGCACCTTTCAGAAAATCTTATCAGCAATGATTTCAAATTTCCAATAAATTTGATTAAGACAGAATAGAATCACCTGTTCATGTATTTGTAAGTTATCAGCAGTCATCTCAACATGAAAGTGTATAATTTCCATTTCTGAAAGGTCAGGTGTTAACATGGCATCCTGAAGGCACTCCTAATATTTTGGATTTGTAGGCTATAAGGACTGAATCAATTGCACAATTACTTACTAGAATGAGCACCAGTGAAGCAGTGAGTTACCATGTAATTTTCAACCATACAAATATTTGGAGGCATTTACATTAAATGATGTGTGGAAAGTGAAAGTTCTGCTTCCTCCATGCAAAGAGAGAATACTAGTATCAACAAAGAACATGGATAGCTTTTTTCATTTAGAGATTATGAAATGCTAGAAAGGTCTAGGAAAGGATTGTGTACAGGTTAGGAAACTGAGGTCCTTTAAAATCCTAAGTATGGTACAGGTATCTACATGCCCTTGAGGACGTGTGTCTAAATGATTTAGCCAACAAGTTGAAATCTGACACAAACTAAATTTTTTCTATTGCACTGGTAAGGTAAAAGTCAGATATAGCATACCACTTGGGGAGTAGGAAGGGACTTAAATCAATGAAGGAACACTGAAGGAACCTTAAAATGGGTTGCAAATATCAGTTGTCCTGATCTGCATGAGAGAGCTTCATGACTACAGGTGTGCTGCACTTGAGGTGAAAGTGGTTTTATTGTTGGTAGGACAGGGTACAAGATTATTTGAGTGTTCCTCAATAAAAACACATTACAGATGGATAAACATAATTATACTTTCTTAAAACATGTAAACCACTACTTTCATCACCCACAAGGCCCATAGCAAACCCAACGCTTTTCAGCACCCTTATTACTCCTTGGTGACAAGATCCAAGTCCTTTGTGTATAGTAAAATATACTGTGACATTTTCATTTATGCATAATTCTGTGTGTAAGAGGGAAATCTTTTTTCTAACTAGCTGAAGCAACAAAACACATAGACTTGCTGGATTTTAGTATCTTATATACTTCAGTTGACCCCTGTTATTAGCCACTTGGGTAGTAAATCAGATTAGACTTTTCAAAGCCCATACCCTAACATTGTTTTATTTCTTGAACTGCCAGAGGAATATGAAAATAACAAATTCACTGTTTTGTCTTCATACAGTGACAGTCCTTGCTATTTTCCATGAGCTGCATGTGGACACAGATTTGTACACGCTACTGCTTGGAGAGAGTGTTCTAAATGATGCTGTGGCTATTGTGCTGACATAGTAAGTACAGCCACTTTGATTCTTTACTTGGTGAGGTAATTCCAAGGATAAATTGCTGATATCTTTCACAAATCATATTGTGTGTCCAAGTATAGATAAAGCCTTTTAAGTTTTCATCACAGAGATGTCATTTTGGAGTTGTTATTGGTTTGTTAAATAAAATAATTCCAGTATTATTAATAGCAACTGAGTATCCAAAATGCAACTTTCATTCATTTTCTTCAGCCTAGAAAGCAGTATATTCTGTAAAATGTGCACATTTTGTCTGAAACAATTATAATAGTTGAATTAAAAAAAAAAAAAGTTTCAAGATACTAAAAATAGTAATCGTATTTAATTTATTATATTCCAGTTATCAGTCTAGTTATGTTCACCTACACTAAAATCCTTGCATTGTTTTTAGAGCAAGAATGATATTCTCAAATGCTGAATTATCTGAGCATATCTGGGTTGGAATGTGCCACTTAGCAGAGCATCTAGTATGTCAGACAATAAAATGCACAAAAGGAGAACTAAGCAAGGAATGGCAACCTCGGTAGAGGGAACAGATAGAAAAGCATCCATTAAGGCAGCTTTAAAAATGGGAAAGAAGCTTGTAGGTGACAAAAAGACTGAAATTTTCTTCTCTGTTTCATTTGGCATTGTTTAATAGAGACCTAGACATTTACAGCTCATTTAGACTCTTCATTTGTTAGAGCCAGATTCCTATAGGCTGTGTAACAATTATGCTACATGCAGCACAGAGACACTCAGAATGTTTTAAGTGTCTGTAGTTTTCAGTCACTGTGATGTCAAAGTACATGGATCTCTTCAAAAGTGAAACTCAACTGCAAAGTAATCTAGGAAGATAAGTACTATCAGATAGCACCTGATTCATGAGTTTCTAGCATCTGCTCAGGTTCCCTGTACTCAGGTCTAGGTTAGGATCCTCAGCCTGTACATGGATAAAAAAAATCAACTGGAATGGTGCCTGACACTAATGCTGGCTATCTCCTTTTGTTTTCTTAGCTATACATGGTACATTACAAACTTTCTTTACTATATAATCTCTGGTCCCTGTAAAATTAGTGTATTGTTCTGTATACCCAGTGTGAGTAATAATACCTCGATTACTCTAATAGATTTAGTCATTTGCAGAGAATGAAGAGAATATATCATCAGTTTCACATTTCATTAATTTCTGGCTTAAATAATCAGCTTCTGCACAAAGGAAACGTTTCTGCAACTTAAAATGATCTTCCTTTCTGTACCTATAAGTAAAGCTATACTGTTAATAGTGTCAGCTTCAATGTGTTAACAATCTAGTAAACCAAACTGAATTTAAATGAAGAATATTATTTTTCTGTCACTATGAAAGAACAGCTAGGGTTTTTGTTTTGTTTTGTTTTGTTTTGTTTTTTTCTCTGTAACATATACACCTTTTCAGGATGGTGCAAACACAGCATGTTCATAATTATAGTAATAGGGGACTATTTAAAAAGGTGTGAGAATAATGTTTACAAATACGGAAAAGCAATAACAAGTGATTTTGTACACTTTGTAACGGTAAATAGAAGACTGAAAAAGAGAATACACAGTGTTTCATCAGCTCACAAAATAACCAAGTTAATGTCTGCAGGAATGACTCATTACAGGATAGGAAGAGAAAAGAGGGAAGCCTCTTATGGTTAGCTGTGATGATTTGGCAAGGTGAAGGTAGCAGTATGGCTATCTGCCAACAAGGCTTTATACTAATACCTATCTTTTCCTCCAGCTTCTCCCTCCAACATTTTTACTGCACTGTGTATCATTTAGTTAAGAAGGACAGCAGTCAGACCAGTTACCCTATATTTCACATTTTAAACATTCAGAATTAGTAATTTTAAAGCCCGTTTATATCAAGGATTCATGGTATTTAAGAAAAATGATAACAGAGCTACAAGAGAATACTCATTAGCTGACTAAACATGCCTGCTTTTATGTGGAAAAAGCTATATGAATAATTATGCCATGAATATTTACTATGTACTTTGTTCTCCAGGAAATGGACTTGTCACCCATGTACTCATTCTCTGTCTATTTACAGCCTAACCAGTATCTCTAGAAGTAGTTTATATGTGCTTAAATTAAAAAAAAAAAAAAAAAAAAAAAAAAAAAAACAAGGCATACATAGGAAAATAGATATTTGAGCTTCTTTTGGGTGTTTATACATGCTATACATAGTCTTTGTGATTAGAAAGTGAAACCACTTTGTGATTAGAATAGTGTAACATCCCTATTTGGAATCTGATTTTAAACAACGGATTACAGCAACCTTTTATGAAAGCCGGTGGATGAAACATTCAAGGTGATATATTTCATTCATGAATTCCAGACTGAGGAATATTTATCATTACAGAAAAATGTAAATAGCACTTTATAGACAAATACAATGAACAAAGAAGTGTGTGCACTTGGGAACTTACTAGCTGCGGACTGCATTCTAAAGATCATAACTGAGAAACATCCCAGTAACCAGTAAATTCAGAATTGTGTGTGACGAAGACTGTTGAATCTGGTTGAAAAATAATAATTTATGAATATTTTTAATCAAATCTTGAAGATTGACCTCTTACTTCTCTTTCATTCCGTTTTCATTGTTCTCTCTATGTACGATATAAAACTTGTTGAAGCAAACATTTGCATATATTTTGAGCGCACATGCTGTAGTTTTGGACTTCACATAGTTTTTGCATATTTGCAGAGGAATTTGTATAAGAAAGTGTGGAAGAAGTTGTAAAAATAGCACTGAATATCTTGAGATATGACAGAAAAGTGGCTGAACAGGTCATTATCATCAAGATAGTATATTTAGCAGAGCTATTTAATCTTTCTCATGCTGAGTGCTCTCTGAGTGCAGGATGTGGAAAGCAGTAATGAATACTGATACATGTTCCCTGCTAACAAATTATCTTAGAGAACATTGCACAAGAAATGTTTCCATTGTAGTCAGTGTGAGAAGTGTTTGTAACATCATTATGCAAAAGAGGTGCCTCTGTTTCTCCACTGGCTTTTGTACTCCAGTATTGGCTCAGTTTGCCTGAGTTTCATCTCCTTCCTAGAAGATGTGATAGTGTGGAAGTCACACTGGCAGCAAGCATGTTAGCTAGTATGTATAAAAAGTCTACGATCAACATATGGTATTGTCTTTCATATGTAATCATCAGAAGTGAGTGGCAGCTAGGGGACATGGGACATATGACATTTGGACATGGATTTATTAGTTCCAACAAGAAATTGATTTATTATTTCCCACCCCTCTGTTATATGCAATCAAGAACAGTTTGATATGTGAGTGAAGTGGAAATCCTGGAGATAAAAAGTGTAGGGGAAGATCACATAGCAGAGAAACCAGAGAACATGGATTCTAGCTGACATAGGAAATGAAGTCCTACCTTTTCAGAATGCTAATTGCCCTAGAAAGCTGCAAAGTTTGGATATTTCTGTGCAGAGAGGAAACTAATACTGTAAACATAGTTTTCTTATAAAGTTTGGCTTGTTGTTTTTAAGTACCTTAAATGGTATGTAAAGGAAGAGATGATGACCTTGGAGGTTCTGTAGAAGAAGGTGAAGAGGAACATAACTGAAAAATACTGAGTTGGTTCAAATTGGATATCCTGCCTCTTTTGTAATGTATCAACAGGTTGGATGCATTTCATAAAGTTCACTCATGCTTATTGACGAACATTAGGCTATGGAAGGCTTGGATTTTGACATAGTCAAAATGTAAGGATCCTTTTGCAAAAATCTAGAACCAGGACTAAAAAGCTAAATTCTTAGAGCAGTAGGATCTGGAAGGGTAAAAGGTCCTGTTGTATGTTTCAGGAATTCAGTGAGCCTCTATTGGACAGATAAAATGTCACGAATGTGCAACATTCCTTTTGTTTTGTTTTGGAAAATCTATGCTAGTAAAAAGGTGCTGCAACCCATTCTATAAAATAAACTTCTCTGGGTTGGTTCAAAGATTTACCAAGCAGTTTACTATGATGAAGAAATTTCATTTCCCAGCTTTGTTGGAATACAATTTTTCTCTAAAAACAGATATATTTCAAGTCCTTTTTTCACGATCCAGCTACAGCACATGACACCATATCTGTGCTTGATAAATTAACTGTCCTTAGAATCCAAACTCCTTTATAGTAGTTTTAAAGACTTGAAATTTAAAACAAATAATCTGGAAGCAACCTATTTAATCTTGCTTTTGTCTTTCCTTCTTCAAAATAAATATCAGAGTTTATCCACTAGAATAGAATAGAGCATAAAGGAGGCATTTCGATTATTCAGTCTGTTTATGGGTTAGTATTGAGGGGAAAGGGGGTAGTATTGCAGGGCTTAGTATTGAGGTGAAAGGGAGCAGGGCAAATGAATAATGATCAGCATTACTATGCCCAGTAGGGAAATCTTTTATAAAAGTAGTTTCATGGCTCCCCTTAAATATTTCTAGGATGGACATGTTCTAACACTTTCCATAGCTCCATGTCTCTGCTCAAAAAATATTTTCATTCTAGTCTAGCAGTACTGTATGCAAATTAATGTCATGTTCAAACCATTCTGTCTTCTCAGAAGTTCTGGTAACTTGCATAGGGCTTTCTAAAGTAACACAGCAGAGGTAACTGAGACAAGTGAGCAGAGGTGAAAGAATTTTTTTGGATCACAGTGTTAATTTCCATGGCAAATACCTCGGAAGCCAGTGTTCGGCTCAGTTTTTGCTAGTTCCTATTAAGGCTGACATTTCTCAGACGGTGATCCCTATGCTTGCCTTAGGAAGACAAGAGAATTCCTTCTGTCACAACGGTGATCCTTACTAGTAGGTACAGTCATGATATTACTAATTTTAGTTCAGTTCAGATCTCTCCAAAATACATGAAACTCTTCTGATCAAATGGACCTCAAATAGAAGATGAATAAGAACCTTTAAATCTTTCTGGGTTTAGATATTTATTTGTTTACCAGTATTTTTATTACTTATGAGGTTTAAATTCTAGAATTCTAATAGAATTCTATTCTATTCTTATGAGGTTTTAAATTCTATTCAGTCAGAGATTGAAGAAACACTTCTGTAGTCAGAGACTGAAGAGACATTTGACACACACCAAATATAGGTACAAATATTCAGTTTATGTTTCATTTAACTTGGTCACTGGTTTGGTTAATTAACAACCATTATCAGCAAATGTTACTTTCTCACTTCTTACAAGCAGGCTTTATTTCTAATTGTGATTCCTTGTTTATTTTATATTAAAATTAGTAGACCTATACAGGAAAAGAAAAGTCAGTGTAACTATGCTGCTGAATAATGAAATTAGGAGCTGGGATTTTCAGGAAATAATATTGGCTTTGAAAGGTATGATGGATATCTCCTTGGTGCATATCTCACTAGATGTAAGGCTCCCTTTAAGAATATTTTAAGCTTTCTTCTTTTGTCATGGACTGTCTGTGACTTGGGTTTTTTGCCCTTCAATTTGCAGAGCATTATTCTGTATAGTTTGCCGCACTTTGATCCCAGAACCCATTGAATAACAAATTTCAGAGGAAAGACAGCTGAATGTTCTCACCTCATGTTTTTCCCTTATGCTGCAGTTGCAGTCAGGAAATGGCCATTAAAAGTGACATGGTGAGAACCCATATTTACTATCTCAAAACTTTTATGTTATATGCAGTCACTTAAGACTTTTCTGTCACCAATACTTTGTTTCAGTTTCTCCATCATCTGTAAGTAAATAGGATTTCATTCAGTCTAATAATATGGTGAAGTCTGCCAGCCCGTAACCCATATCTTATACTGTAACCCGTAAGTTATACTGTAAAAAAATCCTATATCTTAAGTGGGCACTTCTGCACACACAATTAATAGCTTTAGTGTACTCACACATAGAACCTAGGTCCTTCTTTCGCAGAAGTGTATAAGCTTCATTCATTGCCAACTACTGTACAAAAACCACACAGAGATATATTTCTGGCCAAGGAAGAAAGGAAGGAAATACAAGCATGTGTGCCATCAGACAGATGAGAAAAATTTTAAAAAGATTAACAAAAGCAACATTTTCCTGCCTAAAGAACATAAATGTCACATAGACTTCTAAGAATGGGAAGGGATGGTGAAATAGGGATGAAAGACAAAGTATGAACCTGAAAGTCTGAAGGCAACAAATGGACATTATGAAGACATGGCTAGAAAAAAAAGAAGCAAGCATAAGAAAAGACATAGTAAGAAACCAACATGTGGCACACTGTGTAAATGCAGACCATGACATTGATACAGAAACCTGTAGACTGTAAACTCTTAAGCTTTCTTAACTCTTGTCCATTCATAGGGATGGAGAGGAAAACCTTAGTTTATATGCATGCTTATTTTTTCCTCTGGTGCAGTTCTGTAGGATTTTATTTTGTTTTGTTAGCAATGTCTGTGTTTGAAATCCTTAAGTTGAAAATGTGCTCCTGAAGTGGAAGGAAACTCTGAAAAGTGTAATAATTAGGTCAGTCGGTTCTAAAGAATGGTGCAGTCTAATCAGGTAATGAAACTGATTCAGGAAAGAAATGAGATTCTGCCAGATATAGAATATATGGGATATGTCCCCCGACCCCTTCTTTGGAGCTGTTTTTACATAAATAAATTTGGCAGACCTAGAGGAACTGGAGTTTCTCTGTACTCAGTTTGAGCAGTGGTAGGCCTAGATGGGTGATTGCTCTTTGTGCAACCTGACTGAGAACTTGCCGGTCAAAGAGAGACCAGCACTGCCTCACAATGGGCATATGAAGAGCTGCTCCATGGTACTGACTTGCATGACTCTGAATCCTTGATAAATATTTGAGGATTACGGTAAGTCTGTGAGCTGCAGTTCTGAACAAATGACTAAGAACCAGACCTCTGGAGTCAGCCATATCCTCATTCCACATAAATTACTATTTGTGATTATTCTCACAAAGATTCCTGGGAAGGAATGACTGCTACATTGTGGAGGGGAATAAATAGAATTTGCTGAAAAACCCGAAAAAAAGCAAAATGCTGGATGGAAGCTCAGCCCAAACATTTCACTTGCTGGTTCCCCGTGGACAAGATGAAATTGGCTACTATTACTACTACTGTTAGAAAGGCTTATATACCAAGCAGCCACTCAACCAAACAAATAAGAGTAACTGATAAATTAATAGAGCAAGGAGTTAATTGTGCAAGTAGTGAGTGATTTAAAAAGGGGGATGTGAAATCCTTTCCATCTATTATTTCTATAATAATGAAATTATGGTTGCCCATCTGCTCTTTTTACCTTTGAGGAAGGGTTTAGTCCCTGCTTATTTTGTTGATGATAATTAGAGTTTCACGTCACTGACCATCTGGAACAGGAGATGCAAACACTGGGAAGTCGACCAAGCTTGCTATTAGCGTGAACTTTAAAAGAGCTTCTTTCCTAGAATAGAGAAAATCCTACATAATATGGTGAAGCCTTTGCTTATTAAAACTTCATCTCTTTTTTTCTCCGTGAACCTTACTGTACAGAACAGTTCTGTGCTTAAATCAAGGGAAATATATTATTGGATTTCTGTAATGCTTGCTGTAGCTGGAATTTCAGTATGAAATGGAGACTTGGAACAGAATGTTTTCAGGAAATAGTGATATTCCTCATCACTATATTTATTTCACTTTTTAATGTTTCATACCTCTTTTTCCAATATCAGCTCCACATTAAAATTCTACATAGCTTATAGTAAATACATGCTAAAGGTGTCTCTAGCTATAAATTATCTAATTGACTCTGTTTTGTTTATGCAATTTATTTGCTGTCTGGTAAACTAGAATAGATTTCAGTGACTACTGTTATGGAGATTACCCTCAGGGATGTATTAAAATGTAACTTAGCTCATATCAGCTGGGAATGTCTGTACTTGTCATATCCAATCAAATCAGACTAGCTGCAGGTATTTCTGTCCACTTATACACAAACAAACTGATAACATTTAAAAATTTGAAACACAAGCTCCGAATTAAGCATGCTGCTTGCAGAGCTAGCAAATCACATCTAAGAGGCATTTATTTAGCTACATTTTCCATACAAATGACTGAATTGGCATCAAAGCTTCTTCATTTCAAAGATTTCAGTTGGGAACTCTTCATAACAGAAATACACCCTGGTACGAGTCAGCTTGTTTTTTAAGCTCTTCCAGATGTTTTTCCTTATGCAAATAACCTTTCTCTAGTGAATGACACAGATTTTCTGAGGAAGATCATTACATACAGAGTCTAATTCCACTTAGAGAGACAACTCCCTCTTAGTAGAAAATGAATGTATTGATACTATTTCCCTTGAGGTGTTGCAAAAGAAAGCTCATCTGGATGAGAGCACTGTCCATAACAGTCTGCCTGGTACTTGCAGTAGAACATATTTACAAGTCTTCCCAGGAGGACAGACAGTAGAAAAGGCATATGTACTGGAAAGGTGAGGGAGAGTTTGCCAGTTCATTTACTGGTACCCATCAATACCTATTCACTGTTGAAAACCTTTCCAGAAATACTATATTGAAGAGTATGGCTTTTTTAATGACACAGATGTTGTGTTCCAACAGTGTAAAACCCCATCAAAATTCTTTTATTCTTTGGAGATCAGGTTGTCATCACATGAAAGAAATGCAAGAAGAACCTGCTTGCACTGTGGTAGAATTGTCTGCGTATTTCCAGTGGCTACCCAGAAGCAGGAAAGACTGAAGTCCCTAGTGATCCTCCCCAGCTTAATTTGAATTTTATCATTCTAACCTGCTCTGATTCCTATTTTTTATTTGACCAGCAACAGCATCAGGCAAACTGATTTCTACTGCAAGCCTTAATCTTTTAAGACTCAAATCCATAAATTCTTGAGTCTGTTAGAGTGAACCAACATCAACCCACATGAAATTCTTTTGCATGCGCACACATGTACATATAGGCTTGTGTTTACATGGGGATTCATCCATGACATACATCAAAATAACACAAATGTTATCACGTACTCAAAAGTTACATAATGCCCAAAATATATTTTCATGTCTTACAGAAGAGGAATGGAGACATACCTCCTGTACACATTTTAATCAAATGTAATTTTTGAGGTTTATTTTTCATCCACAGAAACCTCCCTCAGTCCATACCCAAGACATTACCTCAGAGCATGTGGTTAGACATTTGGATTAGGAACTTTAGTGTTTTCAGAATATACTTTTGTCACTTGAGCAAAGAGAATAATTGATAGCAGCTGCATGCAGCTGCCTTCCCTGTACACCAGGCACAGCAGGATGAGCGTGTACCTCTAGCTAGTGCATTTCAGAGCTACTTAAATGGTGAGACTCAGCAAACTTCTATTCTTAGAATTTATTCCAATGGCTATAGAGCTCCACTCTGTCATCATTTCCACCTGATTTTGTTTTTGTCCCAATCTTCTTCTCTCTCACTTCTCACTGTCTCTATCTCACTCCACCTGTTCTCCTGAATTGCTTGACCTACTACTCCAGCAGTAGTGCTGCAGTCACCAGTCTTTTCCTTTCCCATCTGAGATGGAAAGAAATTATTTCTAAAGCATAATCCAGGACTGTAAACTGCTAAACCAATCTCCTTCTATCCCTAAAGCCAAGAGATACCCCCTCTTTATTTCTGGTACACATAGCTCTTAATTCTCCTCCTTACTACTTTGTGAAAAACAGGGGAGAGAGGAAGATAAGAGTGATGCTGCTGGTCAGTTCTGATGGCTGGTCAAACAGTAGGCAGAAGAGTTTGGGCAAAAGCAATAGCAGGAAAAAATCACATTTGAATTTTAGATGGCACAAACCTAATGCAAATAGGGTCTTAGAAGATGAGTTGATGAGTTTTATCTGATCTCTACAGAGATTTGTCAGCTAAGGTTTCCAAAACTTTAAAATATTGCTAGACTCATGCATCTTTTCACAGCAGTGAAAGATGCAGGAGCAACAGATGGATAATTTCCTTTCTTCCCCTTAGGAGAGACAAGTCTGAATTTCAAAGTGGAATAGTGAGAAAGCCTTACACTTATGCGATTGTACAGTTTTTGTACAAGATAGGCAAATAAATGTATTTTCTCTATACTGGTTTTGCAAAGTGGCTAGATTTCAGCTGCAGTAATGTGAGTATTATCAGAAAGGTAAATGAGAAGAGCTTCAAGTCCAACTTGTTCCTATAGGAATATTACTGTCATTCTCAATGCGAGGCTGACCAGCTTTTGTAGCAAGTGAAGTGTCTTTCCCTAAGGTAAATTTTATTCTGTTCATTTGCTATGTTTGGATTGGAACCAGAGACCTACAATTCAAAATATCCCTAAATCTCTATTCTCAGCTCCACTGTATCAAGAAGACAAAACATGTAACATGTTTTGGTTTTGACATTGTTACTGCCAACACTAGAGCATGCAGTTCACATCTGGATTTATTTTAGACTTTCTCATGATAACAGCTGCATTTCTTGTCTTCACTTGGATACATTTTTTAAAATGAAAATTGCCATGGCAACAACTGCAACCATTTATTATACAGCAATAGAAGCGGAACTAATATTTGTGAGAGAACCTCTGTTATCAAGATAGTATTTCATTCAGACAACACCAGAGTCATTTTTCCCTAGCCTTTCCTTTTTTCTTTTTTTAAGAAAAATTTAGAAAATATTTTCAATAATGAAATGTAGGTGGAATTGGACAGCTCAGGCGATTATAAAGATTTTCTTCTTTAGATTACTGGCTCATCTCAAATCCAGATTAGCAAGAGCCAAAAATTATCATCTGTTTGGTGGGGGCTTGAAGAAAAATTTGATAGGGTACTGAGATCTGAAAATCATTCCCATAACAGCTATGTTCTCAGCTGAAACACAGAGACAGCAAACTGAGTATACATGAAAGGTGTGTCTTCACTAAGGGAAAAAGGCTGTGACCCATCCTTGAAACGAGCTAATATCTAATGCAATGAAAAAATTCATAGGCAGTTTGCAATACTAACACAAAATAGTTCGAAATGAGCTATCCTTCAAGATTTTCCTTCATAACATTTGCAACCTACTGGGCTACCCAAGGTAACAATGTACTATTTCCCCTATTAAAATGTGGCTAATGAGGGCAGTTTTGTGCCAGCCTCAAGGTACATGTTGTTCCAAGTCAGGATTGAGGGGTAGTCATTCATCGTATGGCCCAGGTACTTTAGGAATCACCCATTTTCTTTATGCTTCCAACATTTCTCAGAACATTAAATCACTTTTTATAATCTCTACAAGAATCTGGTAGATCAACAAACTTTATCCCAGACGTTGAAAATATACATGAAATCTAAAGCTGTTTTCCTATTTAGATCCCTTCAAACAATGATAAAATGTGGCTTGTAAGCACAGGCTGAAAGGTGACCACATACCACAATGTGGACACATACCAAAGAACATTTTTCTTATTTCTTACACTTTAGAGTGTGTTAGGTGGGAGAGGAGGAGCATGCTAAAACTGAAAAGAATTTTAGATAGACTTTCAGATAACTTTCACTCTATTTTTATGGGCTTTAACATAATTTATCTTCCTCAGTTGTATTCAGCACAAGGCCCCTGAATGCACTGCTCTTTTCACAAGTTGCTAAAGATGCTCAAGTTGTGTGAAGGGAGAGTGGCGGCTCTTTTCTTAATCTCATACAGGATCTCTTACATTCTGGAAGTAAAAAAGCCCAAGGTTGTTGGTAGGCCAGAAATTTGGCAGAGGACTTTGCTACTGACAATAGACTATCCAGCCACTCTAGCAACTACATGCATCCTCTAATAGCAGACATAGCTCTTTCTGAGACATAATATTTAAATCAAAAACAGTAGCTTACAAGACCTCTTAACAGAGAACAAGTACCATATTTCACTGACTATTTACAGAACTCTGGGTTTTTTTTGAACACACATTGTCATGTACTCCTGCTTCATTAAATTACTTTTGTGCCATGGACAGCTTATTTCAGGGAGGTAACATAGAGGAAAAACAGAGGAAAAAGAATAATATTACTTCTGTGGTGCCTGAGGTAAATTTACCAAAGCAAATTTACCCCCAAAGAATGGGGTTCTTTCCTGTTTTGCTGCAGAGGAGAGAATGAGTGAAAGAACAGGCTATTTGTTTTCAAGATTATGAGCTCTGGGTACTTAGAACCTCCTTGCTCTGTCTCTGGGAGCAGAGTAATTTACAGGCAGGCCTCCTGTGAATCTGGAGTGCTTCCTTGAGAGTACAAATGGGACACACCACACTTAAACACATCAGGATCTTCATAAGCAGAGGCCACAGAAAAGAAAAACTCTTTGAATATTGAATAAGAACTTACCACATAAGTTCCTTCATTGATCAGCTAGCAAGCTGACATTGCCCCTCCACCCCTTCATTTGGAATCATTCCAGAGGATTTCCAGGTTGCTACAAGATTATAGCACAGCTTCAGTACAGTACTATTTAACCACCTAGCTCTCAGGGAGAAGTTGATTTAAATCCCAGAGGAGAGTGATGTGAGTAGGACTGTGTGTTTGTGGAGGATAAGGACTAGATATTCTTAAAAAATGGAAGTTTGCTATTCATCCCTCAGCATTTGACATGGCAGATAGCCGTAGTGAGTTCTGCTACAACGTTATGATGCTGAGTCAAACTCTAAATTAAGGTAGTATTGTCAGAAATAAAATATACATCACTTTCTTTTATTTCAGTTTTAAGGTCCTCCTGAGAAAAACTATGGGCTGTGTGATTCTGAGAAATAAATCTATGATTCAGTAAGGGTTTAGTGTAAACTGCTCTACTAGTTGTCCACAGGGGCAAAGGATTTATCATGGCTAGTCAGCCTCCTTGAAATGTTTCATAAAATGTTTGGGTCAAATTCTACTTTTTTATGACTCCAGTGCAAATCTGGAACAATTGCACTGAATCAGTGGAGTTACTTCAGATGTTCATCATTGTAAAAGTAGTTTGAGGCAGTTTCTCATCCAGAGTGTTCAAGCAGAATGACAGTAAATCACAGTCATTTAATAGTATCTGCTGAAGCATTCTAATGTGTATCATTCAGTGCAGGCAACCATCAGGCAGTATCATTTTACCAACAGGAAGGTAGAATTCAATTGACATAGATGAATATCGTATTTATTTGCATTAATGCCGTCACCGTAAAAGGCAAGAGTAGTTCAATGGCTCCAATGTCTCGTTCTGGAGTTATCCCAATAATTTTAGTACAAGGGGAGGGTTAATTAAAACTACCCAGCCAGCCAGCAATCACCTCCCGTGCTTCTTACAGATACATCAGTCAGCATCTTGTTAGCTCTGATGTTTTACTCTTTGCGCTCCAGGTGTGTAGAGTAAAATAAGTCCCATAGTATCTATCACCTTTTGCCACTTCTGTAAAAATAAAACTGAGCTGTGGATAGAATTAGACCTCCAAGAGTACATTAAACTCTTTGCCCTACACTCATGGAACATTTGCAATTACACTTAAATTCAATTTTTGTCTTTCAAAAGAGAAATACCGTTTTCAGTGAATATCCTTATTTCATGAACCCATCACCCTGGACTAATATAAGAACTGTCACATAAATTGAAGGTTGTATAAATGTTTCTGGTAAATATTTATCAACTCTGCTTTAAGTAAATAGTGACTAGTGGTTCACAGGCAAAAAAATGAAGGATAATACAAAGATGAAGAATGATATAATAAAGAAGAGTAATATAAAGGTGATAGGAGATAAAGGTCCAAGCACATAAGAAGAAAGCAAGTTCTGTTCCTTATTTTACTGTTAGATAAATAAAAATCATTAAATCATTTAAACAAGTTTGGATGGTTGGGTCTAGAGATGTGAAAGCTGAGAGTGGACAGCAGCTATTTTAAGTCAGATATCAGTAGTAAGGAGGCAAAAAGGTAGTCTAGGGTCATGGACAAATGTTAGTAGAAGTGTTAATTCATACACCACGTCTAATTCCCTTAATGGCACAATATATCTCTTCAAATTATTAGTTTCTCTTCTTGTTTTTTACCATTATCATCTTGTTCAGGAAACAATTTTATTTGACGCACTTCCTGGGGATTAGTGTCTGGATGTCTGAGGATGCCTTCACAAAGTATGAAGTACTCTTATTCATTAGACATCCTCTGCCATTCATGTCTGGTTGTTTAAGTAGCATGGTGGAGCAGATTTTTTTTGAAATACCACATAGGACTGTATTTCTTTTTTTCCTCCAGAAACTGGAGGATTTTTTCTTGTTCTGTTTTTCTTGTTAACTCAGAGGGTTGGCGTTTTGATACATCCCTGGTTAGTAACTATTACAGTCATGTTTTCTATGCAGAAAAACTGCACAGTTTTTACAGTACTGTTATAATTTGTAAATTCTATTTTGCTTGGACATAAGTTATTACAGCAAGGCAGAAGAGAAATCCAGCTCTTCATATTAATACATTAATAATTTATATTTACATATTTATGTTCCTTGGACATTTATTCTTTGTTTCTACTTTTTTCCCACTACAAACATCTTCACATCTGCCACTTAGAGCTCCCTAAATGGGGGGGACACCCTTCAGGTCACTTTAGATACACAAGCCATTTCTCTTTTTGCTATGTTTGAATGGAAGTTAAGCACTGAGGTGGATAACATTAGTGATACCCAAATGAGAAACAATCACAGTTGCAGGCACATTAATTTCTAAATTATGTGCTTTTTGATATGATCAGCTCATAAGTGAGGATAGTGTTAACGGTGTAATGCAGAATACAGCACATCCCATCACAGATGAACCACTATCAGCCATCTGTTTTCTGCTGATGTGCTTCATTCCTCTCAAAGATATGGGGCAGGCTTTTGGGAACAGAGTTGTCACTTCAAAATGACGGTGATATTTTCAAAAAGATGTATGAAAATTAGACATTTAGAAGCAATAGCTGTCATTTAAGAAAGAAACATTCCTATACCAAGCCTCAGATAAATGCTAACATATTTCACTATTAAAGCCTTAGTTTGATTTTACAAAGAATTATGTCAGGGTTGCAGTTTATCAGGATTTCTTTCTATTAAAGATAAAAAGAAGACAACATTTGCCTAGGACAAGATAATGAAAATGTTAGGACTCCTGTACATGTACAATATACCATATTGTGTATATCTCAGAACACTAAGTGCAGGAGAAGTACATATACACTTCTTGTGGAAAGAGAAGGGAAAACTTGGTAAGGAAGATTTAAGACACAGCTGAGCTAGGGGTTCAGCATGTTTTTCTCTCATTTTGAGAGGAAAAACTACTCCAAAAAAAGGTAGATTTTAGAATATTAGTGATCAGGACACTGCCACCTTTGCTGAAAAGATTATTGTGCTGTTCTGAATCCATGGAGGTGTATCTGGTTTCTCACCTTTATCATGTCTTCCAGACACACAAACTCTTTTACAGGCTTCATACTGCATATGTACATGACTCAGTTATAAAAACATGTTGTTTGTATACAGTGCTTATGAGAAGCAAAAATATAATTCACGTGAAATTTAGTTTAAAAAAACTACAAGAATTGAAGAATACTGTGGCACATGTTCAAAGGCACAAATTTCATTATAAGGAACATAATTTGTGTGCCTGAGGTACTTAGAAATTTATGCCGTGCTTTTATTTTTCTACTGCACCATGCCGTAATGAGTATGAATGTCAGGTTTCACAAACAGTACATCCTGTTTCTCAGATGCACACAGGTAAAGAACCCCCCTACTGGATGAGATGTGGCTTTGGACATGAAATTTTTCAGTCTGTAAGCCCATTAGGGTATTACTCATCATCAAAACTGTAATCTCACATCTCCTTTCTATGTGTCTGCAGTGACTACAAGTCTGTAGGGACCTAGTTCTGAACAGGATTAGAGCATGGGGGAGTTCCCAGCACTTCTGTCAGGAGGAGCTTGCAAAGGTCTTCTTGGGCACCAGGACACTGGGTTCAACCCCATCAAGGTGGGTGAGCTACCAGCTCCTTTAAAGGTGAAGGTGGTGGAACTTTCAGGGCAGGATCACCGTGATAAAGAGACAGTACCCATGTCTCTCTAAGGGTGCAAGAGGCTCCCTAAGGGTAATGGCTAGGGAGGCAGTGGAGATGGAGGGAGAATGACAGGTTTTCTGCAGCCCCTGATGTTTGAGGGCAAATCAAAACTAAGATGTGCATTAGGGAATGTCTACCTGGAACAAGACAAACTACTCATTATTTGCATCAGCTGTACTGCCAATTGCTGCTCTGTGTCAGCTCAGGCCTGAACACAGAAGAAAACTGAAATACTTACAAGTGTAGAAAATATTTGTCAGTAGCTGCCAAAAATGACTCCTGATGAGCTAAGCTGACTTCTGACTGCCCAAGTCAAGGGACAGGGTCACTCAAATTCTGCAGCTGCTTTATAATACTGCTGATGAATTTACTGAGCTATCCAGTTAAATCTGGTCTGAAAATGCCTTGTGTCACTTAAAAAGAAGCTTGAATCTATCAGTAACTCTAGCTATTTTATGTTAAGTGAAAATTTAGCAGAGAGACTGAATTCCTTTTTCATTTTCATGCAGATGTTGCATTTCCTCATAAATGGGAAAACTTATGTTTTCCATAAACTCTATGACAGTTTTACCTTTCTAGCATGCCTTGTGCTTTGACATCTGCCATCAGCTAGCCACTTTGGAACTCATAACAAATCTACTTTAAGAAAGGTTTCTATAAACAGCAAAATCCCTATGTTCTACAACAGAAAGTGTTAGTTTGGTTTGAATTAATCAAAATAAAAAGTCCAATAACGGCTCATAAAGTCTAGAAAAGCCTAGAAAGGAACAAAGGTAAGGACAGGAAAGAGAGGAAGAAAATATGCCATTACACATAGAAAATGTAATAGAGTGTAATTCCTTCTATAAGGTAAATTCTTAAATAGCTGCTAGACCTTCCTCTAGAATTAAAACCAATAGAACTACTAACAGTGTGCTAAAACCAGATTGTGAGTGGAATAAAACCATAATGTGATGTACTGCCAAGAATAAAGTTTTGGCCATCCAGATTTGGATGCCACTGCAATATTTTGGACGTTCAGAATTGGATGCAACTGCAACTTTTTTTGCAGTACTTATAAGTATATAAATAGAAAGTCCAAATTTCTGTGAACTCCACACTTCTGGAGCCTTAATCTTCTGAACATTCACAAATACTGTCAGGAATAAATTCCAGGGAGACAGATTTCTTTACAATGAAGGATGAACATAGACTCATCTATGTTCTTTTAATGCACCTTCTGTGCATTGACTTTGTTTACCAAACACCATCTTAAATATGTCTGAAAAATGCAGTAAGCTTGGTTTTGGAAGTTTTCATCTAGAAGATCTCCACATATTTGCCTCAGTCTACTGTTACAATAGGTTGCTTTTTCATGTCCTAAAGGCTTCCTGGTGTGCCACTTCCTTCCTCTCCCTTAATCATCTGCAAAGCTTGTCTCTACTTCACAGATGCTTTTATTGGCTTAGCACACTCACATCCCAATCTTAGCTCTTTTTTTTTTTTTTCATTTTTATAGTTCATCTACTTACTATTACTGTGCAAGGAGCTACTTTATGAGGCAGCCCAGAAGCCTTTACCAACCTAAAGCTTGCCAAGAGAAGGTGTAGGTGTCTAGTGGTACACATGCACTTTCACATCGAGCTTCTGGTTGAAACACTTGCCTTATGGGAAAATTACAGTTCTCTGCTTCAGGCTTTCTTCCAACACTTTTAGGAAAATCATATAGTTAAAAAGTTTAGAGGGAACAGAAATTGTTCAGTTCACTCCACTACTCTGAAAACTCCAAGTTTTCTAACATAGTTTTCTAACATGTTACCTACCTTTATTTGTATAAGTATAATGTTAGGAAAGAAAAACATTTTCCTCTTAAAAACAACCTTGGACTCTGTCATAAAATGACCTGTTTTGTTTTTCTTAATTAGCAGCTGATAAAATTACCATGTAGTTCTATAATTATCACTTGCGGGAAATCCCACTCACTCTGTGAAGGTATTTTAAGGAATACCTGATGTTTCTGTATATTCAGTATGATTTTATTTTTAGCATGGTCCCTGATTCTCAGCTGTGCAGTATTATGTAGCACATAGCAGTGCAGCAAATAGGAAAAAGGCCACTGGGCAATAGGAAGACCTTTGACCTAGCAAGTGGAAAAAAATCTTTTTTCTGAAGATCATAAGCTTTGTGCTTTCATGTTGGTCAAATAAACAGAGGAAGGAATAAAACAGTTTATCTGCTAGTTATTTCTAATCACTTATTTCACATCATTCTATCAGAAATTTTCTGCAGTTTGCACATATTTTTCTTCTGATCCTTGCATGCCTTTTTTTCCAGCATATCATCTTTTTAAAAAACTCATCTAATACATGTTGCATCATTTTGGCTTTTATCAAAACCAAGGATCTTTGTTCTGTTCTGTTAGTTGCAACAGATTAACAGATTTGATGCTGCCATGCCAGTCTGAGGCATGTCAGGCCTTGACATGGGCCAAAGGCAGGATACAAGATTTAACCTCATATACAGATATGAGGTTATAAATCTCATAAATCTTTCATGAAATTCTTTAAAAACCTTTGCTCTAATCCTAAATATATTCATTTATTTTTTTTTTTAAGGAAAATACTATTATTTAAATGAAAATATATTCACAGATTCACAGACTGGAAAACAATGCAGCAAGAAAAGCAAATAAATAAGTAAATAAGATATTTCTTGAGAATAATGGGATGTAAAAACTAATCAATTAAGATGTAAATTGAAACATGACTATACTCTTCCTACTACAACAGCACTTAAAATTCTCCTTGCCATGGAAACTTTTACTATTATATCTCTACGCAACCCAATAGAAAGAACCATTCACCATCCTGAGGTTTCATCCTAAAATGATCTTAACAGGTCATGGAGGGAAGAAGCAGAACAATCTCTGTGGTATAAATGGGCCAAGCTGCAAATCCTTCTTTCTGTCTCAAGCAAAAGTTATGATCATAACTTACACTTTATTGTCTAAATAAATATTCCCTATATTTCCATTTTGAAAGCTGTGAAAACACTTGACCCTGTCCATTAATATTTGGTAAAGGAAGCACAGAAGAACTGAGTAGAAAAAGGGATCCATGAAATAGGTCTCTAATACAAGAGGTACTAGCTAATCCTTAGTAGGGACTGGGGGAGGTGTTTGTGAGATATGTCTATCAAGCACTCACTGAGGACGTAACAAAAATTTTTCACTCTGTCCCTTAATTGTTTCTAATTGTTGATAAAGTATATCTTTGACATTAGTTCTGTTCAGTTATCAAACTCTGAAGACAGTTTTCTATTTATTTTTAGTATTTCCTAAATCCAACATTGATACAAATTTATCTAAACACACAATTTTTTAGTTATACTAGTTCAACAATTAGAAAACCCCTACTATTAAAATACTAAATAGTTTCAAATTTAATATCAAAGTTTCACACACTGCTTGATAATGAACTGAGATCACCACCTTTTGCAACGGACACAGAGAGCAGACTAGCAGCAACAGCAAGCCATGCCAGCGTGTTTCTTGAATTGTTCTCTGAGGAGCAGGCAGAAGAGTAGAGGCTCTCTAAGTTTAATTATGTTTCTCTCCAGTGTTAAACTTTGAAATTTTGCTTTTAGATCAAATTATTGACTTGGCAGGAAGTACTAGAATAAACAGTATAAAATTGTTCCATTTATGTGTAGCTCATATAGGAAAATTATCGGGTAAATTAGTATTTTGGATGCTTAAAATATAGCTAAAATATAGTATTAAAGAAGAAACATTCGGAAAAGGAAATAATAAACCTAGTTCAGAATAATAAAAAATGAAAAATAGAATATTAGAAAATACTCTTTGAACTGTAGGAAATTGGTATATGGGAAACCCTAGTTCTGAAAAGATTTATAGCAGAAACCATAGTTGCCATAATGAGCATATGTTGTGTTGTGGAGGTTAAAAAATACCATGTTTTTGGGGGAGCATATTGAGTAGAAAAATTTACCATTGAGAATGAGTCACTCCATATTAGTTGCTGAAATAACTACATCAAGAATAAGATGATTTCTTCTAGCTGTCTCTACACCTGAAAGCTGTTGGTAAATTGTAACCTTGAAGGATATTAACAAAGTCAACTTCTGTTGCCTTAAGGTTAACGTACATAATAATAAATAAATAAATAGATAATAATAATAAATAAAAAGTCAAATCATGGCAATAGCTGAAATTTGATTAGTAAACTTTCTCTCCATGTCAATACTTTTTTTTTTTTGTTGTTTTTATTACTGAGCACTCTTTTCTGAGGACAGAGCCCATCAGTATAATTGAATGATGTTGCTTTATTTTAGGATGTGGTCAGGTTGACCTCCCTAAATTCACCATTCAATGCTTGTGAGTAGTGAATTCAGAGCACCTGTGACACAAATAATCAATTCCTGATTTATAATTCATTAAGCAATATATAGTAAGAGCTGCAGGCACTGTATACTTGAGTTAAATAAGAAAGAACCCAGTGTCAGCTTTAGTGTCAAGACATTCCTAAAGTTTTAGATCTAGCATTTCTGGTTACACTATTTAAGATTTTCAACTCTAACTAACTAACTAAACTGGAGCCCTCCCTAAGGATACAAAATACACTTAGTTTAGTTTATAGAATCACAGAATTATAGAATGATTTGGGTTGGAAAGGACCTTAAAGCCCACCCAGACCCAACACCCTGCCATGGGCAGGGACACCTCCCACTGGCCCAGGCTGCCCAAGGCTCCATCCAACCCGGCCTTGAGCGCTGCCAGGGATGGGGCTTTGGCACATCTTGCTTGCCTACAGCTTGCCTGAGGCAGGGCCTCACCACTCTCTGAAAGCAGAATTTCTTCCTTGGAGCTAATCTAAATTTTCCCTCTTTTACTTAAGTTCATTACCCCTTGTCCTATTGCTACACATCCTGGCAAAGAGCTTTTCCACATCTTTTTTGTAGGAATCCTTTAAGTATTGGAAGGACACTAAAATATAACATATAAGGTCCAGAGAGCCTTCTCTTCTCTAGGATAAATATAATTGTACAGTATCACTACAGATAGGATTTCCTTTGACAGAGATACCTATTCCATCCATATAGCAAATATATCTGTTGTTTAATACAGTTCTTTATTTCCTACAAGGTCTAAACCAACAAATATTCAATAGGGCAAAGACAAACATTTCAAGAGTCATTTGAAGGCAAGAGAAGCAAAGAATTATAACTGACCCTTGGTCTAAGAATAGGGTCAAAGAGAGTCACAGATGAAAGAGGACTGAAAACTTAGAGAGTGGCATTTTGTCAAATAGCATTTCCTCTGGGAACAGTATTTTGTGTAGAAATATTAATAGCACTTTCCAGTATGAATCATCTCACTAGTTTTGTGATAGTGCTGATCAGCATAACTAGAGATACCAGATTTCGGTGCTTAGTGATTTCCATTCTTGTGCGTTAGTATTTACCTCCCATATTTAGTGGTGCTTCACCATATGTTTCAGAATCCTTGTGCCTTTTTTATAGATTGAAAGTATGATGTCTGCTTTCAATTGTCTTCATATTATTTGCAGATTCCTAAATTAATGTAACTGTTTAGAAAATCCTCCATAAAGAGCTATGTCTCTAAGTCTTAACTCCAGATGGAAGACATCATACTGCTGGGACCACATACTTAATATGCAAGAGCTTAAAATATTCAAAACGTTTCAAGAATTCTAAATTTTTAATGCTTAAAATACCAACCACTTTCCAGCAACCCAAGCTACATTCTGGAATCCAGTGCCAAGCTCAGTGCATTTTCTTTCACAATAAACATAAAAGGCCTACAGTACTGAATGCAACAGAACCACAAAGTTCTGATATATTGTTTAATTAATGTTTAGGAGGCTTAAGGTTATTGTGTATCTGTTAAGTTTAATGGCTCCAGAAGCAAAAAAAAAGGCATAAATATTTGGTATTTCTAGGAAATAACTGGCTACTGGCAAATACTAATCCTGAAACTCTCAGAAATGTTTTACAAACAATCTCCACTTCGGTGACACTGTTTCCCATTCAGAAATACTCTTGATGGTTGTCCCAGAGGTGGGACATGGGAGATGACCTCTGACAACTTCAGCAGTTTCTTCCTGTGGGACAACATTCATTCTGTCCTCAAGGCTTCCTATTGTTGAGTTCTTGATATGCCTTCAGTTGTATTTATGAAGGGCTACACCAAGAAGAGAACTACTAGGTGGTTTACGACAAGATTGCTGCTGCAGATTTGGTACCTGCTGTGATTTGTATCACCCATCTGAGCCTCAGCTGTAAAGCTGTGGTTTTTATCAGGAATATTTGTGAATATATAACTGTACTGAAGACATATAGTCAATAAATAATTCAAAGTTATCTATCTTCCCTGCACATTTCTTATACACCGACCACCTATTAATGTTTAGTCAGCCTGGAAACAATATTCTTTATGCCACTTCTTATATAAAAATGTTTACTGACTGGCAGCAGACCACTGATTTCCACTGTGATACCTTGAAAATAAACTGCTTCCCACCCCAGTCTCAATCTGCTTTGCCTTCCCATCTGCTATCAGCACCAAGAAGCCTTGTTTTGCATTTTGAGTCCCTAAAAATGTCTATTTTCAGTTAGTGGTTCCAGTATCATAATAATGTGATTGTATTCGTTATTGCCTCTTCTCTCCCTCTCCCTAATCCCTTTGTTTTCTTTTCAGCTCTATATCCATTTACAGTCCTAAGGAGAATCCTAATGCATTTGATGCCGCTGCTTTCTTCCAGTCAGTGGGAAATTTCCTGGGGATCTTTGCTGGATCATTTGCTATGGGATCCTCTTATGCTGTTGTCACAGCTTTAATATCCTTCATGGGTTGTTTTCAGAGAGAACATCTATATGTATGTATAGTACCTGAATGTGACCATCTTTACTTTGAGCTTGAACCTTTTCACTGTCGACTCAAGACTTTGCAAAGAGTTAAGTCATGAACTGACAAGACATTTAATTTGTCAGAATCCACAAAGACCTCAAACAAGCCTATTTCCAAATTTTATGCAAATCTATTTTAACATTAGGCAAGACTTTGGTCTTTACTGTTTGTAAATAGTGAGATATTGAGGTTTTGACATGCTCTGAGATTAAAATGTGAATATATGAACTACATGAACTTAATTATGAACTACAGACTAGCAGCAATCACAGAAAAATACAAGGCAAACTCCAGACTACAAAGGAAGATAGTCAGTCTACCTAAAACAGAAACAAAAGGCATAGCTGTTACCCTGCATTTTTTTTGTGTTTTACAGTTCTTCATGTAAAATACTATGAAGAATGAAGAGCAGCTATTTTCATCTTTCTTGCACTGATGAAAATGTAAATCAAATGCTGATCAATACAGAACTGGACAAAATGAGCTTCTCTCCTCTATTTCTGGGGAAATAATATAAAATGCAACCAATTAAGCATTGGTTCAAAAACCAAAGAAGCACTTCAAATAACAGAGTTGCACAATGCACTCATTTAATACCTGTGCTGGATTTTCTTCTTTGAGATAATTTAGAAGTTGTGCAGTTTTTCCTGAATTTCCTCATATAGGTGGGGGAGGGAGGTGTCTTTTTTTTTTTTTTCCTCTTTGTGGACAATTTAAGCTTATAAAATAGTTGTTTTTTACTTTTCCTTAGCAACCTTTCAGCACCTGACAAAATTTACAAAGCTGTGTGAATTCCCCATGCTGGAGACAGGTCTGTTTTTCCTCCTATCTTGGAGTGCCTTCTTATCAGCAGAAGCTGCTGGTCTCACAGGTAAGTGTAGTTTTATAATATACCTCTAATGTGGGAAAATGGCATGTTTATTTTGGGCATGACATCTTATCATCTTCTATAAACCTTCTAAAAACCAGTTGCTACACTGGAGGTTGTTTCATCTCTAAAAACAGATCTGTAGGGACATTGAATGGTTCTTCCAAAGACTTATTAAAGGAAGTTAAATTCCCCAGTCTTCTTCCCACCTACATTTTCCCAGCACTCTTTGTCCCACTATTAATCCCGCTATTTATTGCTCACCTATAGAGCAATAGATAACAGTAAGCATGAGGAACAAAATATACAGTGCTGTGTGACTGTCATGGCCAGAGAGCTCCTCTTCCTACACTTCTTGTCCTGGTCCCTCCTCCTGTTTCCCAACCCTCGATACTAAGATGGAGGACAGGGTCATCCTCACCTTTGCCAGTGAGGTGGAGCCACCTCTGGATTTATCTGAAAAATAAATCATCTTGTTCAGTGTGCCTATGTAAACACCTTTTGCAACTGGACAGGGGTACATTCAGGTCCCAGTGAAAAGTAAAAAGACACATATGTTCTGATTGTTCTAAATTCTAAATTTGTATAGTTTACCCAGGTAACAATCTATTGTGTAGAGTGATTTGAAAGAACAAACTTCATAATAGCTTCATCATTTTAATGTTCTTGATGCTGTCACCTCTAATTAGTGGCATGAAAAGTCAGGGGAAGATAACTGCGTAATGGAGTGTTAATGCAGCCCATGTTTTGTTTGCAAAATTGTTCAAAGCTTCTGAAGTTAAGAGATATTTCCACTGACTTCTATGGAGCCAGCATGTTACTTTTTTAGTATTAATATACAATTAAAATGATTTTTGAGTTAGTATTAACACCTGCATCTTCTGACATCTTCACCTTATTAAACGTAATTATGAGTCCTGATTCCTGACAAAATCTTCAAGCTACAAAGAGGGGCACATGAACTGAACAAAAGTGTTGTATTCTGTCGCTTGGAGAAAATCTGTCCATTTTGTTTCTTTATGCTTAATGGTTCTTTAAAATGTGATGCCATTACAAAAAAACAAAAACAAAAACAAAAACAAACAAACAAAAAAAAAACACCAAAGAAGTGTTATAATCTCTTGCCTTCAACTGAAGATAATGATTTTCTAAATCACTGACTTCCTAAGGAAAAATGTTTTAAAATACATTCCAAGCTGAGAACAAGGATACTATGTTACATCAAGGACCAAATGCATAATCTCTAAGTTAAACTTTATACCCAAAAAGTGGATTTGTAAGGGAAATACCAGTATCTTTTAAAGTCCCAGGTGCTGCACCAAAGGTAATTTCCATTTCCTGGGCACAGGCAGCAAAAAATAATTGTCATATGCCTTTTTTACGTACTGCAAATGAGACGACAGACAGTACAGTCTCTCCTGGTAGTCACTCTGAAGAGTGTCCCATTTTTCTTTACTTTTGCAACATATAAAATATCAAAAATGAAAGACTTACTGAATCCCACCAATGGCTTTTATGCTAGCCTTGGCAAGGGATTTTAAATGGACAGAGGAAGAGCCAGAGAAAGAGAGTGGAATGAAAGTCAAGATTCCATTAATGGGAAAAATAGAAAATCATAGGGAAATTTAGCTATTTCATATAAATAAAGGAATTGATATAGGCTTATAAAAGAGATTTGCTCTGCCAATACAGAAATTGCAAGGAAAACATGCAAGACCATTTATATCTGTCACTAGCCTTTTTTCAGGGATGTGTTCTGAGCTTCAGCTGGAAAATGTTTAATTACACTGTTGTAAGGAGGCAAAGTTTAATCTTGAGAGTTTTATCAATTAGGTCTTTTTTGTTTAGTTTCTGTGAAAGGCTTTTGTCAGAAGCTGTTAGAGTGAAAAAAATAACTCGTGGAGCCTTTGTTGTAGCTTCATAAGCTCAGAGCAATGTTTTCTAAATATATTGACATTATTAATACTGTGTTAACATCACAGTTTAGAGTGGATATTTTTAGTTGTTTGGTTTAACCAGTTTTGATTTAATATTCTCTCAGTCTGATCTGAAATAGCTCTAAATCTCCTCCATTGATAGTATGATTTTAAACTTCTAAGATAAAAAATTTTCAGCTGAATTAGGTTCTGTTGGAGGTATAGATTTCAAAGGTGGCTCTTGCAGAAGTGGAGAAACTTGTTGTTCAGAACACACTGAGCTCCATATAGTATCTTTTCCCGTCTTTTCCAGGTTACTTGTTTTGCTCTTTACTTTACTTAATGCATACACCATCTGGTTCTACAGTCAAGTGTGCCTGACCTCAACAGCAATCATTAGAATTAAGAGAACATCATAACTATGGATTGGCTGTGCTCTACTACCCCATTCAATAAATTGAATTCCTAGGTTAAAATCTTTGACTTCAGCAGACTCACTTCAAAAATTCACTCAATCCATTGTACATCATTTACGCCTATATTCATATGCATTTTCCTTGCATATTGTGTTTGCTCTACTCATTCCTTCTGAACAAACTTCAAAAGATTAACACAGACATCAGTATTTTCCTGCAGCTACTACGTAATGTAATCTCAAATTAATTTTATTCTTATAATGCTTTCCACACGATCTCTTCAATCACTATGCACCTTTTCAAGTCTAATACAGAAGTATGTCATAATTTATAAACAAAGGACTATACTGTGTTTTGTGTAGGTATAGTGGGTAGTAGATCTCACTGTTACACTTGTGGATTTAATTTTTTTTAATGTGAAAGGGCAGCAGTACAGGGCAATATTTTATACAAAATTTATTCCTCTTCCTCAAGATACCCCATGATATATAACACATAATATGTGGATCTGACCCTGGTTGAAAAATGGATACAATCAAACCAGCAAAACAAAATGCAAATCTGGGATGACTACAATGTTATTGTTAAACAGATAACTAAAGTTCATAAATTTATATAATCATTATTAATCTTATAGCTATATCATCAATCTATAACATATGCATAAATTGATTCTTACACAGTAGAATCTAATTTGTGCGTTTTCTGATTTGCCCTGAAGTGTATCATTCCTGACTGCTAAGTTGTAATAGCAGACTACTATAGTAAGATCAGTATTAATAAAGCTGCTTTCATTTCCAAACTTCATTACAGAGTACTTACTAAAAAGCTATGAAAAAAAAAATCATAAAAAAAAAAAAAAAATATTTGTCAAAACAAGTTAGGGAAGTACATCTTGCATTTATTAATTTCTTATTCTCTTGCTTTCTACTTGACAAAATTCGCTAATTTTTAAGTGATCACTCAGTAGTTGTGAAAGAATCTGTGAAAGATTCCATGAAATACATGGGTATGTTACAGTCATCTCAGCTAGGCCCTCTGTATTTGCAGGTGTTTGAACTAAGTAGATACTCAAACAGAGGTTGATATATCATTCAAGTATATGTATGTATCCATTTCATGTATACTTCAAAGTAATTTATCAGTGCAAAAGCATCAAAATTATGGCCTACTACTCTACTCTCCTAGTGAAAAATGTCTCCCGAGCAGGTGTAAGAGATGCTGAATAAATTATGTAGATCCTAAAAGAAGGGTTTCTTCAAACCTTTTCAGCCTCTGATTTAAATGCCAGAGACCTGTGCTATGAAACTAGGAAAGACAAGTCTTGAAGGAAAAAATCTGGCAGGAGATCATCTTTGTTCCCTGACTGGTTTTCAGAACTCAATCCAAAATTATTGTTCTCTAGTCATTATGAATTAAATAGTTTGTGATAACAAATTATTGCTGCGACGAAGCTGGTGAGGGGCCTGAAGAACAAGTCCTACGAGGAGCGGCTGAGGGAGCTGGGCTTGTTCAGCCTGGAGAAGAGGAGGCTCAGGGGCGACCTTATCGCTCTCTATAGGGAGGCTGTAGCGAGGTGGGGGTTGGCCTGTTCTCCCACGTGCCTGGTGACAGGACGAGGGGGAATGGGCTTAAGTTGTGCCAGGGGAGTTTTAGGTTAGATGTTAGGAAGAACTTCTTTACTGAAAGGGTTGTTAGGCATTGGAACAGGCTGCCCAGGGAAGTGGTGGAGTCACCATCCCTGGAAGTCTTCAAAAGACGTTTAGGTGTAGAGCTTAGGGATATGGTTTAGTGGGGACTGTTAGCGTTAGGTCAGAGGTTGGACTCAATGATCTTGAGGTCTCTTCCAACCTAGAAATGCTGTGATTCTGTGATTCTGTGATTCGTCCCCAGCAATTCTTTTCTGAACATTTCATGATATATCTGACATGTACTTTCTTATTTTGTGCCTCATACAGGAGCACAGTCTACCCAGTGACTAAGGATTTTCTCCAAAAATAAATAAGCAAATTATTTATGACTGATGTACCTAAGACTAGTCCAAAGAGTACTCCAAATATCTGGTATACCACTGGGGCAGTTTTGTGCTACCCATTGTATTTGGGACATAGCAAGAACAAATGCACCAACTCCCAGTTCCTTTAATACTGCTGACAAAGTAAATTCATCCTTGTAGCTGTTTACTGCTTCCATCTGTTTGCTGTGATTTGTCTAGGATCAGTCATCTCTCTGGAGTTGAGTGTAAGCACAGTGCAGTCTGGTACCTGACTGCCTTTAGTTCACTGGCCTGACATTATTCCATGAAAGGACATTATTCTGGGCTTTAAATTCTCATCTTTGTGGTTTTCTTTCCTTATTCATATGTAATGTGTCATGTTGTGTCATACACATAACTAGGTAAACTCCATGCAGTAACATGGGAGAGGGCATAGCTTGGCTTCTAGGTCAAAAGGCAAGAAACTTCAGTTCTCTCAAGCTACCATTTTGCCACTCCTAGGAGGAAAATATGAAATTTGGGTCTAATTAGGAAAGCAGGCTCTTCATGCTTAGGAAGATGGCATTTGCATCATAGTGCAGAGACAGATGACAACACAAAAAGTTTGTTATTACTAATTACTAACCCATTACTTGTCTGCAGGAAATCAGAGATGGCCCTGGATGATCTTTGTGGTATTCTAAGACAGAGAATGTCACGAATGAATCCTGTATTTTCAAGGATGTTTTAGACATCATGCTAAACCCAATACTCTGTGCAGTTCTAGTTAAACCATTCACCCTTGTAACAGGGTCACTTGACCAGACTACGGACATACTTCAGGCTCTGCTTCGGTCTGGCTAACATGGTGCTGCTGTAGGTACACCCTTTTAAAACAGTAAGTGAAGAGAAGAAAGACATTTGTTTTTGAAGTACCTATTCTAGCATAGCATGAGGCTGAGACTGATGATCAGTTGCATAAAATCAGACTAGCAAGTCTTAGCTGAGGGTAAGTATCCATGTTAATTTGCAGTATTATTGCTAGTCAATAGTGTTAGGATAAACTGAAAAAACACTCCTAGCATGTCTAGGATAAAACCTGGCATGTCTCACCACGTTGAAGTTCAGGTCTCACTTGAAACACACAGGGGCAGTATCAAAGCTGACTTCTCAAATGAGGACCTAAAAATTTCTCTCAGCTCTGTCTTTTGTTGTTTTCTGTCACTCCAATACAAAATCAATCTAAGAATTACAAAGATGTAAGTTCCATGAGCAAAGCACCAACTCTGGTTCTGCATTGGTGTAGGTTTAAGAAAATGATTAGCCATACTTCTTATCCATGGTGAAAACAGACTGAATAGGGTTGATGTTGCTATTGGGTTTATAGCATTATTACTTTGATGAAGAAGACAGTTTATTAAGACAGGATGATGATAATAATAATAATAATAATAATAATAAATTATATTATATAATTAATAATAATAATACATAATAATTATATAATAATTATGTTATATAATAATAATAATAATAATAATAATAATAATAATAATAATAATAATAATAATAATAATAAGTAATACTAATAATAATGTGTGCAAAAGAAGTGATGCACAATGCAATTGCTCACCACCTGCTGACCAATGCCCAGCCTAACCCCAAGCAGCCAGCCCTCCCACCCCGACTAGCCACCCCTATATATTGTTTAGCATGACATCAGATGGTATGGAATACCCCTTTGGGCAGTTTGGGTCAGCTGTTCTGGGTCTGTCCCCTCCCAGCTCCTGCTGCACCCCCAGCCTGCCTGCTGGCAGAACAGAGCGAGAAGCTGAAATGTCCTTGGCTTAGTATAAGCACTGCTCTGCAACAGTTAAAACATCAGCGTGTTATCAGCACTTTTCTCATCCTAAGCCAAAACATAGCACCCTACCAGCTACTAGGAGGAAAATTAACTCTATCCTAACTGAAACCAGGACAACTGGAATATGCCCAGTGGGCTCTGTGGAGATATTCTGACATAATTCCATGAATTCTATTTCATTATGACAATATTCCATGTTGTTTGATTTAAATAAGTTCACTATTTCCCAGTTCTCTCTGTCCTCTTTTCCAACATTTCACCCTTTGATGCAAGATTGGTTCATCTGTTGTACTGTGGCATGTACAACACATTGGGCATCCCTACATCCCTGAAGTTCTGGAATGCTTCAAAGATGGGGTGAAATCAAGTCAGTCTGCCTTTTAGAAAGAAGTTCTACGTTTCATCCAGTAATTTATTCCTTTGTTTCCTCAGAAGTTAGAGTGTTTTTTTATTTTTATTTTTTTTTCTAAATTCTTACTTTTACCATTAAAAGACCTGACAAATGGAGACACAATCTAATTTTTTTCTCTTGGATTAGCAAATTCTGAAGTTTAAATTGTAGCCAATCAGTTTGGTTTTCATTAAAAACACCCACTAGACATGCTGCTCTTCTCTGACAAAGTACAGGTTTTTTTTCCATTTAAGCAGAAGATATTGGAAAATGAGGAAATATATCCTTTTGCCTATTTGTGAAATGATTGAAGAAGGATGTTTATCCTCTTTTGCTCACAATATAGAAATTATTTTAAGATTAGTATGTATGCATTAGTTTTTATAGTGTCATGTTAATGTTCACAGTATCAGCAAAATACTTTTAAAGATATAAGTTACTCCTTTGTCCTTCCTATTATATCTAGCTTTTATCCTATCAAGGATTTCAACAAGTATTCAGCAAAACTAACAGTAAGTTCTCTAATTACATTAACAGCTAACAAGTTATTTCGCTGTTACATAGGGAACAAAAAAATCAAGTGAAATGGTAGGCTTTTATGCCTAATGAAACCTCTTCAAAAAGATTAAGCTTCAGCTGAAACTTCACTAGTGCCTATCAACATTTTATTGTCAAGTTTCTCATTCTTATATCAAGTGAAAATTTTCAGTAACTTTATATATAGAGATACAAGCAGCTATATTGCACTCAACAGCTGATTACCTATTTAATCTCTAAACTTTTCCTGTTCACATTGTGTTCAGCAATTGTAGTACTAAGTCTCTCAGCAATAGCTAACTTTGCCACTTAAAAATTGAAATAATGAAACAATACTGAAAAAGTAAACCAATCTCCAGCACCCTGAAATTACAGCTTTGATTACTAAAGACTGGTAAAAGGGACTGTCTCACTTCATAAGCCTCGCTGCACCTAATAAATATGTTCTGTTTACAGTTCCAGAATTATCATGTTTATTCTTATCTATTTCTCTCTGAAAAAAAAAAAGCAAAGATTTAACAACCTAATTGATATGCCATATTGTATTTTGCAACCCAGCTAATGTCAAAATTCAGCTTTAATGGTCTTAGAAAGAAATCCATACTTCATCCCATTTTTTCCTTCTAACTAAAAAGTTCCGTATTTGCCTGTTTAGGTGATGCTCTCCTTTTTCTTAAGTAGTTGCATTAGCATGTAATTGGTTATTAGTCTTAAGTAATCATTTTTAAGGAAATGCATTACAATTTACTGCAAGCTTTTTAATGAAGCATTCATTGCAAAAGACACGACTGGTACATATTAAGCCTCCATTTGAAGTGATTGAAATATTCCACTTCATTCCCTGGGAAACAGGGTTTCTGGTTTCTACACTTGCATAATTACATGGTTCAGATCATTTATTCCTATTGTAAAATCAGATTTAGGCCATTTTATTCCTTATGTCACTCAGTTCTCTTGCTACCAATAATTAACAGTTTCTTAGCAGTCAAAAAGCATTGTATAATCATAGTTGAATTTACTAGTCAATTTAAAATGTAAGACTTGGCTTGATGATGATTCATATAGAAAAAAAGTAAATCACAAACTCTAATCTCCATTCCGATTACTGAGCCTGGAGCTAGTGACACTTAGCAACATTACTGATTAGGTATGTTTTTTTAACTCAGATTTCATTGTTTGAGCATCCAGTTGCATGTTTTAATGCCTTGAGAAATGATAAACTCTCCAGATTACTTCTTCACAATAAAATACAGTTACCAAGAAAAAAGACATATTTAGAAGAACAATTATGCCTCAATAAAAACATGAACTTCCTGGAACATATTTGGTGACAATGTCACCACTACCTATATTATTTACTGCAAAGAAAAGCCTTAGTGCAGTTGGAAAAAAATATATATCCATATATATTGTGGATGCCCCATCCCCGGAGTTTAAGACCAGATTGGATGAGACCCTGGCAACCCTGCCCATGGGAGGGGGAGTGGAACTAGATGGTCTTTCAGGTCCCTTCCAACCCGATCCATTCAATGATTCTATGATCAAAACAGGCACAAGAAAATTAATATTAAAAAACAAAGACAGCTGTTAAAGCTCAGTGGAATATGTATTGGCTGCAGAGCCTGTGTTCTGTGGGAAAATTACCAGTAAATAAATAGAAAGAGAACCCAGAAGCAAAGAAAATGTCCATGCTGCTTTGTGTGAGAGAAAAATAAAAAATAAAAATAATTAAAAAAATTGCTTTCTAATTTTTTTCACTTATTTCTTGTGATAAATATATATCAGTGTTTTGTTCCTCCATACTTTTATTTCAATCAATGGCATATTAATGCCAGGCTTCAGTTTTTCCCAGAAACAAGAGAGGCTTGCAAATAAAGACAGTTGGATCTTGCTGGACAGCACTTCCATGGTTAGCAATCCAAATAGAGTCAGAAACTTGAGAAAGATGTGATAAGGTAGTAACAGCAAAGTGGCATGTGTTGGTGTGCTTTTCCCCTTCATGCATACTGCCACAAGTGAAATAGTTTTAGCATTATCTAAATTTTTACTTTTTCATGATTCCTTATCTCTACTTTGCTTTAGGGGAGGAGGAGATTTCACCCAGAGAGCCACAAAGGCCCTTTTGCTAGTATTCAAATATTTGGAGGTTTGGATAAGACTGTTATAGGACTTGTCAAGCCACCAACACTTTCACATGATGCTTGTTCAGAACATTACTACCCTTCGTCCCCTATGACTGTGTTAAGCTTGGCCTGCTTCTTCTGTCCCCCTTACTGAGCTCCTTCTGGCTGGTCTTCATAAATTCAGGAGTCACCATCCTGGAGAAGCTGAGAGAAGCCTTTCACAGTTTCAAGTCCAGGCCCGAAGGCACAGAACTGATTATTTTCCCAATTCTGAGAAGCTTCCAGTAGAATTGATGTATATGATTCAGTTCATGACAGTTTAACCCAATGAAAGCCTAGAAAGCTGTTAACACAGTCGCATCACAATGACGAATATCGCCCAACCCTGGGCTGGCTTATTTGTGCTTGCTTTGATGTCTCAGTGATTTTTCCAGGAGTTGCTAGTGTTATTTCAGGACACTATTTTAGCCTATGAGCTAAAAATTACCTAACAAGTGGCAGAGCAGTCCAGGAAGAATCAGAACTGTAATGCAAATTAGGGCTTGTTGTACATCTTAGACAGGAGGTAGCAAGTGGAAGGGCTGAAAAGCAGAAGTAGTAAAGCACTATGGAATGAATGCCCCAAGTTTAAGAAAAACACAGCTTTCTTCCTCCATGAGCATTTGCATATCATCACTGGTGGACACTTTTATTTAATTTTCTATTTTCTTTCTGTGTGAGTTCCTTCTGCTTGGTCCATGCCCAGTGCTGACAGGAAGTTGCAGTTACAATCATATCAGCTACTCTAATTACAATATGGCATTGCAGTGATGTTACTCAATGATTCTAGTGAGTTAGAGGCAGGGTCAGGTCTGGGGAGAAAGTATTTAAAAATGAGAAATTATTTTTTTCCTTTCCTATTCAGTCTCTGCCAAGATTTTCATATAGTCTGAAGTCCTTCATATTACAATTATTTTAGTCCTGCCTAATTGTCAGGTTATGGTCAGATGTTAGCACATATCAATTCAAACAAATTTTACTATGCTTCTGGGCCAAAGGCACAGCAGTGGAAATGTTATGAATGCATGATGCCAGCTAGAAGATTCAAGACCTTTATGGTTTTTAGCAAATAAAAACTTCTAGTTTATTTGAAAGATTCTCTTATGAAACATATCTTACCATTCTTTTGTTATCAAATGCTTTTAACAGTCTAATTAGCTCTTTTATGAAGCCCTTTGAAAGACCTAGGAAAGAAAATAGAAGCAGCTAACTGTCTTTTCTTTGAATTCCAGGTATTGTTGCAGTCCTTTTCTGTGGAGTCACGCAGGCCCATTATACCTACAACAATCTGTCATCAGATTCCAGGATGAGAACTAAAGAGGTAGGGCATGGAAATAACTGACTTTATGTCTTCAACTGGTACAAGGAATAGACAGACATACTGACAGAACATAGCTGGATGGGATTCCATTAATGCAAATGAAAAGTCCCATGACTTCATTAGGGGGAAGATGAGATTTTGCCAGGAAAACAGTAACAATTCTCTGGCCAAACAAAAAATATATTCTTCCCAAGAGACCCAAAATATCAATCACGGAGATAAAGAGTAAGGAGATAATAGTTTACACCAGTTTCCATACAAAAATGCTGCAAGGTTAAAGAAATCCAAGAGCTCTGGTAAACAGGAAAGAAGTGGTCTGAGAAAGTAGATCCATATGGACTTTTAGAAGGGGACTGTAGAAACAGTCCAGACTGTCCAGCCCCCACACTTGAGCAATGACATCATTTTATTTCTATCTCATTAAAAGTCTGATATAATTATAGTGATTGTAAAAATTTCCTTTTTGTTATTTAAAGTTTAGAGATGAAAAATTACATGAGCTGCTTTTAGTCCAAACAGGTGAGTAATATAATTGTAATTATTTTGAAAAACTTGGGGTTGTTCTCAGTACAGGAGATATTGCATTGCAATGTTGAAAATATTTTCCAGCACAAGGAATAATATTAGACTACCTTGTCACAACCTAGCTCCTGAGACAAGTCATTTAAATGCTGCTTTCTTCCCTTTTAATATTGACTTGTATGTCCCAAGAACCCCAGGTTATAGAAAATCTATATCTTAGAACAAAATGGAAACTTATGCTCCAGGGCTACACTTTTCATGATGCAATCTGGTACCCTTCTCAGCAGTTCCTCTGTTGTAAGCATTAGAAATTTTATGCAGAAAATTTCATCTCTTCTTGCACATCTCAATTTAATCAAAAATCCAATATTCTATAAAAAACATTTTGATAGAAAAAAATACTGGTCACAGTATCAGTTTAACTGTCGGACTCTCACAGATTTTAAATCAGAAAAAGTTTCTGGTTAGTACTTCCAGAATGAAAGGTTAGCTGGTGAACTAAAATGCATTTCTTCATACCTGCAGAAGCTGTTGATACTTAGAAAATATTCCAGCAGAAGACAGTAACTTTCCTTGGTGACTGTATTTTAGACAATAGCATTTATATCTACTACAAAATTGTTTTTATTTTGCAGAAATACTGAATTCTACATGTATGTGCTATTACTGCCCTTGCGTATAATTGTTGAAATTTGAATACAAGTCTTTTTCAGAGATTCATCTGCATGATTTAGTGATACATAGCCAGAAAGAGATAGAGAGCAAGGAAATTCCAATTACATATGAAAATTTTCAACAATGGAATTAACATTTAGTTTAAATGCATAATGGTTTTGTTCATGTTCATGCTTTTATTCCGTCACATTCAGCAGTTCAAAACAAAACAGTGAAAATAAACTGAATCTACACTTGAGCACACAGAAAAAAAAAAAAATATGTGTTTCTCTAAGAACCTGTGAGTTTTATGCACCCTTTCTATTCTGTTTTTCTCTTCCCCCATAAGCTCTTAATCCTCAGCCTCCCTTACAATATTACAGTTCAAAAATTGTTGTCAAATTCCTCTGTATTCTTCTAATTTATTTTCTAATCCATATGTATCTCTTTCATATGTAGCTGTTTCAGTGAGATCTGCACTGTCATTTTCTTTCTCTCCCCCGAGAATTACCTTGAAGAAAATTTACTAAGCCACACACTCAGCATTGTCACAATCATGTATGACTTTAGTGCCTTATAAATGGACATTGTTGCTCTGACAGATGGCCTTGCTCCCAATTTAAATCATTTTTATTGCTCATTACTGGCCGAAATCACAGGCTTTTCAGTTCATTTATAGAATTATTGCAGGGCACTCTGTCTCTTTTGTTACAATATGACAGGCCTTTCAATAAGGATTGGTGAGCTGTAATGCACACTGACAAGACAGTGAGTTAAGGCTGAAGCTAAAACTAATGAAGAATATGGAAATCAGATTTAAAACTGTAAATCAGACTGTGAAATTGTGTTAGTTGTCTTTAAACAAATGCTTTTTCTCTTTTGTTTTGCGTAATCATCTTTACATTTTCTACTGGCTGTTAACATTTCATATCTTGATGGTAAAATTTGGTATGCAATGAGAGTGGTGGTGTTTCTGGCCATATTGCTGAGTCCTATGTTTCTCATAATACCTCATCATTTGGTCTAAAAGAACACATAAATAAAAAGAGACTGGTATGATTTTCTTCAGATGTTGATATAAAATTAAAGCCTATTTAAAACCTTAAATTTGCATTTAAGAACCTCTTTTAAGAATGGCTGCTGAAAGATGCCATATAATTATTAGTCCCTATGTATCCTTTGTTATCTAGTCAATCACTGATTAACATTCCATAAAAGAGAAGTACATGTATTACATTTTAAGGATCTGAAACTTACAGACTCTGAAACTACAAGGTAACATACATTTTGTCACAAACAATCGATTATTTTAACACTGTCGTAAGAAAAGGTGACAAAGATTAAGTGAAAATGCAGACTTTGAGAGAGTTTTCATTCATACAAAAGCATGTTCCTGAGTTGGCTACATATAAAGTTTAATTTATCTAGTATATCTTCAGTGAAGGAGAAGATGAAACTGCTAGGACCTTATCAAAAGATATTTGATTCTGTGCAGCTTTCTCTAGAATTATTTACAGCTGCAAGTATAACCTCATATTATGCTGCAGGCAAACAACAGCTGCTTCTAAATCTTGGGACTTTATAGATCATATTTTGAATTAGGTTCTTCAGATGTACAGTTGTATTTGGTTAATTTGCTCAGCTACAAGTAAGTCAGCGGCTGGGCAGGATGTTGCTAGATAAAGAGAAATCACTGGCTTGTTGAAAGTGGGCAGACTGTATCTCTATACATCAGCTCTAGAAAGGGATGCATGAACAACACTTTTCTGCATGAAAAGAAGACATTCCTCACCATTTTTTTGTCTCTGCCCTCCCTCAGTTTGACTCAAATACCAAGCTAAGACCAGCCCAGTTTCCTATTGATGGCTTACTAAGAGAAGCTTCTAACTTTCTCTAACAGCTATAAATGTTATCCAACATAGTTGTGAGTTATATCATCTAGTTATTTTCCTTTAATTTCTGGGAACAATCACAACAAAGAGAGAGCAATACCTCTCTTCAGGTAAGTGTGCGAGGGTTTGGAGAACTCTGCTTTCAGACCAAATGCTGTTCCAGCAAGCTATAGATTCTGAAAAGGAAATTCTGAAACACATCTCTGGTGGAAGCAGAGAAAGGGAAATACTGAAAGACACAGCAAAGCATGTCCAGCCTGCAAGGGTGTATGTTACATACTGCCCTGCCTGTCTCCAGTCACTCCACCAGTCTAAAAGTTGTTTACATAGTGACCTCTGAAATACTTGTGTCTAACAAGTTTGTGACGGCTGCTTTCTGAAATTAAGTGTAAGGGGCTCTCTTACCGCATTACTAGTTAAACAGTTACTCACATTTGTTCCCAATCCTGACAGCAAACCCATTAGGGAACACCTACCTTATAGAGAAAAGCTTCTAGCCTTATTGTTCAGCTGTGCTGGGAGTGCAGTATGTACAAGATGTCGTGTTAAGATTTCAGTGGCCCTTCACCTCCAAGGTTGAGAACAGGGTAAAAGTAGAACAAAAGAAATCAGTGCTGCATAACTTCTGAGTAACTTTACTGAAGCACGTAGTGCTACTAGGACTGCTTGAGCAAATTAACTTATGCTGAAGGATTGAAAATTCAGACTGGGATCTTAGATCTTTGCTCATTGATGGATACTGATTGATTCAAATTTTAATCTCCACACAATAAGGCAGATGTGATTATCTCTGATTACGGAAAGTCATCACCTTACAGAGAGGTGGTTAATATCTTCTGGAAAACTCTTGAAAATACAATCAGTTTTTAAAAGTTGCTTAGCTCATGACAGCTATACATTTTTCATCAAGGAAGCAGGGTAGGGATTAATCATTTGATATCTACATCATAAATTGAGCTGTATTCCAAAAGCTGTTGGGTGTAAAAGGGTTGTGTTTATAAGCATATTATTTCATTTAATGCTTATTAACCATACTGATTGAAGAAGACTGACAAAAGTCACAAGTATGTATATTTATATTTAATTTGTCAAAAACAAAAACAAGTCATTATAGAGACTGGACCCTGATATGCCACTGAATAGTCTTGATATAGACTTTAGACTTTGCTGTTCCATCCATAGTTATAGACTCACTTCTGAAGCAAACTGGAACACATCTGAATACATCTGAATAGCAGAATATAACTTAAAAGGTGAATTATCACAATGGTGATGTCCAGACCCACCAGACAGGGGAAAAAAGCCAGTGAGTCAAAGCAATGTTTCCTGAATACCATCAGATTGATTAGTGAAATTAAAGTTCTAGGACTAAAGGCAAAGGGGTAGCTAAAGTCAGCTTTTAGCTCCCAATATCCAAATGAAGCACCACCACTGTGATCTAGGTGTTTTACTGCATTTCTACTGGCCTAAATATCTCTGTAAACAAGTTACACAAAAGACCTACACTCAATTTAAACAACAAATCTCATCTCTCTAGATACAGAGGAGATTTCTACAGGATTCTTCCATCAGCTTTCTTTTCCTAAGAAAAGAAATAATCTACTGCAAATTTGGCTCCAGAATGCTTTCTCCTGAGCTTGTAATTGTTAAAAGCATGTGCCAGGACTGCAGCTTCTGTTTTCATCTTCCCATGAGAGAAGGGGAGCAGCTGAGTAGAGATGGCTATGTGCTACTACTGCCAAAACTGTGTCAATCTGCTGTTTGTGAGGGGTCTCACTCATGACACCTCACACACATTGTGCATTTGGGAGAAGCAGCCCTCTCAAATCAGAGGGAGCAACAGCACTAAATGAAATGGGTTTAGTGCTCCTTATCTTAAAGTGTCCACAGTCACACGGGACATGAATGGGCCCTGTGGTTTTGGTCCTGCTACTTGCATGAGTCCTTAAGAGGTAAAACATTTAGAGCTATGCATACTTGTAAATCATACAGTCTATATTAATTTAGCTCTGGTTAATGCCAACTATTTTCTGTTATCAGACATTGGATTGTTTATAGATTATATTATAGGTAGTTTATGCTTCTAGGAAGAAAAGACCACAAGAATGTCAGGATATAATGGCTCTAACAATCCAGTCTCTTGACTTTTAAAAAACTCAAGAGCATTTCAAAACCAAGGAAAACCCTACTTATAGCAAAATGTCTTTGATAATCAGCAAAGAAACAACCACCACAAAACATATTTTTTATCCTTTTCAAATGAACAGCCTAATTGTCAGCTGCTGTTGTGATTTGTTCAGCAACTCTACTTAGGAAGAAATGTACTTTAAGGCACTGATAGGTCAAGTGTCTCCACGTAAATGATTGGCAGAGAGAAAGACTTAAAGAAAATAAAGTTATCTTTGAAACAAGACTACCACCAGTACCAGATTCTAATCAGTCCTTGCCTAAGTGCTGTGCAGGAGGAAGCTGTTTACCCAGCATCCCACAATCACTGCGCCTGCAGGAAAATTTCTTACTAGGCTATTTTTTCATTAGCTTCTCAGTTATACAGTACTTCTCAGAAATACAGTACAGGCTGAAATAAGATGACATGCTTGACGGTTAATACTGTGAGAGTAAAATGGAAATTCTGTCTAACTAACAGATGAAACTCAGATCTGGCACCCTCAAACAAAAAGATTCTTGCCTAAAGGAGCCAATAAAGTGCAAGTTCCTATTGAGCATTAAACAAGTTGCATGAATAAAGCACTTTCTTCCATTTAAGTGGAGACCAAGCATAAAAGTCAGGTCTGATGGACATTTTCCCTTCTGCCCCATGGTTTATTTTCTGCAGCTGAACAATAACAACAAAAGCTAATTTCCAGCTTCTTTGAACCCATTCAAGTCCAGACTCAAAAGCAATAAAGACTGGGGCTTCAGCCAGTGCTGCTCAGGAAAGAGTCCAGGTGACCAAGCTACAGTGGTCAGTACAGTGTGAAGAAGCACCAAATTATGATAACAAGAATGAGAAAATTAAATGCTATCTTAGGAAAAATTATTCCTGTTGGAATAAATTAACATAGTTTTATCCTTGTTTTAGCCAATTTTGCTTAAATTAAAAACTTTGGAAATGTTACCTTAGACAGGAAAAAAACAAACAAACAAACAAAAAAACTTATTTTCTTATATATTTCACCCAGATTCTAGGTTCAGGGAGGGGAGTTGTTTTGGGGTTTTGCTTTTTTTGAGACAGGACCTATAGAAAAGCCTTCATTTTGCAACTATTCAAAATGATCAGGAAGAAAGCATGGGTTTATGAAAGGCAGATCCTGCTTGACGAACCTGATCTCCTTCTATGACAAAGTGATGCGCTGGGTGGATGAGGGAAAGGCTGTGGATGTGGTCTACCTTGACTTCAGCAAGGCTTTTGACACCGTCTCCCACAGCATTCTCCTCAAGAAACTGGCTGCTCTTGGCTTGGAGTGGCGCACGCTTCGTTGGGTTAGAAACTGGCTGGATAGCCGGGCCCAAAGAGTCGTGGTGAATGGAGCCAAGTCCAGTTGGAGGCCAGTCACTAGTGGCGTCCCCCAGGGCTCGGTGCCGGGGCCGGTCCTCTTTAATATCTTCATCGATGATCTGGACGAGGGCATTGAGTGCACCCTCAGTAAGTTCGCAGATGACACCAAGCTATGAGCGTGTGTCGATCTGCTTGAGGGTAGGAAGGCTCTGCAGGAGGATCTGGATAGGCTGCACCGATGGGCTGAGGTCAACTGCATGAAGTTTAACAAGGCCAAGTGCCGGGTCCTCCACCTGGGGCGCAATAACCCCAAGCAGAGCTACAGGCCAGGAGATGAGTGGTTGGAGAGCTGCCAGGCAGAGAAGGACCTGGGAGTGATGGTGGATAGTCAGCTGAATATGAGCCAGCAGTGTGCTCAGGTGGCCAAGAAGGCCAACAGCATCGTGACTTGTATCAGAAACAGTGTGACCAGCAGGGCTAGGGAGGTGATCGTCCCCCTGTACTCGGCTCTGGTGAGGCCGCACCTCGAGTACTGTGTTCAGTTTTGGGCCCCTCGCTACAAGAAGGACATGGAGGTGCTTGAGCGGGTGCAGAGAAGGGCGACGAAGCTGGTGAGGGGCCTGGAGAACAAGTCCTATGAGGAGCGGCTGAGGGAGCTGGGCTTGTTCAGCCTGGAGAAGAGGAGGCTCAGGGGCGACCTTATTGCTCTCTATAGGTACTTCAAGGGAGGCTGAAGCAAGGTGGGGGTTGGTCTGTTCTCCCACGTGCCTGGTGACAGGACGAGGGGGAATGGGCTTAAGCTGAGCCAGGGGAGTTTTAGGTTGGATGTTAGGAAGAACTTCTTTACCAAAAAGGTTGTTGGACACTGGAACAGGCTGCCCAGGGAGGTGGTGGAGTCACCATCCCTGGAAGTCTTTAAAAGACGTTGAGATGTAGAGCTTAGGGATATGGTTTAGTGGGGACTGCTACCGTTAGGTCAGAGGTTGGACTCGATGATCTTGAGGTCTCTTCCAACCTAGAAATTCTGTGTGATTCTGTGTAAAGCAATATTCTCTCTGCTCCCTGGTCTAAGATTTAGCTAACACTCAGATGCTGAAATTATGGCAGAAGATTGTACTGGGTCCCTAGATTTCTTTACCTTCAGGGTATTTTCTGTCTTCTTATAGAAATATCCCTGTCACTCATCCTTCTGAGAGAGGAAAATTATACAAACATGAAAAGGTTGCGAAGGGAAGGGAAGGGAAGGGAAGGGAAGGGAAGGGAAGGGAAGGGAAGGGAAGGGAAGGGAAGGGAAGGGAAGGGAAGGGAAGGGAAGGGAAGGGAAGGGAAGGGAAGGGAAGGGAAGGGAAGGGAAGGGAAGGGAAGGGAAGGGAAGGGAAGGGAAGGGAAGACGTGGCTTATGCTGCATTTAGCACATGGCTGATAAGAGTAGATATGTGAAATTGTTTAGAAATTTCTGCTAATTTTGAGACAGCTAACATATGGAAAACAAGACAAGTCACAGTTTTAGACCCTGCTAAAAGTCCAAAAGCTCACATATCTTTAGGTATTAGCTATCCTTACATCTTTAGCCTGGCACCATGGCAAGAAGCAACCCCTCATTGTAGCCACTCGCTGTTGTCCCACACTTTCTCGTATGATGTCCAAGTTTTAACTTCCAAGGCACTGAGCTCCAGCTACACCACCAGCACACTGTGCACTTAGGAGTGTCTGCCTAAGCTGGACGTCCGTGTGCATCTCTACAGTCAGTGGGTCTGTTACTAACAGGCTGCCCTAGTTTCTAAATTGCCTTCTTATCTCTGATTGAGTACGCACCACATGCTTAGTGCTTGTAATAATTATTACCTTTAAAATGGATTGAAATTGACAGGAAGTGTACAATGAATTTCAGTTTTCTACACAGTTGTTTTCTGTGTTTAGCATAAAAAGCTGAAGATGGGAATTGTGCCAAATGCATTGTTTGACCAGATGTACCATAAGATCTTATGGAACCCTGTAGAATTGTATAATGCTATAAAGAAAGCTAAAGCTGCTTACTATGTGGGTTTAACAAGAAGAATCATAACAACACTAGAAAATCATGATTTCTGTAAAAGGAATTATACTACCATGTCTTTCAATCTGAATTTCTCAGCAAAATCCTCCATTATCTGACTGATGTTCCTGATTACTTAACATGCTAAAAGAATGTTAATCTGCACTCTCCTCACATGCCGCTCCCCTTAAATTTATGTGGAGATGTTATAATTGTTTTCTGTCTTTTACCTGTGTGCTACGTGATGGATGGGAAGCAGATAGGAAACATTGCTACAAGATAACATTTATAACTATGGTATATCACTAATTAAATGCTGTAAAAACAAAAACAAAAAAAAAACCTCTGTTTTTCAAAGGAAGAGATCAGACACACTGCTATCCTAGCCATAATACTGAAAATACTCAGCGTCCACATACAGTAATCTTGTCCGTATATCCAATTCTACACTCTATTCTTTAATCTCTGTTTTTTTCTCTGTTTTTGTGTACCAGTTTTAGTGTTTCCTCAACTGAGAATGTGCAGATTTACCCTGGCCTCATTAGTTTCTATCAAGCATGTGTCCCTTTGTTATCAGCATTTTTTAAGGCATAATATCTATCACACACCCATGAATAAAATAATAATAATAATAATAATAATAATAATAATAATAATAATAATAATAATAATAATAACAATAATAATAATAATAACAACAACAATAATAATAATAACAATAATAATAATAATAAAAAGTATTTTGGACCTATGAAAAACAAATGTTGAAAAACAAAGCAAAACAATTTTTGTTCATCTTGCTTAAGCACAGGAAATGGAAAATACACATGCTCAAGTGTAATTCATGCCCTGAAGAAAGACAGAACTGTAGAGAAAGCAATACTTCTTACAGAGAGGCTCATCTTGTGGAAAATGATGTCATTTTTGATGCTGGTAGGCTAAGGCAGCATAATTCCATATGCAAACTAGTTCCCAAATAGCTTCATTAAAGTTTTTACAATCTGTTTAAACATTAAACATTTTCTTTAAATATTAATAAAGTTCTTTGATTGTTAAGGTTATAGTTTACTCTTTACAGCACAGTAGCAGATGCCAGCCATTAGCTAACATATACCAATTGAAATTAAAACCTACAGGCCAAATTCTCATTGCCATATAGAGGAATATATATGGGAATTCCATGTGGAGACACATGCTGTATTTTCTTTGAAAGAGGCTCTGAATCACAAATGAGACTCTCATATGTCTAAATTTGTATGGGGGAGTCAAACTGTATGGAGCTAAGTAAGCTACTGCAGAATCAAAAAGCTGATTCACAGAGCTATGCAGGTGATGTAATTTTATTTCACACGTCTATTATTGTATCTCTCAGTCTCTTCACAAGAGGTGTGAAGAATGACCGCTGAAACATTTCTCCTTACTGTGAGTTGCTAGCACTTTTCTCCAGTTTTTAGGTCTGTGCCCATGCAAAAATCCAGCCTTATACCTCAACCCTGTAAAGTGCATCTTCTAGTGTTGTGAAGAGAATTTCATCTAAGCATGTTGACCATCAGATCAGGTCTCTTCCTAATTACTGATACCTCCATATCACTGCAGTTGTTGAATACACAGGGAGGAAAAGCAAAACAAAATCAAACTAATCCTGGCCTATGAAAATATTATTGCATCATCAACATGTAGGACTGAAACAGAGCAAAGTGCAGTTTAATATCCCATTCTTAGAGTATATATAGTTACTTTTATGTTGAATTATATTTTAGTCACTTTCTTGTTTTCTAAAAGCTGATAAATACAGCATCCCCTTAAACACTCACAATCACAACTCCTTCATCTTAGAATTTGTGACAGAGATTAAAAATAAATAAATAAAGGTAGGACCCTTCATTTAAGTATCTCTTCGTTTTTCATACAGGTAAACAAATTTAATAGTTTTATGTCAAGAACTAAAGTCCTCTGACTTTAATGAGGTTTGGATTATGCTATAAATGAGGAGGCTCCAAATATAATATTAATATATAAGTAAAAGTACTGATATTCTTTCTTAAATATAGTAATGTAATATAAAATATTGCGTAATCATAAAGATTTTGTCTCTAACTTTTGCTTTGTCTGAAACACTGACACTTCACATGTTTTGTGTTAAGTGATTTTACTACAGGATATGTCAGTGAATTTCCTGATTATGGAATGAAGCTCTGTAAAGCATCTGTTTTGTATTACTTTGCATTTATTATTATAAATAGAATAGAATAGAATAGAATAGAATAGAATAGAATAGAATAGAATAGAATAGAATAGAATAGAATAGAATAGAATAGAATAGAACAGAACAGAACAGAACAGTTGGAAGGGACCTACAAAGATCATAGTCCAACTGCCTGACCACCTCAGGGCTAGCCAAAGTTAAAGCATATTATTAAAGGCGTTACCCAAATGCCTTTTGAGCACTGACAGGCCTCTGGCATCAACCACCTCTCCAGGAAGCCTGTTCCAGTGTTTGACCACCTTCCCAGTGAAGAAATTCTTCCTAATGTCTTGAACATGCCCTGGCACAGTGTTGTGCTGTTCTGCTGTCCCACGCATCCCGTCTTTGGTGGCCAATGCCTCCTTCTCTATTTCCCCTGCTCAGAAAGTTGCAGAGAGCAGTGAGATCACCTCTCAATCTTCTTTTCTCCAAACTAATCAAACCAAGTGTTCCCAACCTCTAAATCACAATGCAATGGAAGCATTAAGCACATAGTTTTAAAAAGTTTTAATTTTGAGGGTATTACTAATAGGTTCCTTTCTTATAGCCCTTTGTTACCTTACACTTGCATGAGAATGTGTCAATATGTGCTTTACTGTGGGGACACTGTGTTTGGTGTAGGAATTAATATAGGTATTTCTTGCGTGGTTAGGTAGGTTACACTGTGATTTTTATAAAGCATCAAGTGTTTTATCACAAATGTGCACTCACCTGACAGAAGAAAGTTGGCCTGGTTTGGGAGCTAACAGATTTGATGATGTTTTGGGGCTTCTCCTTCCTCTGCAAACAGCAATGACTTTGCACTGCCCAGAGAGGCTTAGGGCAGTGGGAGGCTTGAAGGAATCTGAGCTGTTCTGCAGTTTCTGGCGTTACCAAGCTGCTGTTGACTAAGGTCCATTCTTGCAATCTGAAATGTAATTTATATATGTTTGCTTTTTAATTTGTATGACTCTTACATGACTGCTGATCACTTGCCACTCTCTGTAGATTTCAGTATCAACTAAAACCCGCACAAAAACCTTGGTCAAAACTTTTTCAAAATATGTAACTAATACTAAAATTCTCACAATGAGTTGGAATAAGAAGAAAATAAATACATAAAAATGAGGCACTGTAACAGTCTAAACTATTTGCCAGTATCCCATCTTTTTGGTGACTGCACAGCTGTGTTTCCATCATGTGATTAATGGATTGTATACCTTCAAAAAAGGCATTTGTACAAAATGGTAGCACAGTGCAAGAAATACTAAACAGCTAGCTGTATCTCATCTGTTTCTCATGGTGCCATCTGCGGAAATCATCAAGGGCTAAAAAGCCCTTAGACAAAATCTTTCAAACTAAATGTCTACATTATGACTAAAATTCATTTAAAAGACAGTTTCCTGTCTTTTCACGGAGTATATACCTGCTTCCATTCACCTAAAATACTGAAAATATCACATAAGTTTGAGCATCAATTTCTTTCTCCTCTGCTTCAGTCTCACTAGTTTAGTTGGTGTGGACCACCCTTTGCCTCCAGCGAACTTCAGAAGGGTTCTTGGTGTTTGATAATTCAGTACAGACATTAAGCATCCTCAGAAGCACACCCTCATGCAGTGACTAATACTTTTCTTGAAAAACCACTTCTTTGTATGAGGTGCCAGATAACACTTCTCTATTCCACCCACCTCCCACTTTCCTACAGATTCATATCAAGAGTTATTTTAAAAATGCATCAAAGAAAGACTAGTTTTATCTATTCACTAAACATGCTATTTTTTATGAAAAATAAAGAGTGGCCTTAACTCCTGTATTTAAAAGTACAGGTGTATTTTGGTTTAGGGATTTTAATTTCTGCTTGTCTTACAGTGTTTGTTTCTGCGATCAGTGGTGGGATTTGTGAAACAACACCAAGGGCACTAGTAGTGACATGGTAGATCTGAAAACACCAGAATTCTTCACTATACTTTCTTCAACAGTTTCTGGTCATTTCATATCAAGTCATTATAGCCAAATGCAGACATGTCCCACTGAAATTAATTACTATTCTATCATTTGGATTCAAGTATCAACAGGCTCCCTTTGTTTGTGTGCACACTTAGGGATCAAGATTTCACCTTTCAGACTCTGCACCCTAGCAATATCCACCAGTTGTAGCTTTTGTACTTTTTCCCTTTTAAATTTTTCTCCTGGTTGTGCTTAATCCTACCTATTTGTCTCCACCAGCTTTTACACGTACTATCAGTGTGTGAATACACACACATACACAGAGGTACACTCCGTGCTATGTAAAATGGACATATAAGCATTACTGATCATTTCCTTTAATTTTTTTTTATTTTTTTTTTAAGTTCATCTCCACTTACCCTTCATCTGCAATTTTTTAAATGTATCTCACAGATACACATGTAGTGTGTTAGACAGCTCTTCATTGTAGCCAATTATTTACTCAGACTGGAAGTACCAAGGTTGCAGCCGCTTCCAAGCTAACTTGTACTTGATGACAGCTTCCCTGTGCTTTATGCACAAGAAGGTCCTTTTTAATGTGCATCACCAATGAGTATCTGACATTTTCTGTATTTTGAACCTTTCACACTTTTGAATTGAACCTTTCACACATAATGTTCAAGCAAAACCCCCAACCATTCTGTGCCTCATTTATCTCAATTCCATACAGTCTGCACTCTGGATTGTATCTCTAAGCATAGGTGACTGCTAGATTAGAAAATACACATACTGCAATGCAAAAGGCAAAAAATGTGACACAAACATTTCTATTGCTATTCTTTCGGAATAATAAATATAGCTTAACGTGGTCAGGAGCTCGTGTTATTCATCACCAGTTAGAGCAAGAAGAGTTCTTAGAGGAAGCTTCGTACATTAGAAAGTGACAGTCTTGTGTCCATTCTCCTCAACCACTGTAAACAGACACATAACAAAACAGCATGTTTATAGAAAAGCCCTGAACAAATAGAAAGTCGAGAAGTTATTTAGTAAGCACTGTCCTACCTTAGAATATACACTCAACAAAAATAGAGCAGCCTCTCATTAGAAAACCATATGCAAATACTGCTACTGTTTTCTGGATTTAGATAAATTATAGAATTGATTTGCAGCTCTTAGAGCATTTTTCACTGAAATTTTACAGACTGTAAAGGGCAGCATCAATATGGGTAGAGAGAGGCTGCAATACTGCTATTTCTATAAGTGCAAAGAGAGAAAATATGTTGTCACATATGTTGAATTTGCAATGGGATGGAAGTCATTGACATCAAATAATTTTTTGAAGTCTTGATTCTTGCCAGAAAGCACAAAGAATGGACACTACAGACTTCATAAGAAGACTTCTTTTTCTCTTCCTGATAGGTTAAAGGCCTTCATATTGATTACTAGCTCCTAATATGTCAAAGACTAAGTGAATTTCTTTTAAAAAAAACAACAAAACTTAGCAAGGGAGGAAATTGTTTTTATGAACTCACTTCCAGAATTAATATTACAGAATATTTCTTCTCAGCAAACTGAAATGGAATAAATTGCATTTGTCCTCCATAGAAATTGAATTGATTGTCTGAGGTTAGGACTGTGATAGTGAGTCATAGAAAAACACTTGAGAGGGGTGGAGAAAAAAAAGGAAAAAAAAAAAAAAAAGAGGAAGATTAGATTGATTTAGAGTTTTGCTTTTGAAAAATCAGCAGCAGTTCCTCTAATTCTAACATAAATGCACAAACATAAAAAATGTATTAGTTCATCACAATTTTACAAACTATATTATATTGACAACATTACTGTTTCTCTTTGACCAGAAGGAGAGCAGCCAGGTTTTAAAGTCTCCTTTGTTAACTGTGAAAAAAAAGCATGTTGAAATTGGCTTTAGCAAAGCCACAAACTGTTCCTTTCTTTTGCTAATTTTTTACCAATGTTCCATAGCCCGTAACCATCAATGCATAATATCTCTTCTTCCAGCTGATTCACAATTTACTGCCCCAGAAAGACAGCTTCCAAGAAAGTCTCTTTCAAGATATCCACAGTAGGTCATAAACAAAAGCTTCCTTTTTATTGATGTCATTATTATTTTGCGTTTTTTTTTTTAGTTCTTTTTCTTCTTGATATAGTTTATTCTCTGATCTCAGGTTTGTAAGCATACTAGCTTAATCCTAGACAACATATGCTGTTCATGGCCTTTTCCTTTTCCTTTTGCTCTATCAGCTAACAGAACAGCTTTCAGCGTTCCCAGAAAATTCCAAATTCATGCCTAAACACAATGATTCTAGCACCACCATTAACTGCTGACCAGTCAAAAGTTCTTTAAAAATCTTTCAAATGATTCTCCAACTACAGTCTGGTGTGCCCTGTCTTGAAAAAAACCTTTCTTAATGCTTACAGAACAGTACAGCACTCACTGCTAGAGTAAATGTGCAGAGCTTTAACTGCAGTAATCCCTGAGCATATTATCTTGATACAGCTGAGCACTGAGGATCTTCCCTTTGTGCCTGCAACATCTCAGTTCAGAAATTAATGATAAATAAGCACTTTGAAAATGGTTGTTCTCACTTTGTGTACTAAATAACAAGTTAGATGAGAAGCTATAGGAGCAACAGCATCATCCTCTCCATTTTGGCAGTATCTTCCATTAAGGTGTCTGACTCAGGTCATTTATAGGAACAACTTAATGCTGTAAAAGCTGGTTGAACTGCAGGGAAGGCAGATAGTGGTCTAAAATGTTTACTCTCTTACAAATGATGCACATTAAATAATAAATAAATAAAGTTTGCAGACATCCCCTCCCCCCAACCCTGTTCCTAGGCAACTTAATTACAAGAGTAATGATAGAATAATCAATTTTTCTACAGCTAGATCCAAAGCCTATTGAAGTCAGCGTATAAATTCTCAGGAGGCTCTGAATCTGGTTATACTATCACAAGTGCATAGCAAAGTTTCTACTGCTTTCCGTGCCCAACACATATAAGAAATGAGTATATTGAGTTTTAGATTTTGAACAGTCTTTCTTATTTGCCAATTAATTGATAAAAGGGAATAACAAAGTTCTTTCTGAGGGCTGATTTGAATCAAGTAGTTAATGATGTTGGCAGATTCATTGTAAATACAAACCAACCTGCGCTTCCATTCACCCTGAGGTCAAACCTTTTTAGACGTTCTGAAGTTTTTAATTCTTAAATCATTCTCACTCTTGTTTTCATTACTCATAGTAAAAACAAGAAAAATATTTGAATTCATCTGCTTAAATTTCAATATTTTTGGTTTAAACTTCTTTTGTTCAGCAAAGATATTCCAGACCTATGACATTTTTAATAATGGAAAGGATTTGTTTTAATGTCTGGGACCAATGTTTTTACTTTACTGTTGATAGTCAGAAGCTAACATGTGTCCTGTGCCAGTAATTTATCCAGCTTCTCCCATGCTGAACTTTAGTGGTGATGTGTAGATTATGCCACAAAGATTAATCATAATGTGTAAATGCAAATCATTGTTGGCCTTTCCTCTCCCTTGGTTCTGATGCTTTCTTTATTTCTTCTTCCTTTTGGTTTCCCACTTCTTCCTCAGCCCTTAAGAATCTTTTTAACCTCTCAGCTCTAGAGAGAAATAGAAAGTTATTGTGTGCCTTCCATAAATCTCTTAGGGTTAAATTTATTGAATTCATTAGCAAAGCCTACTGACAAAAAAGACCAGAACTTTGCACCAGGACATAAAAAAAGATCCTGTAAGAATTTGCTTCTGTTGGTGTGTTTGTAAGTTTACAGTCATATATTCTTGGATATCAAAATTATTACTATATACAGTTTATAGTCTATAATGAATGAGTTACTTTTGCTGATTATAAGACTTCTCTAAGTCTTAGATTTTGCTAAGATCAAAGTCTTTTTCTAAGATTTTGCTGCATCTAAGACTTATTCTAGAAATGAGCACTATATCACTATGCTGTGAAGATTCATTACAGCTGTATAAAGGATTTCAGGCAAGAGCTTCAAAACAAACTTTCAGATTTTAAAACTTTTAATCAAAACTGAAAGATTAAATAAAGAAATTAGACTATAATAAAAGCTTCTACAATCTTATAAAAATATGATAGTCCGAATTCCCACTACATTTTAATTCAAAATAGTTAGGGAAAAGGAACTTTCATCAACTATTGATTTATCAATATCCTTGACTTCATGGAACATATTTTGTAGCCGTGTTCTAATTAAATAGCAGTATTCAAATATCATACATTTCATAACCATCACTTAACATCGACTGTTTGGGATTTTAAGAGCTCTGTTACCTCCAAATCTCTCTTAGAAAGTATAATCAATTTCACATCCTAGCTTCCCAGCTGCTGTTGGACTATTGCAACTCTTTTTTTTTTTCATCAATTGTTTTGATGTCACACAAGAATATATCACTGTAAGATGATATACCCCTAGACAGGTGGCATTCCTCCATGTTGCTAGATAAATCAATTCAACTAGAGGCTTGAAAGTACCTGCAAGAGGTGGATGACATTCCTTCAAAGGGTATTAAATTAAATGGAAGAATGTAATATTCCCATTAGTGAGTAAAATTCACTGAGTTTTCCAGCAAATAAATTCTTGATGATCTAATTCAGCTTTTACCCAACACTCTCATACTAACATTATTCCCCTGAGGTGAAAGAATGCTGTTTAAAATATTAGGATTTAATAAATATTTCATTTTCCATATCCCCAGCCATAAGCGGACTATGGTCTAGAATATGTTCATTTTGTCCTTTTCTATTTTTAGTGCAGCAGAAATGGAAACTTAGTGTGTCCCATCTTCCAGGTGCACTAATTACTTACCTAGATAATCTCTCTAACATTCAGTGAAAATTTAAGTAGTTCTATAAAGTGGATCAACTTGCAAAACCTATTTTGGTGTAGTTTCCCTATTTGGCCTGAACTTAACTGCAGAGATAGAGGGAAGGAATGAAGGAAGGAGAAGAAAAAAGAAGGTGCTTCTCTTACCTCACTCAAAAGTTAGAACTAATACAGCTTTTACATTATATAAAATGGCTCACATGACTTAGAGTAAAACATCAGAAGAAACTTAGTGGTTACAGCAAGGCTTAAGGTGTACATTATTTGCATTCATTCCTTTCTCTACTAGTGAGAATTCCAGGTGACGCTTCCCAGAAGAACGTCCCAACCTGAAACTGATTCTTTGCACATCCCTCTGAGCTCTTACAATGGCTGAGAAAAATAATAATAAAATAATAACAAAAACAACAACAAAATCGGTATATCTGGAGAACAGTGAGGTTTTAAATGCATAAATATTGTTGAACTTAATAGGTATTTTTAACATCAGTCTTTTGTAATAGCCACTCTTATGGAGAAAATAAACAAACCAAAGCAAATAGTAAATAGCAGTGTCAGTAATTCACTGAGCTAAAACCTAAACCAAGTGCTCAGGTTGCACTTATATTTTTGTAATTAATACTCTACCTTTAGACATGTTGACATTACTTCAAACTTACATTAGTGATTTATTACATCTCTTACTTTAGAACTATAAGCAGATTTATAGACTATGTGGAGAGGTAGAAATGGCACATTAAAAATTAGGGTTCTTATAGTTTTATACAGAAAAAATGTCTTATTACTATGTGTATATTAAAATGGTTTCTAGTATAATTTTCTGGTAGCCTTAGGGAAACTAATGGCAGCATATGAGCATTTTAATGTCTATTTCATTTAAAGTAGAAATAGGTTAGTGGCCTGTGTGGGAGGCAAAGAAAGAGAATTTATGGTTATGAACAAAATACTTCTAAGGAATTCAACATAAGGGAAATTTTTGAGTACCATTTAAGCAGACTATGGACCATAGTATGGACGTTGCTTATGGCTGCCCAAAAAAAAAAAAAAAAAAAAAAAAAAAGCAATCCTGGAAAATCCTGGGTGTCCCAGGAAATTGTGACCTCCAGAAGAAAACGTAATCGTCCTATTCTTTGACTTCTTATCAAAAGGTCTTGATATCTCATCTTTAAAATATCACAGAATCAGCTAGGTTGGAAGAGACCTCCAAGATCACCTAGTCCAACCTCAACAGAAACATTAATGTGAAAGACACGAGAGTTTGGGAATGTGCTTCTATGGAAGCTGTTTCTTAAAGAGGCTCTCAGATCTCTTTAGAATAAATTGCATTGTTCTGGTGGGATTTATGTTACACAGCAGTGTCAGTTAAATGCTTAACAGAGTATCTCCATAAGCCCTGTATTGCTGTGCTGGGTCTGGCTGGGGTGGAGTTGACTTTCCCCACAGCAGCCCATACAGGGCTGTGCTGTGCACCAGTAGCCAGAGCAGCCCTGCTGTCCCAGCAGTGCTTTGGCAAGCGCTGAGCAGTGCTGGCAGAGCACCAAGACCAGCTCTCCAAACCCCCACAGCACATAGGCTGGTGGTGGGCAAGAGCTGGGGAGGAAACCTCACCAGGACAGCTGAGCTAAACCTACCAAAGGGAGATTCCAAACCAAATGTTGTCACATGGAGCAGTAAAAGCTGGGGAAGGGGAAGAAGCTGGGGGGAGCTCTTGTTATGAAAGCACTGGTCTTCCCAAGCGATCATTATCCATACTGAGGCCTTGTTTCTCAAGACATGGCTGAACATCTCTTGCTGATGGGAAGTAGTGAATAATTGTTTTCTCCTTTTGCTTCTGAGTAGCTGTCCTGGTTTCAGTTAGAACAGAATTTTCTTCCTAGTAGCTGGTGGAATGCTGTGTTTTGGCTCGGGATGAGAAGAGTGCTGATAACACCCCGATGTTTTAATTGTTGCAGAGCAATGCTTATACCAAGCCAAGGACATCTCAGCTTCTTGCTCTGTCCTGCCAACAGGCAGGCTGGGGGTGCAGTAAGAGCTGGGAGGGGGCAGACCCAGGACAGGTGATCCAAACTAGCCAAAGGGGTATTCCATACCATCTGACGTCATGCTAAACAATATATAGGGGTGGCTAGCCGGGGGGAGGGGGCCGGACTGCTCGGGGTTAAGCTGGGCATCGGTCAGCGGGTGGTGAGCAATTGCATTGTGCATCACTTGTTTGTACATATTATTAGTAGTAGTACTATTATCACCATTGTAATATTATTATTATTATAATTATTGTTGTTGTTATTATTATTATTATTATTATTATTGTTGTTATTATTATTATTAGTATTATTATTTTCCTGTCTTATTAAACTGTCTTTATCTCAACTCATGGGCTTCACTTTCCATTTCTCTCCCCCGTCCCAGAGAGGGAGGGGGGAGGGTGAGCGAACGGCTGTGTGGTGTTTAGCTGCCAGCCGGGTTAAACCACGACAGTAGCCTTTGCTTAATTTACTTTCCTTTAACTAAACTGTTCCTTATCTCAAACAACAAGCTTTCATTTTTCTCATCATATTTTCATCCCTCTGTCCTTCTGAGGAGAGGAGTGAGAGAACAGCATGGTGGAGCTGAGCTGCCCATCAGCTGTTAAACCACCACAATTGCTATCGAACAAAAAGCAGAATTTGAAGAAACACTCTGCTGAATACAGGAATAAAAGTGAAGGAACAAAAAATCTTGGGAAGTCTGGAGGACTGTGTTTAAGTTTTACATTATATCTACAAGTGTCATGTTCCGGGAAAAGACACTCAAATATCTCACTTCTTTTGTGCCAATAACTAGTTCTGAAGGATAATTTTAATATTCTGTTGTGTTGTGTTTTTTTTTTTGTTAAGATAGGGTAGGAAATTTGAACAGGCTGCACTTCACAAATAAATGCATCATATGAGTGACATGCTTTTAAAAAGGGAGACCAAACTATAGGGGGAATACAGAAGACCATGAATGATGCTAAAGAACTAATTTTACTGTTCTAAGGAGCCGAATCCCTCATACCTGTGCCTGGGATAGGAAGGAGTCTCATTTCTTTAGAGTCTAACCCAAATCAGCTATTCAAATATATTCAAATAGCACTTGGATTTTTGCTACAAAAAGAAAGTAAACTAGCAGGCAGTGCTCTGATACTGGAAGATTGAAATACTAAGAAATTAGAGATTATTATTATTAATAATTACAATTTATAATAACAATAATAAATAAAAAGCATGGTTCAGGACTAAAATTCATGTTGGGGGGCAGCACAGAATTTTGTCCAGTTCATGCCCAGGAACATGATTCAAGAACTGCAATGGATTACAGTCTTGCATGTATCTTACATAGATGATGCGGCTAACAAGCATCACATAAACTGTAAAATATAGCCTAAGAGAACAAAGTCTTATGCTCGTGACATAGGAAATGCTCGTGTCCTAGTGAGAGAAAGTAATATACTGTATATGCTGTTCATGTTGACTGAAAACACATAGTCAAGAATTAGAGATTTTTATTTTTAGGAATCACTTATTGAAATAGTTCTGAAGGTTTGAAACAATATGCATGTAGCCAGAAAAGATGAAGCTATAGGGAAACATAAAAGTTGCTCTACAATGAATTCACAGAAATACCTAAGTACTGCATTTTGACCAGATTGCTTGGAGACATGGGGTGAGAAGTCTGAAAGCAGTAATGTCATGAAAGCACTTCAGGCAGGAGTTAAGAGCGTGAATTTAATGTTGAAGACAACTGAGGAAGAATGTACAGCAAAAGCAAGGATACAGCAAAATCTATTTTCCTTCCAAAACTGCATGTCAACAAAGAATTTGAAAATATAATAAACTTTAGCTTTTGAAACTACTAACAGTAGATTCACTTTATATTAAGTCTTGAATGAGATTTTATAAACGAAGAGCAAAACATCACCCAGCACTGAAAGCTCTAGAGTACCTTTACCTCATCCTAACAACTAAAGCATGCAGTTATGGCTCATCATAGCAGTTCCTTCCAAAGATTTATATGTATATATATACAAATGTATAGATATAGATATGCAAATCCTGTCATGACACTCCTGAAAGATTAGTCCTGAAAGTTTACATCATTAGAAAAAAATGCACAAGGTGACAAGCCCACAAAGAAATGGGATCCTGTTTGCTCCCAACATGGAAATGCAAAGATATATCTTAATAATTCTTATGGGTCGCTAGAACCCATAATTTGGGACATTTTAACAACTAGTTTATAATTTAAATTTAAATTAAATTTAATTGAAGTCTACTAAATTGCAAATATTTCTTGTGTTTGTTTTCACGTTGTTCAGCAATGCAGTACAAAATGGGGACCACAAAACATGAATTTGGGATAATTAATGGTGCTGCCACAGGGTCTACAATATCTTCCCATATACTATTAGGTTTTTTTGCCTCTGAAATTTGTTTAAAATAGTTATTCTGATAGCTCTCACTTTTTCTTTGTTAGATCTTATTAACTGCTATTGGATATTTATTTTTAGAAGCTCAAACATATTAAGAAAAGTACATGAGCCCACTGAAAATGAAGAAAATATCTCCATAGTAACAATCCTGGTAGAGTGATATATGACTGTAGACAGATTGACAAACTTCAGCCCTGATTCTGTATCTTTGGAGCCCAAAAGTGATTTCAGAAGTCTAAATCCTCATCTTCTCTCCTCTGTAGTTATTTGGCAGAAATGATTGATTTTTTCCAGATGTGGATAAATATGAAAATTTATATTTTATATTAGTTTTTATATAATAAGATGGAAATGCAATCAGGAACATCCCCTAAAGGCAAATGAGTATTTTGGCTTTGCTTGTTTTTTTCACAGAAGAAATCCTACCATAATAATGTATTTTAGCTTTATTTATAATATGTCTAAATGATATCTTAAATACTTTGTTTTGAAATGAGTACTTCATACCGATATACATATAATGTGGTAAAATCATCACCTATGGAATAATATTCTTGATAATAAAAAGATCATGTTATATTTTAAAGGCACAGGTTCTTAAAAATGCACTCAGGATTTTTTCTTCTCTCTTGACATTACTGTACCATTCCTGTAACTGTACTGTGCTGTCATTTGTGTAGTCAGGATCTGAGCCAGTTCCCAGGTTCACCTGTGTAAACCTGACTAAAGCTAAATCCCCTCAGTTTCCACGGAAGCTTTTATAACTTAATTGCTGTTTCTGTATTTTGCCAGTTGTCTGTGTCAAGTTTTCATACACAAATCAGAGAAAAACACGTTACTGGGACTATCTAAAGCATATGATAAAATAAATGGTTTTAAAATCTACCCTTGAAATGGGATTCCTTTTCCATTCATCTAAATCATTCCATATGCCAAGGAAACATTGTGATAGAGTAGTTAGTTACAGGCAGGAATCATAATTGTTTTCTCTCTCTCATTTAAGTTGTTCGAGTTCATGAATTTTTTGGCTGAGAATGTCATCTTCTGTTACATGGGACTTGCACTATTCACATTTCAAAATCATATCTTCAATCCTCTTTTTATTTTTGGTGCATTTGTATCCTTTGCTCTAAAGTATTTATTTGTGTTTATATATTTATATATGTTAATATATTTATATTTCTGGGTATGTATAAAGAACATATGCTCCATTTAAAATAAATAAATAAATAGATAAATAAATAAGTCAATAGCAAACCTACTAATTCCTTAGATGTTAAAAAAAAAAAAAAGCAATTGACTTTATTATGCATATCTCAAAAACTGCCTCACTGCATGTAAGTTGGTGGTCTTAGGGCTTCTGGTTTGCAGATAGATATAAGGCAAAGATAGAAGGCTTTAAGCCAGCTGGGGAATTTCTGACACTGGGCTTGATATTAGGTTTAGAGTTGGGGTAGGAAATTGGGAAATGTATTGGGACAGATCTGTGTGACAAGTGCAGGCACACAAAATCTTTCTGTTCATACAAAGCCAGTGTAGATCCACAAACTGTAGAGCTGCCTCCAGAGAGTGCCATAAGCAGAACTTCCCAAAACTACATAATTATATGAAGTCCTGAAAAAACTCCAACAGCTTAGCATTGCTCATATCTTTCCTTCATTGAAGGGAAGGAATTTCCTTCTTGAAATTTGATATTTCTAGTGTACAGGGAATTATTTACATCATGAGTGCCCTAGAGGCGGGTAGGAAAGTCTGTCTTCAGTTCTCAGTTCTGCCATGGTTTCTCAGCAAATTCATTTTACAATTCATTTTTACAATTCATTCATCAAATTACTACAAAAAAAAAATCAAGCAGTGGTCCTTTGCTCATTACTTTTTGATGAACTACAGAAGCTTTGAAAGTTGGAATCACACTGTTACTTGCAGTAATTATATGTGCAATTTCCAAATGAATAATAAGAACTGCATTCCAGTTTCCTTCACTAAAGGTTGCTTTAGATGGCAGAGATGAGCCCAAGAGCCCATTGCAATCCACCACTGCAATGACCCAAGTGCAATATTGTGTCCTGCAGTCCCAGCACAGAGAGACAGCTGAACACGAGAGCAGCACTCAGCAACCCAGATGGGAGACTGTGTTGCAGAGCACTGTAGGGACCCTCTCCCTTGTTCCCTCACACTAAGAACCACCAGACTGCAACAGAGTTGCACTAGTATGGTGAGCACAGGTAATGTGAAGCAACCACTGCTAACGCTTCTTCTCCCAGGTCCGTGGGAGCTTTAAGCAGGCTCTTGGTCTCATAGATAGGATGCATCCAGACATTGCCACTCATGTGCTTCATTGGTTCTGCACTCCACAGCATGTCTCAGACTCTTGCAGCTGTAATTGAGCCCTAAGAGTCACAAGACAAGGGAAGGACAGCAGCTGCTAAAAGCATGTATAAGGATATACGATTGTCTTTTTTTTTCAATCTGAAATAGTGTTATGTTTCTAATTAAAGCTACTTTCATGATAGTTCCACAGGGCAGTAATAAAGAACCCCTTTTGAAAAATCTCAAAAAAAAAAAATGCTGGATATAGACAATATGAATCCTCAGGAAATAAGAAAGTAATCATGTCCAAAAGCACATTTATTCTTTGCAAATTGCTGCTGAAGGAGATAATGCCATCCCTGAAATTGATGATGGGCATTTTACTGAAGGACTGTAGATGAAGTCACATATGATACAAATTTGATGAGTGAAAGTAGAGTGATTGAATTGGGATATATAATGATCAATCTGAAAACAGGATGTCCGGGGAAGACAGTCTCTGCCACTGTATGGTTTTATAATGAGGTTGGAACCAGAAAGATGTAAAATACAAAGGAAGATAATCTCATATTCATTTTAATTACACTTTTAAAATAACTATGAAGAAATACTGGATTTAAATTGACTGTTCTTTCAGTAGTTTCTCCACCATTTTCCTTAACATCTTACATTTTAGGTGGCAGTTTTTATAGCAAGAGCTTGCAACATATATCCACTTTCCTTCCTTTTGAATTTGGCTCGAAAACAAAAGATTCCCAGGAACTTTCAACACATGATGATGTTTTCAGGTAAGTGCTATTTTGGTATTTTTCCTGTCCACATTTAACTACTAACATAGACAGTCATCTATCACTAGAAGTCACATCTGTCATAAAGAAGTCATCATTTTAGTACTCAAGATAGCCTCCTCAAAGCCATTGAAGCAAATGGACATACTCTCAGCAATTCGCTGTGCTCTGGACTTATTTTAGTTAACTTTTTTGGAAACCTGTCACTCAGAAGCCAGTCTTTTAATCTGTTGTCCCTCATCCTGTCTCAACACTTCCATGCCAATTTGGAAATATCGTGTTTACATGTTGAGTTGTTTGAGAGGCATTTGTAGTATATCTAGCAGTATGCTCATCTACCAGGAAATAAATACCCAACTTTAAAGGTGTTAGTACTGATACTCAGATCATGGTCTTTGGCAATTCTTTTTAACTTACGTGAACAGTTTGCCTTTGAAACATGAGATTAGGAGACCTTAATTCCACAGACATTTTCATGTGTTTTCCAGCCTGATATCTAAGGACTTTACCTTCTAAATTCAGGTTTACTTTCTAAATAGTGGTTATATTCATTTTAAAATCTGATTAGCAATGAAGAATTAAATAATTAAATAAATAAATAAATAAAATCCAGGAGAAGGAGCCATCTTCTATTCTCAGAGCATCATCCACTGATCCACTGAATTGTTAAAATATCAGCTGGAAACTATATTTTTGGACTTGCATAAGCTAGAAATACTTCCACTTGACTTTCTGAGGCTACTTAGAAAAAAACGCACTAATAAGCTAAGAGTATTTAGTCACTGAAAGACAGAAACACAGATCCCCCTATGCCATTTATGAAATCATTTTTTTAAAGTTAGAAAGTCATAACTTTTTTGTCTTTTTCTTGCTTTTTATACAAAAAGGTATTCCAATTTTTAATGGATAAAAGTTCTTGATTGACAGCCTTGCTGTACACTGATCCATTTAGCCAGGTAGCAAGTAGAATACAATGCACTACATTTCAAGCTTCTTCATCAGGAATACTCCTCATCAGGGTGCCTCATTTAAGCCTATATAATTCCATATCTCTAGAGAGCAGCACAGTAGTTCATTTCTACATCCATTCAATCCTTCTGCTAAAAGCTGCCACTGAAAATGTCAGTTAATACCAACTAGATTGTAGTCAGAGATGATGACACACGTTCATTACAAACTGGCTTTCAGACTGCCTGCTCATCTACAATTGTTAGTGGTGTGAGATATATATGTAGATCACCCTGATAAAGCTAGCAGGTGGCCAACTAAACAACAGCACACACACAAAATAAATAAATAAATAAATAAACTTGCTATCATTAGTTATCCAGTTTCCAAGCCTCATTTTTCTTTTCTTTTTGCTCAGATAAAGTATGGATTTCAAAGTATTCTAAAATATATCTTATTCATCAACTTTTCTGTCCTTGTTTCTCCAGTCAAATTTCATTCTCCACCGAGCTAGAAGCAGAAAGCAGCCAGTGAGGACTCACTGTGAGAGTACACATTAGCTTCCCAGCATAATCTGGCAGCTGAAAACCAAAAATGGTAGTATTGAAAATTTCTAAAATGCAAATGTTAAAATAGTCAGAAAGTATTTTTAAGTGTTTTCAAAAAGATACTGTATTTTGTTGAGAGAAATATCTTTAAAATATTTTTTTAAATAAATTGCATAATCTGCCAGAAGACCAATAAGGACTCACTGCCTTTCATACTACCAGCAGTTTCGCACTTCACTGATGTGTGGATTTTCCATGTAATTGCACTTTATTATATGTATTAAGATGTATGCTCAGTTACCAATAATGTTCTTATTTACTACAAACTGATCATCCTGTGTATAGTGATAAACAGAGAAGACAATGACTGCCAGAAAGAAGACACATTTCTGATACGAGTAAACAAGACACTGAATTTGCATTTGGAGGAACGCCCTCACTTGCTTCGTGCCAGTGCCTACACAAGACTAGCAGAGCTTTTGAATCAATGTTCTGGCATAGCTTCAGGTTCCAGTAGGCCATGGAGAAAACTGGGCTTCAGTCACCACATCATCACACACGAAGATGTGAAAACAAAGAATTTGAGATTAGTTTTGCCTTTGATCATATTGCTACCAAATGCACCCAATATTACTATTTTCTTTACAGAGTTTTATGGCCATAGTCACCATGCATATCAAAGTCTGAAAAAAAGCACTTAAGATTGGGCAAGTACATTGCCAGTTAGCATCTGAGTACACCTGACTTTGCCAAGAATTTTACTGAAGTTACTAAATATACTTTTTGAGTACTAATACATTTGAGAAAAGGTGGATGAGTTAGTCTTGGAAGTGGATAATGTAGCATTTTAATTTATTATATTCCTCATCTGTTTGTGTCCCTCTTCTAGCATCATGTTACAGAGGGTAGATTCACTTTTACAATTATGTTTAATCATGATTCCTGATAAAAACACATTGTAAATCAAAATTAGATTAGTCTATGTGTAATTAAGCCTCAGCTTCTCAAATTAAGTTCAACATCAGCTAAAATGAGCAGGCCAGCAGTCTCAGCTCATGTGAAAAAGAAATATTTTCATGTGTTAAATTTAATTTGAGGTAGTCATCTAGATTACCACTTTAATCACCAGAAAAAGACCATGTTAATGGTGGCTCATTTGCTCCTCAGGCACATGTTTAAAATGAGCTGATGCTTTTTATTTTGAAGAAAATAGTAAAGCATAAGCATCTTTAGAGATGTCTTTTACATAAAAGCAAAATCAATGACAAGTCTCCTTGTTGACTTTAGTGTCACTTTCATAAAAGCAGAGATTTTAAACCTCTGCCACTGAAGCAGTTCAGCTAGTGTAACTACAGCCTGGTGCTGCGTTGCAGAAAAGGCTTTGTTTTCTCTGGATAAACTGTTCATCTTCTATACCAAATGATTCGTAGCCTAGCTATGCACTCTTAAAAAGCTTTAGAGTTCCACTACAAAAACTAGGGTTTTTAGCTGTTGATTAAAAGATTTTGCATAAGCCATCAGTACCTTACAAAAGTTTCAATAATTACGTTTAATCTCTTGATATTTGCAAAGATTCAGTGTGCATTGTATACATGCAATGGTTTTGCTCTCTACATATATTTTATAGATTATATTTTTTTAGAAAACTAAAATAAATTTAAATAGATTAATGAACAACATAAGAAAATAGAGAGTATTATTTGTATTATGCATCCTTAGGTGTGGAAGCATTATTTTAAATATATGAAAGGACAGGCTTTATTTTCCTGTCCTTTTTAATGTGTCACTGTATGAGGACCTATTTAATTAGCTTGTTACTACCCATGGGGCTTTTTTTAAACTCAGTGTTAGCTGTTTTGTCCATATTTGTAAGATTTTATGTTTACTATGTTTACTCAGGTATATAATTTTATGACTATCAAAATTTAATATCATTTTTAATATAAAATATAAAATGTTTAATATAAAATTATGTTTAATATAAAATTATTCACAACAGGGAATTCAGTGGATAGAAAACAGATGTGTAATTATTATGTGATTATCATAGAGGTTTCATTGTCCATTTTTGCTAAGTTGCTTACACTTGCCTTAAACACCGTGCTTTCAACTACTGTGATTCAACAAATTATAGTTATGATTGTGGCTGAAAATCCTTTCTGCCCTTGGAATCAGGTTTGGGTAGGAAAGAGTAAAATTCTATTTCTCCATCACATTAAGTTCACCATTCTCATCCATTTTTCAGGTTTACGTGGTGCAATAGCATTTGCATTGGCTATTCGAGACACAGGATCCCAGCCCAAACAAATGATGTTCACAACAGCACTGCTTATTGTGTTTTTCACCGTCTGGGTATTTGGTGGAGGCACAACACCAATGCTCACATGGCTTCAGATCAGGTTAGTACTCACTTTACAAGATTAACCATCAAAATATAATGCAATCACTATGCACACTGTGATTATTACATTCCTAGAGCTTTCTAAGACTTAATTATGCACTTTTTAATAGAGTTTTACAAGCACAGAGCAAGTATTTAGCTACCTGGTAGAGGTAGCTTTAGACCACAAAGAACAGGTTCTTCCCAGGCCTGTTAAAGATGTGGACCTGGCTCAAATCTGTCCTTATTTCCTAAATTTGTTTCACTACTAATGCTTTTAAATACTGTGAGTGTCCTCCTCACTGCTGAAAAAAATAGCTATGAAGGCAGATCTTCCCCTCATCTATAAATGTGTATTTATTATACAAACATGTCATATAGAATGTATTTCTAATTATACTGTGAATAACCAAAGAAATCTACCTACTTTTGTATACCTTTCAACCATTAATTTGTTGCTCACTGTCTTATATATGCTCCTCACAGCATTATTTTCTTGTTATTAGACACTTGTATTTACAGACAGCAATGAATGACAAAGAAGGTTGAATGAGAAAAAAGAGAGATGAGAAAACTGGTACAATGAATATTTAATTTAAAGATGGTGTTCTGCCCAACATGGTTTTTTTAAAATCCCACCTTTAACAATAAAAGTTTAATGCCATAGCTGAGTCCCTGCAACTGTTCACAATGTCTCCAAAGAAAATCTCAGTATGAATATAGATTTGTAATTCACAATTCCATATCATTTATCCTATATATAGCACACACTTTGCTTGTTTAGAAAATTATGTCTGATTAACAAGCCTTTGTGTCAGACTGTTGCTGTAAAATACCAGCTGAAGATAACTAAATTGAAGATTTAATAAAGAGCAGAGATAAAGGTTTGAAGACAAAATAAGAGACAATGTAAAAATGCACTGTATAAACATAAAATACACTGTATAAACATAAAACGCAGGCATCCATATGCAATGTTGGGGCTGTTTCCATGATGTTTGATTTTTTTCACAATATCTCTCATGTGACATAATGCCAATCAAGTTAATAGGGTTTAAATATACTCCTCCACTCTCAGTCAATCTTTCTGAGATTTGCCGTTTTTTCACTGTTGGTCAGCAACAGAGTTGCTCTGTATGGAAGCAGATATGTGGGTGAGGAGGAATAATCTGGCTGGATCTCGTGGACCATGTTGCTATAATGTAAGATTAAGAAACAATTTTGAAAATACAGTAAGGGAAACAGGAGCTGGGAGCAGTAGTCACATGTCTAGTCTAAGGAAGAACTTATCTCACTAAATGCCTGTCCTACTCCAGCTCTTTAGGAAATTTTTAAATGATTGTTGTTGCAAGCTTTCAGTAATACAAACAACTTAATTGATACGGTGCCGTTTCTTCAGCTACTAGAGGTACTACCAGAGGTGGGAAGACCCACAAGACCACAAACAAGGGGCTGATACACACATTAACTATTCATTCTGTTCAATGCAACCATGTGCTTCTTACTTTAACTACCTGTACTGTTGATTTTATCAGGGAAGTAGATAGTCATTATTGTTCTGAAATGCTCATCTATTTTCAGATCTCCTCTGAATCCCACCAGATCTGCCAGAATCTAGATTTAGTAACCAAATAGTTTGGTTTTGTAACTGGACCTAGATTTTCTTCCTAAAAAGCTATTAGGTTTGCAATGCCAACTTAAATTCTTACATCAAAACACTCAGCTTCACAAATTATGAATGTACGGTCAAGCTAAGATAAAATTTTAAATAGACATTTTAATTACAAATGTAATTTAAGGTCCCAATTTCTTTCTAATGATTATATATAACGGTCTTTATAATTTATTACACCCCACTATGGAACTTTATCTGCCTGCATTTGTCATCTTAGTCCTAAGTAAATAATTTGCTAAATAATTTTATTTAAGCTAGTGGTAATTCATAACAATTAATACCTGAAGGGTTTCCAGAGGACTTGGATTTGCCAAGACAGTTATGGGGCTGCTCCCTGTTATACCACCTTGCTTAGGACATGGTCCCCAGTATGCCTGCAGCTGTGGCTAAAGGGCAGTTCTGAGCTGCATTTATCTTCAGTTGTTTTGTTTTGTTTTGTTTTGTTTTGTTTTAATAAAATTAGAAGGGAGAGGCTGAATTTTGTTATGCTAGTTTGGAGGATTTTGCTCATGAAGCCAAAAGTGACTGCATTATGCGTATAAAATTGATGTAATTGCCTGTGAAGAAAGTCAGTGGAAGGGGTTGTTATAGCATTAATTACAGGAAAGAAAAATAATTAAAATAAAATAAAATAAAATAAAATAAAATAAAATAAAATAAAATAAAATAAAATAAAATAAAATAAAATAAAATAAAATAGGATGAAGCCAGTGAAATGCTGAAACTATATCTGTAGAAACAGAAAAAAGACTGATCTCACAGTCACCCAAAAGTGTCCCACTGATATGATGTTAGAACCATCCCAAGGCAGTATGAAACCACTTCTGGAGTGATTCCACTGTGCTTTAGGGAACCAGATTTACCACTACTCTTCAAATCCAAAGTATAGTGTGAGATCAGTTAATCTAAAAATAGAAATAAGGTTACACACATTGTTAAAAATTAAGTAAGTACTTACAGGAAATGAAAAATGCATGAATGGTTGCATTGAGGTCACAGCAATAACATCAGATTTCCCTATACCACCTATGAGTTACTGTACAGATAAACCTTCTCAAGAAACAGGAATGGGCAAAAATACAGTGATCAGGCGAAAAAAAAAGTCATTTTTGAGTGCTCTTTTATTGTCAATTAACCATTTCATCATAAAATGATTATTTATTCAGTGTGGGTTTTGGGGGATTGTTTGGTTTTTGCTTTGTTTTGGAATAGAAGGTATTCAGAGGATAATAAAGAGGAACATGTGATTTCTGAGACTATTTAGGTGAATGGAATCTTATTCATATTCATTCAATCTCTACTAGTCCCACTAGCTATTCCGCTAGCTATGTGCAATAGGCTGCAATTCCTATCAGTAGTTTAGAATACGCAACTCAACTCATCAGGTTTTATCAAGTTAGTCTTATACTAGAGGTAAGTGTTTGAGTTTACATGTTACAGACCAATTTACCCACATTTTGGCTGTAAAACATAAATGAATCTGTCATCCATTAGGTTGAAGACATGTAAAAAGACATTAATTGCATATAATTAATACAATATATTTACTATCAACTTTAACACAAAATATTACAGTGTTAGCTAAAGTAAAAGACAGTATTCAAGATCGGTATGGCCTACTTATTTTATATTATTCTCTACATTATGCTTCAATGACTTATTGCATACTCTGTAATTTACAGTGTGAAATCCTTATAATTGTAACCAAGATTAGTCATATATCAACAGAGCACCAGGAAAAAAGAAACGATAATTTTTAAGTAGCAGTAGAGATAGTCTGCTTAAAAATCAGTCTTTGTTTCCATATCTGGAATTTCCATAAACCTCCACTGATCATGACAGCAATAGCATTAGATCTGTTTTTCTTTTTTCTAGTTGACATTCAACAATGTAAATAAAACCTGTCACTATTTTTAGAGAAAATATATGTCCTTAGAGATAACTAGCAGCTGACTTCTTCCAGGAGTATGTATGGCTGATACAAAACTTCTGAATTGTTGCCAAAATATATAGGTTTTTGTATTATCAAAACTAACCAAGTGTTACTGAAAAAGACTCCACTTCCATTTCTTGCAGTGGTATCTTTGAGCTATCTCACAAGGCTAGCTGTGCTGAGAGTTTTCTTAAAAATATGCTTAAATGGATCCTAAGAGTTCACCCAATTTTATTAACAATTATAAGTCCCTTCATTTAACAAATGAATTATATTGAAATATATGCCCCTACGTAAACTGTACCTTGAATCTAAGAGAGATTCTTAAAGCCTTGGAAATCTGACTCACTAATGGCAGAATTTATGTTTACATGCATCTATATTCCAAAATTTTAAAAGAAATCTATATGAATCATTCTAGTTATTTTACTAATATATTTACCCATGCAGAGTAGCCTTCAAAATGGGTCTTAAAATTCTTGTCAGTCTGAATCATTTTAAATTTTGTTCTGAAAGAATATGGCATACGTTTTCCAAAATGTCTTATTTATTCTAGCTGTCTCCTTTTTTCAGACACAGTGATTTTAAACTCCAAGTTTCAGGAAGTGTATTGCCTTTCTGAACATTGGGTCCTATTTAAATGTTCCCCATTGTCTGGCAGAGTAACATACCATTTCTGAGCATAAAGGCACATGCACAGTCACTGTATTATCAGCTGGCATTCTGAGAGAACTGATTGCACTGTGTCACTAAATAATACCTTATCTTTTTGTTTATCTGAGACTTATAACTAGAAAAAAAAAAACTTTCTTTATTCCCCATGTGAAAGGACTGCAACATGCTGTGCCTGACAGACTATGAATAAATCTGCATCAGTATATGAGAGTAATATCACGATATATCAGCAGCAAAACAAAGATAGCCATTTAAGCATGAGTTCACAGTCAAATTGAAGTGCTCAATAGATGTGCCTTCAGAGATGTTGAGTATTACCTGCTAATGCTATTGGATCTACGTCTCTCCTCATTTCTCATACACTGATTAAAAATAGCAAGCTACATCTTACAGTAAACCTGCAATGAGTGGTTTCAAATAAAGGATTCTCCTGATAGGCAGAGAAGAAATACAAAGCAGTTAATAAAACATGTCCTCTAAAAGTATTGTTGTGCTAAGTATTAAGTCTTGTTTGTTTATCATCACCTCCCATGTAAATGTTTGTCAAGGGATTCCCAGATTCTGTGCTTTTTTTTTTTTTTTTTTGCATCAGGTCTTCAGTGTCTAAGATTTTTATTCCATATTCTGAATAAACAAAAAGCATCATTAAATAGTAACTTTTAATACTGTGCCTACCCAGCCATTGCCTTTGGTATGTATTTTACAAACTGGCTGCAAATGTCTGTGTGCCTGGCTGCCCTTAAAACATGCCCTATCTAGTTCACCTAAAGCTTCAGTTCCAGACCTCCAACTTTCTCTAAACTTCAGTGCCAGAGGCCTGGCACACCACATTTTTGGGGGATGGCCAAGGCTGCCCAAATTCCCATTGTTAGCAGGAGCATCTCTTCATTGAACTGTTCTATGAGAAAGCACCAATCCCGGAAATGAAATAAATCAAAACAAGCTATTCTTCTAATATTCAAACCTTCCCTAACTTCTAAATGACCCAGGCTTTCAGATTTGCTTTCAGAGATTTCCCAGAGCTCTGCTGATTGTTTCTACTGTTCAGATTCCAGCTTTATAACCACCAGCAGCTATTTCTCATTGCCCATCTAGTCAAAACTAAACCTAAAAATGTTAAGGCACGCTTCCAAAACTTCCTATGCATGGATGGAGACAGAAGATCTCTGATGATGAAAAACATCTGATCATTCATTCATACTACACCGGCATAAATATAGCATACCTTAATATAGTCAATGATCTCTCAGAATATAAAATATAAAAATAAGTGTAAAAAATGTCACTAAAAAAAAGCCTAATGAATGTAACAAGAACAAGAGGTAAGGATTCTTATCCTCTAATTTGAAAGTCCTCAGACCTAACTGTTTGAAGTGAGTAGATAAGCAAAGGGGCTATCATTACTGCAGAGACACTTCTCTGGTTTGTAAGGAAAATGATGCTTGCTGACTGGCTCTAACAGTAGATTGGAGGTAAACTGGGAGCAATATTGTTATTAGCATGAAAAAAATATTTGCCATTGTCAAGGATCAAGGATGCAATCCATATAGACGTAAAGACATGAAGGAAAGGACAAATCTGTTACAGATTATGTGAAGACATAACTCTATCAGTGATATGAAGCCACTGAAGTCAAAAGAGTTGTCTGAATGATGTGTTTGGTCCTTCCGTTCATTCTTTACACACTGAATCACTCAATCAAACCAAATGTATAGCTCTTATAGGGGTTTACCCCTATCTATTTTGACTGTAAATCTGCATTGAGTAATTCTGAAAGAACATAAGAACTCAAACTAAGAACTAATTGGAGTACTCACCAACTTGTAATATACTGCTATACTGGCAAATTTAAACTCTTGAAGATTATAGTTTTACTTTGATTTTTTGTTGCTCCACTTGTACAAGTTCATAAGCATCTGGATTCTTTTGTGGGTTTTTCTTTGTGGTATGGCTACAACACTGTTTTCTAAATTAAAAAAATATATATAAAGTTAAATTTTAAAAGGAAGAAAATTATAGGATTGCATCCAAAACACTTTGAGAATCTGGCATAGCTGTTAATGCTTTTGAAATATGGCCAACTGTTCAATTGTATCTCCTCTGAGACATAAAATTACATGTATAACATTATTCAGTGTTATGGTGAAAAAGTAGGAAGATCAAAACACTGCTAACTCCTGAACTCCCACCTATTTCTGTATTACAAATCTACTGAATAGGATAGGAAATGAGCTTTCAACAAACATCAGCATCAAAAAGATATGAACCAGAAGAGTCCAATAACCTTGGGTATCCTGGCATATCTCTTTACAGTTAAATATTCTGTGAATAAGTTGTTCTTCCAAGACATCAAAATTTTGGGTCCTTCAGCAGGGAACTCTTTAATCCATTGCTTCAATTTCAAAATCTGAAATCATCATCTTGATCTCAAAAAATAATTTAGGAAAGGTTAATGTAGTGTGTTTGTTTACCAGAACATCTCATTAGAGATGCAGGTTGGCAGCAGGGTGAGGAAATGGACTACAAGCTGTGGCTTGGCTGCTCGTAACCATGGCAGTGGCTGTCTACCAAAAAAACCTGTTTGTTAAAGTAAGATTCCATGCTTATCCCAGCCCTTTATCAACTGGGTATAAAGTGCTAAAAGATAGAACATTATGATAGAGTGACTGGAGTCACAACATGACATTAGCCAGTCTTTTAAGTGCTACTGTTTCAGTAACAGAAATATACTTTTCATTATTCCCAAACTCTATGGTAGTATTCCCACGTCTGGCAGCAGCTGTGTACAAAGAGATGCTGCAAAAAGGCAGATTACAATGCCACAGTGGTAGCACTCTTCGCTGCCAATGTGGAAGCTTTCATCAGATACTTAAAGTACTGACCAAAGTTGTTCTTTCTGCCTTCCAGCAGCGGTCCTTCAAAAAAAATAATAATAATAATAAATAAATAAATAAATAAATAAAAATAGGCTGTGGAAAGAATTCTGCCTTATCTAGAAAAATAACTGTGGTAAGAAGTCTAGGGGCTAAAATGGAAAAAGTATGATTGAGCCTCAGGGCAGGAACCCTTCCTTACCACAGCCTAAGAACAAAGGATGCACTTTCAGATTAAAACATTAACAGGTTGTTCTGGGCAAGGTGAATGATGCAGCCAGCATTACTATAATTTTCCAGTTATATAGTAAGATTGATATTTTTTGTTGTTATAATGACATACAGGTCTTTCTTATTAAAAATTCCAATTGAATTATTATTAAAAATCTACCTATTCCTGTGCTTAGACAGCGTTTAGCTCTGATTTGCTATCATATGCTTGCAGTATGTGGATAGAGCTGTTCGTTCTCCTTATTCAGATGGTAATTATAATAGAATTTTTCTTCTTCAAGACCACGTGTCAAATCTGTATGAATGGGATCTATGGGAGAGGTGGTGATGTAACTGGACCCCTACATTATTAGTGCTTAATCCCAACAAGGTATGCTAAATGGAAGTCTTTGGACAATACCAGCTTAAAAGTGACCTAATCAAGATATAGGCAATGTTAAAGCTCATGTTAACCGTTATTTTCCTATCAGCCTCTATTTGCCACATCTACTGTGCTGTGGGCACAAGGCTGGAATTGCTCGGCACTGTACCAGTGATCAAACCATTATCAGAAACTGCTCACTTTCACCTTTAACTTGACAGAAAATTCTTCTCAGGTAAGGCTTCTTCCTTCGTTATCCAGGTTGAGATTCCAAATCTTTACCTGATAACGAGATAGAAGCCTTTTAGATACTGAGATGGACACAATGTGCAACTGTCTGTTCTGTCTGGCATTTACAGCTTTAAGATGGTCAAACACAGCAAATTCAGGCAGAGGTCACACAAATCTCAGCCTAAACCTCATCTGAAACCGTTGGTACATGCTTGACAACCTCCTGCTGCAGTGCTTTAAGAGCAAACTGTCCTGGGCCCTTTTTATTTCTTGTCAGTAGTTAAGCTCCCCCAGATCCTGAGGCACTCTCTTTTAAAATACAAGTAGTAAGAATCATAAGATTTTTCTGACTATAATAAGACTGTCAGAGAGATAAAATGACTGTTCTTTGTAGATTTCCAAACTATAAAACAAATAATAGCAAGTATTAAACACACGTTCTATGCTGAATTGCGAAGTCCCATAGTCAAGAGCGGCTAGAAACCTCAAGTACATATAAGTTCAAAGGAGCTGAAGCTCCTAAGCCACTTTCAGAAGTTTGATTTAGACAGCTTTGTGTAATGCTAAGTGGAGCAATGCCTTTGCAAATGTTACTGGGGTTAGAAGCTCCCCATTACATAGGCCTTTTATATACAGATGAGAAAGATGAAACTGGATGGTAAGCCAAAGTTTATTCTCAATCATTGTTATATCAAGAAGCATCAGCTTCTGCTCCACATTGCTCCCTCTGTGCCCCTGTTCTGTGTCCACCACTTCCACAAGTACTGCAGTGTCTGCGTGCTCTCATCACACTGCTGGGAGCACCTACAGGGTTTCTCATGCTGCCTTGGGGATAGCAAAGGAGAGGGCAATATGTGGAAAGGAAAACCAGTAACAAGATTACAGCACTGGGAGGAATGGTGTCCTGACCATCCAGGCTAAGAGGCTGCAGTCTCCTGAGGTGAACAGGGGTACCATGACGTGGTTCAGAAGAGCCCAGCCGGAGTACAGTGCTCTTTTTCTGACTTCTGCTCTGCTCACAGAGAAGGGCGTGAAAGAGTGCATTTCCTTGCAGTCATTTGTCATGAACTAGATTCATGCAGGAGATTGTTCTCAACTGCTCATTGTTTATTCCTAAATTAAGTGGAAGGTTTGCTCTGAGTAAATGCATCTCGGCTTTCCTTTTTAAGCCTCATGTAGGCATGCAAGGATTTTCCCTTCTGAAACACAGCTCGTCCTTGAGATACATACTCTGAAATCAACAGCCAGGAGCATGTGTTCACATCTTCAGGTGATCCATAATTCAATAGTTATAAATTATTACAAGCTTCTTAATTGTTTTGCTTGTATTCCTTTGAATATATTTCCCTGTCATCATTTGTCAAGAGAAAGGAAGGTCAGTTTAGAAAAGAAGGTTTAATTAAATGTTTTCTCTTGTCCTCGGCACATGCTGTCTTCTACAACTGTATTTCTTTGAGTCATATTTCCTCTAGAATCCTGGAAAACAATTTAGTGAAAGTAAAGGGTCTGTTGATTTACTATTGAAAACAGAATGTCAGCCTGAGTATCTTCAACTGTAATTTGCAACTGACCACAACACTGAGATAAACAGTTAAATTAACGGCACTATGTTTTCAAGTACTGCTATATTTCTGTGTACTTCATACTGCTTATTATTTTGCTTTTAAAATACTCATAATCAGTCTAACTGGTATTCCGTCACCATACCAGAATAACTCCAATAAATGAAGCTCTTCCTTGGTTTCCTGGGTCAGATTCTTCTTTAGCAATAGTGCGGTAAGGGTTTTAAGTCCTGCTACAGTAAATACCTGTTGAGAGCCCAGCTTCAGCACAGCGACTTCTACCCACTGAGTTACTCTTAACCCATACATGCTTTCACTGGTAATGATACTGTCTTTGCCTAGAAAGTCTTTTAAATGCTAATGAAAGCCTCTGAAATCCAGAAACACCTCTAACTTAATGTAACAAGCCCGACCATTAACACTGCTGTTACTCTAAAATGACAACTGTACTTAGCTGGCCAGCTGTCTGTACCTATGAACATAATAAAGGACAGCATTTTGATTAACGTCTTTTATAATGATGATAGTTTGAATGTTGCTATGCTAAAAACATGAACTGCAGGCTGATACATGAGAGGCCATGTTTCTGCCTTCATAGGCTCTCCTCAGAATTAAGGCATTGCTAAGTGCAGATTCTCAAGTTTAAAAAATAATAATAATCAAAAATATACATTACCACTTAAAAGGTAAGTATGCCAGTTATGAATCACAACCTGAAAATGATTCTAAAGAAAATGTAACTAGGAAGGGTTTGAGTTCATGGAAGTCTGAAATAATAGCTCAGACAAGACACTGTTTCCCTGTTTATCAAAGAGGTGTTATCTGTAAGACACAGCTTTGCTGATGAGCCCCCCCCACACACACTCCTGCACAATACTCTGGGTATGACAGAAAAATAGTAGTTTTAAGTTGACTGAGGCAGGAAACTGCATTGCATGTTACCTAGTAATTGGGTAACAAGTGATCCAGAAAGACAGAGTAAGAGGCAGACTTAACTTCAAATGTAAGACACTCAGCCTGTGTGAAGAACTATCAGCAATTTCAAGTTTGGCCAAGCACATCAGAGATCATTTCTGTGATGCATTTGATTAATTTGCATGGTGATCTGTCGATTACTCATGATACAGGTCACGGGGAGTGCAAGATCAGATTCTGGCTTATCACTTCATCCCCTTTGATCTGGTAGGACAAACTTGCTAAAACATTGGTTTATATCCTAGCTAAAGGTATTTTTAATACAAAAGTGTTACTAGATGTGATAATCTTCCTTTGCCTGGTGGTCTTTGCCACCAGTTTTCAACTTGCGGGTATGCATCACTTTAGTGTGTATGTAGCATCTACGAGAAACAGGGAATGGTCTTGTGTGCCTGATTAAAAACATATTAGGGAAACACATTCTGCTTCAAACCTGAAATGTTCAGCATCACACATGAGATATATCTCTGAGCTAAGAAAACTCTTCTTGGGGCACACCGACACCAAAAGGGTTAACACAATAACTACTTTGATAATAGTAGCTAGAGCAGAAGTAGCCCAGGAAATGCTATAAATCAAGAAGCTGTATAAAAATTGGACATTAAATGTATTGGATGTTATTATAAAAAGAGAAATTGGATAATTTCCTTTCCTTTCTATCTGAAAATGAGAAATTGTTCAGGGAATGAATCTCAGTGATCTGCTGAAATTCCCATCATTTACTTGCAAGGTACTTTCCTGCTAAGATAAGGTGTGTGTTTGATCTATTAGAGTTATTCACCATAGCAGTTTGCCTGAATGATACTAAACAAGGTTTATAAACATTTGTGTTGCAATAGTCAAAAAACAAAGAACAAAACACAGAGGACTTGGACTTTCTGTCTCCGACTGGAAAGGCAGTCCAGGGACACTGCTGAATGGGAGATTTGGGACTACAGTTGTGACTTGTGTGAGACGTGTCTTCTGCTGTCAACTCTGTTGGTCCTTACTGGCCTGAGGGGTCTAATGTCAGGCAGTATCCTAACATGATGGTTAAATCCCATCCCATATACTTTACATTCCTAGCTCCACATGG